>NW_027555958.1:55968710-56568710 GCF_003287225.1 Phascolarctos cinereus
AGGAAAACCCAACCTGTGCCCTTTTAAAAAGCCTTCAGTTTCTTGTTCAAGACTTCACAATCACTAATGCCATGGTCCTCTTTGAGAACAAAGGACAGCAACAACAACAATTGGCAAAACTTTTTAGGAGGTTTTTTTTTTGGCAATATCATTTGTGCCCTTATGAAGCTCCAAATGTGGCTGGTTGTTATCTATTTAGGTAAATTTTTGGAGGGTCTCTGTTATGTCTTGGATACCTGCTCCAGGACGATAACTGACCTTTCGATTGTAATCATATTGACAGATACCTTCCTCGGTATTCTTGATTCAGAGATCACCAGCCTTCATTTTGGCCTGGGTTCCGTATCTCCTTCATCACAATGACAAACACCTCTGGTGAATTTACAACTCCTTGATTTATGCCTTACTTGATGTTTATGATCAGGGAGTCATTGAACAAGGTTGTTTCTGTTGTTCTATTTTCCAAAGAATCTTGAATGATTTTGACATCTGGATGGGAGATACATTGTTGGGGGAGAAAGTGGCTAAGGCAGCATTTCACTCTGATGGATCATATTCTTTTGTAATCAACATGTAGCACTCTCACTAGGTGTTCACACCTGTCTGATCTCCAGAGGGTGGCTGCTACTTTGAGGGTCAAGCAATAGCCTGTGAGGCCACCATGATAGACATCTTAGGAAACTAACCTAAGCCCAGGTATTTGGATGGTGCATCCCAACTACCATGTTTATTTGTTTTTAAGAAACACTTCTTTGTCTGTGATTACCTGCAGTGTGGAGACATGGCCCTTATTGCTTCACTTTCTCTTGTGGGAGAGGAATAAGCCTACACTTGGAACATGGGTAGGTGTCACTTGACTGTGGCAAAAATATAAACAACAAAATAAATCAGTAAATCATTGCGAATTTTTCCTACTCTCCATGATTATTGAGCTTCTGGCGTTGTTTTTTGAACTATTTGTTGGTGTTTATAACTTACCTCTTAAGCATCTTGTTAAGACATTTAACAATCATTTACCAGCTCTTATCAACTTGATAGCCACATTAAGTTTCCTTTCCCTTCCTCATTCTTCTTCCAAGTGTAAATCCCATGAAATCATATTCACACAGTCTCTCCTTCACATTCAGCTTACTTCTGTGTCTCCTTTCCCACTCCTCTCACAAAAGCCAGAAGTAGAATCTGGACCTGAAGACTGTTGTTCTTCAACTTTTCCTTAATTTCTCTCATATTGTATTTCTTTTTCCTAGATTCCATCACTAGCATTATTCACAATACAAACCCTACAAAATCACCACCACAATTTCCTTCTTGTTGTTCAGAACAAATCCATTTCTCTTCTTCTATTCTTTCTTCCATAACTTTTCTCCACAGAAAAAGGAGATGGTAACACAAAGGAGAAAGCCAACCAGAAGATGGAATTCACAGCTCTTCAGGGAAGCAGCGAGCAGCCAATCAGAAGCACAGAGATATTCCAGCTGGGTGTGGCACAACCAGAGAAGTGCATTTCTTTTCCCACTGGTGCCATGACATCTATGAGAGAGACCCTATGTGAAGAGGAGCATATCTCCCTGGTTATTTCTCTTGCTATTCTGTTTAATTAAATACCTTTGCTTTGAGTTAATATGTCATCTGATTTAGTCTGGTGAAAGACAGGAAAGGAGGAAGGAAGGGAAGGAGGGAGGGAAAGAACTATGGAATGGTGGCTCATGCGCTTTGGATTTCAATAAATGCTGATCCCCAAAGTGTCTTGAACCTGAAATAGCACATTAAGGGGAGATGGGGCTGGTTATACTACACTACATTTTCTGGTCGATAGGTACCAAGTAGCTAGAGAAAACCTATCACCTACATACGGTTATTTGAATGCAGAATAGTAGGATTGGGCATTACTTTCTTTAGTCCTTTGAATCACAGATGAATATAAAGAAGAGTCTTTTGACAGTCTTTTTTTCCCCCCACATATCATTGACATGTGTTAGTAATATTGCAGTGAAGTAAAGCCAGTTATAATGGGGATCAGATCTGATTTGGTTAAGTGCACCAACAATTTTTTCTAAGTGATTTGGCATCCCTGATAGATTCTTCCCATCCCCATTTTCAGCCTATTTAAGGCTCTCAGTAAGAGCTCACAGCCTGGCTAGAGTTTCCCCAGGGGCCAATGGGGCATTTGCCTATAGTTTTCAGGATCACCTGTAATGTGCAGCTCTTCCAAGATGGAAGAGCCAAGCAGGCCCCAGCCTTGGGACACTTCCAAGTTGCCTATAAGCATGAAGATGAACCTGATCTAACCTTGAGAGGAAGTCCAGGGTGGCTCCCACCAGCCTTTTGGCTCAGTTCCCAGTTCTATCTTAGATACATAAACAAGAAGAGACTAAACATTGCATAGAGCCAGAACAAAGGCCCTGGCTTTCCAATGGGTTCAGTCATCTGGTGCCTTTAAAGTACTCTCTATCCTCTCCTTTCTTCCCCTTCCCCCGTCTCTATGTTCACTGACCTTATTTCCCTGTGACAAGCTGTGCGTGGTCTTCAATAATGTACATCCCCCAACCTTGAACAGAAGTGGCCTGTCACCCAAAAATAACTTGAAAAGCAGACAGAGGGGAGCAGATAAGCATTCAGAATTATTTATTTATAGCACAGAGCAGAAAGCAGTCAGAGAGACAACGAGCAAATGACAGCCGCAGCATCCATCAGGGTTCGAGTGCTCTCACCAATCCAGAGGGAGCCACTGTATTTTCATAGAAAAGTGTATTTAGTCCAGCCCAGCTCATTCTGAGGATTTGGGAGAAGTGTCCAGAAGGAGAAAGGGGTGGATTTTATGAATTTTTAAAAAGCATATACAGGTGTGTGTGTGTGTGTGTGTGTGTGTGTGTGTGTGTGTGTGTGTGTGTATGATGTCAATACCTTTTAGGCCCTGTGAGTCTTCAATATATTTATCCTGCTACATGAATGTCAGTGAGGATTGACCAAGTGACTGCAGTGTGCCCAGAGTAGAAGGCATAATATCTGATCTCAGGGAACTAAATCATAGAGCAGCTAGAAAGACAGAGGTCCACATGTGAAATAATTGGAGACTTCCCAGACAGAACAATGCAGGGGATAGCATGTGCAGAAGTGCAGAGTTTAGAAAGCAGAAAGCTTAATCTCAAAGTAGAATAGGTTAAGAGGTGGAGAGAGACTGGAGGAAGGGAGATCAGTTAGGAATCTGTTTCAATGACACAATGATCAATCATGATTCCAAAGAACCAGTAACGAAGAATGCTGCCCACCTCCTGACAGAGAGGCGATGGGCTCATTATGCAGAATGAGACACACATTTTTTGGACATGGCCAATGTGGAAACTTGCTTCTGACTGTGCATGTTTGTCACGGGGATTTTGTTTTTCAGTGGGGATAGGGGTTGGAGGGGAAAAAATTGCTCATTAAAAATTTTTAATTAAAAAGAAATCTATTGTATGAGGGGTGGGGAACTGTGGCCTCAAGGCCACATGTGGTCCTCTAGGTCCTCAAGCGCAGCCTTTTGACTGAAACTAAACTTCACAGAACAAATCCTCTTAATAAAAGGGTTTGTTCTGTAAAACTTAGGCTCCATCAAAGGGCCATACACAAGGTCCTAAAAGGCTACATGTGACCTCGAGGCCAGAGATTCCCCACCCCTGGCCTAGGTGAATGCATTTGTGTGTGTGTGTGTGTGTGTGTGTGCACACGCGTGTGTGTGTGTGTGTGTGTGCGCGCGCACACTTTATTTTTAAAAAGACTTGAACTGGGGTATTGGCAATAAAAATGGAAAGTAAGACATAAGTACAAAAGAAATTGTGAAGAAACACCAGAATTTGCTGACTAATTGGAGAAGGGGACTGTTTTAACTCAAATTTGTAATAGTACTTTAAGGTTTACAAAGTACTTTGTTCACTCACAACAGGTAGGTAGGTACAAGTATTATTATCTTCACTTTATAGATGAAGGAACTGAGACCAAGAAACTAAGTGATTTACTAATCACATAGCTAATCAGTACCTATCTCTCCTCCCTTTCTGAGTCAAACTCTTTGAAAAAGCTGTCTACACTCACAACTTAAACTTCTTATCCTTTCACTCTTTTCTAAAATTTCTGTAACCTGGCTTCCAACCTGGTTGCTCACTGGAAATACTTTTCTCCAAATTTAGCAATTATTTCTTAGTTGCCAAATCTAATGCTCTCTTCTCTGTGCTCATCTTCACTCCTTCTTGCCCTCTTTGCAAAACATTCGACACTATTGTCTAGGCATTCTTCCTGAATACTGTCTGCTCTCTGGCCTTTCATGATCCTGCTCTTTTGGCTCTTCTTCTACATTTCTGTCCACTCTTCAATCTTCTTTGCTCATTCATCCTCCGTTTCATGCCCAATAATTGTAGGTCTACCCTCAGGTTCTGTCCTAGGTCTCTTTTCATTCTACACTCCATCACTTGGTGACCCCATTAGTTCCCATGGGTTCTGTTGTCAACTCTACTGTTATCATGTGACTACCTCATAATTAACTGCATATGGGCTATTTCAGACTATATTGCCATGGGTATCTCAAAGTCAACATGACCAAAATAGGTCTTGAATATTTCAAACCCTCCCCTTTTCTGGACTTCCTTGTTATTGTTAAGGCCATCACCATCACTCTAGTCATCCAGGTTTGCCCCTTTGGCACCATCCTCAACTCCTCAATCTCAGTCACCTTGAATATCTAATCAGTCGTCAAATTTTGTTTTCATCTCTTCAATATTGCTCATATACATCCCCGTGCACTTAGTGACTATTCTATTTTAGCTTCTCAATATCTTGTATTTACTATTGCAAAAGCCTCCTAACTGGTTTTTCTGCAACATCTCTCCCTACTTCAATCTATCAGATACCCAAATTTATTTTCCTAAAGCTCTGACTCTTATCATCCTCACTATTTAATACATTATGGTTCCTTATTACCTCTGAGATAAAATATACACTGCACTGGCATCTGAAGTTCTTCATAACCTGGCCCCTTCTTACCTTTAGTGTCCTGTTACACATTACTCCTTTCCA
Organism: Phascolarctos cinereus; assembly: GCF_003287225.1. NCBI lineage: Eukaryota > Metazoa > Chordata > Mammalia > Diprotodontia > Phascolarctidae > Phascolarctos > Phascolarctos cinereus. Next base: position 55,973,760 of record NW_027555958.1, read on the forward strand.
TGCACTATAGAATCCAGCCATATTGGTCTGCTTTTGTTCCTCACACAAATCTCTATTCCCATGCCTTTGGAGTAGTTGTCCTTTATGTCTGGAATTCTTTCCCTCTTAACCTCTGTCTCTTGGAATCTCTGGTTACCTTTACCACAAGTAGCTTCTTCTGTGTGAGACTCTTCCTCTTCCAGCTCCTAACATTTTTCTTTCTAAAGCTACTTTGTATGAACTTTATATATACACATATGTACAAGTCCTTTCCCCACTTAGAATGTAAGCTCTTTGAGGGGCAGGGTCTGTCTTTGTATTTCCAGCACCTGGAGCAGTGCCTGGCATATTGTAAATGTTTGCTAAGTGTTAACTTGGTTGATTGATTACCTGAGGTAAGATTTGAACCTAGATCTCCTAATTCTACACTCATTACTACACCACACTGGAAAGGGATAGGGAATATTTCCATGAAAATGTAAGCTTCCTGTGAATATGGATTGTTTCATTATTTATACTTGTTTCCCTAGCACCTCACACAAGGCCTGGAACATAGTAGGTATTTAATGGATACTTGTTAATTGCTCTTTTTATTGACCCGCCAAAGCACTCATCAATAAATGAGTAGCTTCTTGGGATTAGGACTAGAAGGGTCCTCATTTTACAGATAAGAAAAGTGGGTTCTCAGGAGGGTAACTTATTTCCGTTCATAAGTAGCAGAGTCAGGATTCAAACATAAATCCTTAGATTTCAAATATAATGCTCTTTCCTTTGCATTGTTGTCCTCTTGAATGAACGAATAAATCAGTGAATCTATTGATCAATTAATTTATCCAATTGTTAGAATAGCTAGTATCTATGGACCTTGGTACTTCTATAAAGGCAAAGTAATAGCTTGTAACTCTACCTACAAGCAAATTTGGCATGTCAGCTTGCTTGAGTTGCCATTGTGACAAAATCATAGATTTAAAGCTAGAAGGGACCTTAGGCATAATTTGGCTTCTCTCTCTTGTCCCCCCCATCCTCAGAGACTCCATATGGAAAGGAGGGAAAGAGAGAGAAGGGAAGGGAAGGAAGAGGGAAGGGAAGGAACTGGGTTGCCCAATTGGAACTGGCCAGTGGGGTCCCTGGTGGAGCAGCTTGGACTACTCACAGGTTGTTGTCTGTCCTTCATTCTTTTTTTAAAAAATAAATTTGTTTATTTATTTTTAGTTTTCAACATTCACTTTCATAAGATTTTGAGTTCCAAATTTTCTCCCCATCTCTCCACTTCCCCCACCCCAAGACAGAATGTAAATTGATATAGGCTCAACATTTACATTCATATTGAGCCTATTTTCACATTAGTCATGTTGTAAAGAAGAAATAGAACCAATGGGAGAAACCACGAGAAAGAAGAAACAAAAAAAAAAAGAGAGTAAATAATATGCTTTGATCTGCATTCAGACTCCATAGTTTTTTTCCTAGATGTAGATAACATTTTCCATCATGAGGCTTTTGGAGATGGCTCAGATCCTTGCATTGCTAAGAACCGATAAGTCTATCAAAGTTAGTCATCACACAATGTGGCTGTTACTGTGTACAACACTCTCCTGATTCTGCTCATTTCACTCAGCATCGGTTCGTATATGTCTTTCCATGTTTTTCTGAAGTCTGCCTGCTCATCATTTCTTATAGAACAATAGTATTCCATTACATTCATATACCACAACTTGTTCAGCCATTCCCCAACTGATGGGCGTCCCCTCAATTTCCAGCTCTTTGTCACCACATAATGAGCTGTTATAAATATTTTTGTATATGTGGGTCTTTTTCCCATTTGTATGATCTCTTTGGCATACAGACCTAGAAGAGGTATTGCTGAGTCAGAGGGTATGCACATTTTGATAGATTTTTGGGCATGGTTCAATATTGCTCTCCAGAATGGTTGGATCAGTCCACAATTCCACCAACAATGCGTTAGTGTTCCAATTTTCCTACATCTTCTCCAGCATTTATCATTTTCCTGTTTTGTCATGTTAGCCAATCTAATAATTGTGGTGTGGTGCCTAAGAGTTATTTTGATTTGCATTTCTCTAATCAATAGTGATTTAGAACATTTTTTGATATGACTATAGATAGTTTTAATTTCTTCATCTGAAAACTGCCTGTTCATACACTTTGACCATTTATTGATTGAGGAATGACTTGTATTCTTATAAATTTGACTCAGTTCTCTATTTTAGAAATGAGGCCTTTATCAGAGACACTGACTGCAAAAATTCTTTCCCAGTTTTCTGTTTCCCTCTCAATCCTGGTTGCATTGACTTTGTTGGTGCAAAACCTTTTCAATTTAATGTAATCAAAATTATTAATTTTGCATTTTATAATGTTCTCTATATCTTGTTTGGTCATAAATTCTTCTGTTCTCCATAAATCTGACAGGTAAACTATTCCTTGCTCTCCCAGTTTGCTTATACTATCAACTTTTATGTCTAAATCATGTATCCATTTTGACTTTATTTTGGTATATGGTGTAAGATGTTGGTCTATGCCTAGTTTCTGCCATACTGTTTTCTAGTTTCCCCAGCAGTTTGGGTCAAATAATGAGTTTTTATCCCAGAAGCTGGAGTCTTTGGCTGTATCAAACAGTAGTTATTAAAGTCATTATCTGTCCTTTATTCTTGAAGAAGATTGTAACACCAGGAAGATGGTGCCATGACTTGCAAGTAAATTGGATTAAAGTGAGGGAGGGCTGTGCAAAGTCACCAGCGTCACTTCCTCCTCTGGAGCCATCTGGGTCCAGTGGCAAGATATAGATCAGGATTACTAGAGATAGCCCTCAGTGAATGGTGGGAGTCATTCAAGGCTGAGGCTTGGTAGGGCACAGTCAGCTATATAAGGGGACTAGGGACTCAAGAAAAGAGGACAAAGTAGAGTTTAACTGGCTTACCAAGGAGTCAAGATGGGGAGAAGGGGAGAGAATAGCTAGTGTAGGAGTGATGACTGAGGAGAGAATTGAAAGGTGAGAGATTGGAGGTCAGTGTGAATGAAGAGTATGGTGTATGAAGGGTTGGTGAAAGGTTTGGTAAGGGAAGACAGAGCAGTAGAAAGTCAATAGATTGAGTCAGATAAGGGGATTTCAGAATTCTTGAACTCAGATGTGGTGCATTTATGAGAGATGGCAACTGTAAGGATATGGCCATCTTTGTGTGTGGGTAAGGTGGGGTGGAGAAGTAGTGGGAAGTAAGAAGGTTGAAGAATTGAGTGATTAGAATGTTAGAAGGAGAGTCAATATTTAAGTCAAAGTTCCCTAGTATGAGGAAGTGTGAGAAGGAGAGAAAAACTGTGATCCAGGTACTAAACTCATTGAGGAAGAAAGAGAAGTGACCTGCAGGTCTACAGACAACAACAACCAGGATTTTGATTAGGTAGTAGATCCATGGATTGGTCCTTCCCCAAGGACAGGACTATTCCTTTTAGCTTCTCTTAGAATCAGGTTCCCCTCAGGAAGTCCAGGTCCTGCCGAGATCAAAAGAGTTGGGCTTCACAGGAACAATCCAATCCAATTCAATTTAACAAATATTTCCTTAGTGCCTATTATGAGCAAGGTATAGTGCTAGGCACTTGGGATACAAAGATGGAAAGGGATATGGTTCCTGCTTTTAAGATGCTTATAGTTTGTGAGATGTGCACAGATAAGTTTAATACAAGACAGGAGGATATGGGGGTGCAGTGATACAGACTAAATTCTCTAGGAACTGTTGAGTAGGGGGAGAACACTTTCAGTCATATGTGTTGTTGGCAGCAGTACATTGATTGACTGCCCCCTGCACAGCCCCCAATTAATGACTGATGATTCCAAAAATCTGGGGGGAATGGACCCTTGGATCTGGTGTTAGAGGGTCTAGGTTCAAATCCCAGCTCTTACTCCTTGTGTAACTTTGGACAAGCCATTACATTTTTCTGGGTCTCAGAAGAGGTAGCGCTCAATGTTCTCTAAGGTCCCTTCATTTCCCAATGCAATTCCCCCCAATTTGAGAATTTCAGACAGAACTTTGGAAGCACTGGTTTGCAGGAGTAATCCATTCATAAAATTGACAGGCAGCAGGGACCTGAGCAAAGGTGCTGAAGCAGGAATATACAAGAAGGGCAGGAGAGACCAGAAGGGAGGATCCTTCTAGGTTTACAGAACATGATCATAGCATCATCGATTTATAGCTAGAAGAGTTCTTACAGATAATCTAGTCTCACCATCTCCATTTTAGAGATGAGGAAACTGAGGTTTATGGAAGCAAAGTGTCTTGTCCAAAAGTCACCAGGGTAATAATTAGCAGAATAGATAATTAAACCCAGTTCTTCTGATTCACAGCTCGCTTCTCTTTACACCACGCCCCATTTCCAGATAGTCATTCTAATTCTTTGCTCTCTGAATAATGGCTAAAATCATTTTCAAAAACAAAAACATGAATTTGTTTAGTATTATTCCTCTTTTTTTGGATAACGTATTGAAGCCACTTAGAACATAATATCAACATTGTACATCAATGTCGACCTTGCATTTGGAGCATCATCACTTTTCAGCCATTTGCAAATTCAAAATGCTAGACTAACTGGGAAATCTGATCTGGAGCTCCTGGGGAAAAGGCCAATTATTGTCTGGTTTCTACTCAGCAGGAGGAATTTTTAGAGGCAGATTGGTGGGAAAGAAGTAGGTATAAACTAGAGTCCTCTGCAAAAAAAAAATCACAGAGCCCCATACATGGCAGATACTGTCCTGATCACAGGCATACTGTATTTTCTCAAACATTAGCTGTGCTGCCTAGAAATAACCAGCTCCGTTGATTTCAACAAATATAGCAAGTGTTTTAATGCTTCCTTGGAACCCATACTCCTAAAGATAGGAAGAATTAAAACGTCTACTTCTTCCTGGCAATGATGATGGGGAATGACCGCTTGTCAAAATGAATTGATATATAACAGCATCTGATTGCATCTCTTTTCCTCTGCCTCTTGTATCATCAAGGTCATAGAATCAGAGGAATTAGGACTGCCTGACATCCCTGTTGCAAGTATGCCCAAGAAAACAGAGCCCAGCTCACAAGGTGTATTCAGGGATGCAGCTGCTGTTTGACACAGTCATAACTGTACTTTGGTGCTGTCTGTGTCCGACACTTCAGGCAGCTTACAGTACGGTTATTTTCCAGGGTTATACAGAATACAGAATACAGCCATAATATAGCCACCTTTGGAAAGGGGTTGGCTGGTCACAAAACCATGGGCTTTGTAGTTCTTCCCTGTTTGTGAAGTAAGATCAGCCCTTCTCAAATAGGAGAGTAGAGGTTAAATGTATCTAGATGTCACAACAGACACAAAAGGAAGGTGCCTAGAAATACCATAGCCGTAGAACCATATTGCTTCCTCACAGGGACTTTGCCTGGATCCCGGACTCTTCCTCCTCTACCACTCCAGCACAACATGCTACCCTAACTACTTAGGCTTTCCTTAATTTTATCTGGGACCTACAGGCATCCTTAGAATGGGAACAAGGCTGGTATTCTCCTTAGGGCTATTTACAGCTGATCCCTTCTTATCCCAGGGATTAATCACTTTGACTGGAATTCTTTGTCTTTGTCTCTTTTTCTTTAGCTCTCTCTGTTCCTGCATTAACCTACCTCTCTATCTCTGACTCTCTTTGTTTCTGTCTCTCTGCAGAGCTCTTTTTAAAATCTCCGCTTTGCTCTATCTTCCTCTTCATCTCACTGACTGTTTCTAGCGGCCTCATTGTCTCTCTGTCTCTTTCCTTTTCTATACTGCATGTCTCTTGGCTAGAACTACTGCTAATCATTCAGCCTTGCACAATACCCAACCCCGTAGCCAAGAGCCTGTGAAAAGTTAGAGAGTAGTCAGATGGGAGGTACTGATATTCACAGTCCAGAGCCCACGGCCAGTTTGGCATATCAGGCTGCATTTGGCGGAGCTGTGGGGGGCTCCAGAGCAATATTATGCCTGGAGGTGAGTCAGTAGTGAGATTATGTCCAGGGAAGCATGCTTGCCATGCCTGCTGTTACCTCCAGGTGCTTCAGATGGCTCTCCAACCTTTTGCTAATCCAAAACTAAGCTGCATGTTTGAACAAAGGGGCTGAGCAAAGCTTAACTTGTGAATTAAAGAGAATCTTAATTGAATTAGACTCAGGAAAGGAAGTGTGGTACAGCCGAATGGGTGCTGGCTCCAAAGTGAAAGAACTTGGGTTCGAATCCTACCTAATGCTTCTATACTACCTGTGAAACCTTGGCCAAGTCACTACCTTCCTAAGTCCCAGATTCCTCATCTATAAAATGAGGGGGTTCTACCAGAGAGTTTCTGGCATCCCTTCTAGCTCAAGAACTCTGCTCCTATTGGGATAACAGAATTTCTGATTTGACTTTCTTACCTCCATTTTCTTAAGATGAGTACATTGAGTAGTTGGCTAGAGTCTGGAAAATCAAGATTATCATCTCCTGGTCCCATGTTTACTCCTGCTTTAACTGATGTAGATCTTCTTGGGTCTGGAAATCATTATCTTCCCTTATTTGCTCTTTGAAATTCCATTGTACTTATCCTGGTTATGCAACCCAAACTTACATAAGGTTGATGCCCTGATGCCCTGGGCTTATGGACTAGACTTTTGTCTAGAGTGATGAGGCCTATCCTCTGAGCACAGCAAACTTTGGGGTTTTAGGCAATTTCTGTCACACTATGACTTGAGTAACAAATAGCCTTCTCACTTTCTTCTGGTTATTTCACAACTCATTTCCTTATCTTTTCTTGTCAATGTTTCCTAAGCCATCTTCCCTCTCCTTGTTCTAACTTGTTTGTCTATATTTGTCTCTTTTCATGTTTGGTCTACAGTGGATAGAGTACTGGGCCTGGAGTAAGGAAGACCTGAGTTCAAACGTGGCCTCAGGCTCTGGCCAGCTGTATGCCTCTGGGCACAGCTCTGTTAATCTCTAGCTGTCTCAGTTTCTTCAGCTGTAAAATTGGCATTTTTTTCCCCTTCCCCACAACGGCTCTTTTACCTTTCAGGTCTTTAATGGCTCAAGTCACCACTTTGTGCAATTGACTCTAGTTCACTACTCCTATCACTGGAATACCCCTCTCCCAGCCTGGCTTCCATTGTTATCACTTGTAAGTGAAAGGTGGACTCTCTTGGTGATGAGCCACTCTTTCTCTAGGTACAGCTACACTTATATCTATGTTGCTGCCTCTACCATGCCCATCCTTTTTGATCCCATTTTCTAGTTATAGCTCCACCTCTCTGGCTATCTTTTTAATAGCCTTGGACTAAGAAGCATGCCCTGGAGGGGCATAAACCGCATTTACCTCTAGAACTTCTGCAGTGGTGCTCTGCTGTCTTGATTAGTGACTGCCTCACCTGGCCTACCACTTCAGGCAGGCCTTCACTTCACCCTCTACTCCTCAGCCATCTTCTTGACAATGTCACCAATCACCTTGCTGCCTCCCATTCCCTGTCACCTTCCTCTCCAGTTCTGGAAGCAGGGTCAAATCATCCACGTATTCCAGAAAGAGGTATGGCAACCTGTTTTCCAAAGGCTTCACTCACCATCCCTGTAACTTTCTGGACCAAAGTGTTCTTCCATGTTCACTATGTCTCTATGGGGGGAGGGGGCATCTCCAGTTATCTTGATCTGCTTCTTGCCCCTGGATCCAGATGTCTCCAGAGGAGAAAGTGAGGCTGGTGACTTTGTACAGCTCTCCCTCACTTAAATCCAATTCACTTGCAAGTCATGGCATCCTCTTCCTGATGTCATGGTCTTCTTTGAGAAAAAAGGACAAACAAAAATAACAACAACGTTTCTATGTAAGCGCCAGATCCTCCATTAGAATTTAAATTTCTTGAGGGCAAGGATTGTCTTTGCTTCTGTATTTACATCCCTAGTGCTTGGAACTTAGTAAGTACTCAAAATAGGCTTTTAAATTCTTTCTTTGTACTACCTATCTCACCAGCAGTGGTCAGCTGGAGCTAGGTGGTCATTAGAGAGCCAATTGTTAAATTTTCAGTGAGAATATTTGTACCTGAGAAATAAAAAAAGCTCCAAATCAGGGCTTGATTTATTATTTTGCTTGTGTCTAGACTAAAGAAAGTGATGGGAAAATATGTTGATAATTCAGATTAAATTTAAAAGTGTGTCATCTATACTTTTTGGGGGGGAGAGGGAGCTGGTTGTTAAACACTTGCCAGCAAACCCCTGTTCATAAAGTTTTGGTGAAGAACGCCTCATAAACCTAAAAGCACTACATAAATGTGAGCTTTTAATATTATATCATTTTTCCCAGCAGTAGTCCTGTTCCCCATAATCGCTTAGGCTCAGATTGTCAATATTATTGTCATTTAGGCATAGTAGTATCACCAAAGTTGTACAGAGGTAGGGGAAGGGGATGTGTGAAATTGAGACGGGTGCCCTGAAGTAAACACCCAAAGGGAAGCGGTCTACTTCTGTTCCACCAAACTTGACTGCTGAAATTTCAGTCCCTCACTCTATATTTATGGAGAAATATCCTAAAGGGGAGGGTAAGGACTGATAACTATCTTCATATATCTGAGGGGCTGTCTCATGGAGAAGAGAGATTAGACTCAGTCTATGTAGCTCCAGGGGACAGAACCAGTAGCAATGGGTAGAAATCACAAGGAGGCAGATATCAGATCAAAATAAGGAGTTTGCTAGTGATTAGAACTGTCCAATGGTATAGAAAGTTCTGTATCAAGGGAAATCAATCAGTCCATCAAGAAGCATTTATTAAGAGTTTTCTATGTTCCAGGCATTGGACTAAGTGTAGGGAATACAGATATAAGCCAAAAGAAATACATTCTAATGGAGAAGACAAGACACAAAAAGAAGTGAAAGGGGTGGGGGGAGAATGTACTAGAAAAGTCAGAAGGAGTGAAGGCTGGTGTGAAATGAAGACATGGCTAGCCTGGGAGCCCCCTAAAATGGAGGTCCTGGGAGGAGTCATCCAGTCAGAGAGAGGAGTAGTTCAACATAACCTGGATGATTGAACATGAACATTTGACAAGGTCTTTTCAAGATTTTCTTTTAAAGTTGTGTGTGTGTGTGTGTGTGTGTGTGTGTGTGTTTCCATGAATTTCACAATCATCAATAATCACAAACACCTCAAGACAAGAAAATCAAAGGAGACCATAAAAGAAATAGCAACCTTCTAACTATATACAATGTATACTGTGAATATGTAGGTGTGTCTATACATGTTTCTATCTTGTTGCTCAGTCTAATTCTTTGGGACCCCATGGACCATACTGACCATGGGGTTTCCTTGGCAAAGATACTGGCGTGGTTTGCCATTTCCTTCTCCAGTCAATTAAGGCAAATGGAGTCTAAATGACTTGCCCAGAGTCACATAGCAGCAAGTGTCTGAGTTCAGATTTGAACTCAAACCGTCTTGACTCCAGGACCAGCTCTCTATCCACTGAGCAACCTAGCTGACTCCTATCTATCTATGCATACATATATACATAAATACATGCATCCATACATACGTACCAAATCACTCTATTTTTCACATCTGCTTCTGTTCTTCCTCCCAGTAGAGGCAGCCTAGGTGGTACAGTGGGTAGATTGCTGGTCCTGGAGGCAGGATGACCTGAGTTCAAATCTGGCATCAATTACTTCCTAGCTGTGTTACCCTGGACAAGTCTTTTAATCTCTATCTGCCTCAGTTTCCTCAACAGGAAAATGGGGATGATAATAATAGCACCTACCTCCCAGGGTTGTTACAAGGATCAAATGAGATAATATTTGTAAAGCATCTGGCACATAGTAGGCACTTAATAAACCTTCCTACCTACCTCAAATTGGTGACTTCTTCCTCCAGAGGACTACATGTACTTTCCTATCCCAACTGACTCCCTCAGATCAATTCTCAGCTTGGACCCATGCCCTGAACAAATATAAGAAAGTGGCTGCAAACAAGGAGAAACCAAGCACTGAGTACCCTGGGTATGCTTAAAGTTTCTATGTTAACAGTGGAGATTGGAATGTGGGAGAGGAAAGTCTAAGGGACACATGATCTTGCCCTGGGGAATCTGACAGGCTAATGAAGTACCCCCCCCCCCGCCCCAGAGCTCTCAGTCTAATGAGGTAGACACAATTTTTACTCTTGGGCAGCTTAGAGTCTAATGGAGTAGAGCCTGATCTTTCTTTCAAGGATCTGCCATTCTCAAGAGAGAGACTTAGTTTTTGCCCATATGGAACATTCAGGCTATGGAAGAAGAGACAATCCCTGCCCTTGGAATACTTCTAGTCTGAAGAAGAAGACTAGGTTTCTTGCTGTCAGGGACACTACAGGCACCACATTCATGTATATACACAAGAAAACTACTTAAGGATGTTCAGAGAGGAATATATTCAGTGCAAGTGAACATTGTACAAACAGAATACCAGAGGTACCCAGTATATGAACACGGGCTCCAGGAGGAGACTGGCAGAGTCTGAACAGGTCCAAAGAAGAGGTTTCCATCCATCCATTCATCTCATTTAGTATTCAGGTCAGGGGCTGTAAAGAGACAAGCTGGAAGCTGGCTCCTGGAATAATCCGACTATCTCCCTCACACAGACACAGCCACCAAAGGAAAAAGCCAGATCTGTCTTGGCACAGTAGGATGAGGTCAGGTGTCACACAGCCTCCCTTCACATACTTGCAGCCTGATCCCCCAAATGTCTTCAGCTCCCTGATTCCATTTCTGGTGCTTCTTTCCCTATAACATCCTAGGAAAAAGCATTTAGCTGCTCTGTCTCTCTTCTGATGCACCTCCCCCCACTTTTTTTTTAACCAGGTTTATCTTCTCTCCCACTGGTTCCTAGAGAATATTGTTAGAATTATTAGAGAATATAAGAATTGAACATTATTAGAAATACTCAATTCAATTAAACAAACATTTATCAATCACCTAACACGGGTAATGTGCCAAGATGCTAGGGAGACAAAGATGAAAAACAAAATGATACAGTTCTTGCCCTCACACACCTTGTAATCTACATTTCTGAAATAGTTGTACCAAGGTGAAATTACATGAATACAAACAACTGTTAAAGAAGCAAATATTTAGAGCCAGAAGGGACCTTAAAATTCACTTAGTCCTACCCTCATGTTTTATAGGTGAGCTCAATGGGGCATTGAGAAATGAAGTGACTTGCCCTGGGCACCGAGGTCATAAGAAAGAGAGCCAAGATTTGAACTCAGGTCCTATGAATGAATGAATGAATGAATGAATGAATGAGCATTTACTAAGTACTTACTTTGTGTCAACTACTATGCAAAATGCTGGTGGAACAAAAAGAAAAGCAAGACAGTCTCTGCTTTCAAGGGGTTTTCATATTAATTGAGGGAGATAGCAAATAAAAAAGGTATCAGCTGCATGAAGGATAACAAAACCCAGTGGTCTTCAGGATGCACTGGCAGTTCAGATGACAAGGCCCAGCAGCCTTTAGGTTGCATTGTTGGAGTAGAGAGCAATGTCCTAGGGGTCAGCAGGGTTGATGCTAAGACCTACTGGTTCTCCATCTTTAGAATTACAAGAATTATAGTCGGTGTTGGTGACTATTTAGTCACCATTTAATCATCAAGTTGGTGTGAGTGACCATGTCCACCAAAGCTGGGAGGCGAGAGGACGAAGGAGCCCACACCTGTGATTTGGAAAAGGATGAGTGAATCTGAAGGTCAGAGTGGAGAGGATGCTTTGGATTCTCTCCCTTAAGGGGTTGAATCCAGCAGAGGAGAAAGGAGGAGACATTGAATGAACAAAAGAATGAATGAATGAAGCATTTATTAAGCAGCTAGCTGTGTATAAAGCATTGTACTAAGCACTAGAGGTATAAATAGAAGTAGTCCCTGCTCTCAAGAAGCTCACATTCTGATTTAGGAGGAAACAGATAAGGAAGGTATCACCTGGAAGTAAGATGGAAAGATCCCAATGTCCTTAAGATAGTAATGCCTCTTCTTTAACATCTTTTCCACTGACAAAAATCATATCAGTTTCTGATGTTGAACCATTTGATAGTGCCAAAGAACTTGGTGACAAGCATTTTACTTGGGGGGGGGGGGTCTTCAAAAGACATGGCTTGGGAACAGGAGCAGTTGCCAGCCTGCTTCTCCAGAAGGGATGCTTCCGAGGATGATGGCTGGGAACACTGGCTGAAAAACATTGCTTGTCCCAAAGACTGTTAGGTTTGGGGTCCTAGGCTGTCTCCATTGAGGTGTGAGTGGAGATGGTGATCCAGGTGGTAGTGATGATTTGAAAGAAGGGAAGATTCAGATGGGATCTAGGGAGGGAGTACAGAGTGGGGCAGGAAGAGATGTCTCCAAATCCATTTCTAAATTTATGATCCTGTGAACAAAACACGTGTTACTGCCATGTACAAGACACCGAGGATACAAAGACAAAACAAAACTACAAAACAACCAAGAAATCCTTACCTTAACGAGATCTCATTCTACTGTTGGGATACACCACATAAACAAGGAAGCCCAAAGTACGTACAAAGTCATTTCAAGGAGAATTGGGGCCATAAGGAAGTGGTACTTGAGCCATATATACTTTGAAAGAACCTTGGGATCCTACAGGGTCAAAGTGAGTGAAGTAAGATTTTAACCCGCTCTCAGGAAAGGACTTAATGTCAGTCAGTTGAATTAAATTGATCAGATGAACTTAAGTTAGCCTTATTGAGCCTGACTCAAATCCTGTGGACCCATTTTCCCATTGGTGAGTTTTTCTGAGAACCTCCATTTTAGAGAAGGGTCTTGGACTAGTCATCCCTGATTTTCTGAACTATACCACAGGTGTCAAACTCGAGGCCCCCAGCTTCAAAACTCCCAAGTGTGGTAGGACCAGATTAAAATATTATTGAGAAATAATTAATAAAATAAATTTTAAATACAATACAACATAGATAATGCTGATTTGTGATTTTCTAAGTCAATATGTGGACAACAGGTATCTGTTGCTATTTCAGTATGACACCTCTGAACTATACTGCCATGTTTCAGCTGTCTCCTGACTCTGCCATTGTGAGCATCTTCTCCTTTTGATGAGTTCTTCCAAGAATTTCCTTTTGGGAAAGGGCCCCAGATTAGCCATACTTCATTCTCCAATTTAGCCACCATTCCCCAGCCCAGGTACCTCTTTAAGCTGCTTGAGGGTAGAGATTCTCTTGTTTGTATCTGTATCCCCAACTCTCAGCATAGTGTCTGGCACATAGCAAGTGCTTACGAAATGCCTGTTGACTGACTGACCAGTAAATGAGAAGCTTTGTCTCCCGGTAGAAGCAGTTCAGGGATAAGGCAGGAGATAGAGGATACTGTTTGTCTTTGCTTCAGTGTAATCCAACAAGCAACACTAAACATAAACAAGGCACTATATAAGATGCTGGGGATACAAAGACAAGATGGAAATAAAACCTTCCCTCAAGGAGCTTCCATTCTACTCAATGGTAGACACTGGCCTCCTTGGTGTTCTATGAAAAAGGCATTCCATCTCTAGACTCTGGGTATGTTTTTTGGCTGTTCCCCATGGGTGGAATGTTCTCTCTCATTATCTAACTACCTACTGGCTTCCTGGCTACCTTCAAGTCCCAACTAAAATCTCATTTTCGACAGGAAACCTTCCCTCTCTTATTTCCCATTCCTCCTGTATATTTTGTTTGTACATATTTGTTTGATTATTTCTTCTCCCATTAGATTGTGAGCTCCTTGAAGGCAGGGACTGTCTTTTGCCTCTTTTTGGATCCCCAGTGCCTAGCACGTAGTAGGCATTTAATAAATTTTTGTTGACTAACTGACCAGTGGAGTACCTGCCAACAGATAAGAAGTATGTGATCACTTGACTAGAAACAACTAAAGGAGTCAGGAAAGGCTCCCCTAGAAGAGATGGCACATAAGGTGAGTCCTTAAGGAAATGATGCATTCTTTCTGAGAGGCAGAGGTAGGGAGAGACACCCTGTATAGAGGCACTGAAGTAAGAGGGGGATGAAGAATTCAGGGAACAGCAAGTAAGATGGCTAAGCTGCAATGGGCAATGTAGGAAGGAGAGAAATAGGCAATATGCCTAGAAAGGTCTCTGGAGCTAAAATGTGAGGGGCTTTAAGGCCCAGAAAAAGGAGTTTGCATTTATCCTAAGGTGATGGGGGGGGCAGGGAGTCATCTAAGGTCCTTCTGAAAGGGAGTGACATGGCCAGACGTGCTTAAGGAAGATTATTTGGCAGCCATGTAGAAGACGGATTGGTCTCTTAAATCTCTATGTAAGATAGCAACTCCATGAAGATGTCTGTTAGTGTAGCCATGTGATAAGGCTGAGCCCTAGGACAGGGCATCATGAATATGTATCGAGATGTATTCAGAGTATTCATTCTGGCCCCTAGCCCATAATCTCCTCTCTTCCACCCCAGGTACATGCACAGACACATACCTTTTCTGAGACTGAGTAGTTGAAAGAATACTGGATTTGAAGAAAAGACCTGGGTTTAAATTGTATCCCTGACATTTACCTGGGCAATCTTAGACAAGTCACAGCCTCTTTGGGCCTCAGTATCTTTATCTGTAAAATAAAGAGATTGATGAGATTGCCCTTCCAGTTCTCAACCTATGGTCCTTTCCTCAGCCTTTCCCCTGATACAGGCTTACCTGACCTGTGGCCTGTTCCTCCAGGTCCTTCCCGGTGAGAGCAATAAATCTGATAGATGCATTTACAAAATGGTATTACTGGCTTAGGCCCTCTCCAAATTAGGATACTTGCATTCTAAATTGACCTTTTCAGTGACTGATGGGAAGAATTTAAAGTGTCTTGACAGGTGTTTGTATGTATATGTTGGAGGGGGTAGTCTTTTGGTACTCCTCAAATTTCATCTTTTCTGCCCATACATAAGATTTTGTGACCCTGACCTAGAAACCCAAGAATATGTCTGGGGTGTTGTAAAGATTTATACATCAAGGTAGGACATTAGATCAGCTGACCTCTGAGGTCTCTTCCAACCAGAAGATTCTATTATTTATCTGCCCTAGATTTACCTGTGCTCTGGCACTGCCCTGGTCTCTTTGAGGAGCCAAACACTGCCCTCCCTTCATCCCCTTTCTCATCGGCTCAGGTCACTTGATGGGATCCTCCTGAACATCCCAGTGCTAAGCCAGACCTGGCAATTAACTGGGCAGATGTTTTGAGCCAGTCCAGATGGAAGATTAAAAGTGAGAGCTCAGTATCCCCCTGAGAGAGCGATGAAGATGGCAGAGGTCTGATCGACTTTGATTATTACTCCATCCTGGAAAGGCTTTGCCTGATTTCTGATCAGTCTTTCAGGAAGAGTAGGGAAGAAAAGAGGATTGCCTCCCCAACCTCTTTTCAATAAGAGGCTCTTAATCACTCAGAACTTGGGCATAATCCTTATTAACTCCATCTGCTTGGAGGGAGGAAGATGCTGCTATTTTGTGGTCCCTAGTGTCTTACTTAAGCCTTGTGACATCTCTGTTTTCTTCTATCTTCAGCTACCACTTTCTTGTTAGTCCAATTATGGATGAAAGGGAGGAAGGAAGGAAGGAAGGAAGGAAGGAAGGAAGGAAGGAAGGAAGGAAGGAAGGAAGAAAGGAAAAGGAAGGAAGGGAGGGAGGGAGAGAGAAAAAGAGAGAGAGGAAAAAGAAACAAAGGAAAAAGAGGGAGAGCGGAAAAGAGAGAGAGAAGGAAGGGAGAAAAGAAAAGAAAACCTGAGGTGTTAGAGGTGGACAAAAGATATGGCCCAGCTCACCTCAAATCCCTCACCCCCAAGACAGGGAGGGAAGAAGAGTTGGATTAGAGACATCAACTATATGAAATCCCTCAGGGCTGGGGGATCCTTCAAAGCTGAGCCATTTGGTCTAGGGAGGACCAAAGCTGAAAATGGCTTCCAAAAAAGGAAACAAGAATTCTAATTACTTCCCCTCCCTGAATTGGGGGTCTTCTTTGTGCTTTGGAGACTATTTTTAGTCCCAAGAATAAAAGGTTTCCATGAAATGAAACTTATACTACTCTGTGATGAGATGGGGTAGGGTGGGGTGGGGGAGGCCAGAAAGCTTCAGGGACCTTATAACAGGAAGAGATGGAGAGAAGGAGAGAGAGAGGAAAGGAAAAGAAAGAAAGAAAGAAAGAAAGAAAGAAAGAAAGAAAGAAAGAAAGAAAGAAAGAAAGAAAGAAAGAAAGAAAGAAAGAAAGAAAGGAAGGAAGGAAGGAAGGAAGGAAGAAAGAAAGAAAGAAAGAAAGAAAGAAAGAAAGAAAGAAAGAAAGAAAGAAAGAAAGAAAGAAAGAAAGAAAGAAAGAAAGAAAGAAAGAAAGAAAGAAAGAAAGAAAGAAAGAAAGAAAAAGAGAAAGAAAGAGAGAGAGAGAGAGAAAAAGAGAGAAAAAGAGGAGCAAAAAAGCAAAAGAAGAGGGAGGGAGAGAGAAAAAGAGAGGGAGGAGGGAGGGAGAGAGAACAAGAGAGAAAATGGAGACCAAAAAAAGAGAAAATGAAAACAGAGAGAGACAGAAAGAGAAATACAGAGAGAGACAGAGATAGACAAAGGCAGACAGAAACAGAGGGAGAGAAAGGCAGGTAGGCAAGCAAATAGAAACAAGAGGAGAGAGAGGAAGAGAGGGGGAAGAAGAGAGGAAAGTAGAGGGGATGGGATGAAAAAGAAGATTTAAATCCAGTGAACTTCTCATGGTGTTTAGGAACTCTCCAGAAATCATCTTGACTACCACTCTGCCTCTGGATAGCCCTCAGCCTAGTCCAAACCTATAGGAAGATAGAGGCCAATAGAACCAATCCTATTCTTTGTGACTAATGTTTGCCTCCAAATCCAATGGTTCATCTCCAGACGCCAAAACTTTACCTTGCTCAGAATCAAGCCTCACAGTCACAGCTTCACTTCAGAAAAGACTCACATTCAGGACAAGTTAGTTAATCTCTCTGGGTCTCAGTTTCTTCATCTGTGAAATGGAGGGGGTGGGCTAGGTCTAAGATCTAATTGTAAGATAGAAGATTTAGGGCTGGAAAAGAGCTTAAAAGTGCCCTAGGACCAACTCCCTCCTTTACCTACTGGGAGTAGCTGAAAAGTTTCTCAGTCTTCTATAGGAACCTTTCTCAAGCCCTCAACTCTAGTGCCTTCCCTCTCTTAATTATTTCCTTTTAATCCTGTCTATAGCTTGTTTGTACATACTTGTTTGCTTGTTTTATCCCTCATTAGCTTATAAGCTTCTTGAGGGCAAGGACTGTCTTTTGCCTCTTTTTGAATTTTCAGCACTCACTACAGTGCCTGGCACATAGCAGGTGCCTAATAAATATTTATTGACTGACCTCTCAGAGTCTCAGTTTTATCTTGAGAAAATGAGTTAATTAAATCTCTGTCCTTGCTTCTATCATAGGATAGGAAAGATCAGTTGAAATAATGAATGTCAAGTTATTTGCAAGCACAAAGCACTTTACAAGAGAAAGCTATTGTCACCATCATTATCACTAACACCACAAAGGTGCAAAATGTCCTCTGGTACCAACCAGAAGTATCTCTCGATGGGAAGATCCGAGATCAGCTGGATACTGTTGGTAAGGTCAGTGATTGGTCCCCACATGTAGACACATGAACCACTATAGGCCTCCGGGTTCATGATGCCAGGGAAAGAGTACAGCAAACTGAGTCAGCTTTATCACTAATTAACTATGTGATCCTAAGAAAATCAGCTCCTCTCTCTCAGCTTGTTTCCCCATCTTTAAAATGAAGTTGTCATTTCAATCATGTCTGACTCTTCCTAATCCCATTGGGGATTTTCTTGGCAAAGATGCTGGAGTGGTTTGTCATTTCCTTCTTTAGTTCATTTTCTACATGAGGAAACTGGGGCAAGCAGGGTCAAGTGACTTGACCAGGGTCACACAGATAATAAGTGTCTGAGGCCTGATTTGAACTCATGAAGATGAGCCATCCTGATTCCAAGCTTGATGTTTTCTCCACTGCACCACCCAGTTGCCCCTTAAAATGAGGCAGCCAAATTCCAGGGTCTCTGTTGTCTCTTCTAGTACTGATGCTCTATCACTGGATGATTCTAAAGAGTTCCCTGGAGCTCTGCAAGAGGAGCCTTATGCAAGCATTTAACTTCTCTGGGGCGTTGTTGTGCCATCTTTATAATGGAATTGGACTAGATCGCCTTTGAGATGCCTTCCAACTCTAAATCTATAATTCTGTGACTTGGGTGAAAGGGAAGATTTAGGAAAAAAACAAAGTGACAGAATAAAGCCAGATGGGTTAGCAAGATTTTTTTTTTCAGTTCTATTTGATTTGCAGTAAATGGATTATGATAGTTGGACCTCCCCCCTCCCCATTTACTAGTGCATGCTTCAACCTTCTTCTTCCAAGCTGCCTCTTTCATTGCATCATATATTTAGAGCCGGAAGCAACCAAAGAAGTCATTTGGTCCTGCCAGATGGACCAGTGATTTGTCCAAAGTCATACAACTAGCACAGCCTCAATTCAAATAATTTTCCTGATTGCAAATTCAGTTTTTTTCCACTCTAGCAATTTGTTACAGTTAGCACCCCCAAGGATCAGGGTGGGAAGAAAGAAAGCCATATGAAGTAAACTTAACTAAAAACTGTCTTAAAGCTGCCCTGGTTCTCTGTGGCAGCACAGCCATTGTTCATGTACCACGTCAATCCTGATTGCCCAAGCATTGGTCAGGGTGTAAAAGCCAGTAGAAGTAGCTCTTTTGCTGTGTTGAGCAATGAAAGCCTTTCTTTCAGGTACATCAGAAGGGAGATGATTAGATGTAAAGTTCAAGGAACTTAGAGATTATCTAGTCCAGACCCCCTAAATTTCCAGATTTTGCAAATTTACCAGAGATGTTGAGTGACTTGCTCAGATCCAAAAAATGTACTAAGTGGCAGAGCTGCATTCAGAGATGGGTCTTCCAAATTCAATGCTTTAGGTACCAGGTAGTCAATGCCACATTACTATGCGTTTGTCAGGGATTCACAAAATGATTCAACAAACGTTTATTGAGTGTTTATTATGTGTAATAGATTGTGCTGGACTCTAGAGAGCAAAAATAAAACAAAATTTCATCCTTGACCTTGAGGAACCTAATAAGAGAAACACAATGCAATTCAGTTCAATTCAACTAGCATTTAAAATAGATTTTTTATTGATACCTTTGTTTTTACATTATCTAGATTTTGCCATCTACCCCTTTCCTTTCTCCAGAACCTTCTCTTATGCCAAAGAATTTTTTAAGAAAAGAAAACAGAGAAAAAAGGGGGCAAATTCAACAAAATCCATCAATGATTCATAAAAGTCTGATGTTATTTGCAGTGTTTCACACTTGATGACCCCAGTCTCTACAAAGGAGCAAGGGGAAGCATATCTCTTCTTTGGTTTCAAGTACATTCTTTATAATTTCATAACATTCAATTTTGACTGTTTTGTGGTTTTCATTCTTTTTGTTTACGTTGTTGGAGTTATTTTAAATATATGTATATATACACATATATATGGATGGATGGATGTAATTTTCCTGGCTCTGCTTTCTTCACTTTGCATCAGTTCACATGTCCTTCTTCCCATGCTTCTCTATATTCCTCACGCTTGTCATTTCTTGCAGCACAATAGTGTGCTTCAAATTGTTTTGCTATTCCCCAATCAATGGGCCTCTGTTATGTTTTCCATTCTTTGCTACCACAAAAGTGCTCCTATAAATATTTAGTGTTCATGAAGCCTTTCTTTGTGTCAGTAATTTCCTTCTTGTATATGACTAGTAGTGAAATCTCCGGGTCAAAGATGTAGACTTTTTGTCACCCTATTTGCATCATTCCAAATTGCTTTCCAGATTGGTTGTACTAATTCACAGCTTTATTAACAATTCATAAATCTTTCAACATTGACTATTCCTGTCTTTGTCATGTTTGCTGATTTGCTGGGGAGTGATGTAAAACCTCAAAGTTGCTTTGATTTGCATTTCTCTTATTAATGATTTCAACAAACTGTGCAAGATACCACACTAGGGAATGGGGATACCAAACCAAAAAGGAAAATGTTCCACCCTAAAAGGGCTTCTATTTTGCCTGGAAAATCAATATTTACAAATAGGTAAACATAAAGTAATTTTGTGGGGAGAGTTTTAATTAATAGGGAGAATAGAAAAGGCCTCCTATAAGAATTGGAACCTAAGCTAAGGGTTTCACAGAATCATAGTCACAGAACTTTAGAGTTGAAAGGAAATTCAGTCCATGACTACAAAGAGAATGCCCTTTGCATTTCACCCAACAAGGGATAATCCAGCTTTTGTTTAAAGAATTCAATTGAGAGGGAACTTGCCATCTTTTGAGATGGTCCATTCCATTTTGTGATAGCTGTAATTGGTAGGAATTTTTTACCTAAACCAAACCTAAATTTGTCTCTTTGCCACTCCTACTTAGTTCTGTTTGCTGGAAACAAAGAAAAAACTTTTGACCTCCTTTTCCATATGACAAGACTTTCAGATACTTGAATCAATCATTCAATAAAATATTTAGACAGCTATCATGACCCAACCTCAACCCAACTGTGGTCTTCTCATCTCCATCTCAAACATCTCTAGTTTCTTCAAGTGATCTTCACACGTGATGGACTTGAGACCCTTTACCATTCTGGTTGTTTTCCACTGGTAGCTCCTCAGCTTGTCCAACTTTGGTGGGGAAGATAGTTTAATTTGAGAAGTGCAATGTTCAGGGGAGTTGTCTAGTAGGCAATTAGAAGCATAAGATGTGATCTCAGGGGAGAGGGACACACAATATTTGGGAGTCATCCTGTATAAAAAATGTTCACACTTGTAGACTAGTAGGAGGATTCCTATTAGCCACAGTTACCTGTCTATCCTTCCTATCTATTCATTTGTGTGAGTTTTTTGTGTCTCATTGAAAGTCTGTGCTGTAAGCTATAGGATTTAGGGCACGTTATGCTCTCTGTGACGTGTGTATATTGACTGGGTAAAAGGGAATTTCATTGGCCAACTGTCCTTGGTTTATGCTCCTTTGTTAGCAAAGTAGACAACATTGGGGACTTGCCTGAGCTGTCCATATCTTAAAAGTACAAGGTGAGGATGAGAAATCTGCCAGTGCATTTTGTAAGTGATCTCAAAGCTAATAAAGTGTTTCTAAGGTTCCTATTTCCCCAATATGAGATAGACACTGGGAAAGTGAGCACTCCTTCACAGGGTTCCTCATTATGGCTTAGTCCTGTCTGTGCCTTGCTGCAGATCAGAGCAATTTGTAGAGCCAGCCTGGTGAAAAGCAGAAACAGGGAAGTGAATCAACCATGGTATAGTCATTGCAGGCTCTGAGAAGGACCTAGCCCAACTCTCATCTCCTTTCCTACTTGCCAATTCTTCTTCAGTTGCCTAAGCTCTGGCTTCATCCCCTGGTGAATAATTTATGGAATGAGCCTTTCCGGTTACTTTGCACCTCCACCCTTCTGTACTTTCCCAGTTTGACTTCATTTGGCAAGAGACCTCATCTATAAAATGAAGGGATAGGATTAGATGGGCTCTAAGATACCTTTCAGGGAGACTTCTTTGATCCTATCATCCTATGAACTAGGCTTTGAATTAAATCCTGCCCTTAAGACAGCTCATTCTCTGGGCACGGTCTCATTTGCCAGAAAGTTCCCACTCTAGTTTAGCTAAGTGGAGTAGTCCAGAGATGTCAATGAGCCCTCAATACTCCTGAATGTACCCTAACCAGATTAAGTGCAATTGGGAAATATTTAACAACAAAAAAAAATAAAAACACAATAAGACACAGATAATATCACACTTAAAAACCAAGTCACTATGTGGCCTGCAAGGATCATTAGGTATGTTTTGGTACCCTCTGTTTCTATTTGAGTTTGGGTTCAATGTTGGATCTGTGTATGAATCCTGCAGCTAGACTTCAGAAAAACCTGGAAAGACTTATATGATCTGATGCTGAGTGAAGTGAGCAGAACCAAGAGGACTTTGTACACAATAACAGCCACGTTGTGTGTTGACTAATATTGATAAACTGAACCCTTCTCAGCATTACAAGGATCTAAGACATCTCCAGAGGCCTCATGATGGAAAATGCTGTCCACATCCAAAGAAAGGACTATGGAAGTTGAATCGCTATCACTTATTTTTACCTTCGGTTGAGTTTTGTTTCATCTTTCTGATGGTTCCTCGTATTGGTTTTAATTTTTACTTACAACTTCACTAATGTGAAAATATGTTTAACAGGAATGTAAATGTAAATCCTATATCAGATTGTGCGCTGTCTTGGGGAGGGTGGGGGGGAGGAAGGGGGAGAGAAACTTTCAACTCAAAAGAATATGGAAGTGATTGTTAATAAATCAAAATAAATTAATAAAATTTAAAAAAATAATCCTGCAGCTGGATAGCACAAGCACCGGGCTTGGAATCAGCCAACACCAGAAAATTCCTAGCTGCGTGACCTTGGGCAAGTCATTTAAGTTCTGTTTGCACCTAGAGAAGGAAATAACAAAGCATTCCAGAATCTTTGCCAAGAAAACCCCATGGACAGAACGATGCACAGGGTCGTGAAGAGTCTGATGTGACTGAAATGACTGAACAACAACAATCAGATGCTTATTAGCTGTGTGACTCTGGCCAAGTCATGTACCCTCTTTTGGCCTCATTTCTTTTGTGTTAAAGTTATACCTTTTTCATAGGGTTATTGGGCAGATCAAATGGGGTGAGTGTGTGTGTGTGTGTGTGTGTGCATGTGTGCATGTGTGTTTGAGTGTGCATGTGTGTTTGAGTGTGCATGCGTGTTGTGCTTTGGAAACCATAAAGCACTATATAAATGCTGTAGCTGCTGCTATTATTGCTGTGGTTGTTGTTCACCTGCCCCAGGGGCCAGGGTAGAACCACTAGGCAGTCCTTGAGCATGGGCTGCTGCTCCTGTTTTCATCTTTTGAACATTCTTTAGCATGAATATCAGGAAATCTGATCAACTAGCCTTCCTTTTTTTTTTTTTCTGTCTAGGGCTATGAGCATAATGGAAACTCAGCCCGGACACAATAAAACAGTCTCTTCGAGCACTGATGACTATGTAACTGTGTAGCGGGGAAGGGAAACAAGATCATTATCATCTTTTAATACCAGCAAAACCTTAGGACGATCTATCACTGATAGAATCAGCATATTCTCCACTCTGCAATGCCATCAACTGGAGTTTTATACTTCTTCATTTTTAACGTCCTTAAAAGTGCTTGAGAATCTAGTCTCCAGGCTCTGACTTTCTCTCCTGCTGATGCGGAGCTTCCGCTTTCAAATCCTCACTGAGAGCACTATTGACCTGGGAAATAGTCCCAGTAAGGAAAAGCTAAAGCAACTGGGGCCAGGGAGACTAGAGACACAAGGGTCTAGGGCAGAAATACCTAGGGTCTGTGTGAAGGTGAATAGTCGTTCTCATTTTCCTCAGGATGTAAGCTCCTTGCCAGCAGGGACTTTTTGCTTGTTTTTGCTTTTAGCTGCTTTTTCTTTTTCTTTGTATTCTCAGCAATTGACACAGTGCCTTTGGTGAGCATTAAATAAATGCCTGTTGTTGACTGATTCTTTTATAAAAATGATATTAAATTGCAGTAGGTCAGACTCTAAGAAGAACTTCTGAACCAAAAGTATATTAATGTAATACTGAGGAAGGGTATGGAATCTCACTGTCCTGAGAATTTTTGAGAAAAGGAAAGCAATTTCTGATTGCTGTGGCATAGGGGCAACCCTGTCTGGACTGGAGGCATGGAAATGCACTGAATGAATTCCTTAAGCAACATTCCCCCTATTCACCTGAGAAGTCTCTATGTCCTGCATAGGAGGAAGAAAGATCAAGCACCCTGGTGGGGTAGAAAGAGTGCTAGATTTGGGTTTAAGAATACTTGGGTTTGAATGTCACCTCTAGTATTGTGTGACCTGGGGCAAGTCATTTAATTTGGATCTCAGTTTCCTTTTCTGTAGAATGCCAGACCTGGAGTCAGGAAAACCTGAGTTCAAATCTGGCTTCAGACACTAACTGTGTGACCCAGGGCAAGTTACTTAACCCTGTTTGCCTCAGTTTCCTCATCTGTCAAATGAGCTGGAAAAGGAAATGGCAAATCACTCCAGTATCTTTGCCAAGAAAACCCCAAATGGGGTCATGAAGAGTCAGACACAACTGAAATGTCTAAACAACAAAAAATGGGCTTAGTGCCTCTAGTATTAACTCACATGGCTGTTGTGATGCTTAAACGTGTTAATGTATGTAAAGCACTTCAGAAACCTTAGGGAGTTATTGAGAAAGCCTCTCTGCCTCTGGTATGAGAGTGCAAATAAGCATTTATTAAGTACCTAGTATTTATTAAGTCCCTACTATGTGTCAAGCGCTGTGCTAAGCACTTTACAAATTTTATCCTATTTGATCCTCCCAACAACTCTAGGTGGTAGGTGCTACTATTACCCCCATTTTACAGCAGAGAAAACCAAGGCAGACAGTGGTTAAGTGACTTGCTTAGGGTCACACAGCGGATGAGTATATGAGGTTAGATTTGAACTTGGGTTTTCCTAACTCCAAGCACAGCACTCAATCCACTGCACTGCCCAACACAGATTGCTTCCTAAATGTGAGAACCTGGGTTCAAAGTCACTTAGCCCCCCAAGGCTCTTTCTTCATCTGTAAAATGAGGACTAAATGGCTTCTGTGGTCCCTTCTAGCTCTGAATCTATGATCCAAAGGCCAGTTATTGTGTGAGGCAGGTATGATTGTGCAAAGCCCTATGCTATGGCATAGTGGATACAGAAGTTGTCCTTGGAATTGAGAAGACTTGGGTTCAAGTTCTGCCTTTGATATGAACCAGCTG
The DNA here is from genome assembly GCF_003287225.1 of Phascolarctos cinereus. Taxonomy (NCBI): domain Eukaryota; kingdom Metazoa; phylum Chordata; class Mammalia; order Diprotodontia; family Phascolarctidae; genus Phascolarctos; species Phascolarctos cinereus. The sequence goes on from NW_027555958.1 coordinate 55,998,622, forward strand.
GAAAACCAAGAAAAAGTCACTTAAACCCTCAACACTCCAGGTAATTCTCTAAGATTGTAAGTTACAGAGGAATTGCTAATCTGTATCAGTGAAGGGAGTTCCTTCACTGAAAGTTCCCCACACTGATTAAATCATGGGTCTGGACTACGTAAATACAGTTATCTATTATCATATACATATATATATATATATATATATATATATATATGTATATGTCTGTATGTCTGTATGTATTATAGATATACATACATGGATATATCATATATGATATTTATAAATGGGTTATCTATAGCACATTTTATACATATTATAGAACTATAGGTAGATGACTACATGTATATTTTTATATTTATATAGAATAATTATCCCAAGTAAAGAAGGCTAAAAATATCAAATGATCGGAGTTGTGGGCTTAACTCTCAAATATCACCAATGCCTGGAGATACATTTGTGATACATATTTCTCTCTTTGCCCAGGATTTAGAAAACTAGGGAACACTCTACCAGAGAGAGAGAGACAGAGAGAGAGACAGAGAGAGACAAAGAGACAGAGGCAGACAGAGACAGAGACAGAGAAACAGAGAGAGACAGAGAGAGAGAGAGAATAAGGGTTGTTGTATCATCATAGAGAGCAGTATGGTCCTCTCCTGGGGATAATGGAAGGGTGTGAAGTTGTATTTTATTCCTAGAGGGGGCAGGGCAATCAATGGCCTGAAACTCCCTAAACTTCAGTTTGCTTTTGGAAATGTCCCAACTTAAACCAACGTTCTGGTCCTCCCCATCATGGAATCTCTAAGCTGGCTTGACTTAGCATGGCATCCTAAGGACCAGAACTCCAATGCTCAGCTCTCCTCTATTTGCCTTCTTAGGAGAGTTGAGGAGGTACTCAGGTCCATCCCAAGCTGACAAAAGGGTTAGCATCATTGAGGAAGGCTAAGGCTTTTTCTTTTCTTTCAGCTGGGAGAATTGTTCCATAACTAAGGGTGGAAATGATGATGCAGAGACTTGAAAATCCCTATTTGTCATCCTTATTGCCACTGAATCAGTAACATAACATCATGTTTCATATAACTTCATAATAATTACAGTTATTATTAAATTTATGTATATGGAAAAGTTGGTGATTTCCTGTGTATTCTGGGGCTCTGGCCTATGGCGAAGAGTCCTGGAATCTGGGATGCCTTTGGCTTATTCTCCATCTGGAGCACTGAGCATTTATAATGCCCTTTAGAAATGTCCTGGGCTCTAACTGTAAAATGAAATAAGCTGAAAAAATCACAAGTTAATCATTTCTTCACAAATAGACTTAAAACTGTAACTAAATTAAATGAAATTAATTAAATTTAAATATAAATAAACATAATGAATAATTAAATTAATTAAATCCTGTATTTACAAGTAGACTTTATTTACATATATGTTATATTATATATATACATATATTATTATATATGTATATATATATATATATATATATACATGTAAAGAGTTGGAAGTCATTTAAGCTATTTATGCTGGCGTGGTGCAAATAGAGAAGCCTTTGAGAGAGTTCTTCATTCCCAGCAAAATGAAAATGCCCAAGGTTCTTAAAGAGTGTATTGTTGATTTTGTAATACTAAACTTTTTATCATTGATAAAATCTTGCTTTCTCTATTTAGAATTGAAACAACCTTGCCATTTCTAGTTAGAAATAAATGTGTCTTAATCAACTCTATCATCTGAATGAAAAGCATGTAGGGTATGTGTGCAGTTGAAAACACGTGCATAGAATTAGATTTTTAAATGTGTAAATTGTATTTTCAAAAACCACCCTCCGGTATTTGTAATAAAAAATGTCATAATTCAAAATGCTACCTGGAAAAAAAAGAGAAAGAAATCTCATTCTGTTATTAAGTTGTGGAGTCTTTCAGTGGCATTTATTGGCAATAAAGTCATCCCAGTCAGATAGCATGAAGTAATAAGACATTCTGTCAGTATAGTTACCATGTATAAAAGATTCTAGCTCTCCCCCCAGTGCCTAGCACAGTTCTTTGCACGCAATAGGTGCTTAATAAATATTTGTTTATTTGAATTGAACTGAATTGGAAGAAATTTTGTTCAAGTTAACATGGCTTATTAACTCCATTCTATATCTAGCTGGGTGGCATAATAGAGCATTGGATACAGAATTAAGAAGACCTGAGTTTGAAATCTTGACTCAGACACAATTAGCAGTGTGATACTGGGCAAGTCATTTAGCTCTCTCATCTCAGTGTCCTCATGGAAAATGGAAATAATAATAGCATCTACTGCCAGGAGCAGTGCATGTCCTGAATTGCAGTTCTCTTATCTCAGATTAAAGACCCTTGTTAGTACTCTTTTTGGTAGGACTATTTTACTTCAGGTTAACAATACTATGGAACTACATTTGCAATGACCACTCCCACTGGCTGGCTGATTCCCTAGACCATCACTACTGCATCCCATTAGGGCTCTAGGATTAACCCTAAAGGGCTGAAGAAGAAGGGTGTCTTTCTAGTTCTATTGAACAGAAGCCCCCACCAGCATTTTCGTTCATCACTATCAGTTGATATCAATTAGGAGAGGGATATTTACTAAGGAAATACAGTAAAAACAGTTGGTACAAAATACTCGACCAGGGACTGCCATGTACTCTCCTACCAGGACACATGAAGCCCAAGCAAAAATGGGTTCAGCCTTGGAGAACACATGTGGCAAGTGGGTAACTCATGACTCTCCTCCTTTAAGCATCGTGCAGCATCTGTGCTCAGCTTCTTGTAGTGTCTTGAAGCTGCCTTTCCTTAAGGTGACTGGTTTGGCCTGAGCCCCCAGTTTAGACACTGACTGCATCAGCTGTTCCTAGGATGTTGCCTGAATTAGACATTAACGAAATTTGAACCTTCCAACCTTCTGAAGTTCACAAGGTCCTCTTCTAGTCAAGGTGGAACAGTGAAGGTGGGATGAGAGACTGAGACCAAGGCTGAAGCTGAGGGACGCTCTTCCCTTTCCCTCCTCAAGGCTCTCCTCTATGCTGGCAGATGCTTGTATCCTCCATTTTAAATTAGCTTCCTTGCCAGCTTTACACAAACTCCATAGGATGTGACCAAGTCCCTCAGCTGATCTGCCCAAAACTGTTGAAAAGCCTTTGAATAATTAATTCAAGATAGTTGTCCAGGCCCAAGTCACACCTAGTTCAGACCTTTGATTAATTCAATTGAGATACCTTGGCAAAGGTATCAGGGGAAATCATCTTGTTAGTTACTTTAACTGGGGGGTTGCCAGTGCTTTAATTGATTAATTCATTTGATCTCCATCCTTACAGATGGATGTGATGACTTTGCTTTCCATGAGTTTACAGTCTAATGGATGGAGGCCAGGAAGGAAAGACTCATGTGTAAATAGCTGTGATGCAAAGGAATATATCATAAGTGCAAAGGAAATATACAAGAAAAATACAGTTCTATATGAACTTGAAAGATAAATTCAGCCTGGGCAACTTGGTAGTGGAGTAGATAGAGTGCCAGGGATGGAGTCAATAAGACTCATCTTCTGAGTTCAAATCTAGCCTGAGGCACTTACTAGTTGTGTGACCCTAAGCAAGACGCTTACCTCTGTTTGCCTCAGTTTCCCCACCTGTAAAATGAGCTGGAGGAGGAAATTGCAAACCACTCCAGTATCTCTGCAAAAACCCCAGAGGGGCTCTCAAACAATCGGACATGACTGAAATGACTGACCACAAACAACAAGATCCTCCTTGGGTAGGATGCAGTAAGGAAGGTCAGGGAAGACTTTGTGAAGGAGATGGTACCTGATTTAGGGGAGGGATTTCAAGAAATCGAGGCATAAGTGAAAGGACATTCATTCTAGGTGTGGGAGATGATATGAGCTAAGACGTGGCACTGAGAGAGGACAGGATGAGAACAGAGATGAAGAGTAGTATGGTTAGTTATGTATAAATACGAAGGGAGGGTAGTATTCAATTTAACAAAAGCTCATTAAGCACCTAATGTGTACAAGGCACTGTGCTCATGTCAAGGATGCAAAGATAGTTTTTTTTAAATAGTGCTTGCCTTTGAAAAGCTTATATTCTACTGAGAAGATACAACACAAGGATACCAACATAGATAATTAAATATAATTTGAGGCAATGAAGCCCAAAAAATGCCTCAAAAAGCTAGTCTGCTGAATAAACCAGAAGACACCCCACCTTTTTCATAAATTTCAAGACCATTCTGTACTTGGTTTTGTGGGGGTTTTTTTGTTTTTGTTTTTTTTTTTTTTGTGAGGCAATTGGGGTTAAGTGACTTGCCCAGGGTGACACAGCTGGTAAGTGTCAAGTGTCTGGTCTGAGATCAAATTTGAACTCAGGTCCTCCTGACTCGAGGGCTGGTGCTCTTTCCACTGCGCTACCTAGCTTCCCCCTGTAGAGTTTTTTTAATAAGGAATTTAAATTTCTCCCACTTTTTGGAGAAACAAATCCCCCAAAGCAAAATGTCAGGGAGCAATAGTCTCCTAATTGGCTTTATTGTCTTAAGTGTCTCTCCTGTCCAGCCGGTCCTCTACATAGCTGCCAAAGTAATTTTCCTACAGCCCAGGTGGGACCACGTCACTCCCCTATTCAATAAACTTCAGTGGCTCCCTTTACCTCTAGGGTCAAATACAAACTCCTGTTTGGCATTTAAAGCCCTTCACAACATGACTCCAACTTAATTTTCCATCCTTATTATGCATTCGGAACTCTTTGGAAACTCTTCAGTCCAGCCAGACTGGCTTTCTTACTGCTTCTCTCAAACAATATTTCATCTCTGAACTTGACAGCCTGTCACACATGAAAGGAATTCACTCCCTTCTTATCTCTACTTCCCTAGTTTCCTTCAAAGCTTGCTTTAGGCCATGAGTGAGCCCTCATCATTTCCAGATCAACCAGATCCCTCCCCACTACCATTCCCAGGTCATCTTTATACCACGTCTTCTGCAGTACCCCTCCTTTCTTGCTTTGCTACCCCTAGCTCTTAGAATAGGAATCAAATCAACACTACCATTCTTGAAAAGGGATCCTTAATCAATTATTCTATGACTCCACACACTGTTCCTGTGACTTTCTTGTCCAAAACACTCCTCCCCTACTACTGCTCCCCTATATGGATTATCTTCCCATAGAAAGTAAGCTCCTTGAGGGCAGACACTCTCTTGCTTTTTCTATTTGTATCACCAGTGATTGGCAGAATGCCTGATATATAAGAAGTACTTAATATATTTTTTCTTTCTTTTATTAATTTAATAATAATAGGTAACATTTATGTAGTGCTTACTATGTGCCAGGCATTGTACTAAGTGCTTAAAGTTATTATTTCATCTGATCCTCACAGAAACACTTCAAAGTAGGTGCTATTATTATTATCTCTATTTTGCAGATGAGGAAACTGAGGCAAGCTGGGGTTAAGTGACTCACCCAGAATCCCATAGCTAGTAGGTGTCTGAGGTCAAATTTGAATTCAGACCTTTCTGACTCCAGGCCTAATATCCTATCCACTGTGCTGCCTAGCTGCTCCACTATTCACACATATATACACAAATAGACATACCCTTAAGTATGTAGTCCCCTTCCTCCCTTCCCCAGTGCCCAATTTATGCATTTATTTTGTATAAGCGTAATAAGGGACTGGACATTGAGGGCCCAGTCCTGAGAGTGTGCATGTTGGGTAAGCCTGCTTCTACAGGTCATGATGATGCAGAATGAAGGGGCCCCTGCTGTCCATTTTAGAGTATATTTATGTATTCTGTAACTATTTCAGGTCTGCTTGCTGGGTGGCAAATACAAGCATTTTGGTTGGCTGTTGAACTGGAACTGAGTGACTGTATTAAATTCATTCCAGACCAATTGTACTTTCCCCCAAACACTTATTACAAAAGGACAAACACAACATTGAACAGACATGTTTATCTAAGTAAATAGTAAAATAGAAATTGGGGAAATTGTATAGATTAAGGCAGAATACAGAATACACAAGAATAAATGCGTACTTCAAGTCAGAAGAGAGATAAGATCTCAGCTCAACCAAGTAGACAACAATCTCATTGGAGAGCTCTCCTAGCAACTTCTGAGGGTATAGCCACTGGGAATCAAAGGACATATAGGGGACTGGCTTCCCCAGATGCCTGCTCTTAGCCATCCCTGTTAGCCATTCCAAAGTTTGACTCTCTCTCAAAAGATGTCTTTCCAATTCTCCACTTCTCTCTCCCCTGACGTCCCCTTACCTATCAGGATTCAGGTCTTCCTCATGTCTGGCATACACAATATCACCAGCTTAACGGTTTCTCAGCCAATCAAGGGTCTCATTTCTCTACATTCATATATTATTAAAAGGCTGTCCTTCAGAGAACTGTTCTATCTTGTCTGGGCAGGGCTGTTACATATATTTATATATGTACATGTCCTCCTTGATAGAATGCAAGCTCCTTAAGGATGGTAAGGCTGGCTTTCTATCCATTACTGAATGATAACTCTTCATAGGTACATTAGGGACATATACGGCTACAGAACAAAGATGACTAATAGATATACCCACACTGGGCACATTTCCTCAGTCTATGATCATAGAATCCTTGCCTTTGCCCAGCACCCTACACATACACACAGGAAGAGGGTATTTGGTTCAGCTCCCACCCTGATGCCTTGCGTCTTCTAGCCTTAGCCCACATGATCCTTCACACTCTTTATATTATATCATATTCCCTACTCACTCCTTTCTTAGGGCCCCAGCATTTTCCAGTTTAGGTTCCTTCTACCTCCTACCATGTTGCTGCTGGAAGCTGGATTCTGCTACTGAAGCTGAAGCCATTCATTACTTGGCTCTCTGTGTTGTAGTAATTAGCAGGTGCTGGGGGCAGGCGGATCACTCACTCACAGGTGAGATGCTGCAGAGCGTGAGAGATGAATTCCTCTTCCTTCAGGCTCCCCAGTGTGCATCGCCTCCTAAATCAGCTCCCAATGTAAATTTCTCCCTGGAGGCTCTTGTCACAGAGCAATCGGGGCCTATTAAATCAACCAAGCACATCCATGGCAGCTTAGGCAGCAGACCTTCTGTCCTAATATGATTTTCTCCCGTCCTTCTCCAACTTCCAACCTTCCCCCTCCCCGTCAGCACCAAGTGTCTTTGCCATGAGGCTTCAAAAATATATTGGAAGATTCCTCTGCTAGGTACATACCCAACAGGTCAATGACAAAAATGAAACATTCCATAGACACCAAAATAGTAGCTCTGTGTGTGTGTGTGTTAGCAAAGAGTTGTAGATATTCATCAACTGGTTATCAATTGTGGTATGGGAATGGAATAGAATACGACTATGATGGAACATGCTGAGTGTGAGAAATTCAGAAAATAGGAAGACTTATGTGAACTAATGCAAAATGACTTAAATAGAACCAGGGAAACAATATATACAATTACTATAATCATGTAACTAAAAATAATAATAATAATGATAATGATAAAAAGAATCAGAATACTGTCATTATAATGGCCAAACTTAGTCCATAGAAGAAATGAGAAAATGCACCTCTCTCTTTTTTGTGAAGGTGAGTTACTATGGGAATGTAATATTGAATATACCGTCAGACTCCATTGATGTGTTGGTTACTTTTGCTGAACTTTTTCTTTCCTTCTTTTTTTATTTTTTTGTTATAAGGGATGACTTTGAAATGGGAAGGAGGAAGATATATTCAGAAAATAGGATGAAGTTTGAAAAATAGGTCAAAAAAATAATATCTTTTTTTAAAAAGTAGTGGGATCTGGCAGTCAGGAAACTTGAGGTCTAGTCCTGATTCTGCCACTAAGTAACTAAGTGATTTTGGGAACCTCTTAGAAATCAGGGTGAAGATCAATAATGAATTAACCAAGACGGCAAAGTAGAGGCAGTAGCCCAGTTGAACTCTCCCAATATTCCCCTCCACACAACTTTAAAATTAAAATAGAATATAAAGTAAAAATAAAGTAGAATTCAGGTCAAGGTGAGACATTTCTGGCCCAAGAAAACTTGGGGGGTTGTCAAGAGACGTCTGTGACAGTGGGTGAGGGCTAGCCCAGAGCCCATGTGGTAGCAGCAGCAGCAGCAGCAGCAAAAGCTCTCAGCCCAGAGATGGCAAGGAGATTGGACAACTAGTCAGAAAGAGATTATGGGGGACCCTGAGCCGACAGTAGATGTAGGACCAGATGTTGTTCAGCAACTCCATTGCCCATACACGGTTGCGGGTTGCAGTTCCAGGAAAAAGAGGAATGGAAGCACTTGTAGCTGCAGGAAAGGAGGGGCCCTTCCTGGATAAAGACCAGAACACAGACTAGGAGAGCAGTGAGTGAAACTTTCCCCAGATCACACCACCTTGGAAGAACCCCAAACTTGAAGATTCCCAGAAGTAGCTCTGAAAATTGCACCACAAAAAAGCCCGAAGCTTGGGACAGTGCCTCCCCCTATCCCAGGTGAGCAGAACCTACCTTTAAAAGAAAGTTTGAAGTCAAGAAATAGGCTGTAAAAATGACCAATTAACAACAACAAAAAAGAACCTGACCATAAAAAGCTACTATAATGACAGGGAAGATCAAGACAGAAACTCATAAGAAGACAACAATGTGAAAGGAGCTACAAGCAAGGCCTCAAAGGGGAAAAAAAAATGTAAATTGGATTCAAGCCCAACAAGAATTCCTAGAAGTGTTAAAGAAAAAAGATAAAAATGGTAAAGGAAAATGGGGGGAAATGAGTGATGTAAGAAAATTATGAAAGGAGAATTAATAGCTCAGTAAAAGGTACAAAAACCACTGAAGAAAGTAAAATATTTAAAAAAAAACACAGAATTGGCCAAATTGTAAAAGAGGCACAAAAATTTACTGAAGAAAAAGATTCCTTAAACAGTAAAATTGACCAAATGGAAAAAGAGGTACAAAAGCTCACTAAAGAAAACAATTCCTTAAAAATCAAAATTGGACAGGTAGAAATGAATGACTCCATGAGACACTGAGAAACAATAAAACAAAGTCAAAGGAATGAAAAATAGAAGAAAATGTGAAATATTTCACTGGAAAAACAGCTGACCTGGAAAATAGATTGAGGAAGGATCATTAAAGAATTACTGGGCTATCTGAAAGTCATTGGTTTTTTTTTTTTAAGAGCCAGGGAATCATATTTCAAGAAAGTAGCAAGGAAAACTGCTCTGATATCTTAGATCAAGAGGATAAAATAGAAATTGAAAGAACAGAAGTTTTGGAACAGCTAGATGGTGCAGTGGATAGAATACTGGCCCTGAAGTCAGGAGGACCTGAGTTCAAATTGGGCCTCAGATCAAACACTTGACACTTACTAGCTGTGTGACCCTTGGCAAGTCACTTAACCCCAAATGCCTAAATAAAAAAAAAGAAAGAATAGAAATTGAAAGAATTTGCCAATCACTTCCTGAAAGAGATCCCAAAATGTAAACTCCAAGGAATAGTATAGCCAAATTCCAGTGCTCCCAAGTCAAGGAGAAAATATTACATGCAATCAGAAAGAAATCATTTAAATAGAGTAGAACCATTACATCATCAATGGCTAGAGGAGTGGGAGGGATAAAGAGAATTTGGAACTCAAAATTTTTTTTAAAGAATGTTAAAAATTAATAAATTTTAAAAAGAAATCAGTGAAATCAGGACATGAGTTGTGATTCATTATCAGTCCTCTGGGATTTTGGGTGGTCATTTCAGTGGTCGGAGTTTTTAAGTCTATCAAAGTTGTTTGTCCTGAAAATGTTGTTGTTACTGTATAAATTGTTCTCCTGGTTTTGCTTATTCCACTCTGTGTCAGTTCATATAAATCTTCTCAAGCTTCTCTGAAACTTTCGCTTTTGTCATTTTTTCACTTTCTGTCTCTGGGCATGAGTTTCCTTTTGTATAAAATGAGGAAGCGGGATTAGAAGATCTCTAAAGTCCTGGACAACTTTAAAAGTTCCAAGATTCAATAAATATCTTAGGAAATTAAATAAATCTGAATTGTAGTGACTTATCCTATAGTCCAAACCAAGTTCAATAAATAACTAATATAAATAAAACAAATTAAATAAAACTATAACTCAGCCAAGTTGAATAAATTCCAAGATTGTCTGGGAAAATCCCTGTGATGCTGGGCCAGAGGGCAGTTTTCAGTGACATGAGCCAACAACTTTCCTCCCTTTCTAATTCCCCAGGAGAAGTACACAAATTGCTGATGAATCTCCTAGACAGATGGTTCTTTCAGTGTGGGAAAAGACCTGATTCAAGAGATTGAAATTTGTTTGAATATCACATCGAAGACTCTCCAATTGGCAATGTTTTCTTCTGAAATTGAACCCATTGACCATTGGGCAAATGACTGAGAATTCATGGATAGGTCCATATACCATGAAAGCACTAGCCTTGGAGTCATGAGCTTGGCTCTGGTACTCATTATCTGTATGACTTTAAAGAAATCACCTAGCCTCTCTAGGCCTCAGTTTTTTTTTTTCAGCTGTAAAATTAGCGGATTAGGATAGGTGGTTTTGAGGGACCTTTCTGTCTCTAAATCCTGTCATCTTCATGTTATATTTCAGGGGCTGTGTAGCCTACTTAGCCCAGCTCAATGGACAAGATTTAACTCCCTTCTGCTCAGAGCTGACTTATGACAACAGCATTCTCTGTGCCAATGGCCTGTGCATCTCATGGATTAATTAGGCTTTATTAATAGAAGAGTGCATCCTGAATTGTAATTAAGCAACTGTGCATCTGGTGGCAATGGTGACGAGAGTGTGAGGAAGTACTTGAAGGAGGCACAAAAAACACGATCAGATATTCACACTGGCATAGAACAGACCGGAAATCTGCTTCTTAATCAAGCTTTTCCAAAGCCCTTTCAAAACTGGCTCTTCTGAGTGTAATGAGGCTGCCTCTTATTTAAGATCTTCTTGTTCAGAAATAGAGTTTAGGCAATGGCCTGTCAAGACCCCCTGGGCCCAAAGACATTAAAATTTTAATGATCCTTCTTCATAATTTGTAATGTTAAAATATACCCACATAAAACATTGGCACAAAAGTAACTCCCTGAAAAAAAACCCCATTACAAAACACAGGGTTTTGTCATGGGAAACAAGTTTGTGATTGTGTTATTTTATTTACAAATGTTTTTAACATTTTAATTTATACTTGAAAAGTAAAATGTAGAAATATGTCAATGGTAACTATACCATTTTCATTTTTAAAACATAATCAAAACAGGTAAATTTGTAAAAGAAGTGAAAAGAAATGCTTTTCTATTTTTTGAATCTGGATTTTAAAAATGTAAAAATGATATCAATTGTAATCTGAAAGAAACTGTAACAAAGGCAAAATCAGAGAAAAGGAACTTGGAAAAGGCTGATGCATCATTACACGAAATAAAAGGTCTTGACAATATAATGGAGGATTTTTCCCCCAAATAAAATGAGAATAATGTAACATGAGGGAGTATGGTACAGTGCAGTGTTGTCGACCTCCAATAGAAATGGAGTTTCTCAACTTACGGTATAAACGATTCCTGGGGGTGCATAATGACTTAGTAAACCTCTTATTAACATTATCTGTGCTTTTTTATATTTTTATTTATTTTATTAAATATTTCCCAATTGCATTTTAATCTGGTTCTGGAGGCACTCAAGAGTGTTGAGAGCTTGTATTTGACACCTCTGTAGTGAAGAAAGATCTAGCCTCAGAACCAGGGTTCTGATACATACAGGCTATGTGGTCTTGGGCAAGTCACTTAATGCCTCAGAGCTCTAAGACTATAAGGTCCAGGGGAGGTGGGTAGCTACATTGGCAGGAGTTTCCTCATTTGGGAGTTCCCTATACTCATGAAATCATAGGTCTAGTCCCTGTCCTCATCTGTATTCCTATCTTTATCCTTAACCCTATGCCTATCCCTAACTTTACCCTTTCATGTTGTTCAGTGTCTGACTCTTCATGACTCCATTTGGGATTTTCTTGGCAAAGATCCTGGAGTGGTTTACCATTCCCTTCTCCAGCTCATTTTACAGATGAGGAAACTGAGGTAAACAGGGTTAAGTGACTAGCCTAGGGTTACACAGTTAGTAAATGTCTCAGTCTGTATTTGAACTCAAGAAGATGAATCTTTCTGATTCCAGGCTGGCACTCTACCCATTGTGCCACTTAGCTGCCCCATCTTTACCCTTTTCCCTGTCTGTATTCTTATCCCTATCCCTATCGCATGAGAGTGATTATTCCATACATTTCCTATAGCAATATCAGATTATGCGCCCTCAGCAGGACGTGGAGTGTAGGGCTGGGGCACAATGGGAAAACTCATACAGTGACTGGTATCAGACCTAAGCATGGAGCCTCTGTAAGTGATGTCAGATTCCAGATTGCACTGTGGTTTAGTGTGGACAAAATGCTGTATTTGGCATCATAGAATCTCGGCTCGAATCCTAGCTTTGACACATGCTGCTTAAGTAACTTTTTAAAAGTCCCTCTTATCTTTCTGGCTCTGAGTTTCCTCATCTGTAAATTAAGGGAAAGTTGAACTAAGGTCCCTTCTAGCTCTACATATGTGACCTAAAATGTATATTCAATGACTATGATTAGAAACCAGGGAGACCACTGAGGCTCTGGACCCTGAGAGTTGCTACTACCCAGAATATATCCTTTATCCATAGATACAATGCTGGGTGGGGATGTGGAGGCCAGGGTTCTATAGCTGTGGAGGATAGGTAGTGGTCAGAGAGGGCAAGGCCACTGCCCAGAACTATAGCTATTTTGACACCTTGGGCAAACAATGCACATGCCCTAAAATTATTTTTTTGGGGAGATAAAGTCAGTTGAATAGAGAGAAGTAGTTCAGAAGCCCTAAGACAGAAGGCTCTCATGAGCAGAGACCCTGGTACATTGTGGGTGTAAATTTGGAAAGGCTTGGGAGAGTTCACTTACAGCGAGGAGTTAACCAGGTTCAAATGTTTCTGAATTGTTCAAGGAGTACAAGGTCTGTCAGTGCCCTGGCCTAAACCCTAGTTGCCCAACCCTAGTTACAACTCTGGCATTGCCAGCGCTGAAACAAAAGGTTTGAAACACAAAGCGTGCAATTCCATGAAGCTTTTCTTCGACTAGGAGTCCCCAGCCACATGCCAAGTGATCTTGTTGGGTAACCTAGCACTGTCATTCCCCAAGCACATGCAGGCTTTTAGTAGGATAACTCAATTTTTATTGAACTGCTCCCCTCACCAGTCACCCCTAGTTAGAGACTGGCTGAAAAAACTGGACTTTTTCCTATAACACCTAACATTTATATAGACCTTTAAGTTTCACAAAAAAATGCTATCCTATCCCTATATTTATCCTTATCCCTTATCCCTATCTTTAGCCCTATTCCTAACCCTGTACTCATCCCCACCACTATCCTTATCTCTATCCCTATCCTTATCCTTATTCCTATCCCTGTTTTTATCCCTCTCCCCATCCTTATCCCTATCCTTATCTTTATCCTTATCCTTATCACTATCCCTATCCCTATCTTTATCTCTGTTCCTACCCTGAGCTCCATCCCTATCTTTATCCCTATACTTATCCCCACCACTATCCTTATCTCTACCCCTATCCTTATTCCTATCCCTATCTTTATCCTTATCCCTATCCTTATCCCTATCCCTATCCCTATCCCTATCCCTATTATCTCTATTCCTACTCTTAGCTCAATCCCTATCTTTATCCTTATCCCTCTCCTTATCCTTATCCTTAAACCCACCCTTACATTAATTATCTCATTTGATCCTCACTACAAAGAGAAAGAGTTGGAAGGAACTGCAGAGTTTTGACTCTTGGAGGGAGAACATCTATTAGTGATGATGAGATCAATGAGATCATTATCTGTTACTGTGCATGACTAAGATGGTGGAATGAAGGTGTGTCATGCACACTGGGAGGCCAGGGTGTTTGAGGAGACACTGATGTCGTCATGTATGAGGGTAAGGGCTGGGATTGAGAGGAAGACTGACCAAGTACTAAACTCCTTCCTGAGGGAAAGAGAATATCCTGAAGGTTGGTGGAGGGTGGAGGAGTGATAAGATAAGAAGGATGGAGGGAGCCTCAGAGGAAGAGAAATCACTATAGTAACAGGGACAGAAACAAGGTCTAAAAATGATAGTGACAAATTCAGTCCTTCCTCCTTGTGGCCCCTGTGTGTCAGAGATCATGAGAGAAGGTGAAAGAGCAGGGAGCTGCCCAAAAATTTTGAATCATAGGCATGGGGGGGGGGATGAGGAGATGGGAGTTTGCGAGTCTTAGAATAGAGAAAGTGTTTGGTGATAGGAGCCCCTACCCATTTGTCAACCTTGGTGGCTTCTATATGTGCACTAAGCTTTTAGCCCCTAGGCACATTCTAATTATACTTATTGAGTAATCCAGGACTGGAGTAGAAAGGCTGGAGTGGATAAATGTACTTGATATCAAGATCCTTTAGGAAAGAAGGAAAATAAGGGTTTCTTTGGGGGGGGGAATGACAGAATCTAGGGATTGGCTATTGAGGAAGAGATGGTGATTAGAGTATCTTAAAGCAGGAAAGACAAAACCAAATTTCTGAGCAGAAATGAATCTCCAGACCAGCTTCCCCAGAAATTCATTTTAATAATGACAATGATCAGAAGACATTAAGTGCTTGTCAATCAGAGTTCAGAGCTAGTCTTTACAGAAAATGCAAAGTTTAAAAAAGGCATGGCCCCTGCCCTCGAGAAGCTTACAACTGGTGCTTGAGAAAGAAGCACAGGTGAGTACAGTGTACAATATTACATGCTGAATGTATTAGAGAAGTGCAAAGTGACTTCTTTCCCCATTCCCTGACCCTAAAACACCAATTCATTGCCAAGAGTTATCCATTCTACCTCCACACCTGTGGCTTGCATTTTCTTTTCTCCATTCACACAGCTACTATCTGAGTTCAGGCACTCATCACCCCTCAACTAGACAATTGTAACAGCCTCCTAATTGGATGCCCAGATTCCTGTCTCTCCCTTCTTTAATCCACTCACCACCCAACTGCCAAAATGATGTTCTGAAAGCACAAGTCTGAACATGTATCTCCTATAGTTTCCCATATTGTTCCGACCTATCATTTCTAGGATCATTGAACATTATTACCCCTCATGCCCTCTCCATTCAAGCCAAGCTGGCCCATTTGCTATTCTCCAAACAAGATGCTGAATTTCCTATCTCCACCTCTTTTCAGAGTCTATCTCCATGGAAAGAATGGCTGCAGAAGGCAAGTCTTTAGTGACTGAGCAGAGAGAGCCAGGGGAGCTGAGAGGATGACACAGCATCTGCTGCTGGTGGGCAAAATATCTTAGCTTCTATGGGGAATTCAATTTTGGTGAGCCAATTCCTATTTGAATGCCTTCTGTCTAGTACGTGGGCATTAAGTGCAAGGAAAGGAGTCATGGTGTGGGGAAAAGAGCAATAGATATGAAATATTATGTGTATTCCACACATACTATACCATACATTGTCAAATGTGATCACAGTATGAGATATTTTTGCTTATTTATCTTTATTACAAGGTAGGGTTCAATCTGTAGAGAGTAATTGAAATGATTATGAATAAAGTATATTAAAAATGAAATGTAAAGGAAAAAGCTAGGCATATTCGTGTCTGCTTACATACTATATTTCTCCAGTAGAATGTAAGGTCCTTGAAGTCAGAGACTTAGCATGATGCCTTGCACATAGTACTATGTATTTAATAAATGTTTATTAAACTGGATTGAGTTGATTATATGGCAAGGTTGTTACTGAGGGATCAAGGAAGGTTTCATGGAGAGCCCAGCATCTAAATTGGGTAGGGATTCAATCTGTGAGGAGGGAAGGGAGGCGATTTCAGTCTGGAGAAGCAGTGAGAATCACAGAAGGGAGGTGCGAATAATATGAGATGTTAGTAATCTGGGCTCTTCAGGAAGGAAGAAAGGAAGAAGGAAGAAAGAAAAGAATGAAGGAAGGAAGGAAGGAAGGAAGGAAGGAAGGAAGGAAGGAAGGAAGGAAGGAAGGAAGGAAGGAAGGAAGGAAAGAAGGAAAGAAGGAAGGAGGGAAAGAAGGAAGGAAAGAAGCATTTATTATGTGCCAATTCTGTGCTGGCACTGTGCTAAGCACTTCACAGATATTATTTCATTTGGTTCTCATATCACCTATAGGAAGTAAGTGCTATTATAACCCCCATTTTACATCTGAGGAAACTGAGGCAAACAGAGGTAAAGTAACTTGCCCAGGGTCACATAGCTAGTAAATTTCAGGGGCTAGATTTAAACTCAGATCTTCCTGACTACAGATTCAGAACTCTGCCTACCTCACCACCTATCTACCTCTTCTGGACTGGATCTCCTAGGAAATGAATAAATGGAGCATTTTGGAGACCAGACAAAAGAATTCAAGGCAAGCAGCCCACAAGGAGAATGAGTGGAAATTCATCCCCCCAACTCCCCCCGAGACAAGAACAATGTTTAGAGCAACCTGAGAGAGAATGGGACATTCAGGAGAGAGACAGACCTGGAAACTGAATGTTTAGATGGAGAGGTCGTATTTATCTTATGGAAAACACGAGAGAAGGGATGATAAAATAGATAATGGAAAAAGAGAATTAACAATGAAATCTTCTTCTAGCACCAAGGATCCTGACCCATGTGATAGATGTGGGAGATAAATTTTTATATGGCTTTTTAAAAATATCCACAATGGTTTTCTATCTGGGTGAAGACAGAGATCCCAGCATCATTTGTGAGTTTTTGTTTTCTAAAGATTTTTTTGCACATCCAAGGCATTTTAAAAGCTCTCTTTTCCTACTTCCCAAATGGGCTTGTTAGGCAGAGTGGCCTGGGTCATATATTACTTTGAACACAGTGTAACCAGAGCCCCTCTCTCAGCCAAGTAGGGCCCCAGGCAATTAGAAGAAATGAAATGTATATGGGGGTGATGTGTTCATGGGTCCAACTTATGCACAGATGTTTTTAATTAGTACAATTAATGACAGCACCAACTGGCTCATAACCTGATGGAATTAATAGGGACCATTTGTCTCCCTAAAGCAGCCTTTCTGCCTGGTAGTAGCTTTCAGGAAGGGGGAGACCAAGTTTCTGACAATGGAGAAATTCTGTGTTCCTGAAACCAGTCCTCTCCCCACCTATCCTTTCATCACAGCCCTCCTAGGACCTAGTCCTTATCCCAGGGCCCAGGGGAGGGGGAGTTATAAATGCTTTAGACTGAAAAATAGAAATCCAAGCACAATCTATCCATGGGTTTAATAAAAGAGAAAAGAAAGAAGAGTTAACTTGTAGAATATCCTTCATTGGAGGGAGAGGGCATTGCATTTTTATTTGGAATAGGGGGTGCTAGTCAATCCACTGGAATGGTGCAGATATGCTCCTGATTGAACTGAACATGGCACCTCAGCCCAAGGCCACTGGTGAGTCATAACCAAAAAACTTCACCATTTGGTGGCCAACCCTGTAGTGATGGCTCTCTCTAAACTTAACAAGGTTGACATTGGATAACCCATCTCTGGGTCTTTCCTGAGAGCCTCCCAGTTTGGTAAGACCTATCAGACTTTTACTTAGAGTTCATATTTATATACAGCACTTTGAGTATACTACCTTGCAACAACTCTGTAAGGTCAATGGTGTATTAATCATCCCCATCTTACAGATGAGGAATCTGCAGTTTAGGAAGGTCATAAGATCAAAGACCTAGAGCTGGAAGAGATTTCAGAGGCCATATGGTTCCATACAGATGGAACCATTTAACAGGTAAGGAAATAGAAGCCCATAGAAGTTGTAACTTTCTCAAGGTCACCCAGGCAATAAGTTTCAGAGGTTGGATTTGAACCCAGGTCCTATAATTCTAATGCCAATGCTCTTTCCACTCTACCAGAAGTACCTATGATTAGGGAATGACAGTTTTAGGACCAAAGTTTAGGTCTTCTAGTTTCATATCTAGTGCTTTCTTCCCCACAGCACCACTCCTTTCCTTGCCCTTAATGCCCATGTACTAGCCAGAAGGCATTCAAATAGGAATTGGCTCACCAAAATCAAATTCCCCATAGAAGCTGAGATGTCTTGCCTGCCTGCAGCAGGGGCTGTGTCATCCTTTCAGCTCCCCTGGCTTTCTCTGCACAGGCACTAAAGACTCGCCTTCTGTAACCATTCTTTCCATGGAGCTGAGCTGGAGCCAAAAGTCTGCTTTATCTGAGAGGAGAATCAGAGAAGCTGAGAGAAGCTTGGACCATGAAAACAAGCCCAGGGCCAGCCTTCTTCCAAGGATGCAGCTGCACACAGCTGTTCATCAAGGAGACACTGACTTGTGACCTTTACAAAGGGACTCGATGGACAGATAGGAGGAGCCCCTAGGGATTTGGGCTCATTCTTATAAATCCAACCTGAAAAAGCACTCCATTGCCTTCAAGACCATAAGGGGAGGCCACCCAAAAAAATGGTGGAATGCTTGCTGTCTAGCCTAGTCCATGACAATCCACGTCTTCACACAGCAATGCACATACATGTACATGTGTCTCTGTTGTGTATGTTTCTGTATATAGTATACATGCATCTGCATTTGCATGTATGTTATTACATGCATGTGCCTTGCTATGTACAAGTATATTTGTGTATATCGTAGAGTAACCAGCCTATGGATAAGCAAATCTCTGTGCGTGTGTGTATCTGAGTGTATTTATGTGTGGATGGTGGATAGAAGATAGAAAAAATGCAAATTGCTTAAAGACAATAAGGTTTTCTTTTAAACTCTCAGTCATGCAAGAAAAAAATAATTCTCTATTCTCTTCTCTATTATCTCCAAAGTCCAAGGGGTTAAAGATTGTCCCAAGATGCACAGATTCACCCACTAGTAATCAATACCTAGTTAACTGAGGATCAAAATCCCCCCAGGGAACCAGTATTCTGATAAGGGCCAGGAAAGGTGGCCAGGGAGTGTGTGAGTTAAAGTGAGTGTGAGTCTGCATAAACAGGATGGGGGAAGGGTAGGTGATGGGAGAGACCTCTTGGTGCTTATTAGAGCAGAATGTGTCCCCTCCCTTCTGAGTGTCTCATGCATGAACAGCAGCGACAGGAGAGACCTTGCCTCGGGGCCGGTCAGTCCAGAGCAGCTGAAGGCAAGGGGAGAGACAAGAATGTCTCACCTCTCCAGGAGCACTGGGGGCCAGAACATGAAGCCTAGATGGCCCAAAGGAGGCACTGATCTCTATTTCTATGGCCCAGCCCTGGGGGGGGGGGGGAAAGACAGAGGGGATTTTCTTTTAAAGACTCAAGACTAGAGGAAGTTAAAACATGGGCAGAATGCTGAGGTCACTCTGTCCCCATGATGATCCCTGGTCCTTTCTCCCTGAGTCATTCAGAGGTTGATGCTGAGATCATTATGCACCTGAGCTGCAGTTGGTGAATCCCAGAGTGTAGAGAATGCAATCAGAAATCTAATCCAGTTCTATCAGAAGTTTAATGGAATTAAGAACAGACACTGCACGGTGGGATAAAATGACAGATGTAAAGAATGTGAGAGAAAGAGAGCAGACAGAGATAGGAAGAGAGAAGGTGGGGAGGGACAGATGGGGAGAGAGAGAGGGAGAGAGAGGTGGGGAGGGACGGACAGGCAGAGGGAGAGAGGGAGAGAGAGACAGAGACATAGAGACAGAGACAGAGTGACAGAGAAAAAGAGGAGAGTTAAAGCCATTCAGAGAGAGACAGAGACACAGAGACAGAAGTAGCCAGGGATAAAAAAGGAGAGACAGAGACAGACAAACAGGCAGAGATGAAGGGAGGGAGGGAGGGAGGGAGGGAGGGAGAGAGAGAGAGAGAAGGAGGAGGAGGAGAAGGAGGAGAAGGAAAAGGAGCAGGAGGAGGAGAAAGAGAAGGAGGAGAAGGAGGAGGAGGAAGGGAAAGAGAAAGAGAGACAAAAAGAGAAAAAAGTTAGAGATAAAGTCAGATAGATATACAGACAGGGAGAAAGGGAAAGACTACAGAAAGACAAAGGAATTGAAAATGGGATTTTTACTTTGGAAAGGTCAGAGGCAGGCAGGAGTTTGCTTTCTTGCCAGCATGACAAATACAGAGCCTCCCTCTCAACACTCTTTGCCCTGATCAATACTGAGCTGATCAACTCATAAAATAGTCCAAAGTTGGAAGTAAGGAGAGAGAGAGTTAAGTTTCATAGGTTTTCAGGAACAGAGAAGATCCGTGGAAATTATCAAGTCCCACCCCTTATTTGCATAGACAACTCAACAGACATGCCGAGAGACTCAGAAGTTACTCAGAGGTCTTACTGGTAGAACTGGCAGAGGTGACTTTTGAACTTTGACATTTTGCTCTGTCCACTATATACCAGGCCTCAGGAAAAGGGCTTTCCCTGACACCTCTGGCAGCCCAAATGCTCAAAGCTCTCTGGGAGGTAGGAGACTTTGGTTTAAATCTAACCCATACCCAGCCCTGGCAGTGAGAGCCAGCTCTGGGCTACCAGCCACCGGAGCACAAAGAACTGTATTTTTCCCATCTTCTGTTGGTGATCACTGATCTCCGGGACCCCAGAGACCAGCTAGTCAAATCTCCTCATTTTTTCAGATAAGGAAACTGAGGCCCAAGGAGGTTAAATGGTTGTAGGTATCAGAAGTGAGATTTGAACCAAGATCCTGGGGCAGCTAAGTGCTGCAGTGGATAGAGCACCAACCCTGGAGTCAGGAGGACCTGAGCTCAAATCTGGCCTCAGACACATCGCACTTACTAGCTGTGTGACCCTGGGCAGGTCACTTAGCCCAGCAAGAAAGAAAGAAAGAAAGAAAGAAAGAAAGAAAGAAAGAAAGAAAGAAAGAAAGAAAGAAAGAAAGAAAGAAAGAAGGAAAGGAAGGAAGGAAAGGAAGGAAGGAAGGAAGGAAGGAAGAAAGAAAGAAAGGAAGAAAGAAAGAAAGAAAGAAAGAAAGGAAGGAAGGAAGGAAGGAAGGAAGGAAGGAAGGAAGAAAGAAAGAAAGAAAGAAAGAAAGAAAGAAAGAAAGAAAGAAAGAAAGAAAGAAAGAAAGAAAGGAAGGAAGGAAGGAAGGAAGGAAGGAAGAAAGAAAGAAAGGAAGGAAGGAAGAAAGAAAGAAAGAAAGGAAGGAAGAAATAAAGAAAGAAAGGAAGGAAGAAAGAAAGAAAGAAAGGAAGAAAGAAAGAAAGAACCCAGGTCCTCTTCCTCCGGAGACAGGGGTCTTTCCACCATAGGATGCATGTCGCTTCAGGCACAGGCTGTGAGGTGTGCCTTTGTACAATCTATAAGCAGGGGCTCTTCTCTCTAAAGGCAAGTGATGCAGCAGAAAGAGGACTGGATTTGGAGTCAGAAGATCAGACCCTGTCACATGCGATCCTAGGCAAGACACTGGCCTCAGTTTCCTCATTAGGAAAATGCAGGAGTTAAACTAGATCTCTCTGAGATCCCTTCCACTCCTGACTTGCTCTGGTTCTGGATTTCTGTAACCAAGCACAGTTTCAGGGTTCGGGGGTAGAATCTGCCCGGCCTGCCAACGGAAAGTCAATCCACCCTGCCCAGGGGCCAGTTGGCCAAGATCTAGTTCCCATTTGGGAAGCCCAGCCCTTTGCCTCCCTTAGGAAAGGAGGAGCCAAAGCGTCTTTGTGGGTTCTGTTGCTCTCCTCACAATCCCAGGGAAAGGTCCAGAGACTTGGGGGGGGGGGGTTTGACACTTTCAAAGAATGGAGGATGCTGTTAACTTGTCAGTCCAATTATGGTAATGTGCTTTAGTAATTAGCCTCCAAGGGAGCAGGGAATGCACGTGAGTGGAGTAATTGCAGGTTCACTTTGCTGTGCATGCTTTATCCTGCTTTGGTAACTAATTATTAGCATTTAGCAAGTGGATATTATCATCTTCCAAGCAGGTGCAGCCAGGCTGTAGAACTGGAGCTGGGGCCATGGCCAGCTGAAGGTCGTCTTTCTGCTTGGGCATAATTAGTTTGTCTTTCACGGAATTGAAACCCGCTCTGTGCATTTTTCTTTCTTTCTTTTTCTTTTTTGAGACAAACAAACTGAAGAAAGAGGCGGATATGGGTAGAGAAAAAACATTTACCTTATGGTTATTGGTTATGCTATCCCTTTGAAAGCTATATAATTGATGGAGGGGTATGGAGGATTGAGAGGGGTCATGGCTCCAAGATCTATGCTCCTCCCTTAGCCGGAGGAGTCAGAAATAGACAACCCAGCCTCCAGCTCACTCTCAACAGGGAACCCTGAGTCATCTGTGGGAGAGAAGATAAGGTGAGCTCTACCTGTAACCCCCCAAACATCCTGTTTCTTTAGCAGTTATCCATCTGGTATCAATTTAGCAAATGGCACATTTGTAAGGAGTAATGATTGATGCTTGAAAACTGGAAAGAGAAAAGTCTGATTGCTATCGCAATAGGCAGGTGAAGTGATCTCCTGCCCCCACACCCCAAATTCATTCATCTGCACAGCTTCCAAATACATATTCCTAAAGCATAGGTCTCCATCTGACAAGAGGCAACCAATTGACCTAGTGGATGGAATGATGGACTTGCAGTCAGTAAAACCTGAGTTCAAATCCTGCCTTGGACACTTTGAAGGTGTACGATCCTAGACCAAGGCTCTTAACTACTCTCAGCTTCAGTTTCCTCATCTGTAAAATGGGAATTAATAATAATAGCACCTGCTTCACAGTGTTCTTGTGAGGCTCTGAGGAGATATCTGAGCAAAGTGCTTGGCATCACTTAATACATACTATGTAAATGCTAGCTCTTATTATGTATTGCCTCACCCTCTTTCTCAAAGAAGAACCTATGTCAAATTGCACGCCATCTTGGGGTGGGAGAAGGGGAAAGATGGGGAGACTATTTAGAACTCAAAATCTTGAGTGAATGTCGAAAACTAAAAATAAATTTAAGAAAAGAATACTGATAAAACAAAGAAAATACCAAAGAGGGGGCAGGGGGAAAGGGAGAGAAGGAAAAGAGGGAGAGACTGAGGGAAAGGGGATGGATAAAGAGAGGGGAAGGACAGAGCAGGGGCAGATAAAGAAGGAATAGGACTAGCAACAGCTAAGTTCAGCTTAGAAAAGACTGAAAGGGACCCAATGAACTTTGCTTGGTATAGAACCAAAAGTGTAGGAATTCTCATGTGCAGTAGCAGAGCTGTCTGATACGTGTTTCCTAAACTGAGACTTTGATTGAAGGGTCATCTCATGGGAATGTCACTTGGTGGAATTTGGCCTGAGATTTAAAATAGCAGATTGTGTAGGTGGAGAAATGTGAGAAGAGTTGATCCCATTGAAAACTTTCCTTCCTTCATGAAGCTTTCTCCTATAACTCCAATCCACATTGATGTCTTTTGTTTGTATTTGTGGCATGGCAGCTGGAGCATGCACTTTGGCCCCTGATTATGTTCTGAATTGTATGGGGTCTCCATTTCATATGTGCATAAGACACGATATCCCATGGAGATTGTATGGGTAGAGGGAGCTCTAGCTTGAAACAGCTATAGTTATTATGGCAAAAAATTATTGGGGCCAAGGGGGTTAAGAACAAAGAGGGGGCTCTTAGGTGAGGTAGCCCTGAAACTTACTGGTGCTCTTCCATGTGAGATTGGTCAAGGGAAGTTTGACTCAGAATACTCCTACCATAATACTTATCCTTCATGGGCTTTTGTTTGCCTCAAGGGATTACCTATGTTAGGTTTAGGGGGTCTATAAATTATAATACATACTTATGTGCCTGTTTATGTGAGACTTGTACACTTAGATGTACTATAGTGCATCTCTCTTTCTTGTGGGAAATCCAGACAGGATTAGTATCCAAACCACTCTGCCTCAGCTCACATTGAAGGAGGAATAATGCCTCCCATCTCTTTGAAGGGATCAGAATCTCTCCCCAAATCCCTGTCTGAGATGGCATTAGACATGTAGCATGGGTGCAGACAGCTTCTCTCTCTCCCTCTCTCTCTCTCTCTCTCTCTCTCTCTCTCTCTCTCACACACACACACACACACACACACACACACACACACACTTTTTAAGACACACGGACATATATAGTCTTAAAAAGTAGTATAGTCTGAAATTAATAATAGCATTTATATAGCATTTTAAAGTTTGCAGAGTGCTTTGCAAAAAAAAAAAAAAGTAAATATTATGAGTAAGCACTGGCCACATTGGGCTAGCAGGTAAAAGAGCTTAACCTCAGGCTCTTTTCCTACTTCCCTTTTCCTTAACCAGACAGAAAGCAGATAGGGTTGGTAGGAAGAGTCCCATGAGTTCTGTGTACAGCCATCCTGCAGCCACAGCCAGCCAGAGGCCCAGAGGCAGGAGATCTCAGAAGCTTTCATCCTAAGATCAGATACAGTGCTCAGCTGCCCTGCCAGTTTTTTTTCCTTTCCATGTGGCAGACAAGAGGAAAACCTTTAAACCTTTCATCTTGCCTCTTCCCAGAAGTCTTCAAAGCCCAAAATTCACCAAACTGGTGAACTCTGAGAAGGAGTCTATTCACCGTTTCCAGAGTCTAATGTCTCTAAGACTAAATTATCTGGTTTTTATTTCCTTGTTTATTTTTGAAACTGGGTATCCCTATCATTCATTCAGTCAGTAAATAAATATTTATTAAACACCTACTATGTGTCAAACACTGTGCTAAGCTCTGAGGATACAAAGAAAGGCAAAAGATAGTCCCTGCCCTCAAGGAGCTCATAATCAAATGGGGGAGACGACATGCAATAAATAGGTACAAACAAGCTATAGACAAGACAGGAAATAATAGACAGAGGGAAGACACTAGAATTAAGAAGCCCAATTCCACTATTGATAGGCTCAAAAGGTTGGAATGCATTTTGGCTTTTTCTCCCTGGGCACTCTTTAGGCAGCTTGATGGCCCTCAGCTCCTGGGGTCTCATCGTGTTGGTACCAGACTTAGTGAAGACCTGATGGGTTTTAGCCCTACTGTAACTCAGAACTCCAGAACTCAAGCAATACACCAATCTCAGCCTCCCCGGTAGCAGGGACAGCCTACAAGGATGCATGACCATACCCAGCTGAATTGAATTGAATTGAATTGATTGAAGTCAGGGAGCTTCCTCTGCCTCTGGATTGTCCAAGGAAGAGCTCATTGACTCACCTGTCTTGGTTAAAGGAGAGGATGATCTCAGGGTGGTCTCTCCTGGAGATAGGAACATAGACTAAATGACTTTTGAAGCATCCTGTGAAATTTGCTGCCAAAGAGCTGAATATGGACACTAGTGTACAAAGTTAGAGGTCAAGATGGTGCTAAGAGGCAAGGTAGAAGAGGCAGATAGACAGGAAGGACCCACGGGATGTAGCGAGACTAAGGGTGATGCACTGAGAAGGAACGGTGTGCAGGCTTGTTTCCCAGTGTTGATGACAACTAGCACCAGGGAAGTCAACTGAGGCCAGAAAATCTTGTTATGTGGTTTTGCTGCAGCCTACATATTGATGGGGCCAAATGAATTCCCTACTCAGCAACCTGACCTCCTTCTTACTGTGAAATGATCTCATTTCCAGACGAACCATGAGAGGTTTGACTGGGCAGCCGGCATACTGTGTGCTTGGCATTTGCAAATCTTCATGCAACCTGCAAAGTTGTTTTTTTCTGCATGTTGTTCCCCCCCCCAAGATGGTAAATAATTACTCTCCAGAAAAGTCCTTAGGAAGCTCTATACCTACCCTGGAGGTGAGAAGAATGCCAACCACCCTAGTCACCCACACAACCATCATCTGCAGCTCTTTGGGAATGGTAAGGGCTTAGGTTGCTTTTAATTTTAGATCAGGAGCAATCTGATTTGGGGCCAAGGTCTTTTTTCGCTGTCCTTCAAAATGTATTAAGCTGTGGTGTTTTTCCACCTCCAGCTTACTCCGTTTCAGCTCCCAAGCACCAAAAACTAAAGCTGCACCAAGCAAATATCTGACCTATAGCAAGGATGCAGTCTGATTTTGATCTCTGCAGAGAGCAGGCTGCAAAGCACAGTTTTCCCCTCCCAGAGAAATAGGGCAGCAGCTTCACCCTAAATCTCCAGGGGGAAGGGGGCCTCCTTTGCTAGGGAGGGCAACCTGGAAAATCCCCTAATGCCAGACCACTAGGCAGACTCTCCGGAGGCTTTTATTACTTTGGCCCCCTTCCTACCATCCTTCGTAGTCTATCCTTTGTCTGGGATCTCAGAAATTCTCTGGGCCCAAAGAACATGTAAGCCTCCTCTCTCTGAAGAACACTAAGCATGACCAAGATGTTTAAATGGACAGGCTCGATCCAAACACCAGGCACGGTAGGGCGTCAGGAACCAAAACTAGTCCCTGGCTTCAGTCCCCTTGCCAGGAGGGAAAAGGCTGCTTCCTGGTCTACTGGGTGGTTAGCACTTTTCCCTTGGTTGCTCTGTTTGCAGCTTGAAAATGAATCCAGAATGGCGTATGTAGATGTTGTAAATGAGGTACCCCCCCAGGAAGCAGGACATGAAGGATTCCTACTTTCTCCATTGTATTATAGTTATCAGACTGTCATCTTATGAATAATAATTTCAGCTCATCATCATTCTAACAAGCCCCACCTCCAATCAAATACAGCTTATGAAAATATATATATAGCAAATCACTTGGCAAACTATTTGAGTGTTGAGTCCTCTGAGTCTTATTAATTCTTTTTATATATTTCACCTCCATTCTTTCTTTTCTATTCCCAGAGCTCTAGACTTGGAGTTAGGAGACCTAAGCCTAGGGTCAATCTAACCTTCCCCTTGACAAGCCTCAGTCCCCTTATCTGTAAAATGGTTACAACATACAAAGCAAAGAAAGTGCTCTGCAAATCTTAAAGCACTGTCCACATGCGAGCTGTTGTTATTATAAATCCCTTCCCATGGATGGAACTCTTCTTGGGTAGGGGGGATGCCCAAAAGTTGGATCAAAGATCTATTGAAGTCCTTGATGCTGCTTCAGCTCTTTCTCCCTCCAGATTCACTTATCAGATTAGGAGGAGGAGGGAGGATCAGCAGTGGAGGGAAGTGTTGGAGGGAAGTCAAACCAATAGGGAGAGGAGTGTGGATGTATCTCTCCCAGTAGGCAACTCAGATCCTGGACACCTGTGAGACTTTCTGAAAGCCCAGGCCCTGAGGAGGCTGGGAAAACAACAAAATATTTCTGTCTCTTTCTTCCCTCAACTGTGACCTTTCTCAGGAGCCTCTGACAAGGTCTCTGGTGAACCAGCAGCTTCATTATGCAGCCAGACAGGTTGGAAATGTGTTAACCAGAAAAGTTAGCAACCAAAGCAGCTTATTGAAAAGGGCCGTTTGCTCCCAGGGCTCATTTCTCCCAAGCATCACCACCTCACCTGCTCCCTGTACTGCTGACAAGGAAACCCAGCCTCGGTGGAGACCAGCTTCTTCCAGAGGGCACTGTTGAATGGTCCTGTCATTGAAGGTCTCATGACCATGTTTCCCACATCAAAAATAATGAGACACAAAGGATATTCCTTTTTGCAAAACCTTGTTAAAAGTGGACTCTATATTAACACCCTCCCTCTTCCGTGCCCCACTCCCAAATGGCCAGGGTTTACTGTTGCCAGAATCAAAGGTGTTAGCTCAAAATCTAAGGGTGGCGATTTGGATTGGGTTGCTGAGGACAAGGAAAGCTGTCCTCCTTCATGTATTTCATCCCTTTGGGGTTTAGGGTCAAAGCAGCTCTGACGTCTTTGAAGATACTTCACCAGATAATGCTCCAGCGAGGTCAGATAAATTCCAAACCAGATGGAATCTTTGTTCCCACTCTTAATATAGTCCTGCAAACTGTTCTTGGAGGGATGCATGACTGGGACAGGGGTGTGATAAATTTCCTCTTGGAAAATACAAAAACATGATATAGTCCTATGAGAATAGTATCAAGGATATGAAAGCTCAGAATGAGCTGAGTCTGGCAACGAGTGCTGAGGACAGCCCAAAGGAGATGTTTTTGTTTGTTTTGCTTTTTAAAGCTACAATGGGGGAAAAAAAGGCAGCATGATATAATAGAGGATACATGGGACCTGGGTTCAAGTTCTCACTCTAACACATCATGATCCTGAGCACGTCATTTAAGTGCGCCGTGCTTAAAGCACTTTCTAAAATCATAAGATGTTGAGAAGTTGCTAACCTGTATTGGTAGACGTTTCCTTTTCTGGTAGTGCCCTATATCCAGCAGTTCCCAAAGCATGATGCATGGATTCCTAGGGGTCACCAGGGTCAAACTATTTTTATAATAATTCTGAGATGTTACTTGCATAGTAAAATATTCCTTTTTCCAACTGCATATCTACACATGTGGACAAGATTTTCTTCATATTCTTTAACCAGTCAATGAACCAAAACAACATTTCATGACTGTATGCAGAAGCAGATGTAAGAATCCAGCTATCTTCTATTAAGCCAGACATGAAAGAGATTTGCAAAAATGTGTAAAAATAATGCCACTCTTTCCACTATTTTTTGTTTTGGAAAATAGAGTTATTTTCATTTAAAATGTTGTGTTGTCATATACTGGGTTATTATTGCTATTTTAAATGAATTAATACATAAATATTTTACAAATTTATCAGTTTTAATTTCCAATATGATAAATATAGATAGACATAGCCCACATTAAAAATAAAAAGCCCTACAGGGTCCTCAATAATTTTAAAGGGTATAAAGTGGTCCTGAGACCAAAAAGCATGAGAACTACTGCCCTACACCAATGCAATCACAGGCCCAGTTCCTATCACTATTCCATATTGGGGGAAAGAAATAGGATTAAGCCATTGATACAGAAAATCATTGCAGATGACAAAGAGAAGGCAACACTAACTAACTTTAATTCTATGCTTTTTTTTTGTTGTGGTTGTTTTTCAGCCAAGGAAAATGATCTTAGGACTGGAAATTACAGAACAAAATGTGATTAATAAGGAGCTGAAACACGAGACAAGGAAGATTATAAGAGAACTCAATTCCCATTGAGTGTAAGTCATCAGAGGCAGAGTGACTGCTTTCCATGGTGCTGAATGATCTATTGGTTACAACAGTAGAGACTCTATCCCTGATCTTTGAATGGGGAACATAATCTTTAACTCTGGAGAGCATAATGTTGCTGCATGACTGAAGAAGGACCAAGTTTTCCATTTCCAATTGTCTCAAATGTCTGAATGTCTCAAATTCTGATTTCTCAATTTCCAAAACTTTTGTCTTCAAACAATAGACCAATAGGCTTGGCTTTGATCTCTGGACAAACTTGAGAAAGTATTATTAAAGAGATAGTGAATTTCTAGAAAAGAATGTGGTGATCCCAAAGAGCAAACATGGTTTCATCAGGAATGAGTCATGATAAATGAATATCATTTATCTTTTTTTCAATTAATGAGCATTTATTTTCTCTCCTTCCCAAATCTCTGTACCCTACTGTAAAAAAAGAAAAAGAAAGCCCTTGTAATAAACATGCATAGTCAAGCCAAGCAATTTCCTACATTGGCCACGTCTAAAAATGTGTCTCATATTATATATTACTCCATCATCTTTCTGTCAGGAGGTGGGGTGCAGCTAGGTAGAGCAGTGGTTAAGCTGGACCTGCCATCAAGAAATCTTAAGCTCAAATCCAGCCTCAGACACTTAGATGCTAGATATATGACTCTGGGGGGCAGCTAGGTGGTGCAGTGGATAGAGTACTGGCCATGAAGTCAAGAGGACCTGAGTTCAAGTCTGACCTCAGACCAAACACTTGACACTTACTAGCTGTGTGACCCTGGACAAGTCACTTAACCCCAACTGCCTAAAAAGAAAGAAAAAAAAAGAAATACAGATATGTGACTCTGGGCAAATCATTTTATTTCAGTTTCCCTATCTGTTAAATGGAGATAGCAATAGCACATGCCTCCCAAGGTTGTTATGAAGAGATAATTTGATATTTGTAAAGTGCTTTGCAAACCTTAAAGTTTTATATAAATATTTGCTATTATTATTACTATTATTATTATAGAAGGAACCAAGTATTTGGGTAGCAGCTACTGTGTGACAGGTACCGTGCTAACCACTTTACAAATATTCTCTCATTGGACCTCAAAATAACCCTGGGAGGCAGGCGTTATTATTATTCCCATTTCACGGATGAGAAAACCAAGGCAGACAGAGTTTAAGTGACTTACCTGGGGTTACACAACTAATAAGTGTCTAAGGCCAGACTTGAACTCAGGTCTTCCTGACTCCAGGTCCAGTGCTCTAACCTATGCCATCTTATTAGCTATTATTTTTCATCTGCTGTCTGGAAGCAGGATTACTGAAGTAATCTAGAGTAATCAAGGGAATATTGTACACTACGTGCATTTTATCTTGATTCTAGAAAAGCACTTAACAAGGTCTCTCATGCTATGTTTTCAGACAAGATTTGTACTAGAACATAGTGCAGTTAGTTGGATTCAGAAAATAATTGAATGACCAAATAAAAAGATAGAAATTAAAGTCTCTGTGCCAACTTGGAAGGTAGGCTTAGGAGGAGGGCCCCAGAAATCTTTCCTTAGTCTTTTGCTGTGCAGTATTTTGTCAGTGACTTAGATAAAAGGCATAGATGGCATATTTAGTGTATTTGCAGGTGACCAAAGCAGGGACAGTTACCTAAAATCAGGATCCAAATAAATTTTGAGATGCCAGAACAATTAGCCATGTCTAATATGATGAAATTCAATGGGGATAAACATAAAATTCTATCCTTGGGTTCCCCATGTTCAGTCTGAAGGGCTTCTCACTAAAATTTCTCTTGGTCTCATGCCCCCTTACCCTAGGATTTCCCTTTGGAACATTCACATTTATCCCCCACCTCTTATGCAAGTACATAGGCCAATGAGACAACAAATATAGGCTAAACTTTATTTCATCTGAGAGAGGACTCTGACCTGAGCCATAAAAAGTGAAAGCTGCTGCCCTTTGAACCATTAATCTCCCAGGAGCCTTAACAATTCTCCAGTTTTATGGTTCAGCACTGGAGGTGAAGCCCAAGAGGAAAACAGGGTTGTTAAGGAGTGAATGAAGCTGCTTAGTGAGTCCCACCTCCCCCAGGGCCCTCTATAGTTCTCTAGACTTACAGTGTTTCTCTAAGGTTGAGTATCATAACCATTTCACCACCACCCCTCCAAAAGGAAAGTGCTCAGGACCTCTAAAGAGTTGACCCCTTTACCCAAACCTGCATGTAACTCACAAGAGCAGAGAAGGACAAGATCCAAATTTACTCCTCCACATCCTGATTCTCACCCTTTCTCCACCTCACCTCTGGCTCCCCTTTGGTCCAGGAACTTCCCTGTCACTTCATCCACTTTTGCCTAGAACTTTCTCTTAGCCTGGTCATTACCTACATTTCCCACCATCCCTGGGACTACATGTTTCCCTGGTACACATAGTTACCTTGAGGTGTCTCATGGTTTTTAAGCTTCTTGCTAGAGAATAAAATCGTGTGTGTCTGTCTGGCTCCTTACTGTCCAGTCTCCTAGCTCTGGTTCTTTTCTCCCTACCCCAGTGTTTTAAAGACTAAGTCCAAATATGTGATCTAGGTATATGAACTGGCTGTGAATCAATCAACCTTTCTCAACTAATCAAGAAGAATCAAAGCTCAAATAGACAGGGAGACATGGATTCCAGAGGGATAATATGGCAGAGCTGACAATATGCAGGTGGTAAATAGAAGGAATGATTTGGCCATGTCCCATAACTATGGATAGATAGTTCCTCCCATCACTCAACACTATCTCTTTCAAGAATTAATATTTCTTGGAGATGGCCCTTCAAACAAATATATAAAGAAGGGGTATGTTGCAAGTCTTCACAGTCACATGAGTAGTTATGCTATATGAAGGTGGAAACAAGGCTTTTGTCTTCTACAAGTCCAACCTTGTATGACTTTCAAAAAGAGAATAAAGAACACTTATGATCAAAGCCAGTGAATGTAAGGTTAGGCTCTGGATTATCCTAGAAGGAGAAAAAAGTAGAGAAAGAGATAAAATTACATGAACTTTTTTGTTGTTAAAAAGGGGCGCCACAAATGAATTATCCAAAGTAAGAGATTGATTGAGTGATAGGATAGCAAGGTAGAGGTGGTTCTATACCTGATATGATCTAAGAAAGGAAAGTGTGTGTGTGTGTGTGTGTGTGTGTGTGTGTGTGTGTGTGTGTGTGTGTGAGAGAGAGAGAGAGAGAGAGAGAGAGAGAGAGAGAGAGAGAGAGAGAGAGAGAGAGAGGGAGAGAGAGAGAGAGAGAGAGAGAGAGAGATTGTATTTTCTAAAAACAAAGGAGACAAGGGTGAAAGTAGAAGCCAGATTGAAGGAAACAGTCCTTAAACATCATGGACTAAACCTCACAGCATTCCAACTATGGGAGAATCAATGTTTTGGGGGTTTTTGGGTGGGGGTAGCTGGGATTCAGACTAAATTACAGAGTGGGAGGGAACATGAAAGAAGAAAGGGAAGGAAGAAGATAGAGGGGATTGTGTGATATACTCTAATCAAGTCAAAGGCTAAAATGAAAGAAAGTAAAGTTATCCTTTCCACATCATGATGGTTAGGGGCATGGGCCCCTGTGATCTAGAAAATTAGAGGGAAAACTTTTGGCCCTCCCTTTGTACTAAAGAAGTTTGAATTATTATGATATTAAAAGATAAAGTATATTGATATTATACAATATTATACATATATTTTATGCATTTTTGAGTTTCTAAACTTTTTCTATGTCATCTGTTGGCCCTCATGTGCCATCTGCAGCTTCCGCAAAACTCCCAAAAAATTCCCATTTAATTTCTTATTCTGATGCATGATACATCTAAACTGCAATGGGGAAACTCATGATATGGAAGGGATAATGATAAGTCTCTCAAGGAGAGTATCACAGGAGAATGAGTGAGGAGGCAAGTGAAAGGTTTGGAGGGATTGAAATGGGAAAGAAAGGTGAAAGTCTTGTTTTAATAGTGGGAAGGGCTGTCACTAATAAAGCTCCTATGAGAAAAGAGAGATATTCTATAAATGTAGATGGGGATCTTACAATGAAAATAATCTATATGGATTTGATGCTTAGAGCAGCTTCTCGTCCTGCCTCAGGAAAAGGGGAATCAGGATTCCTGGGGGAAAGTGACACCTAGAAGAGTGGGCATGGACCCAGAATATTTCAAGCAAATGGGGAAAAAATGACCAGAGGTAGCCAAAGATTAATAATAAACTGTGTAATTAGGGACATAAAAATCCCTAGCAGGGGGAAATATATTCTATCACCTCTGGAAACTAGTGTTTCTAGGAGTTAGACACAACAGAAGAAAGAGGGGCGATAGGGAAAGATCTACAAGGAAATAACACAGAAACTATTTAGAAGGAACTCAAAATAGCTACCTAAAAAGCTTTAATTCAGGAGCAGCTAGGTAGAGCAGTGGATAGAGCTCCAGCCTTGGAGTCAGGAGGACCTGAGTTCAAATCTGACCTTAGACACTTGACACTTACTAGCAATGTGATCCTGGGCAAGTCACTTAACCCTAATTGCCTCACCAAAAACAAAAATCTTTAATTCCAGGACGAATATAGAGACTAAAGGACTAAATAAGTTTAAGACCCATGAATCAAAGAACTAAAAGTTTAGAATAGACCAAAAAGGAAAAAAAAGGAGAAGCTAAATAATGAAAAGAATGAAAGAGAAACTTTTTTGAAAACAAAAAGCAGAAATGTATTAAAAATGAACAGGGTGAATATATCACTAATGAAGATGAAATTAAAATAATTATGAAGAGTTATTTTACCCAATTATATGGTAATAAATTTAATAATTTAAATGAAATGGAAGAATGTTTACAAAAATATAAACTGCCTAGATTAGCAGAAGAGGAAATAGAATATCTAAATAGATCTATTTTAGAAAAAGAAATTGAACAGGCCATAAATGAGCTTCTTAAGAAAAAAGCACCAGGACCAAATGGACTTAGAAGTGAATTTTATCAAACATTTAAATATCAACTAATTCTAATATTAAATAAATTGTTTAGAATAATGAACAAAGACGGGATCCTACCAAACTCTTTTTATGAAACAAATAAACTAGACCAATTTCATTAATTAATATGGATGTAAAATCCTAAATAAAATACTAACTAAAAGATTATAATAACATATTGTAAAGATTATACATTATGATCAAGTGGGATTTGTACTAGGAATGCAAAGATGGTTTAACATAAGGAAAACTATTAATATAATTGATTATATCAATAACAAAAGTTTAAAAAATCATAATTGTACCAATAGATGTAAAAAAAAGCCTTTGATAAAGTACAACATTAATTTCTATTAAAAAGACTTAAAAGTGTAGATATAAATGGATTTTTCCTTAAATTGATCTTTAAAAAAGCATTTCTCTGAAACCATCAGCAAGCATCATTTGTAATTCAGATAAGCTAGAATTCTTCCTAGTAAGATGAGGTATGAAATAAGGATGCCCACAGTCACCAATATTACTAAATACTGTATTGGAAATCCTAGCAATAAGAGAAGAAAAAGAAATACAAGGAATCAGAATATGGAATGAGGTCATAAGATTATCTTCTTGCTGACGATATGATGATATACTAGGAAAATCCCAAAGATTCAACTTAAAAGTTGAAACAATTAATAATTTAGCAAAGTAGCAGGATATGAAGTAAATCCACATAAATCATCAGCATTCCCATATATCACAAACAAAACCTCAAAGAAGAGATAGTAAAAGATATCCCATTTAAGAGAACTCTAGACAATATAAAATAATTGAGAGTATACTTGCCAAAACAAACTGAGGAAGTGTATGAACAAAATTGTATTTTAAAAAACTTTTTATACAAACAAAACCAGATTTAAGTGAAGAAATACTAATTGTTAGGCAGGGCCAACATGATAAAAAGGACAATTTTACTTAAACTAATTTATATATTCAATGCCATCCCAATTAAATTACCAAAAATAATTTTACTGAATTAGAAAAAAACAATAACAAAATTAATTTGGAAGAATAAAAAGTCAAGAATATCAAAAGAACTAATGGAAAAATGTAAAGGAAGGAGATTTAGCAGTACCTAATGTTAAACTATATTATAAGGTTGTAATTATCAAAACTATCTGATACTGACTAAGAAATAGAAAGGTACATCATTGGAACAGAGGTAACAAACAATTTATAGAAACAAATAAATATAATAACTTTGTATTTGAGAAATGCAAAGACTTAAGTTTGGGGGATAAGAATTCATTACTTGGTAAAAATTGTTGAGAAAACTGGAAAGCAGTTTGGCAGAATTTGGGCATAGACCAATATCTGACACCATTTACCAAGATCAGATCAAAATGACAAAGTTTAAACTAATGAACAAAATAAGTTGAACAGGGGATTTCATGTTGTTATTTAACTGAAAGGGGAAGAAGAAAGGAAGAATTATATTACTAAATAAATCAGAGAAAGAAAAAGGAACTAATAAATTAAGCAACATTTTAAACCTAGGAAAAAGAGTAACAAATGGAGGGGGTGGACATGGTGTGGAGGAAGGGGGAGTAGGAGGCTTGAGGGTGAGGGGAAAAGATCTGGTGGGAATAGGTTTGCCTTAAAGTAGTTTAAGGTAAAACAACGGAAGAAGCATTGTACTGTGTTTTCAGAGGAAAGGGGGGAAATCCTAATTTGGAAAAAAAATATTGGAGAAAATTAGTGAAAAATGTGAATCTAATTCCTATAACTTTTCATGTGAATGGATTAAATAATCCCCCCAAAGAGTGATAGAGCGGATAAGAAAATGAAATGCTTACAAGGGTTAGAAAAATTTTACTCTATGTTGGATGAATACAAAAATATGGGAGTTGCAATCATGCTATCAGAGAAACCAAAAACAAATATTCAAAGCATAAAAAGGATAAACAATGAAACCATATTATGCTGAAATGAACTGTAAACAACAAACCAATGTCAACATTAAACTTACATGCTCCAAATGCCTTGACATTTAAATTCATAAAGGAAAAATTAACTGCATTACAAGAAGACATAGACAGTAATACAACTGTGGTAGCAGATATCAATGACTCTCTACCAGTCTTGGATAAGTCTAACAGAAAAATAAACGAAAGTGAAAATACAGTACTGAACAAACTGCTGGGGAAACTAGAGCTAAAAGACTTAAAGAATATATGTCTTCCTAAGCACTATATAGAACTTTTACACCTTCAGAAAAGTTGCAGTCTATAAAAATCCCTCAGAAATCAATAGATTTTTCTATGTAATAATAACAAAATCCAAAAGACAATAGTGGAAAGGTAAACCCCATTCCAAATACCCTCAAAATGAATAAAGTATCTAGGAACCAATCTACCAAGGCATGCAAAATGCTTGTGGAGATTCAATTTCAAAATGCTCCATAAATAACAATTTAAATAGCTAAAGGAATAGTCAGTGTTCATGGCTTGGCCATGCCAATATAATAAAAATGATAATACTACCAAAATTAATTTACAACTTTAATGCTATATCAATCAAATTATCAAAGGAACACTTTACAGAATCTGACAAATAATAAAATTTATTCAGAAAAATGAAAGGTCTAGAATATCAAAAGAAATAATGAAAAGATGAAAGGACAAAAAGGAAATAGCACTTCCAGACCTTAAACTATATTAAAAATAGTTATCAAAATCATCTGGAATTGTATAAAAATAGAACAATAGATTAATGGAACAGACTGGACAACTGAGAATCAGAAACAATGGAACTCAATAACCCAGTGTTTAGTAAAAGGGAAAACAAATTACTTAGGAAAAAAGTCCTTATTTGATTAAAACAACTGGGAAAACGGAAACAGTCTGGCAGAAATTAGGAATAGACTAGCACTTACATTATATTCTATAATACATTTTAAATGGATATGTGACCTTAATATTAAAAAAATTAAGAGAAGCATATCATATACCTCTCACAGCTATCAGTAAATGTATTTTTAATTATTTATTTTAACATTATTTCCTTCTTAAATTTTGAGTTTCAAATTTTCTCTCTCCCTCCCAGTCTCTCCCGTATGTATTGAGAAGGCAAGCAATATATCAATTACACATGTGAAATTATGCAAAACATTTTTCCATATTAGCCATGTTGCAAGAGAAATAAAGTAATATAATTATACTTTAATTTGAACCCAGAGTTCATCAGTTCTCTCTATGGAGATGGAAAGCATTTTTTTCATCATGAGTCCTTTGGAATTGTCTTGGATCATTGTATTGATCAGAGTAGACAAGTCTTTTTAGTCAATCATCATTACAGCATTGTGGTTACTATGCAAGATCTCCCAGTTCTCACATTGCTTTGCATCAGTTCATATAGTTCTTGCCATGTTTTTCTAAAACCACCCCCTCATCATTTCTTATAACCCAATAGTACTCTATCACAATCATATACCACAACTTGTTCAGCCATTCCCCAATTGATGGGCATCCCCTCAATTTCCAATTCTTTGCCACCCCAAAAGAGCTGCTATAAATATTTTTGTACACACAGGTCCTTTTTCTTTAATCTTTTTGGGGTACGGACCTATTAGTGGTATTTCTGGGCCAAAACAAAGGGTACACACAGTTTTATAGTCCTTTGTGCATAGTTTCAAATTGCTCTCCAGAAAGGCAGAACCAGTTTACAACTCCACCAACAGTGCATTAGTGTACCTATTTTTCCACATCCCCTCCAGCATTTGTCATTTTCTTTTCTGCCCCGTCATTCAATTTGATAGGTGTGTGGTAGTACCTCGGAGTTGTTTTAATTTTCATTTATCTAATCACTAGTGATTTAGAGGATTTTTTCATGTTACTATAGATAACTTTGAATTCTTCTCCTGATAACTCTCTGTTCGTATCTTTTGAATATTTACTAATTGAGTAATGGATCTTATTTTTATTAAATTGACTCAGTACTATATTCAGTATATATTTGAGAAATGAAACCTTTATCAGAGAAACTTGCTGTAATTTTTTTTATATTATTACTTCATTGTCTATTCAGGGCTTCTTAAATTTTTTCCACTCATGACCCCTTCAGAGCTTCTTAAACTGTGACCCACAGTTTAAGAAGCACTGGCTATGACTTCTAGGGCTATATCCCAAAGAGATCATACAAATTGGAAAAGGACCCACATGTACAAAAATATTTATAACAGCTTTATCTGTGGTGGCAAAGAATTGGAAATTGAGGAGATGCCCATCAATTGGGGAATGGCTGAACAAGTTGTGGTATATGAATGTAATTGAATACTATTGTGCTATAAGAAATGATGAGCAGGCAGACTTCAAAAAAATCCTGGAAAGACTTGTATGGTCTGATGTGGAGGGAAGTGAGCAGAATCAGGAGAACATTGTACACAGTAACAGCCACATTGTGCAATGACTGATGTTGATAGACTTAACTCTTCTCACCAATGCAAAGATCTAAGACACCTCCAAAGGCCTCATGATGGAAAATGCTATCCACAAAGAAGAAAGGACTATGGAGTTTGAATGCAGATCAAAACATACTATTTGCTATTTTTTTTTCTTCTGTTGTGTTTTGTTTCCTCTTTCTGGTGGTTCCTCCTACTGGTTTTAATTCTTACTTACAACATCACTAATGTGAAAATATGTTTAATAGGAATGTATATGTATAGCCTATATCAGATTCCACGCCATCTTGGGGAGGAAGGTGAAGAGGGAGAGGGAGAAAAATTTAAAACTCAAAAGCTTATGAAAGTGATTGTTGATAAATTGAAATAAGTTAATAAAGTTTAAAAAAAGAAGCACTGGCTATAGTACCTTTTAGAATAATGTAATTTCCTTCATTATTTCTTGTAATTAGGTTTCTTTTTAATTTTGCTTTGTCTGAGATCCTGATTGCTATTCCTGATTTTTTTTAACTTCATCTGAAGCATATTTGATTCTGCTGCAGCCCTTTACTTTAACTCTGTATGTGTCTTTCTGTTTCAAGTGTCTGTTGTAAATAACATGCTGTTGGATTCTGGTTTCCAGTCCTTTCTGCTTTTTGCTTCTGTTTTATGGATGAACTCATCCCATTCACATTCATAGTCATAATTTGGGAAATGCATTCTTAAACAAACAAGAGATAGAAGCAAATATAAAAGATAAAATAGATAACTTTGATTGAATGCAACCAAAAAGCTTCTGTACAAAGAAAAATTAATGTATCCTGGAGAAGAAGGGAAGAAATTGGATGGGGAAAAAATCTTTGTAACAGAGATCTTAGATAACATTTTGGAATCCAATATATATAAATATTTAATAAATACCTACGACCAAAATTTATTCCCCAACAGATAAGTGGTCAAAGGATATGAACAAACAGTTCTCAAAAGAAGAACCACTATTATTAACTATATGGAAGAATGCTCCAAATCATTGATAACAAGAGAAATGCAAATCAAAACAACCCTCAGATTTCACCTCACACTCTACAAATTGGTAAAGATGTCTAACAATGAGAATAGTCAATGTTGGAGGAGTTATGGGAAAATAAGCACCCTAGTGCATCATTCATGTAGTTATGAATCAGTACAACCATTTAGGAAAGCAAATTGGAATTATGCTAATAAGGTGACTTAAATGCCTATATCCTTTTTTGCAGAGATTCCACTACTAGTCTTATATTCCAAGGAGACCATTAATAAAAAAAAAAAGTTCCCATAAATACCAAAA
Organism: Phascolarctos cinereus; assembly: GCF_003287225.1. Lineage (NCBI taxonomy): Eukaryota > Metazoa > Chordata > Mammalia > Diprotodontia > Phascolarctidae > Phascolarctos > Phascolarctos cinereus. The sequence continues at coordinate 56,038,367 of NW_027555958.1, forward strand.
TATTTCACTCTTCTGTGATAGCAAAGAACTGGAAAGAAAGGAAATATCCATTGAAGAATGACTAAACAAATTGTTTACATGATACATAAATGTAATAGAACAGAAGTGTCAAATTTGCAACCCAAACCAGATTAAAATGTAATTAGTAAATGTTTAACAAAATAAATATTAAATATCCCACCCATTCTTTTTATATATGAAAAATTTGAGACCCAGAGAAATGATTTGCCCAAGGTCACATAAATAGTAAGTTGCAGAGGTAAGATTTGAATACAAATTCTCTAACTCCAAATCCAGCATTGTTTCCAATGTGTCCTCTGGTAGTACCAGCCTTGTCTGTACGGGAGAATACGAGAAATTGTTGGAATGACCCATCCTTTGACCATCTAGGCTATTGGGATAGGGAAACATATCAGTTTACTTTTTTTATACATACATAATACATACATACATACATACATACATACATACATGTATACATTCACATACATACACATATACACATACATTATTTTCCTCCATTACATGTTAAAACAATTTTGAACATTTTTTAAAAGATTTGAGTTCCAAATTCTATCCTTCCTTTCCTCCCCTCCCCCTTCCCTGAGACAGATCAGATAATGTTATGCATTTGTGATCATGTAAAACATTTCCATATTAGTAATTTTGTATAAGAAGACTGAAATAAAAGAAAAAGAATGAAAAAAAGAAAGTGAAAAAAAGAAATATAAAATACAATGCAACACAGATAATGGTAATTCATGATTTTCTAAGTCAATATGCAGCACACAGGGATCCATTTCTATTTGAATTTAATACCTGTATTGGAATATTATTGTGCTGAAAGAAATGGCAAATGCAACAAATGCAGAGAAGCATAGAAAGGTCTATACGGACTGACATAGAGTAAAGCAAGCAGAGTCAAGAAAATATACATAATGACTATAATGATGCAGGTAGAAAGAACAACCACAAAAAGGAATCATAATTTAATGTTTCAATTTTTTTTTAAAAAGATTCAAAAGAAAAAATAGAAGACACTCCCACTCCAATTCTTTGCAGAGGTAGGAAGTTCACAAGTCTTGTACATTGCATGCATTTTCAGGCTTTTTCAATGTATTAATAGGTTATGCTGATTTTTCCTCTCCTTTTGCTTTTTTTTGCCTTAAAAAGTACTATTTGTCATTTGGAATGGGTTTTTGGGAGTGGTAGGAAAAGGATGTCAGGGTAAATGTGGTGTTGAAAAAAGTACATCAATAATAACTTACTTTTAAAAAGAAAAAGCATGATTTGGAAGAAGAGGTATGAGAAGAAACTCCTACCTTTGCTGAAGTGGGAGGTCCACAACTGTGCAATAAATTCCTTTCAGATATTTTTAATGTATTAATCAGTTATGTCAATCTTTCCCCTCATTTTCCTGTTTCAATCTTTAAAAAATACCATTTGTTATATGCGATGCCTCTCTTTGAGGAGAAGGGATATTAAGAGAAATAAGGATGATGTTAAAAAAAAAAACCAGAAGCTCAGACACTTACTAGCTGTGTGATCCTGAGCAAGTCACTTAATACTGCTTCAGTTCCTCATCTGTAAAATGAGCTGGAGAAGAAAATGGCAAACCACTGTAGTATCTTTGCCAAGAAAAGCCCAAATGGAGTCATGAAGAATCAGACACAACTGAAATGACTAAACAAAAACAAAAGCATCAACAAAAACTTATTTTAAAAAAAACACCACTTTGCCAATGACTTTATTTGCCTGGCCAAGAAGGATTGGTAAGGCATCCTTCCATTTAATTGTAACTTCCTTCTTTTTTTTTCCAGTTTCATATGTAAAAAGAATGTCAAGATTGATAGAATTCAGTTCCTCTAGTAGTAAGCCTGCTCATTTGTTAATGAATAAGTATATAACATTTAGAATACCAACATCTAAATTGAGATTTATAAATAGGTCTAAAAATTGCGTGATTCTTAAAAGCCTATGACCCTTTTTTGCCACTTCTGCCACCTTCATTGAAGAAGTAGAAGGAGGGCACACAGGAATCAAGGTCACTTTGTATTTTTGTATTTTTCTTTGTTTCATGAGTTGCTATGGTGAATAATTCATCATCAAATGGTCAGCCTATGGGAGAGGCTACTGATAGGTCCTCAGAAACCAGATTGAATCTGTTACCGGTACTGTACTTGAAGAATTATAGCATGGTAGAATTTACCAGAGTTTACTTTCTGACAGCATACCTTTCAAGTCAAGGTCACTTACCCACACCAGAATGAGATTCTAGAGTAGGACTTTGTGGAGGAGTGGGGATTTAAAAAAGACAAAATTAGAGAACATAAAAAATTACAAAAAATAAAATAGACAATTTTGATAATATACAAATAAAAACATTTTGAACAAATAAAATCAATTTATCTAGAATTAGAAAAAGAGATATGGATTGGGGGGAAACTGCATCAAAAAAGTAAGTAGTCACAAGAATACAACAACATTTTCAAAGGAAGAAATTTAAATTATGGACAACCATTTAAAATAGTCTAACTCTAATACAGAAATATAAATTAAAACAATTGAAACTATAATTTATTTGCTATTTCAGCAGTTCTGCTATCTTATCAATGTGACTTCTATTTCTAATGATGCTGATCACAACCATTCTATATGATTAATCATACAACAAATTGATAAGGATGGTATAAAATGAAAATTGCCCATCTTAGACAGGATATAGGATTATAGATACCCCAAAACACTGTTGGTAAGGCTATTAGTTAGAACAATTATTCTAGAAAAAGGTGGGGAAATAGGCAAGAAAAGTGACTCAGCTGCATAGACTTTTACTCAGAGATACTGGACATCTACTACAAAAACATTAATGAGTGAAAGATGGTTCACATACATACCAGATTATATATAGCAATATTTTGTTGTAGTAGAAAAAAAAAAACAAACCAGAAATAAAATATCCCACTGATTGGGAATAGTGCCTAAATTGTGGTACAGGAACATAATAGAATATTACTGAAACTTAAGAGCAACTAGAAGGAAATCAGATTAATGTGGGAAAACTTGTAGGAGCTGATAGTGAGAGAAGAAAGCAGAATCAGCAGAAATATATATATATATATATATATATATATATATATATATATATATATATATATATATATATATATATATATTATATATATAACAACTAAAATAATTTGAACAAGGACAACACTAAAAGCCAGCCAAATTCAGGTAAGATTCAATTCAAATCAATAAAAGTTTATTAAGCTCTCTCTATGTGCAAGGTACAGTGGATAGAGAAACAGCCTTGGAATTAGGAAGGCCTGGATTCAAGTCTCACCTCTGACAAATATTGGCTGTCTAGCCCTAAGTAAATCATTTAACTTTTCAGTGCTCTGGGCAATTCTAATACTATAAATTGTAGAGAAGGTGCCAAACTACATTGGTAAATGGACTTTCCTCCTTCGGAAGCTCCAAATCCCAATGAAATCCCAGGTCCAATCTCTATCACCCAGCTGTGTGCAAGGCACTATATTTGGTGCTGGGTATACAAAGATAAAAAAGAAATAATCCCCACCCCAAAAGAACGTGCTGGTCTACTGGTGGGGAGAGGCACAAATACAATGTGCAGAAAATAAATACAATGGATGTACAAAATAATATCAAGAAAGGGGAAGTGCTCACAGCTGACAACATCAGGAAAAGCCTCATATTTGAGCTGTACCTTGAAGGAAGATGGAGATTTAATGAGATGGAGGTGAGAAGGTTGTGCTCTCCAGGCATGAAGGAATCATCTATACATATACAGGAGATGGAACAGCACTATGGGAAACAGCTAGCAGGCCAGTTTGATTAGATCAGAGTGTCAGTGAAGGAAATTAATAAGAAATAGGACTGGAAAAGAGATGTGAACCAAACTGTAGAGGGTCTAAAATGCCAGTCTGAAGAATTTGAAGATCTTTAAGTAGGACATGAAATGGTCTCGTCTATATTTTAGGAATATTTGGCAGCTGTGTGGGGCGTGGAAGGAAGAAAGTAGGAAAACTGATGAAGACACTCCCACAAGAATTCAGGCAAGACATGATGACAGTGTACTGTGTGAGTGGATAGAAGGGTACAAATATGTGAGGGATGTCGTGGATCTCAAGGTGATAAGACATAGCAAAAGATTGCATGTGGTGGAGTAAAAGGATGACTGAGGTGGTTACCAGCTTGAGTGACTTGGAAGGATGCTAGTGCCTTTAACAGAAATAGGCAAGTTTGAAGTGAGAAAACATTTGGGAGCATTATAATGAATTCTACTTTGGACACATTGGGTTTAAGATGCTGATGTGACATTCAGGTAGAGACATCCCACGGGAAATTAACAATGTGGACTGGAATTCAGGAAAAAGATCAGGGTTGCACATACAGTATAGATTTAGAATACATCTGTGTGGAGATGACAATTAACCAAAGAAATAAATGGGGGTAACCTATAATTGCAGACTGTTATGTCCTCATATATAAATATTCAACTGATATACAGCTATAACAGACAGTTCTGCTTAACTTTTGGGAAGCTGAGAGAAGATACTAGGGGCCTAGGGCTTTGGTGGGAAATGATTCTTGTGTAAAAATAAAATACATCAATAAAACATTTGACAAAGAAAAATGGCAGGATTTCACATATAGCTTCATTAACACTTCATTAAAAAAACAACAAATGCATTCAAAAGACATCCATATACATATGCATACACACACGTGTGTGTGTGTGTGTGCATGTGTGTGTGTGTGTGTGTGTGTGTGTGCTTGCTAAAGATAAGCTAGATAATACAGTCAATAGAGCACTGGATCTAGAGTCAGGAAGACCTGGGTTCAAATCTTGCTCCGGTCACTTACTGAGGTATGACCCTGGACAACTCATGACCTTAGCTTCAATTTCCTAATTTGTAAAATGGGGACCATAATAGTATCTACTTCACAGGATCATTGTGAGGATCAAATGAAATAATATTTGTCATTCATTTTTTAAAAAATTTTGAGTTCCAGTTTTCCCTCCCTCCTTCACATTCCCCTCCTTAAGATGGTAAGCGATTTGATATAGGTTATATATGTGCAATCATGTAAAACATATTTCCATTGAAATAATATTTGTAAAACATTTAGCACATAGTGCCTGGCATACAGTAGACACTTAATAAATGTTCCCTTCCCTTTTCTAAAAGTAATCCGATAGGCAGTCAATGTGCATTTGTGAAGTGCTTATTATATGTTCCAGGAGCACTAGAGATACAAAGGCAAGAATGCAAAGGCAAAGATACAGTCCCTGTCCTCAAGGAAGATCATGGAGGATGTCACTGGCAAAGTCCAAATAAAAGAGATTTCCCTATACACACCATCCTATGTTTATAGATGGCATTGTACTGACTACGTTAGGCCTGGAAACATCACAGGGCTTCCTCAATGAGACCCATTACCCCTTAAAAGAGATCAGCCTAAGAATCTACACAGGAAAGTCCAAATGAACGAAGATTACATATTGCCCCGATTATGGCATGCAATTGAATTTACATATTTCAATACATTTTTTTTTTTTGGAGAGGCACAGTAGATGGATGGACAGTGAGCTGGGACCAAAATTAAATGGGAAGACAGCAGGTTATATTGCATTTAGGAAAGTGCATAGTGCTTTCAAAGATTCTGAAATGCTCCCTGCCCAACAAAATCCATCTTATTATTTTTCTAACATCACTATTGTCCCAGTGATGTTATATGGCTCTGACTTATGGGACATCACTATCTCAGAAGAATAAAAATTGCAGGTGACTCAGAGGATAATGGAAAGATGTGTGGTGGGTCTAAGTAGACTGTAGCATATTACTGTTGATGACCTGCATAGAAGAAATAGCAGAAAAACATCATCTAAGGCACGAATAACCAGAAAAGGAAGAATGAAATTAGTCAAGTAGTGAGAATGAAGGGTAACAGAGGGACAGCCTGAATGTTGCCCCAGAAGCCTGGTCCTCTGTCTCCCATTCCAACATGCCTTTCTATTGTACCATGTTTCAATGAGGATCCTTTCTTCCTTAAAGTGCAGGTCTGTCCACATCACTCTCCTGCTTCATGAACTCTAGCGTCTCTCTATTACCTCTGGGATCAAGTGCAAATTCTTCTGGTTGGCATTTAAAATCCTTCACAAGCTGGCTCCAACCTACCTTTCCAGTCCTGTGGTCTAGCCAAACTGCCCTTCTTGCTATTGAACGGAACACAATTAATTTATGTCATTGTATAGGCTGTCCCCCATGCCTAAAAGTCTCTCCCTCACAATCACAGCCTCTTAGAAATCCTGCTTTCCTTCAAAGCTCATCTCAAGTGAAGTCTTCTAAATAATACCTTTCCTGCTCCTCCCAGCTGGAATGCCTTTTCCTGACAAAAATAAAAACAAAAAAACCCACTTTGTGGTAGAATGAGAAGAACACCAGCTCTGGAGAGAAAGGTCTAAGTTTAAAATCCTGTCTGCGGCTCTTGCTACCTGTGCTATCATCTTAAATAGTCATGACCTCCCTGGGTCTCAGTTTTCTCAGCAATAAAATGATGTGAATGAATTTGATGGTCTCTGGAGTCCATTTCCACTACTCCCTGTACCCCCCTTATGCATTCTGTGATCTGGTGACACTGGTTTCCTTACTGTTCTCAGACAAGAAACTCTTCACTGTTCCAATGCCACAAATGTTTTCCCTCTTCATCTCTACCTCTGGATGTCCCTGGCTTCCTTCAAGTTCCAACCAAAATCCTACCTTTTATTGGAAGACTTTCCCCATTCTCTTTAATGCTAATACCTTTCCTCTGTTGAATATCCCTAATTGATTTTATATATATATATATATATTTATACACACACACACACACACACACACACACACACACACACACACGTCTTGTCTCTACATAGTTGTCTATGTTTTGTTTTTCCCAATTGGAATGTGAGATCCTTGAGGGCAGGCGCTGAATTTTGCCTTTCTTAGTATCCCCAACACTCAGCAAAGAGCCTGGCACAGAGTAGGCACTTAATACATGTTTATTGACTGATTGCCTTTGAATAGTTACTTAGCTTCCCCTAGGCCTCAATTTCTGTAATGATAATAATGATGATGATGATGATGATGATATTTATATAGCACTTACTAATGTGCCAGGCATTGATCTAAGCAATTATTATCATATTTAGTTCTCACAATAACCTTGAGAGGTAAGGGCTGTTATTATTCTCATTTTACAGATGAGGAAACTGAGGCAAACAGGTTAAGTGACTTGCCCACAGTCACACAGCTAGTAAGTGTCTGAGGTCAGATTTGAAATTAGGTCCAGAGCTCTATCAACTGAGCCCCTGGCGTCCATTCCTACTCTAAGTTTTTATTCTATTTTATGTATATTTACATATGTATATGTCTCTTTTGCTTGACTTCAAGTTCCTTGAAGACAGGTTTTCATCTCCCTCTCTCTGTAGCCACAGGGCCTAGAACCTTAATAAGTATTTGTTGATTGATTCCCAACCCACATGAAATCCTGGCATGTTAGGTCTAAAGAAGGCTCTCACTTTTACAAATAAAAAAACCCAAGGCATGAGAGGGAAGTGATGAGGTCACAAAGGATGAGGTGCTAGTTACTGGCAAAATTAGGAATAGAGCACAGGTCTCCAGATTCCTAATCCTTTATCTCTTTTATCCTTACAACCACCCTATGATACACACAGGGTAAGTGTTATTATCTCCACTTGTCAGAGGAAGAAGCCAAAGGCCAGAGATATTCAGGGACTTATCCAAGATCACACGACAAGATGGTGGCAGAGGTGGGATTAGAACACAGCTCTACTGATTTTGTGTCTAGGTCTCCCAGGGAACAGATTTAGGCTGTGAGCAGAAAACATTCTTTCCCTTCAGCACAGTATGCTGTACTGTTGATTTCATCCCACTCCTATGGTCATGTGAACTGCTCCACTGATAACACTTAAATCTAAGGAGAACACAATGTTCCCCCTTATCCGAGAGCCGCAGGAACATCCAGGAAGTTGCCCTCACATCGGATATCATAAAGCTGTGGAATCTTGGCAATGAAAAGTTATCTGGTCTACCCCGTCCTCCCTCCCTTCAGACAGACTGGGCCTGGCTCAGAGGGACCTTAGAATCCCAGTGTTGGAAGAGACTTCAGAGATAATCAAATAAACCTCCTAATCAAGCACAAATTACTTCCACAACATCCCTAACTGGGGTTCTGAGTCCCCAGATCATCAAAGGACATACTATCTCCCTAGCACAGTGCCTGGCACAGATTGGGCACTCAGTAAATGCTTTATCCTTTCCCCATCTATTTTCTTCTTAAGTTAATTAACAACAACAATAATAGCAGCTAATAAAAATTAAATAAATCATTTCAGATCGGTTGACATTTATGTTGTACTTTATATGTCATCTCCTTTGATATCACAACAACACTGTGGATAGGTATTATTACTATGTCCATTTTTACAAATGAGATAGATGAGGCTGAGATGAGGTGACTTGCCTGGGGTCTCACAACCTGGAAGTGTTGGAGGTGGCATTAAAACCCAGCACTTCCTAATTCCCAAGTCCAGCACCAGAGGTAAGTTTGAACCCTGGTCCTCTGATTCAAAAGCCAGTGCTCTGCACCACCTGAATTGTTGATGGGAGGGACCCCAACTCCAGCCCATCTCAAGACCTGGGTTGGAGGGTTCTTTGCCCTGGAACATCCTTCCACGGGTGTAGGGAATGTCTGGTTTTTTCTTGACTCTGTGAACATAAACACTGAGCACCCAGATAAATGATGGCAAGATTGGTCACAGTGGGTTACCAGGTATGGAGTTGGAACCTGCCCCGTTCTACAATCCTCATTACTACCTGAGTGTAAATACCAATGTCTCAGTTCTCTGCTATTACAAACAGTCTAGGTAAGAGGTGATGGGGGCCTGAATTTGTGTAATTGTGATGTGAGATGAGAATAGGCAATAGATGTGAGAAATATGTAGAAGTAGGCTCAGTAAATCCTGGCAACCTATTAGATGTATATGTGGGGGGAAGTGATAACTCTGAGTGACTGGAAGATTGGTGGCTCCCTGAATGAAAATAAGGAAGTTAAGAAAAGGTGTTAGACTTAAGAGGGAAGAGCTGAGTTGTTTTGGACATGTCGAGTATGAGATGCCTATGCAGCCTCTAGATGGAAGTGTCTAGTAGTAGTTGGCATTGGTGGGAAAGGAGGAGAATGGAATTTGAAGCTCAGGAAAGAGAGGAAGGTTAGATATGTAGATGTGTGCATCATTTGCATAGAAATGATAGCTGAACCCTTGGGAACTGATGATCACCAGGAAAGTTCAGAAAAGAGTAGAGAAAAGGACTCAGGGCAGAGCCCTTGTTGTACATTCACTCAAGGAGACAAGACACAGATTATATACTACGATGGAGACTAAGGAGGACTGGTGAGACAGATGAAAGAAAACAGAGATGAGAATAATGTTATGAAAACTCAGGGAGGAGAGAGCATCCAGAAGAAGGCTGGAGTCTCTCTTCTTCAAATGCTGCAAGGAAGTCAAGAGTGTCCAGTTCTTAGAAATGTTTGATGACTGAATGAATACAGATTCTGCTATTTACTATATGACCTTGGGCAAATCACTTTTCCTCTCAAGGTCTCAATTTCCTCATCTGGGTTTTACTATATGGTCTCTAAGTGTCCTACAGTCTACAATTCAATTGGGAGAGGGAGTGTGAATCATCTGTCTTTTCTAGCATTTTAGAAAGCCTTACAATCAGGAAAATTTCTTTTATGTACCACTGCAAAGTATCTTTCTGTTGTTCAAGTTAATTTCCTCTTGTCCTTCTGCTGGTAAGAGCCTTTTTTCAGTCATTGGGCTTCTCACAATGCACAAGACAAGCAGTAGATCTCTCTGGAGTGTAAATGATGGGTTGTATGTCTTCCTCACTCCCTTGTCTGTGACCCTCCGTCTCAAAGGTGCACAAAGTGAGAAGTATTAGAGTGGAGTCATGTTGACAGTCAGCCCTACCCACATTTAATAGCAAGGAGGCATAATGGAAAGATCACTGGGTGTCGCTGAGTCAGGAAAATTGTGTTTGAGACTATTAATGTGAATTTAGGCAAATCAGTTATTCTCCCAGAATTCCAGTTTTGTCATCTGGAAAATAGGGATAACAACATTGGCAGTTCCTACCTCACAGACCTGGTCACTTAACTACTCTCTATATAAACTATAATATAATCTTTCTAAGTCTCAGTTTCTTCATCTGTAAATTGGGGATAATAAAATATTCCCTACCTACCTTTCCAGGATGCTGTATAGAATGTACTTGTTAAGTGAATTGAATTTAATCTTCATTGTTGTTGATTCAGACTGATGAAAAAGACTACTGAGCAGTAACATAAAATCAGAGAAGGGGGTGAAAGGTAAATAGGAAGAAAGAAGAGAATCATCTACCCCTCCCTATGCAACACACATTCTCACTGAATTAAATTTAAAACCTCAATGGGTGGAGAGGCCATATTGATATAATGTGCAGCTAGATGAAGGTCTGATGGTGCAAGGGGGAGAAGTTAAGGAGCCAGATGTCAGCAATGACTCCCCATCCGGATTTCCATTAGGGCCTCAGTGTTGTGTAGCCGCTGACTGTAAAGCAGGGAATTTCAGAAGGCGAGAGCAGCTGACAAAGGTGTCAATAAGCCAATTTGTGGCTTGTTAGAGTGTTACACTTGTTTATCGGCATTTAACGAGACAAGACATTGATGTTAACACAGTGGGAGGGAAGTTGCCTGGTCCAATGGCATCCCTGGCTGAAAATTAATTTAAGCCCCGTTCTTTTTTGTGCCAGCCACGGTGGAGCTAATCCATTATCAGAGTGCCAAAGGACCGCGGAAAATGAGCCGGGGCAATAGGGAAAAGTCGAGCAGCTGCTGGAGGAAAACTCCAGTTTGGCTTCGTCTTTGCAAACTAGCGTCAATGAAACCTTGTCGAGGGCGGGTTTTAAGGCAGGAAGGAGCAAAACTCAGGGTCGGCTTGGAGGGTAAGGCTTTGGTATTTAGGGAGGCTCTGTGAGAGGCTGACAGAGCGGCTGCCTCTCAGCACTGCAGGAAGCCCTGAACTTAGAAGGAAGGGTCTGAGCCCTCAGACGGATGGCGAATTGGCAGAATTCGGTGGAATCCGGCACAGAGCCCCGGGGCAAGCTTGGTGACCGTGTGACAGCGTCCGTGTGTGTGTGCGTGGGAGGGGGCAGGGGGCGTCCGCAGATGCAGGCCAGTGTTCATCACTACAATTTGCTCTTCCCATTTAGCTGGGGCAAGTCTCGTGACCCGAGGTCCTAATGGACTGTGTTTTTCCTCTCCCCAAGGGTGTTCCTTCTGCTCCACCATAGGATCATGGCTTTGGAGCTGGAAAGAGCCTTAGGGGTCAGTGAGTCGAAGTCACTCACTTTACAAAAAAGGAAATGGAGCCCCAAGGAGCTTTGTCCAGGGTCACACATATCACACTGCCTCTCATGCAAAGTTCATCTATGAGAAGGATGACTCTACCTAAGCCTCGATGAGATTAAAAGAAGAAGAAAAAGCCAAGATCTATATAGAGTTTACTATGTGCCCAGCACTGTGCTAAGCACTTTGCAGAGATTGTATCATTTGATCACTGCAACAATCCTGAGAGATGGGTGCTATTATTATCCCCATTTTACAGATCAGGCAAACAGAGGTTAAATGACTTGCCCAGGATCATACAGCTAGTAAGTGTCTAAGGTGAGATTTGAATTCAGGTCTTCCTGACAGTTCTTTTTAAAAAAAATTTATCTATTTTGGTTTCACATCATCAATATTTCCCAATATGTATCTTCTCCTCCCCCATCACCTATAATAATACTTGGTGTAGTTGTTGCAAAGATACCAGAGTGGTTTTCCATTTCCTTCTCCAGCTCATTTTACAGATGAGGAAACTGAGACAAACAGGGTTAAGTGACCCAGGCTAGTAAGTGTTCTGATCATATACTCCCTAAAAGCCAAGACTACCTTTGTCTCTCAGGGTTACCTATATTTACAAAGACCAATTCCAAGGAGAGATTGCCTGGCTTCTCCTTAAGGAAAGGGCTCAAATGAATTTTCCCCAGCATGGAAGCAGGCTGGACAGGCTTTCCGTTGCCAAAGCACTTGGCAATACCTCAAAGGTCTCCACAACCTGCTGCTCCCTCCTCCATCTTAAATAAATACAAATGCAGGTCCCTCTATAAACCACCATCCCATGCCAAGGCCCCAGCTGCCCATGGGGAAGGCCTGGCTTTGCACGCCCTCTCCTTTTCTACAATACTAATACGAGAGCCTCAGAGTTGCTTCTGTCTCCTAGAGATGTGTTTCTATAGCAGGGGTTCTAGTAGAACTCCACACCAAGAAAAACCCAAGGCCTGTGAATCTGTTTTTTAAGAAAACTTTGATTGCTTCATTTTAACGTGATTGATTTCCGTTTCAATCCTATGTATTCTATTTTATGCATTTAAAACCTGTATTCTGAGAAAGGATTTATAGATTTCTCCAGACCACCAAAGGGGTCTGTGCCACCCTCCCAGAAAACAATAAGAATCCCTGCTGTAGAGGTTTTTCTTGTTTTTATTGCTCAGTAGTACCTGATTCTCTCTGGCCCTATGGACCATGGCACACCAATACTGGCCAGAAAGTTTCTTGGCAAAGATAAGGGAGTAGTTTGTCATTTCCTTCTTCAGTGGATCAAGACAAACAGAGGTTAAGTGACTTGCCCAAGATCACACAGCTAGTAAGTGTCTGAGGCTGGATTTGAACTCAGGCCTTCCTAACTCCAGGCCTTGCTCTCTATCCACTGCATCATCTACAGGGTTCCCATGTTGTTACTGTTCAATTGTGTCTGACTCTTCGTGACCCCATCTGGGGTTTCCTTGGCAAAGACACTGGAGTGGTTTGCCATTTCCTTCTCCAGCTCGTATGACAGATGAGGAAACCGAGGCAAATAGGGTTAAGTGACTTGCCCAGGGTCACACAGCTAGTAAGTGACTGAGGCCAAATTTGAAGTTGGTAAGATGAGTCTTCCTAACTGAAGGCCTGGAGCTCTATCCACTGAGCCACCTAGCTGCCCTGGAGGGTTTCCTAGCCTCCTTCAAAACTCATCTCAAGTACCACCTCCTGCATGAGGACCACCTTCTTCCTCTTGGTTGCTAATGCTCCCTAAAATACTTTGGCAGTGAATAGAACTCTAGGCCTGGAGTCAGGAAGACCTGAGTTCAAATCTGGCTTCAGATACTAGCTGTGTGACCCTGCACAAGTCACTCAACCCCTGTCTACTTCAATTTCTTCAACTGTAAAATAGGAATAATAATAGACCCTACTTCCCAAGGTTATTGTGAAGAGCAAATGAGATAATTGTAAAGTGCTTATTACAATGCCTGGCACATAGTAGCTATCATTATTATCTCCTCCATATACTTGCTTTTCGTGTATTTATTTTTTCATTTATTTATTTATATGTATACATGTTGCTTCCCCCAAAAGAATGTAAGCTCCTTCACAGGAGGGATGCCTTACTTCACTTTTGTGTGCATACCTAGCAGAGTACCTGGCATGTAGCAGGTACTTCATTAATGCTTGTTGAACGAATGAGAGAACTAGCATTTATATAGCACCTACTACTGCCAGGCACTATGCTAAGCACCTTACACATATTATCTCATTTGAGCCTCACAACAACCCTGGGAGGTAGGTGCAGTTATTACTCCCATTTTACAGTTGAGGAAAATGAGGCAAATAATGGTTAAGTGATTTGTCCAGGTTCACACAGCTGGTAAGTGTCTGAGGTCACATTTGAACTCAGGTCTTCCTAACTCTAGACCCACCACCCTATTTGCTGCACCACCTAGCTACCAATGAATGTTGCCCTCGAGACCCTTTCTTCCCTCAGAGTTGGAAAGGCAAGATTCCAATATAATTTTCCAAAATCCTCCTGAGATCGAAGGACCAGAGATTTCGGAAATTCTACGTGTGATGGCAGCCCCAAGCACAGTGGTTCTGCTCTTGATGTATTGCCATTCTGCTTGTACTCCACGCCAAGAAAAGCAGCCAAGGCTGGTCCAGGGAGAGATTTGTCTGTGTTCAAGCCTCCATACGTACTCACAGCTGTTCAGGGATAAGTACCACACCTGCTTATTCATTTTTCTGTTCACAAAAGGCCAGCAATTTGCATATTTCCTCTAAATATGGTTGGCAGGTAGCAATGACCCTTTTTTTTCCCCTCACTGTTCACATACACAGACTCATTCTTTTCCCTGCTCAGGCTGTAAGCATGAGATTAAGGGATTACTAAGGTGAAGTAAATAGTAATAATGTCCTGCGTTCATGTTGACTTCTCTCAGAAGGTATCTTGAATGGCTTTGCTCTCATCCACACTGATTTCTGCCAACATCTTGGAAGAGGGAAGCAAAGGGGGTAGATTTCATAGATGGGCCAACTGGGGCTCAAAGAGGGGGCCACTCTCTGAAGTCACACAGAGCACGAACCACTGAAGAGTTTTGGTTGTCGGTGACGTTACACCGCTTTTGTTGGCCACAGAAAGAGGCATACCTAGAAATTCTTGCACTTGGGTCAAAAACAATTTTAGGGAAGGGCTGACTTGAAGGACAGTTGGGAAGAAGGGTTAGAGGACAATGCTGTATAAGGGCAGTCCTACCACATTCTCAATTATTGCTGGAGGATGTGGCTTTGGCCCAAGCTTGCCACAACGTAGAGCCAAGGCCCTACAAAGGAGCAGGGTCCCATTGTTCAGTGCAGGCCAACAGAGAACTAGTAGGTGTGGGATCACTGGTCTCTGGAGAGCTGTGTGAGTGACTTGTGCCTCTACTAGGTAGCATGTCTCCCATATTGGTGTATTGGTGAGCTGGTGCAAAACCCCAGATACTCCACCCAAGTTATGGCTTTGATCATAGGTGCTTCTTCATTTGCTCCAAACCAGAATTCTTCCTTTCACAACAACAACAACAAAAAACCCAGTTTCTGGTTGAAGCCCCACCGCTGACTGGCTGTGTAACATAGGGCAAAACCAGTTAACTTTTTCTCTATTACCTTGTCTCTAAAATGGGAAGGATAACATCTGTTCTTGCCTACCTCAAAAGGAAGGAATGACAGAACAGGTGTAAAAAGCACTTTGAGATGGGTAAAGTTGGTGTTCAGTTGTGTCTGACTCTTTGTGACCCCATTTGGGGTCTTCTTGGCAAAGACACTGGAGTGGTTTGCCATTTCCTTCTCCAGCTCATTTTACAGATAAAGAAATGGAGGCAAATGGGGTTAAGTGACTTGCCCAGGGCTATATAGCTAGTAAGAATCTGAAGCTAGATTTGAACTCAGGTCTTCCTGACTCCAGGCCTGACACTCTATCCACTGAATCACCAGGTATCCCATAGGTAAAATACAATACAAAATTAAAGTGTTGTTATTATTGATACTGTTAACAATAATATAATAATATGGTAGCAGCTCTGAAGTCTTCAGCCCTTTGGCATGGAGTTTCTCCTACCATTAACCACCCAGACTAGTCAGTCTGCAGATTGCCTGGGCCCTTTTTTTCCTTTCTTCTCTTGCTTGGCTCATTTCCCTGTTCATTAGCATGACACCCAGTGGAAGATATGGGAATCATGGAAAGAGACGAAATTCATGTATTCCTCGAATCCCAGAATGTTGGAGCTGAAAGGGAACTTGGAGGTTGTTTTGTTTATCACCTTCACTTTATCTGTATGGTTATAGAAGTGATAAGATTGGCCTAGAGTCACATGAGTCAGTGACAGAACTTCTGTCTTCTGATTCCTGGTTAATTACTCTTCTTGTTACACACACTACCCCCAAAACAATAGATTTGACTACCCATTGCTAGGTTTGATAAAAAAAAAAAAAGGTTTTTTATGGATTTGAAGGAATTCAGAAGAAAAGGAAGTGAATTCAATGGTTCAAGTAACATTATTAGATTATGTACACACTACTCTCTTTCAGGCCTGCTGTCTGATTTCCTTGGTTCCTTTAAGGCCCTGGGTCCATGGGCCAGTGAATATTTCCATGCCTGGTCTAAATCAGCCTGTATCTGACTTTGAGACCTGGGCATTTTTTCCCCTGCTGCTGTAAGATAGACACCTTGTTCCCATGGTGACCACACAAGATTACTCCCAACAGAATCACTGCGCACTAAAATGCATAGTTTTCTTTCTTCCTCCTCCCTCCCTCAGGGAAACATCACTGATAAGACCTTGGAAGGTGATTAAGATCATTTTTTCTCCTCAATCAAACCAAAGCTGGGGCCCCATTCTGAGCAAATTAAGGTCATCTAGCCTGCCTCTCCTCCCTCCCTGCCTTTCAGTGACAGCTCCTCTGAAGTGAGCAAGCCAGTGGAGGGTTTGAAAATTCCAAAACATGTTCTCTCTTGATCCGCTGCTCCAACCTCAAGAGTGAGAAGAGAAAGCCTTATTCTTCTAGATCAGAGGAAACTTTCTTGTCTCTGACTTTCTCTCTTCCTGGTCACCTCACTGAGCATCCTGAAATTCTACCTGGAAGAAGCTCCACATAGGTACTGGTTCTTTCAGAACTCTGGGATGTAATCCTCCCACATGTTGCAAACTCAGGGAGAGCATCTCAGTACTTTCTTTTACTGTCTCCTCCCATTTCTGAAAACCTTTCTTTGGGATAGAGAGTACCATGAATAGACCAGCTTTGTTTTCTGTTCGTCTGGTAACAGGCTATCCACCTGGGAGCAACAATTCTATTTCTTCTTGGATATTCTCTTACTCACAAAAAAGCTTTATTTTTAAAGTGTTTTTTAACTGTCCTTAACACTCATTCCTGCCTCAGATCATAATAGCTTTCACATTTGACATTATTCTAACATTGGGGTTCTTAGCTGTGGGGTTCCCCGCATATGCATCCATGGATATATTTGGAAGGGCAAGTGGTCTGTGAACTTGGATTTTTAAAAAATTACATCTTTATTTTCATAAACTTCTAAATGAAATTTGGCGTTTCCTTCAATTATTTAAAAACATGATTCTGAGAAAGGGTGCTTCATTGGATTGCCAAAGGGGCATATATGACACAAAACAGTTAAGAACCCATGTTCTAATAAGAATGTACTACTTCTATCCATCCTTTCAGGTACCCACCATTGAGTTCATCTTCTGAACATCTGCTTATTCTTCCAAGTGGCTGATGAGTTTCCTGTAAATCCACATTGGTTTTTAGACAGTTTTTCCATTTCTTCTGACCTGCTAATGTTTGTAGGTCAGAATTTGGTGGTTTGCAGACATCCTAGTCCTCTGGAACTGTCTTCTACAGTAAAATTTTAATCCATGGGATCATATCCTCCCTTTCTCAGAATTGCTTGAAATCTCATTTCTTCAAATCTAGGATGCATCTCAGACTATGACTGGATTTTCCTTTCTTATCTATGATAAATTCTAAGATAGAATGGTCAATTTCTCTTCAGGTTTGAATAATTTCTAATTCAGCAAACATTTTCTTCTTATTAGTCAGAATCAGGTCCTAATTAGCAGGGGTTACTCTCATCATATTCTTATTAAAAGAAGTTATCAAGTCAAGGTGAGAATATATCAACAGATTTGCTTTTTGCAAAGAAAGAGGTCTGGTAGGGGTCTGGACTACATTAGGGGATAGTCTGACAGCCCCAGATTTTGAGAAAGCAGACCTCAAAGAGGTCAGAGGAAGGACAATGAGGATCCCACAGACTAAAATTATATAAAAGTTATCCTAGGAGAGCTGAAAAACTCTTAAGAATGAAATTATGAAAACACAAGGAGAAACAATTCTGATAAATAGGAAAATGGGGCACTGTCTAAAGATGCCAGTGTATATATACAGGAAACTCATTATCTGAATTGGATTTTAAAAATTAAACATATACAGGGATGGACAGAAGAACAGGTCACAGAAGACAAATACAAAAGCACCATATGGCTCTGTAAGAATAATGTTAGGTCAGGATAAGACTGTTTCAAAAAGCTAAAGACAACCAACAAGGGGTTTTGGTTGTTTGTTTATGTTGTTATTTGTAGGAAAGTATAGGATTAAAGAAGACATAGTTAAGTCAAGAAGCATTTCTCAAATACTTCTTGCTAAGCCCTGAGCTAATAAAACTGCTGCTGATGGGGTATGGGGATGATGATATCCAAAAGCTGAGAGAAGGCAGAACTCCTAAAGTTTACCTAAACTCTCATCTTCTGTTTTCTCTGCAAAGGATAGGCGGTGCCTGGCTCATAGTAGGTGCTTAATAAACACTTACTGATTGATTGACTGAGGAAGAACAGAACTAAAATATGAAGTTTAATATTAAAGTAAGTAGGAGATCACAAGAAATCCCGCACCTGACGTTGCTGAGTTCAAGTCATGCAGACAATGGGCTACATATAGCTCAGGGTACTGAAAGAACTTGCAGGTATGATTTCTTTCTTTCTTTTTTTTTTTTTTAGGTAATTGGGGTTAAGTGACTTGCCCAGGGTCACATAGCTAGTAAGTGTCAAGTGTTTGGTTTGAGGCCAGATTTGAACTCAGGTTCTCCTGACTTCAGGGCTGGTACTCTATCCACTGCGCCACCAACCTGCCCCAGGAGGTATGATTTCTAAGGCAGCATCAGTGATCTCTGAAAAATTATGCAGAAAAGAAGAGGTGCTATAGGACCAGAGAAGGGTGGAGAAAAGGAGAGGTTGTAGAGGACTGGGAAAGAACAAATTTCCTGATTCTTTTTTAAGTAGGTAGGTAGAAGAGGATGAACCCTTCAAACTGTGAGTCAATGAACTTGTCTTCAATTCTTGGTAAAATTCTGAAATGTATTATTAAAGGGACAGTTTGTAAACATCTAGAAAAGGAAGCAGTGATCACAAATATGCAGTGTGGCTTTATCAAGAATAGGTCATGCCTATGACCTGTTCTTGACCTAGTCTAGACAAATATTATTGTGTTGATAGGTTTACTAGACTAGTAGATCAGACATCTGTATCTGCATGATATAGGCATATTTCATCTAGATTTTGGAAAAACGTTTGTCAAAGTCCTTGGGACTATTCTTGTGGACAAGGTGGAAAGATGTGAGCTGAACAATAGAATAGTTAAGTTTACCCAAAGAGTAGTCATTAATGGTTTTGATGACAATTTGGAAGTCTCTAGAAATAAGCTCCAGGGCTCTGTTCTTGGCTCTGTTCTGCTTAATATCTTATCACTCAGATAAAAGCTGTTGTTATTCAATCATTTTTCAAGTCATGTCCTACTCTTTGTCACCCAATTTGGGGTTTTCTTGCCAAGACACTAGAGTGGTTTGCCACTTCCTTCTCCAACTCATTTTACAGATGAGGAAACTGAGGCAAACAGGGCTAAGTGACTCGCTCAGGATCTTATAGCTAGTAAATGTCTGAGGCTGCATTTGAACTAAGGTTTTCCAAACTTTAGGTCTGGTGCTCTATCCACTATGCCACCTAGTTGCCCAGATAAAAGCATAGATAGCATAAATTATCAAATCTTCTGATAATACCAAATGAGCATGGATCAACGAGCTTGTTCTTAGATGTCAGTCAAGATCTAAAACAAATCTGACTGGCTAGCATGTTGAGTTTAGTAAAAACTAAATTTAATAGAGAGAAATATTAAGTTTGAGACTCGCATTCAAAAAATTAACTCCTCAAGTATAAGATGGATGAGGGATACCTAGAAAGCAGTTAGGCCATCATCCTTACTTCTTCCCCACCAGAAACTTGGACTCCGCTCCTAGAAATCATGCTAGGTTCTGAGAGGCATAATCTTTCTCCTTATCTTGCCTAAATGCAGGCCTGTATCTCACTACCTGACTTTCTCCAAATCATGCTATTCACTACTCCGCCTTCAGCTCCCTTTTATGGTTTGTCTTCTCCCATTAAAATATAAGCTGCTTGAGGGCAGGAACCATATTACATACTTGTATTTCTATCCCCAGCATGTACCACAGTTCCTGGCACACAATAAGCACTTAATAAATACTCACTCTCTCTGTTCATCTATCTACCTATCCATCTGTCTGTCTGTCTGCCTATCTCTATGATAATCTGAATCTGCTGAATTCAGTGTAGGGAGTTTTTGCCTTCTCCCTCCACTTTCACTTCAAAGCCCTTTTGATTTAATCCAAAAGTTTCCAGGAAAATATGCTCTTCTGGAACTCATTAGATGAGCTCCATCCTTGGATAAGAACCCATCACTCATTCTTAATTCTTGAGTTTTGGTTAAAAATTCCACTTCTCATTCTCTGACAACCAGCTGTTCACTCTCAAAGGCTTCTTTCTCTTCTGAATACCCTACTTTAATTAGCAGCAGTAATGAAAATACCACCTATGCCCCAAAGGTCTTTAGTTTCTTGGCTAGGACTTCATAATCCCAATCAATGGAAAAACATGATTTCTCTTAATTAACCTCTCTTCTCTCTTCTAGGTACACAATCCCCAAGTCTGTTTCCCTGAA
This sequence comes from Phascolarctos cinereus, assembly GCF_003287225.1. Taxonomy (NCBI): domain Eukaryota; kingdom Metazoa; phylum Chordata; class Mammalia; order Diprotodontia; family Phascolarctidae; genus Phascolarctos; species Phascolarctos cinereus. Next base: position 56,058,908 of record NW_027555958.1, read on the forward strand.
TTACCTCTGCTCTCCCAACTTCTTCCTAGACTTCTCTCCTAATGCCATGGCTGCTCCTTCCTAGAATTACTGTCCTTGTTGGGGGATTGTCCCCAGCACCACTTGTCTCCATTAACAAACTGTCCTCTGCACCCTACGCCACTCAGGTTAGTTCTACCCAAGCATCATTATGGCTTGTTGTAGTTTTACCGAGAGCCACTGGACTGAAGCTGTGAGGGGCAGAGTGAGCCATTGTAGAGAATTTAACTGACTAGACCATAACATAGTTTGGGACTGAAAAGAACTGCTCTAAATTTTCCTTTCTATGTGCTTTGGTGCAAAGGGTCCTATAAGCAAAGGTGTCAGACATGCCCCCTGAGGCCACATGTTTGCTGTTGTTCACTTGTGTCTGACTTTTTGTGCCCCCATCTGGGGTTTTCTTGACAAAGATACTAGAGTGACTTACCATTTCCTCAGTTCATTTTATAAATGAGGAAACTGAGGCAAGCAGAGTTAAGTGCCTTACCTAGGGTCATATACCTACTAAGTGTCTGAAGTCAGATTTGAACTCAGGAGGATGTGTCTTCTTGACTCAGGCCCAGTGCTCTATCCACTGCACCACGTAGCTTCCCTGAGGCCACATGTGTCCCACAACACTCCTGAGTGCTGTCCAAACAAGAGTAAAGTGTAATTGAGAAATATTTAATGATATAAATGAAAATGCAAGAAAACGTAAATGTTAACATGTGGTATTCTAGGTCAATATGAGCTATAGAGATCCTTATGTACTGTTTTTAGTGACCTCAGTTTATACTTGTTTGACACCACCCCTAGAGAGGAAGGTATCATGGGAGAAAGAAATGAATTCCAGGAGTGAGGTCTCTGGGAGAGAAAATGCTCTCCTATTCCTCAGGGTGGTGGAAGCAGAAAGATTCCCAGAGTACGTAGGGCACTGGAGATGGGAAGCTGAGGCTCAAGGAATAAGCCTTTGGTTAAGGTTATTCCGAACCATTTTACATCCTCAAAAGACAGCACACAAAAATGGAGGAAAGAAACACTGACATGGGCAAGGCAGGTGCGGAGCAGAGGATCAGATATGTTAGCTAAACAACTATGTTGAGCTCCTGCCTTGATATATGGGAGAATGGGAGATGAATCAGACTTTGGCTTGGTGGGCTGCCCCTCCCCCTATGTTTAAAATATGAAAAATTCCATTTCTTTGATACTAGGGAATACTCTGAGCAGGGGGAATAGCGCTAGGATTGGCTTAGCCCCCTTAGAAGCTCGCTAATCTTTCCAAACCCCTTCTAATTGACTCAGTTTTGGATTGTCTGATAAATCTGCTATAAGCAGGGATTCTGCCAAGTACAATTAATTGAAGTTTGACAAGGGGAGGGGAAAGGAAGAGGGGGCTCCCTGCTTTTGCTTGCCTCTGCAAATAGCCCTCTTACAGCAGCCGAGCAGCTTAAAGGGGGGATTTTCCCTCCCCATCCCTTCATTATGCTGCCTCTATCAGGGGACTTATCCCCAAATAATAACTTAATTTGATTTCCAAGTTCTCTGACTGCCCTGCTGTGGCTGAGCAGGAAATCATGAGAAGCCTTTAAAGTAACATTCTTTCAGCTCATCCTGGGCTCACGGGGCTGGGAGGGTCAGGTTAATTTCCACCTTGCCCAGGCACCTGGAGGCAGCAGACGGAGGAAGGAAGAACTTGGGAATGATGACTTTAACGGGCTCGGTCATTCACTCGTCACTTGGAGCAGCAGGCCTCCCATGCAGGGATTGAAGGGGAGATGAGTTTTAGTCTATTCTAGGAGAAAATGAAAGCTGATTTTTCTCTCCCCTGATTAGCATTTTTATAGTGTTCCTTGAATCTGCTCTGCCTGTTCATAATTAAATACTGCCCGTGGTGTCTCGTCCATCTTGGTAATGTTTGGTTGGACAACGATGAATTGGATTTTCTTTACAACTTCTCTCTGCTATTAGAAAATAAGACAACTTTGCTTGAGTTTGCACTTCACTGGAGAAAAGAGGAGACCTTGGAAACCAGAAGCCCAACTTTCAGCAGGCAGGGATCCTGCCCTGTAATTCCAGACGTTAAATGAAAATTTAAGTAGGAATTTAAAATAGCACCAGATCTTACTACCCCTGGGGGAGTCCCCATGGAACCAACTTCCAAACATATGGGAACGTTCATTTCTATATTTAATGATAAATAAACAATCCATATGCCTACGGTTCTTTAAGGTTTACCAATTGCTTTCCTCATGGTAACTCTATGAGGAAGGCAAGGTAAGAACTAATTATTTTTCCCACTTTGCAGGTGAAGAAACTGAGATCCAGAGTGGTTAAGTGATGTGCCCATGGTCACACCACTGGCAAGTATCAGAACCAGAACCCAATGCTTACTATGTACAGTGCTCTCTGTCTTGGTTCTGGTGATGCAAAGACAAAACTTTGCATGGAGGTGCATGGAGGTATGTAGAGGTGCGTGGAGTTAATAACAAGTGACATTTACATGAAACTTTAAGACTTATGATACAGATTGCAAAATAAGCGCACGGGAGAGGTCCAAACAGAGGAGTTTGACAGATTCAAACAGGGAGACTTCACTGAAACAATCAAGGAGGGCTTCATGGAGAAAATAGCAGATGAGCTGGATCTGAAAGGGTGGATATGACAAATGGAGATGTCAAGGGAAATGACTCTTGGCACGGATGACAACCCGGACAAAGTCAAGAAGGCAGGAAAGCTCAGGGGAAAATGGGGGAATGATGGATAATCTGCTTTGCCCAAATCAAAGTATACAGGGTATCTCGAAACTCTTGCCTCAGTTTTAAGCTATTAAAACTACACCCTACATATGAAAAAAAGGATCATTAAAAAAAGGTTTGGAAAAATATATTGGACCTTATCTCTCCTCTTAATAGAGAGGTGGGGAATTATAGATAACCAAATATTGTACATGCTTTCAGGTCAGCGGTGGTGGTGGGGAGTGGTATATGAAGAAATGACTGTATTTTTTAAAAAAAGGCATGAAAGAAAAAAGGAAGGAAGGAAGAAAGAAAGAAAGAAAGAAAGAAAGAAAGAAAGAAAGAAAGAAAGAAAGAAAGAAAGAAAGAAAGGAAGGAAGGAAGGAAGGAAGGAAGGAAGGAAGGAAGGAAGGAAGGAAGGAAGAAAGAAAGAAAGAAAGAAAGAAAGAAAGAAAGAAAGAAAGAAAGAAAGAAAGAAAGAAAGAAAGAAAGAAAGAAAGAAAGGAAGAAAGGAAGGAAGGAAGAAAGAAAGAAAGAAAGAAAGAAAGAAAGAAAGAAAGAAAGAAAGAAAGAAAGAAAGAAAGAAAGAAAGAAAGAAAGAAAGAAAGAAAGAAAGATTGAAAACTGGTTGTGGAAAGCCAGACAGAAGCTCAAATGGAGCATTTTCCTTTTGATAATTCCTGAACACAAGCAGTAGGTAAAGAAAGCACACGTACACTTCTTGAAACACTGAGACTTCCTTTTGTCTGGCCTCTCCTTCTGGGCTCAATCCCTTCCAGGATGTATCAGGGAGAGGTTGAGAGACTAGCTCCCAGATACAGACCTTAAGTGAATTCAATTACCATAGCAACCCTAACCAACCAAGATAGAGATTAGTGAGGACTTGACCTATTGTTTTGTTGATTGTCTAGGCTTAAGAAAGTGATGGAGAAAATGTTAATAAGGCAGGTTAACCTTAAAAGTGTGTGTCATGCTGTACATTCAGAAAGCCAGTTAACCATTTACCAGCACAATCCTGGAGTCAGCTTGGATGCTTTGATGGACCTGCCATCTTATCCCTATGAGTACATTCCCTCCATCAATGCACAGCATAATCCATCTGTGCCTTCTCACCTCCTTCTTGTCTATATCACAGAAGAGACTATAATAGTTTGGAAACCTCTTTTTAGGCCTTTTAATATTATGTGGGTACCAGTGCAATACTTGGGCTATCTGTTGTACATTACTTTTTCAAGCCCAACCAGTGCACCTTCTTTTCCAGGCACAAATTTTCTTTATTATTTCCTCTCTCCTCATGCACCTTTGACTCAATACCCTTTGACACACCTGAAATTTTGACTCGTCTGAGATTATTGGATTCTACAACTTACAGTCATATAATATCACTAGGAGAATACTGGTGTTTTTTAATGGCTCTTTGTAATGGAAAGCAGCTGAAGATCATCAAAAATGCTATGAAATTTCTCAAATGGGGTCCAGTCCACCTGTAATCCACCCATTCAAATTTGGTTCTACCTCATCAAGCATCCGAATGTCCCAGACATATTCACTGATGGACTGACTCAGCGGGCCGGCCATCCAACTGCACAGCGTAGTCTGAACCAGTGGTTCTCAAACATTTTAGTCTCGGGACCCCTTTATACTCTTTAAAAATTACAGTATTGAGGACCTCTCAAAGAGATTTTGTTCTATGTGGTTCATATCTACTGATATTTACCATATTCAAAATTAGAAGTTTTAGTATTATAATAAAAATAGTTTTGACCTCAAGGACCCCATAAAATGATCTTGGGGACCCCCGGTCTTCCTAAACCACACTTTGAGACTGCTGGCCTGAACAGTCCATACTCTTCATCCCCGTGGCTTTTCCTGTGGGAATTTGTTGGTCAATCAGATCAATGAAACTTTGGTTCCTTCTGCAAGAACCCAGATTCCTAGGGGGCAGCAAGGTGGCACAGTGGTTAGAGCACCGGCCCTGAAGTCAGGAGGACCTGAGTTCAAATCCGACCTCAGACAAAAACACTTGACACTTACTAGCTGTGTGACCCTGGGCAAGTCACTTAATCCTGATTGCCTAAAAGCAAAAAAAAAAAAAAAAAAAAAGCAAAAGAAAGAAAGAAACCCAGATTCCTTCATAGACCACAAGGCAAAAATACAGTTGGTTTGTCCTTTGAAGGAGTTTGATGTTCAAGGTCACTGTGAGATCAGAACCACTAATGGTCACTCTGCCATGGCCACTTTCTCATAGAATTTCTCAGTTGAAATCGTAGATCATAGATCAATCATAAAATTATCTGTTTAGAGAGCCAAGGGATCTCAGAGGCCATCTAGACCAACACCCTCATTTTACAGATGAGGAAACTGAAGCCCAGAAGGATTTGTAACTTGCCCAATGTCCACGGTTGTCACTTTGTTCAGCCTTCTTTGATTAAAGATAGATTGCAGTGCCCTCAGAAAGGCAGGCTCCCTGAAATGGAGTCTTAGTGAAAAATATAGGGGAGCTGGTTTATGGTAACCTCACCGAGAAGTTCAGGGTCCATATTGCTCTTGGCTCTGATTTATTGGACCTGCTTGGGAGGACTGAAGATACCTTTGCTATTTCCGACTTGTATCTCAGAATCTCCAAATTCTATCAGTGACCATGGTTGGGTAGGACCCAGAGAGGCAAGGAGACCTAAGTTCTAATTCTGATTCTGCCACTGATGAACTGTATAGACTAGGGCACGTCTTTTACTCTCCCTGGGTCTCAGTTTCCTCATCTGTAAAACGAAGGGCTTGGACTAGCCTGGGTGTTTTTAACCTGTTCTGTTTCATAGATCCCTTTAACAGTCATGCTAAGCCTATGGATCTTTTTTTTTAGAATATTTCTTAATGCATCAAATAAAATATATAGGATTACAAAGAAAACCAAAAGTTGGGGGCAGCTAGGTGGTACAGTAGATAGAGCACCAGCCTTGGAGTCAGTAAGACCTGAATTCAAATATGGCCTCTGATACTTGACACTTATTAGCTATGTGACCCTGGGCAAGCCACTTAACACCATTGCCTAGCCAAAAAGAAAAAAGAAAACCAAAGGATAGAGAAAATAATTTGTGTTTTTTCCCCATTGAAATATATGGAACTCCCCCGAAATCTATTTTCAGGTTAAGAACCCCTGGACTATGTGATCTTTAAGGTTCCTAAGGATCTATGATTCTCTAATTTCAGGTGTTAAAAGCCCTTTAGAAAACTGGGTGTTTCTATATTGAATTGCTTGCCTTTTAAGTGAGGGTGGGTGGGTGGGGAGGGAGGAAGGGAGAAAATTTGGAACCCAAAGTTTTAAAAATACATGTTTAAAAAAGATGTTTTCACATGCAACTGGGAAATAAGAAACACAGGAAATGGGGTACAGAGATCAATCCTGCCCTATAGGAAAATAGAAGGGGAAGGGGATAAGAGAAGGGGGGTGAGAGATAGAAGGGAGGGCAGCCTAGGGGAAGGGATATTCAGAATGCATGCCATCTTGGGGTAGGGGTAGGGGTGAGATGGGGCAAAAATTTGGAACTCAAAATCTTGTGGAAGTAAATGTTGAAAACTAAAAAGAAAGAAATTTTAAAAAGAATGGTTGAAAGAACTGTTAATGTTGAAAAGAGAACATTTCTAAACCTTTAAAGCAGAGATTCTTGACCAATGTTTGTAGCACAAACCCTTTTGGCAATCAGGGGAAACTTATCCACTGTTTCTTGGAACTGTGTTTTTAAATGCATAAAATAAAATGCCTAAAATTTAAAAAAATAAAAACTGGGTGTTTAAATCTGTTCTCCAACACTATTTGTGGGATCCTGGGCAAATGAGTTTATCTCTTAGTGCCTCCTCATCCATAAAAGGAAGATAAAAAGTATATACTTACCTACATGGTTATTGTAAAGGAAGTGCCTTGTAAACCTGTAAATCTTACAGGACTATGTAAGATGATTGACTAAGAACTGAAAAGGAGCTCAGAGATTATCTAATCTAACCCTTTTTACAAATGAGGAAACCAAATCCCATAGAAATGAAATTGTTTGCCAAAGATCCTAAAAATCATAAGTGGTGAACCTTAATTCAAGCCAAAATCTTCTGATTCTAAATATAGTGTTCTTTCCACCGTCTCACTTTAAGCTTTTACTACCTTGAACATCCCTTCACGTTCAGACAAGGCCACATCTACACTTTTACAATGAATTAAATATACTCTCTTGGGGGGGAGGGGAAACATCAATTCCCCTTTCCCTAGAGAAGGTAAATCTGTAATTCATGTCCTATTTCCTTCCCCTAGTCCAATCCAACTGATTTTGTAAACCTTGTTGTCACCAGCTTGGGATTTTCTTTCCCTCAATTAGGAACCTTCCCAAGAGGGTTGACATTCTAATACTAAGCAACCTAGATATTTACTAAGAATTCATATACTCTTTGCAAGTTCAATATAAGTCAACAGAGTGACATGGCAGCTACCAAACCTAATGTCATCTTGGGTTTCAGTAAGGGAGGCATAGAGCCCAGAACAAGAGAGATAAAAGCACCATTGTACTCTGCCTTGGTCTGGCCACATCTATGTTATGCTTAGTTCTTGCCACCACATTTTAGGAAGGACATGGACAAGGTGGAGTAAATCCAGAAGAGGGCAACAAAGATAATAAAGGAGAGACAAAGAGACAGAGAATATTTATTTTGTTGTTCAGTCATTTTTCAGTCACGCCCAACTCTCTGTGTCCTCATTTGGGATTTTCTTGGCAAAGATACTAGAGTAGTTTGCCATTTCCTCCTCCTGCTCCTTTTATAGATGAGGAAACTGAGGCAAACAGGTTAAGTGATTTGCCCGGGGTCACAGAGCTAGTAAGTGTCTGAAGCCAGATTTGAATTCAGAAAGATGAATCTTCCTGACTCTAGGGCTAGCACTCTATGTACTGTGGTGCCACTAGCTGTCCAGAATATTTATTAAATGTTTACTATATGCCAGGGCACTGTGCTAAGCACTGGAGATACAAATACAAGCAAATAAGACAGTCCCTACCCTTAAGAAGGCTATATTCTAATGTCAGGAAACAAGTATTTATTAAAAACTATTATGTGCCAGGCACAGTCTTAAATGTTGAAGATACAGAGAAAGGCAAAAAAAAAAAGTCCCCTCTCTCAAGGAGCTCACCTTCTAATGCAAATAATAAGGTATAACAGGATAAATTGGAGCTAATCAACAAAGGGAAGACTAGCGTTCAGAAGGACCAAAGAAAGCTTCTTGCAGAAGCAAAGATTTTTAGCCAAACTTGAAGGAAGCCAGGGAGTCCAGGAGGCAGGAATGAAGAGGGAGAGAATTCCATGCATGGTGGACAGACAGTGAAAATGCCCAGTCAGGAGGTGGTGTTTCTTGTTCAAATAACAACAAAGAGGCCAGCATCTTTAGGGGAAGACAATACTTGAAGGGCAGCTAGAAGGGGTGTTCACATGAAAGCGTAAGGGCACTGGCAAGGAGAAGTTGGAGGAATGAGTGAAGTGACATATGGTTAGAGTCTTTCCTGAATGGGGGTGCCCAGTAGAGGAGTCAGCAGTCAGGAGATTGTAGGTTGTAAGTACAACATTGGAAGGTGGTTGGTAAGGAGGAGAACAAGTCGGGAGAATAAGCTATCATAAGTGAGTTAAAGCATATCTGGAGCCTTTCCTGAAATAGAGGTTTAGGGAGACCAATCAAGAGAATGGGGCTTCAGGGTAGAAATAATTCCATTTGAAAGTTAATGGAAGAAACGGGATATTTAGCTTAGAAAAAGACTTAAGGAAAACATGGCATTTGAAAGGCTGCCTTGGGTGGTAGTGGGTTTCCCCTCACTAGAGATTTTCAAGCCAAGGATGGAGGACCACTCATCAAGTTTTCAACCCATCTGCCAAATTGATCTTCCTAAAGCACAAGTCTGATCATGCCACTCCCCTGAACAAAAACCGTTCAATGGCTCCCTATTACTTTTAGGATAAAATTCAAAATCTGATTTAACATTTAAAGATACTCACAATCTGGTTCTAATCTATTTTTCTAAGCTATTCATTTTTATGCACTTTATATTCCAAGGAAACCAACCTACTAAAGTTCACTATGCAAAACATGCCATCTTTCTACTTTGTGCTGGCTCCCTTGCCTTCTTGCTCATCTCTGTCTCTTGGAACACATAACTCACTTCAAACTCATTTAAGAGAATGAATCAAATTCTATCTCCTAAAAGACCCTTTTCCTGATTCTACCAATAATAAATGCTTCCCTTCTTCCACAATTACTTTACATGTATTTATTTGTTTGAATTCTGGGGTGGTTTTTTTATTAATAATAGTGTATTTTCTCTCCCTCCACTTCACTCGCTTCACACTAAAAATAAATACCCTTGTAACCAATATGCAGAGTCAAGCAAAAAAAAAAAATGGCCATGTCAAAAGATACACATTATGTTCCATGTCTTGAGTTCATGACCTTCCTCTCTGTCAATCAGTATATAACACTCTTCATCATTGGTCTTCTGGAATTATGAATGGTCATTGTACTGAGTAGAATTCTTGAGTCTTTTATATCATATATATCTTACATCACATATATCAAAGACTTTTGTCTTTATGATATTATTATTGAATAAATGAATAGTATTTCCTCCCAGTAAAATGTAAGCTACCCAAGGGCAGTGGCTGTTCAGTTTTCTTTTTCTCTGAATCCTTGGGGGCTGAGCACAAAGCAAGCACTTAACAAATGAGTGATGAATTGTGTACAAAAACAAAACCAAAAATAGTTCTTCCTTCAAGGAGGATCTATTCTGCTGGCTATGTCAAAAGGAATTCTTATTCAGAAACATATTGACATAGATACCTTTTGTGGTCCTTTGCAGCTCTGGGTTTCAGCAACTATGTGACCCCTGCAAATCCAGTCTGTAAATGTGGGCTGAGTTTAAGAGAAAGAAGTGAATATCTCATCAGAAAAGGGCAAGGCATTTTGTTCATGTCTCTAAGTATCCAGTTGTGGGTTGGTGTTGTTTTTTTTTTCTTCACCCCGAGCCTGGCTGTCTCCATTCTTTATGACTCCAGGCATGATTTAGCACACACACTTAAAAAATGAAAGAACAACTTCTTAAATTTTCAGTGAATGTATTGTTCAATATTTGATTTACTAGTTATGAGCCATCGAAAAGGCCGCCATAGCAATTTATTGCAATGTTGACTCAGGCGTTGGAGGCCGCTGCCTCACTCCTGCTCTGACCGCCATAAAAATAATCCAATGACGCTAAGACTTGCCATCCATCTCTGGGCCTGTTTGGGATTTTAATTGCCCCCACCCTTCCCCCGGCCCATCTATCAACCTTCCCTCTTGAATGATAAAATGATGAGTGATGTCATGTCCCTCAGCATTGGTGGGATTTGTTCAATGTGGTGGGTGGAAGCTTGGAGAGCAGAGACTTTCTGGGTGGGATTTCTTGTGGGAGATTTATAGGGCCTCCATTTGCCTTCCGGGTGATTTTGTACTGAAGCACAGAAAGGCTGGAATGGCAGCAGGGGCATGGGGAGAACTTAAAGTTTAAAAGGATGATTCTGAAGGGTCAGAGCTCATTGAAGGCTAGAAATGTCCAAACCCAATAAGCCCTACCTTTGGTTCCTGTGGATCCAAAAAAAGTACATTCCTCTCTTTAGAGCAGGATGATTGGCTCTGATGCCAATGTTTGGGATAGACACTTCCCATGCCCATACTGTGCTATCTTTTAACCCCCTAGAAGTGAAAAATAATAAGGGCCCCCTAGAAGCTCATATTTACACAGGAAAAGAGAAAATGTCCTGGGCAAAAAATCAAGTTGCCATGGATATAAGAACATTTCTGTTGACCCAGACCCCAGATTTGGTCAATGACTTCTCTCATTAACCTCACTCATCTTGAATCACCATGTTCTCAGGGACATTCACATTTTATTGTTGTTGTTCAGTTGTTCAATTGTATCTGACTCTTCATGACCCCATGGACCATAGCACACCACACCCTCCTATTTTCTACTGTCTCTTGAGGCCTGTCCAAATTCATGTTATATTAATTTGTACTTGTGATCTGTTACCTTATATTTGGTTCATAGGAGGGGATCCTGTTACCCCCCACCTGGGACAAGCACTTCACCTGGGCAGGGAGAATTCATATAGATGAAATCATAGATCCATTGAACTAAGGAAAATGGACATATTACTATGTGCTAAGCACAGCCTCACTATATGGAAAACACAGTATCCAAAAATTCAACTCAATTCCACAAGCGTTTATCAAATACCTACTGCTTTCTTTGCGGCACAAAGGACTGTGTTAATGACTAAGGATAGGGATAAGGACTAGACCTGTGATTTCATTAGCATAGGGAAATCCCAAATAAGGAAATTCCCTCTATCAATGGCAGTTGGCATCTTCTCTGTAATTCATAGTCTTAGAATGTTACCTGGGCGGGGGGGGGGGGGAGCCAAGATGGCCCATTAGAGGCAGCAATCCAGCTGAATTCTCTCAACACTCCCCTCAAACAACCTTAATATAAGGCTTCAAATCAAATTTTGGAGTGGCAGAGCCAACAAAAAGTCAGGTTGAAACATTTTCCAGCCTAAGAAAATTTAGGCAGTCCACAGAAGAGATCTGTGACATTGGGATAGAAACATATCCAGAGTGCATGCTCCACAGCACCAGCAGAGGTTTTTGGAGGCAGCTGTTACAATGGTAGCAGTAGCATTATTAGTTCCAAGAGCTCTCAACCTAGAGATGGTAAGAGTCAGACAACTGGTCAGAAGGGGATGATAGGGGACCCATGGCTGGTACTGGGTACAACTGGAGCTGATTAGCAACTCCATGTCCCACATGCAGTTGTGGGTCACGGTTCCAGGGTAGAGAAGAGAGAGGAGTGCTAGTTCTTACAGCTGCAGCCACAAGGGGCCCTTCCTGGGTAAAGGTCAGAGTAAGACCAGGACAGCAGTGACCACAACTCTCCCCACATCATATCACCTTAGAAGTAGCAAAAGCTTGCAGACTCCCTGAACTAACTCTGAAAACAGCATCACAAAAAAGCCTGAAGCTTAGGACAGTGCCTCCTCATCCCCAAGTGAGCAGAGCCCATCTTTACATAAAGTTCAAAGTCAAGAAACAGGCAGGCAAAATGAGCAAATGACAAAAATCCTTCAGAGGAAAAAAATGGATGTTTAATGAAATAGAGGACTTCTCAGCATTACTGATTAAAATGACCAGAGATAAATGGAAAACTTGACTTTCAAACACAAGACTTAAGAGAAGCATAAAAAAGTAAACATGAAAGAGAAATGATAAGGGACACAAGCATAAAATGTTTACATTCCTATATGAAAAGATGATTTATATAATTCCTAAGAACTTAATCATTATTAGGACATTTAAAAAAAAGTTTACATAGATAGAAGGCATGAGTGTGAGTCAATTGTGTTGGAATGATCTCCAAAAACATGAAAAGGTAAGAAAGAGGGATGCATTGGGAGAAAGGAGAAAGGAAAGACAGAATGGGGAAATTTTTCTTACATAAAACAGGTGTGAAAGGAAGAGATTTTACAGTAGAAGGGGGAGTAGTGGGCAAGGGAAGAATATACATATATACACAAACACACACACACACACACAGTTGTATATAGAAATCTATCTTACCCAATGGGGAAATAGGAGGGAAAGGGGATAAAAGAAAGGGAATGGGGGATGATAAAAAGAAGAGCAGGTTAAGGGAGATGGTGGTCAGAAGCAAAATAGGCTTTTGAGGAAGGACCGGATAAAGAGAGAGAAGAAGAAACAGAAGAAAGTGGGATGGAAGGAAATACATAGTTAGTAATCATAACTGTAAATGTGAATGGGATGAACTCACCCATAAAACAGAAGCAGATAGCTTCTGGAAACTGGAATCTAACAGTATATTGTTTACAAGACACATACTTGAAACAGAAAGATGCACTTGGAGTTAAAATAAAGGGCTCAAGCAGAATCTAATTTGCTTTAGCTGGAGTAAAAGACAGGAGTAGCAATCATGATCTTAGACAAAGCAAAAGCAAAAACAGACCTAATTTTAAAAGATAATCAGAGGGGGTGGAGCCAAGATGGCAGAGTGAAAGCAGTGACTTGCTTGAGCTCTCCTCCAAACCCCTCCAAATACCTATTAAAAAATGGCTCTAAACAAATTCTAAAGCAGCAGAACCCACAAAAAGACAGAGTGAAGAAAATTTCCAGCCCAAGACAACCTGGATGGTTGATCAGAAAGGTATATCGCGTCGGGCTGGGACAGGAGCGCAGTGCGGCATGGGAGTGCAGGCCTCAGCGAAGTTGGAGCAGGCCTCAGAGGACTGAATCTCAGGCAGCTATGGTGGTTTCCAGGCATCTCAACCCATGAATGCCAAAGGCAACTGAGAAAGTCAGTGGGAAAAGTCTGTTTCTGCCATGCTGAGAGAGGAGTGCGGGATATCAGTTCCAGTTCCAGAGCTCAGAGTGCAGAGCACCGGCCCTGGGGCAGTGGCTGTGCCCTGAGCTTCAGGCCCACAGACTGAGGGGGAATCGAGTGGCTGATCAGAGGGGGACTGCAGGGATCTCTTTGCCAGTGCTCTGACAAGAATCTCTTGCTTTGCCGATGCTTGGATCTGGATCATGGTTCTGGGTGGCAGTCCTGGAGCAAGGAGGAGAGCTGGTGTGGTGGACCTTGTAGTGGCTGTGGAGAGGAAACCTTCCTCAAAGTTCCAGGACAGAAAGGAATGATTGTGGTGACTAACATACCAGAGCACAGGCCAGCAAAGGAGTAAACACCTCACCCCTTATCATACCACCTTGCAAGAACTGAAAATTTACAGATCCCTACAAGTATCTCTGAAAACAGCTATACATACCCCTGAAGCTTGGGACAGTACACTCTCCTCATTGGAAGCAGACTCTTACCTTAACAAAGAGTTTAAAACTCAAATAGTTGGCCAGGATCATGAGCCAGCAGCTCAAAAACAGTCAGACTATATTATCTTACTTTGGTGACAAAGAAGATAAAAACAGACAACCAGAAGAAGACAACAAAGTTAAAGCTCCTACATCCAAAGCCTCCAAGAAAAATACGAATTAGTCCCAGGCCTTGGAAGAGCTCAAAAGGGATTTTGAGAAGCAAATAAGAGAAGTAGAGGAAAAACTGGGAAGAGAAATGAGAGTGATGCAAGAAAATCATGAAAAACAAGTCAACAGCTTGCTAAAGGAGACCCCAAAAAATACTGAAGAAAATAACACCTTAAAAAATAGCCTAACCCAAATGGCAAAAGAGGTCCAAAAAGCCAATGAGGAGAAAATGCCCTAAAAAGAAAAATTGGCCAAATGGAAAAGGAAGTCCAAAAGATTACTGAAGAAAATACTTCCTTAAAAATTAGAATAGAGCAATTGGAAGCTAGTGACTTTATGAGAAATCAAGACACTGTAAAACAAATCCAAAAGAATGAAAAAATAGAAGACAATGTGAAATATCTCATTGGAAAAACAACTGACCTGGAAAATAGATCCAGGAGAGAGAATTTAAAAATTATTGGACTATCTGAAAGCCATGATCAAAAAAAGAGCCTAGACATCATCTTTCAAGAAATTATCAAGGAAAACTGCCCTGATATTTTAGAACCAGAGGGCAAAATAGAAATTGAAAGAATCCACAGATCTCCTCCTGAAAGAGATCCCCAAAGGAAAACTCCTAGGAATATTGTAGCCAAATTCCAGAGTTCCCAGGTCAAGGAGAAAATATTACAAGCTGCCAGAAAGAAACAATTCAAGTATTGTGGAAACACAATCAGGATAACACAAGATTTAGCAGCTTCTACATTAAAGGACCCAGGGCATGGAATATAATATTCTGGAGGGCAAAGGAGATAGGATTACAACCAAGAATCACCTACCCAGCAAAACTGAGTATAATCCTTCAGGGGAAAAAATGGTCATTCAGTGAAATAGAGGACTTTCAAGCATTCTTGATGAAAAGACCAGAGCTGAATAGAAAATTTGACTTTCAAATACAAGACTCAAGTGGAACATGAAGAGGTAAACAGGAAAGAGAAATCATAAGAGACTTATTAAGGTTGAACTGTTTACATTCCTGCATGGAAAGATGATATTTATAACTCATGAGACCTTTGTCAGTATTAGGGTAGTTGAGGGGAAAAATTATATGTATGTATATGGATAGTAGATAGAAGATAGATAGATAGATAGATAGATAGATAGATAGATAGATAGATAGATAGATAGAGGCACAGGGTGAGTTGAAGATTAAGGGGTCATATCTGGAGAATAAAATTAAGGGATGAGAAGGAATTATACTAGAAGAAGAAGAAAGGGAGAGGTAGAATGGGGTAAATTATCTCACTAAAAAACAGAAAAGGCTTTTACATTGGAGGGGAAATGGGAGAAGGTGAGAGGGAATGAGTGAATCTTATTCTCATAGGATTTGGCTTAAGGAGGGAATAACATACACATTCAATTGGGTATGGAAATCTGTCTTACCCTACAGGAAAATAGGGGGAGAAGGGGACAAAGAGCAGGGGATGATAGAGAGGAGGGCAGATTGGGAAAGGGTAATCAGAAGCAAATACTTCTGAGGAGGGACAGGGTCAAAAGAAAGAATAGAATAAATGGGGTGGCAGGATAGGATTAAGGGAAATAGAGTTTGTTTTTCACAACATGTCTACTATGGAAGTGTTTTGCATAACTGCACATGTATAACCTATATTGAGTTGCTTGCCTTTTCAATGAGGGTGGGTGGGGAGGGAGGAAGGGAGAAAATTTGGAACCCAAAGTTTTAAAAACACAGGTTTAAAAAAAATATTTTCACATGCAACTGGGAAATAAGAAATAGAGGAAATGGGGTACAGAAGTCTATCCTGCCCTACAGGAAAATAGAAAGGGAAGAGGATAAGAGAAGGGGGGGGTGAGGTAGAAGAGAGGGCAGACTAGGGGAAGGGATATTCAGAATGCATGCCATCTTGGGGTGGGGGAGGGGTGAGATGGGGTGAAAATTTGGAACTCAAAATCTTGTGGAAGTTAATGTTGAAAACTAAAAATAAATAAATTTATATTTAAAAAAATAAAAAAAATAAAGAGATAATCAGAGAAAGCATGTTTCCTAAAAGGTCCCATAGATAGTGAAGCAAAATAAAAAATGTTTATGGCAAGTTTCTCTAATAAAGGACTCATTTCTCAAATATAAAGAGAATTGAGTCAAATTTATAAAAATAAGAGCCATTACCCCATTTAATAAATAGTCAAAGGATATGAAAAGTAGTTTTCAGAAGAATAAATCAAAATTATTCATGGTTATATGAAAAAAATATTCTAAATCACTGTAGATTAGAGAAATGCACAACTCTAATGTCCTACCTTATACCTATCAGAAATGAAATATGCTGGAGGGGATGAGGGAAAATATACAGATTAATGAATTGTTTGTGGAGTACTGTTCTGGTCCAAACATTCTGGAGAATAATTTGGAACTATTCCCAAAGGGCTATAAAACTGCATGCCAGCCAACTCCACTGTATCCCAAAGAGATGAAAGAAGAAGGACCTATATATGTACAAAAATATTAACATCAACTCTTTTTGTGTTGGCAAAGAATTAGAAATCAAGGGAATGTTCATCAGTTGGGGAATGGCTGAACAAGTCGTGGCATATGATTGTGATGGAGTACTATTTTGCTGTAAGAAATATTGAAGGAGGTGTTTTAGAAAACATAGCAATATCTACATTAATTGTTGCAAAGTGAAGTGAGAAGAACCAAGAGATTATTTTGCATAGTAACAGCAATGTTGTAACGATGATCAGTTCTGAAAGACTTGCCTACTCTTATCAGTACAATGACCTAAGATAATTCCAAAGGATTCATGATGAAAAAAATGCTATTTATCTCCAGAGAGATAACTGATGAACTCTGTGCACAAATTGGAGTCTAATTTTGTCACTTTTCTATAATATGGTTAACATGGAAATATGTTTTACATGATTTTACATGCATAATTGATACATTTGTTGCCTTCTTAGTGGATTTGAGAAAGTTGGGAGGAAAAGAAAGAATTTGAAATTCAAAAATTTTAAAGAAAAGAGTCTTAACAATAAGTAATTATTAAAACAAAAAAGAAAGTTATCTAGAGCACTGAAAGTTAAGTAACTTACACAGGTTAATATAGTCTGGGTATATGTGAAAGGCAGGAGTTGAATCCAGCTCTCCCTGGCTCTGAGGTCAACTCTTTATCCTCTATATCAAACTTCCTCTCATACGAACTAGGGTTACAAAAGCAAAATGAAAACAATCCCTGCCCTCAATAGGCTTACATTCTGCTTTATAGAATATAACATTCACATGAATAAGTGACCCCTGAACCATAAGCAG
Source organism: Phascolarctos cinereus (assembly GCF_003287225.1). Lineage (NCBI taxonomy): Eukaryota > Metazoa > Chordata > Mammalia > Diprotodontia > Phascolarctidae > Phascolarctos > Phascolarctos cinereus. The sequence goes on from NW_027555958.1 coordinate 56,076,045, forward strand.
TATGAAATTCAGCATGAGTGAGGAATGAAAGAGTAGCATGCAGGGGATACAAGGAGAAAATCTGGTCCATGTTCTCAAGAAACTTCTTTCTATTGCATTAGAAAAACAGCAGATATAGGGAGATATTTTAGAATGTTTACAGAGTAATCTATAATAATTGTGTATAAGCAAACAAATGCAGGAATATGCAAGTATAGAGTGGCATGTAGATGCAATGAGCCATGGGAGCCAAGGAAAATTAATCCAGGAAGACTTCCTGGATCAGTAGTGTTGGTGCAGGATTTAATCAGGGATGGACCTGGTTTGGCAGAGAGGTAGAAGGGGGAGGACATCTCAGGTGAGGAAATTAGCAACTGGTGAGAATGGTAAGGAATAATGTAACCTTGGAGATGACTCACCAATGAAGCAGTTTCCCAAAGGAGGATGCCTAAGATGTTATTTTTCAAGAAATCATAAAAATCAGCCGACTTATATGAGTTAGACAGAAACCAGAAAATCTTGTTAGAAGGTCTGTTTGGAAAGGTACCATGACTGAGTGTGAAATGAATTGGACTAAGTTAAAAAACAACAAAATGAGGCTTTGAACCCTAGCTCTATCATTTGCTATCTGTGACTTTCAATAAGTCATTTGACTTCTCTAAATGTCAATTTCTTTGGCTTTAAAGTGGGGAATGTACTTTACAGAATCACATATTAGGGCTGGAAGGGACATTAGAGTCCATCTGATCAAATTCTCTCATTTTGCAGATGAGAAAACTGAGTCCCCAAGAGGTGAAAGCAGACCTGGGTTCTGATCCTGGCTCTGACACTTGGTATCTCTACAAACCTGGGCAAATCACTGCTCTTAAAAGTTTCCAAAAGGGTCTCCAAGTAAAAAACCAGCTCAGAGACCGCAAGCATCTTAGCCAACTCCAATAGCCTGACATTTACATAATGCCTTAAAAAGTTTATTTGTTTGGAGAAATTTTTTTTATTCTAAATTTGACAAACACAAAATAAAATGAGCATTTCTATATCCCTAGGAGAAAGAGAGAATTGTTCATGAAACCATTTGTGAAACTCTCTAATAATAATAATAAGTAAGTAACATATATCACTTAACTATGTGCCAGGCACCATGCTAAGCACTTTACAAATATTATCTGATTTAATCCTCACAACATCCCTGGGTGGTACATGCCATTATTATCCCCATTTTACTGATGAGGAAACTGAGTTATGAGACTTCTTCAGGGTCACACAATTAGTAAGTGTCTGAGGCTGGATTGAACCCAAGTCTTCTGGACTCAAGGTACAGCACTCTATCCAGCTGACCACTTAATTCTAAAGAATACACCACACACACACACACACACACACACACACACACACACACACACACACAAATAAAATAAATTCAACATGCAACTTTCAATGCTATCCTGAGTTTTTTTTTCTGTGCCTTAAAGTATAAAAGGCACTTTACCTACATTATGTCCTTCAACAATGAATGTAAAATATGTTAAGTTTTACATCTGGGCTCAAAAAAAGTAAGCCAGAAGGTATGAACTGGAGAGGCAGGGTGAGATAGCAATTTGTCTGAAAATGATCTGGCCGTTTTCATGAACCACAAACTCACTATGAGTCAGCAGCATAAAGTGGCCACCCAAAGAGCTGATATGCTCTTGGACTGTATTTAAAAGCAAAGCTTCAAGGAACAAGGAGGTAAGATTCCTGCTCTCTGGCCAGATCACATCTGGGGTACCACTGTGTTAAGGTCTGGCTGGCATGGTGCAGGATGTCAATAAGCTGGAAAATGTCCAGGAGAAAACTAGGAAGGCAAAGCATCTTGAGTCTATACTATGCGAAAATCAGTTCAATAAACTATGAAAGGTCAGCCTGGAGAAGAGATGATTTAGGTGGGAGTGGGACACAGAGATTGGGTTTATTCGCTTTGGTTCCCTAGGGCAGAACTGGGAACGAGAGGTAGAAGTTGCAGAGGAAGAAGCTATGTGGAGCCATAGGGCATAGAGCATCAGGTCTGGAGTCAGTTCCTGAGTTCAAATCTGGCCTCAGACACTTACTAGCTGTATGGCCTTGGATAAGTCACTTAATCCTATTTGCCTCAGTTTCCTCATCATAAAATGAGCTGGAGAAGGAAATGGCAAACCACTCCAGTGTCTTTGCAAGAAAATCCCAAATAGGGTCACAAACAGTTGAGTACAACTGAAGAAGAACTGAACAACAGATTTAGCCTTAATTTCAGGGAAAAATCCCCTAACAATTTGAGCTGTTCAGAAGCGGGAAGCCCTTACTTTTGGGAGATCAAGGATTTCCTCTCATTGAAAGACTTCTAGCAAAGGTAAGACCATTTATCTGTAATGTTGTAGTATGGAGATTTTTTTTTTTCATGTTTAGGTTGGATTAGACGGACATGGGAGTCTCTTTCAAATCTGAAATTCTATGATTTGCCTAAAGTTGGTGACTAGTTAAGTGGCAGGGTTGGAACTGAAAGCCAAGTCTTCTGAACTGGTGTGATCAAGGATCTTTCCAACACCATGTTTCTTTAAGAAGTGGTAGTAAGGATAAAATGAACAAATGAATTTAAGGTAACATGCTATTGAAATGTAAAGTTGTTTTTACTTTGTAATTGAGGTTGATCAGGAGCATTCCTGACCAATTTGGAGAATCTCTCTCCTGGCCAAAAAATTGACTCAATGGGATATCAGGGCATGAATATTTTTTTTAATTTAGCTATAATTTAGTATTTTATTTTCCCCCAGTTACATGTAAAAACAATTTTTAACATTTATTTTTAAAACTGAGTTCCAAATTCTCTCCCTTCCTCCATCCCCATTTCCCTTTATTGAGAAGGCAATTAAGTGGATGTAGGTTATACATGTGTAATCATGCAAAACATATCCACAATAGTCATGTTGGGAAAGAAAACAGACCAAAAAAAACCCTCAAGAAAAATAAAGTAAAAAGAAAGTATACTTCAGTCGGTATACAGATACAATCAGTTCTTTCTCTGAGGATAGATAGCATTATTCATCATAAATCATTCAGAGTTGTCTTGGATCGTTGTATTGCTGAGAACAGCTAAGTCATTCACAGCTTATTGTCTTACAATATTGCTGATACTCTGTACACAGCACATTTCACTTTGCATCAGTCCATGCAAGTCTTTCCAGGTTTTTCTGAGAGCATCCTACTCATCATTTCTTATAGTACAATAGTATTTCATCATAATCACATACCATAACTTGTTCAACTATTCCCCAATTGATGGGCATCCCCTCAATTTCTAATTCTTTGCCCTCAGAAAAGAGCTGCTATAAATATTTTTGTACATATAGGTCCTTTCCCTTTTGTTAATCTCTTTTGGAATACAGACATAGTAGTGGTATTGCTAGGTCAAAGGGTATGCATGGTTTCATAGCCCTTTGGGCATAGTTCCAAATTGTTTACAGAATGATTGAATCAGTTCACAACTCCACCAAGAATGCATTAATGTCCATTTTTCCCACATCCCTTTCAACATTTGTCATTTACCTTTTCTGTCCTATTAGCCAATCTAATAGATATGAGGTAGAACCTCAAAATTGTTTTAATTTGCATTTCTCCTATCAATAGGGAATAGAGTGGTGTTTTTTTTATATGTCTATATATAGCTTTGACTACTTCATCGGAAAACTAATCATATCTTTTGATCATTTATCATTTGGGGAATGGTTCTTATTTTTATAAATTTGACTCAGTTCTTTGAGGCAGAGCATGAATTTTTTTTTAAGGCAATTGGGATTAAGTGACTTGCCCAGGGTCACACACGTAGCAAGTGTCAAGTGTTTAATCTGAGGCCAGATTTGAACTCAGATGCTCCTGACTTCAGGGCTGGTGCTCTATCCACCGCGCCACCTACCTGCCCCAAGGGCATGAATTTTTGCTGAAGACTTTTTGAAAAGCGTCCCCGTGGAAGGGAATTTACTGGTTTCTGTGATTGGGACTGCCCTCCAGTGATTGGCTGACTAAGGCTCAGGAAGATATACTCTAGTCAGAAGAGCTTCCCCCTTCACCTATAAGATGACGGTCTGAATGGTTTTCTTCTTTTATTCCATTTTCCCCTCATAAGGTTTCTTTCTTGGACTTTCAGGCTAGAGGGCGGTAAAGTTGAATGGGGAGAACAAGTCCCCCAAAAGGAAAAGGGAAAAAAGGGGTAAAATATCATGTTATAGCCCCATCTTATAGAACGCATCCTCTCTGATTCTCAGTTGCCAATCATCTTGGAATAAGTTCCAGTCACTGGGAACCATCAGAGGAGTGCCCTGTATTCTCACGTGCACACCTCCATGGGAGATGCCCTGCAAACAAAGTTCTATGCCCTGTAACCTCATCAGATTAATTGAACTCCCCAAATTGCTCAAGATTTCTCTCATTAGCCCCAATTATAATTAACAAGACTTGGCATTTGAATTTCTTTTTTCTTCTTCCTTCTCTTAAATATCTCCTGGTGGAAGTTAAGTGAGTTAATGGAAATAACACGAGATTTTGAGTCAGCATGAACTGAGTTCAAATTCTGATTCAGCTACTTACTTAATGACCTTACGCGAATAACTCCCTATCTGCAAAATAGGGCTAAGAAGAGCAGCTACTTCAGAAGATTGTTGTGAAGATCAAATGAAATAACGTATTAAAGGACTTTGTGAACCTTAAAGTGCTTTATAAATGTGAGCTATTACAATAATAAGTTGAGAAAACTAGCAAATGTGTGTGTGGGGGGAGAGTAATAATAATAATTGCTGACACTTCCGTAGTACTCTAAAGTTATAAATGACCCTATTGGCATTATTTTATTTGATGCTCACAACAACTCAGAAGATCTGTAGTTTAAGGATTATCTCCATTTTTTTTTTTTGGTGAGGCAATTGGGGTTAAGTGACTTGCCCAGGGTCACGCAGCTAGTAAGTGTCAAGTGTCTGAGGCCAGATTTGAACCCAGGTCCTCCTGACTCCAAGGCTATAGCTCTATCCACTGCATCACCTAGCCGCCTCTCCATTTTCACAAATGGAGAAACTGAGGCTTAGAAAGACTCAGCAATTTGTCCACAGTTACAAAGCTAATCGATGACAGTGATATTATCTATAAGTTTGAGGGTTGAAAGGGATCTTAGACAGCATTGAATCCAGTCACCCCATTTTATAGATGAAGAAATTGAGGCCCAGGGAGGCAAATTATTGTAGTAGAGCTAAAATCCAGAGCCAGGTCCTCTGACTTCAAATCCAGCATTCTTTACATGACATCATTTTAACAACAGCATTAAAACTTGCCTGGAGAAGTGGCCCCTGGACTACCCCCACTTAAAGTGGTCCTAGTATGGGCCCACTAAAGTTCATTTAGAGCAAAGAAATAGCTCAGAGCAGCTTCCCCATTAGCAGAAGAGCCCTGAGTTACCTGCCCAAGGGCCCATGACCCAAGTGTCACCGCCTCTTTGGAAAGCAGGGTTTTGGAGCTCTGTGCTTCCAGGCAAGGAGAAGTTCAGCTAGCTGTGATTCTGAGCAACTTGGCTGGGGCCTGGTTATTATCAACTGAACAGCAGAGGTTTTGACAGAGGGGGTACTGGCCTCCTGTTTAAGCCAAGAGAGTAACTAGATGTCAGAGTTCTCAGCAAGGCAGAACTTGGATGCCCTCACCCCCTCACCACCCCCCAGCCCAGACTCTTCACCAAGGGTCAGCACAGAAGATAAAGATTTCTCTGAATGCACAGGAACCTAGTCTCCCTAAAATGTGGACTTGAGTACTGCCCAGAGTTCCAAGGTGGAAGAGGTTAGAGGGAATCTATGTATTTGACAATTAACAAAGGGTCCAAGGTTCCTGGATGGCATTTTTAGCTTAAGAATCAGAATCTAAGCTTGCCACCCTGCCCTGGAGATGAAGTGACCCCATTATTTTTGCTTGCTTGCTTACTTACTAAAAAAAAAACCTCATGAATCCCTCCCCTGCCTCCCATAAATTCAATGAAGCAAAATAACTCAAGGCCAAGGTCTAACCCTAAGTGACATAGACATATGAGAAAGATCAAGGCATCTTAGAGCTGGAAGAATGCTTAGAAGCTGATTGATCCAAACATTACCTGGGCAAGACCTCCAGCCCCCAACATCCCTATAGTTTCTACTTGATATCCTAGGAGGGGGAAACACTGCTTCCCAAGGGAATCCTTCCACCTTTTAGTAGCTTGAATTGTCAGGAAAATTGTCCTTCCATCAAGTCTAAGTTTAATTATTTTGCCCATTGCCCCTAGTTCTGGCCTCCGAGGCCAAGCAAAACACACATAAATGTCGAATCCCATCTTTTGGAGAAGTGGCTATGTAACTATTTGTACTTTTAATTTGAATGCTTTCATATTGGTGACAATATGCCAGTGACTTTAAAAAAAAAAAGCTTTTATTAAGCCCTAGGGTCAGTGTATAAGGCAGTGAGGATACAAGGATGAAAAGTGAGATATTCTTTGCCCTCAAGGTGCTTACACTCTACTGATGGTGTTAATGGAAGGAAGGAAGGAAGGAAGCAAGCATTTATTAAGCACTTTTTATCAGCCAGGCACTGTGCTAAGTGCTTTTACAAATATTATCTCATTTCATCCTCAAAACAACTATGAGGGAGGTAGGGGTTATTATCATCCCCATTTTACAGATGAAGAAGCTGAGGCAGACAGAATTTAAGTGACTTCCCCAGCATCACACAGTTAGCAAGTCTGTGAGAGTGGATTTGAACTCAGGTCTTCCTGAGTCCATGCACAGTGCTCTATCCACTTTGCCACCTAGCTATATCTAATAGGGTACAGGAGTGACAGAACATATATCGCAGATAATAATGATATGTGCTAGACCATGAAAGAAGAGTTTGAGATGAAATGTTCTAGGAACATTTGAGGAGGGACATGATATTTTAACTTGGGGGGATTGGTGAAGGCTTCATGAAGAAGGTAAGCATTTGGACTGGGACTTGAAGGACAAAAAAGATTTCAAGAGGCAGAGAAGAGAGAGGAATGTACTCCATGCAGAAGGAATGGCTGGTATGAATGTATGAGAGTTTGAAGGTGAGATAGAGGAGCATCTTAACAGTTTGTTTTGGCTAAAAGCCAGTCCAGATGAAGGCAAGTAGTGTGAAAATAGGGTGCAGAAATATACTACAGCCCCAAGGTAGGGGGCATTAAAGGCCAAACTGAGGAGTGTGTGGGTTACACTGTAGGCAATGGGGAGCCATGAATGTTTCTAAAGGGAGGGATAGGAAGATGATTTTGAAAAACCATATGAAATATGGGTGGCACAAGGAAGAGAATAGAGGCAGGAATACAGGCGAGATGTGATAAATATTTGATAGGGTAGTGTCTGTGTCAGTCAGTCAGTTGACAGTCAATATGCATTTTTTTCTGGTAATTATTATTTGTTTTTTAAAAATGTTTTTATTTTTCTCAATTGCACTAAAAACAATTTTTAGCATTTGTTTTTTATAATTGAATTCCAAATTTGTTTCTTCCCTCCCTCCTTTTCCTACCCCCTTGAGAAGTTAATCACTTTGATATAAATTATACAAGTGTAGTCATAGAAAGCATATTTCCATGTTAGCCATGTTGCAAAAAGAACATAAACCAATTTTTTTTCCCAAATAAACAGAAAAATAATGTAAAAAAAGTGTGCTTTGATCTGCATTCAGACTCAATCAATTCTTTCTCTGGAGGTTGATAGCATTTTTCATCATGAGTCCTTCAGAATTTTCTTGGATCATTGTATTGCTGAGAACAGTTAAGTTGTTCTCTTGGTTCTGCTCACTTCACTCTGCATCATATAAATCTTCCCAGATTTTTTGGAAACCATCCTGCTTGCCCTTTCTTATCGCACAATAGTGTTCCATCACAATCATATACCACAGCTTGTTTAACCATTCCTCTATTGATGGGCATCCCTTTGATTTCTAATTCTTTGCCACCACAAAAAGAACTGCCATAAATATTTTTATATATACAGGACCTTTTCCTTTTCTCTGATCTCTTTGGGATACAGACCTAGTAGTGATATTGCTGGGTCAAAGGGTATGTACAGTTTTATAGCTCTTTGGGTATAGTTCCATATTGCTCTCCAGAATAGTTGGATCAGTTCACAACTCCATCAAGAGTGCATCAGTGTCCCAATTTTTCCTTATCTCCTCCAACATTTATCATTTTCCTTTTCTGTCATACTAACCAATCTGATACGTATAAGGTAGTATTTCAGAGTTGTTCTATTTTGTCTTTCTCTAGTCAATGGTGATTTAGAGAGCTCTTTTATATGACTAGATAGCTTTGAATTCTTCTTCAGAAAACTGCTGTTCATATCCTTTCACAATTTATCAATTGGGGAATGACATATTCTCATAAGTTTGACTCATTTCTTTATATATTTGAGACATGAGGCCTTTATCAGAGAAACTTGCTATTAAATTTCCCCCCAGTTTCTGGCTTTCTTTCTAATCTTGACTGTAGTTGTTTTATTTCAACAAGCATTTATTAAGTGCTTACTATGTGCCAGGCATTGTGCCAAGCTCTGTGGATAAAAAGAAAAGCAAAAACAAACAAGCTAGTGCCTGTCCTCAAGGAAATAACGTTCTAATGGAGGAGACAACAAGTCTGGGAACAAGCAAGATATATATATATATACATAAAGTATATGAAGATAATCTAAAGGGGCAAAGTATTAGCAGCTGGAAGAGAAGGGACTATCAAGAAAGGTCTCCTGTAGAATGTGAGATTTGAGCTGAGTCTTGAAGAACTCCAAGGAAAATAAGAAAAATTGGGAGCAGGAAAGAGAGTCCCAGGAATTGAGGACAGCCAGTGAATGACAGAAATAGAAGATGAATACTAGAATGAATGGAAAGCAGAAAGGTGTAAGAATAATGACAACTGCTAATATTCTATTGAACCTACTACGTGCAAGGCACTGTGCTAAGCACTTTTTACAATTATTATCTCATTTGATCCTTACAACCACCCTGGGAGATAGGTGCTATTATCATTTCCATTTTGCAGATGAAGAAAATGAAGCAAATGGAGGGTAAGTGACTTGCCCAAGGTCACACAGTTAGTAAATGTCTGAGACTAGATCTGAACTCACATCTTTCTGACCCCAGGGCAAGCACTCTGTCGACTTCAGCAGTAGCTGCCCCAAAAAGTGTAGAAAAGGAGAAAGGGGAGGTTATAAATATGAGGTGGGAGCATAAGGACTGGGCAGCTGTTTAGATATGGAGTACAAAATGAGGAAAAAGTAAGAGCTAGAAAGAGTCCTAGACCGAAAGTCAGAAGAAATCACTTTGAGTCCCAGCTCTGTCCTTACTATGCTACTTTATGAAAGTTATTTATTTCTCTAAGCCTCAGTTTCTTCACTTGAAAAAGACAGGTAATAAGAATAATGTACCTCAATGATATAGCACTCAGTAGTTAAAATTACAACTAACAAAATTACTTTTCTCATAACAACCCTATGAAATAAGTAGTACAAGCATTGTTGTTGTTGTTGTTCAGTTGTTTTTCAGTCATGCTCCTATCCCAGGGTAAATCTGATATTCAGCCCAGATTGGGCACCAAAGGAATGTTCTATTTCACTCTCTGGAGAGGAGAGATCTTGGGTGTGGGGCTGATAAGTGGTGGGGAGGGGGGTAGGAGGAGGTGGCCTTTTAGTCCAACCTATCTCTTTCTAGGGCTTTTGTTGTCATTCGTTTCATTTGTGGTTCATTGCAGTCTCATGCCCAACTCTTCAGGACCCCATTTAGGGTTTTCTTGACAGAAATACTGGAGTAGTTTGCTATTTCCTTCTCCAGCTCATTTTATAGATGAGGAAACTGAGACAGAGTTAAGTAACTTGCTCAGGGTCACACAGGTAGTAAGTATCTGAGGCCAGATTTGAACTCAGGAAAATGAGTCTTCCTGACTCCATGCCTAGTGCTTTACTCACTACATCATCCCACAAGTATTATTAGTTGTGATTATTTGGCCATATTTTCCGTGAACACTTTTACAGATGAAGAAACTGAGGCTAAGAGAGCTTAAATGACTTGCCTGAGGTGATATGCCTAATAGATAACAGAGCCAGGGCTGAAACTCAAGTCTTTCAACTCTAAAAGGTGGTTGGAAAGTGTTCCATTATGTAAAATCTACATCACAAGGTTGTTGTAAAGATGAAAGTGGAGGCTAAAGGAGGCACTTTATAGCTTTAAAACACTATATGAAGGTGAGCTGTTAAATGATGTTTCTTGTGGATGTGGTGATCCACTGGGTTATTTCTCCAGAAGATAGTTATCACCTACAATTTGGAGAAGTACTTTGGGGGTACTCACTTTTAGGTCTATTACCCTATAGCCCATGAACCTCTACTAATGTACTTCTCCTTAACAATTAGCCAAGAGACATAATTTACTCAGTGGAAATTACTGTTCCTTTCATATGTAAACAGTTTGGTTGCTGATAGGGGCAAAACCAAACAAAAACACAAACAAACAAACAAAACATTTGTGTAAGGAAAACTAATATGCACTTGTGAAGAAAGTGTCTCAGAGGAAAATGTTGAGAAAAGATATTTATTGTCAAGAGGAGTGGTGTCAAATTCAAATGGAGATGGGGGCCACTAAACTTTACAGAGGGGCGTCTTGGTGGTGCCACAGTGGATAGAGCAGCAGGCCTGGAGTCAAGAAGACTCATTTTCTTGAGTTCAAATCCAGTCTCAGACACTTACTAGCTGTGTGATCCAAGACAAGTCACTTGACCCTGTTTGCTTCAGTTTCATGATCTGTAAAATAATCTGGAAAAGGAGATGTCAAGCCACTCCAATATCTTTGCCAAGAAAACTACAAATGGGGTACTGAAGAATTGGACACAACTGAAATGATTCAACGACAGCAGATTGTATGTGAAGATTCCTGCATACCACATATTGACTTAGAAAACCACATAGTAACATTATTTAGGATTTATTGTATTGTTTATTTATTTTGTTAAACATTTCCTAATTGTAGTCTGGTTCAGCCTGGACTAAGGAGGGGTGCTTGGCACCTCTGATCCAGAGGAATAACTCAAATAAATGTACTGAGAATATTTAAAGGCAGAATAATGCCTATGGTAACAATGGCTGCACAGTACTGTGGTCCATCAGCTCATTTACATGTGATTGTCTTCAGAGTTTTAAAGATTATAACTGACAAAATTGTAAGCCAATTAACCATTTGGGAACTGTGAGAAGATTGTTGGATTTATGCCAAGACTTGTTTAGTTTTACTTCATAAGGTAAAGATGAATCACTGACCACATCTCTGTGGTCTAATTTAAATTATTAGAAGAAATAAAGGGGAATAAATACTTGTTGACTTCCAGGGACAGAGTTAAGATGGTGGAGTAGAAAAAACAGTCAAATTCTCCCAACATTCCCTTCCAAATAATTCTAAAATAATATCTCAAAATCAAATTCAAGAGTAGCAAAGCCAATAAAAAATCAGAGCGAGAGATTTTTCAGCTCAAGACAACTTAGGAGATCGGAAGGAAATCTTCAAAACTGGGGTGGGCCCACATGGCAGCAACACTAGCAATGTGTGTTACAAGTAGCATCGGAAGCAACAGTGACTTTGGGAGCTCTGAGACCAGCAATGATAAGGAGACAGAAAAACTAGCCAAAAAGAGACTAGAGGGGAACCCTGCACTGTTTGGCTGCTCCATTGCCTATAGCCACTTCCAGGTCACAGTTCAGGCCAGAGGCTACAAGGGAGTAGGGACTCTAAAGAGCAGTATTACTTGCAGCAAGGAAGCAGTGACCACATCTTTCTCCAAATCACACCACCTTGGAAGCATCAAAAATTTAAAAAAACCCAAAACTAGGTCTGAAAACAGCAGTGTGAAAAAACCTACAGTTTGGAATAGTGCCCCTCCATGCCCACCCCAGAAACAGAGCCTAACTTTATCATAAAGTTCAAAGTCAAGAAATCAGCTGGAAAAATGAGCAAGCAAGCAAGAACAAAAAAGAACCTGACCATAAAAAGCTACTATGGTGACAGTGAAGATCAAGACATAAACACAGAAGAAGACAAAGCCTCAAAGAAAAATGTGAATTTGACACAAACTTAACAAGAATTACTGGAAGAGTTTTTAAATCAAATAAGTGTGATAGAGGTAAAAATAGAAAAAGAAATGAAATTGATACAAGAAAATTATTTTGAAAAACTGAATTAACAACTTGGAAAATAGCCACAAAAAATACTGAAGAAAATAACGCCTTGAAAAAGAGAATTGGCCAAATAGACAAAGGTACAAAATTTCACTGATAAAATAATTCCTCAAAAAGCAGAATTGGCCAAAGAGAAAAAAAAATAGATACAAAATCTCATTGAAGTGAATAATTCCTTAAAAATTAGAATTAGACAAGTGGAAGCTAATGACTCTATGAAACATAAAAAAAAACCCCAATAAAACAAAGTCAGAAGAATGAAAAATAGGAGAAAATTATAAGATATCAAAATAATGAAAAATAAGAGAAAAAAGCAAGTTATCTAGAAAATAGTTTAGGAGAGATAATTTAAGAATTATTAGAATGGCTGAAAGCCATAATTAAAGAAAGAGCCTGAACACCATGTTTCAATAAATTATAAAGGAACACTGTCCTGATATCCTAGAACCAGAGGGTAAAATAGAAATTGAAAGAATACACCAATCACATCTGAAAGAGATCTCAAAAAGAAAACTGGCAGGAATATTATAGCCAAATTCTAGAGCCTCCAAGTCAAAAGGAAAATACAAGCAGCCAGAAAGAATCAATTACTGTAAAGCCACAATCAGGATCACACAAGATCTAGCAGCTTCTATATTAAAGGAGCAGAGGGCTTGGAATACAATATTCCAGAAGGCCAAGAGTAAGGATTACAACCAGGAATAACCTACCCAGCAAAATTCAGTATAATCCTTCAAAGGAAAAAAATGGATATTTAATGAAATACAGGACTTTAAAATATCCTTGATGAAAAGACCAGTGATGAATAGAAAATTTGACTTTCAAATACAAGACTCAAGAGAAGCATAACAAGATAAACACAGAAGAGAAATCATAAAAGACTCAATAAAGCTAGACTGTTTACATTCCTATATGGAAGATGATATTTGTAACTTCTAAGAACTTTATCATTATTAGGCCAGTTAGAATTAGTATTAGGCCACATAGACAGAGGGGACAGGAGTGAGTTGATTATGTTAGGATGAGCTAAAAAAATGAAGGGGTGAGAAAGAGGGATACATTGGGAGAAGGATAAAGGGAGAGGAAGAATATAAAAAAAATATATCACATAAAATGGTTCACAAGGAAGAGCTTTTTACAGTAGAGGAGGAAATGATAAAAGGGTGGGCAACATTTGAACCTCATTCTCATTAGATTTGGTTCAAAGAGAGAAGGATATATATGTGTATGTGTACTCAATAGCATATAGAAATATATCTTACCCAACAGGGAAGTAGGAGGGGAAGGGGATCAGAGAAAGAGGGGGGTAATAAAAGGGAAGGCAAATTAAGGGAAATGTGGTCAGAAGCAAAACAGCCTTTTGAAGAAGGACAAGGTAAAAAAAGAAAAAGAAGGATAAATAGAAGAAAATAGGTTGGAGGGAAATGCACAGTTAGTAATCATAACTCTGACTGTGAATGGGATAAATTCACTCATAAAGCAGAAGTGAATAGCAGAACAGATTAGAAACCAGAATCCAACAATATATTGTTTACAAGAAACACAAAGAGTTAAAATAAGGGATTGGAGCAGAATCTATCATGCTTCAACTGAAGCAAAAAAGAAAAGCAGGAGTAACAATCATGATCTAAAAAAAAAAAAAGCAAAAGCAAGCAAGGAAACTACATCTTGCTAAAAAGTGCCATAGACAAGGAAACAATATCAATACTAAACATAAATGTACCAAACAGAATAGCATCAAAATTCTTAAAAGTTAAATGTGTTACAGGAGGAAATAGACAGTAAAACTATACTAGTAGATGATCTATACTTTCCCCTCTCCGAACTAGATAAATATAACCATAAAATAAATAAGAAGTTAAGGAGATTAATAGAATTTTAGAAAAGTTAGATATGATAGACCTCTGAAGGAAACTGAATGAGAATAGAAATGAGTAAAACTTTTTTCTCAGCTGTACATGGCACCTTCACACACAAAAAAATGAACATATATTAGGCCATCAAAACCTCACACTAAATGCAGAAAGGAAAAATATTAAATGTACCCTTTTCAGATCATAATGCAATAAAATTATATTCAATAAAGGGCCATGGAAACATAGATTAAAAATTAATTGGAAACTAAATAATCTAATCCTGAAGAATGAGTGGGCCAAAGAACAAATCATAGAAATAATTAATAATTTCATTAAAGAGAATAACAACAATAAGGCATCATTTTGAAACCTGAGGGATGCAACCAAAGCAGGACATAGGGGGGAATTTATATTCTAAATGTATATATCAATAAAAGAGAGAAAGAGCAGATCAATGATTTGGCATGCAAATAAAAAAACTAGAAAAATAACAAATTAAAAATTCCCAATTAAACACCAAAATGGAAATCCTGAAAATCGAAGGAGAGATTGATAAAATTAAAAGTTAAAGAAAAACAACCTTTGAATTATTAATAAAAACCAGAAGCTAGTTTTATGAGGAAAAAACAAAATAGAGGAAACATTGGTTAATTTGATTTTTAAAAGAAGAAAACCAAATTACCTGTAACAAAAATGAAAAGGTTGAATGCACCACCAATGAAGATGAAATGAAAGCAATTATTAGGAGATATTTTGCCCAGTCATGTGCCAGTAAAACTGACAATCTAAGGGAAATGGATGAATGTTTGCAAAAATATAAATTGCCCAGATCAACAAAAGAGGAAATAAAATTCTTAAATAACCCTATCTTAGAAAAAGAAATTGAGGGGGGCAGCTAGATGGTGTAGTGGCTTGAGCACTGACCCTGGATTCAGGAAGACCTGAGTTCAAATCTGGCCTCAGACACTTGACACTTACTAGCTGTATGACCCTGGATAAGTCACTTCACCCCATTGCCTCACCAAAAAAAAAAAAAAGAAGAAGAAAAAGAAAAAGAAAAAGAAATTGAACAAGCCATCAATGAACTCCCTAATTTAAAAAAAAAAAATCCCCGGGAGCAGAAGAATTCACAAGTGAATACTACTAAACATTTAAGAAACAATTAATCCCAATACTATATAAACTAATTTTTAATAGGTGAAGGAGTCTTACCAAAATCCTTTTATGACACAAATATGGTTTTGATACCTAAACCAGGGAGAGCAAAAACAGAGAAAGAAAACTATAGACCACTTTTTTTTCCATGAATATCAGTGAAAAAATTTGAAATAAAATCCTAGCAAGGAGATTACAACAACATATCACAAAGATCGTATACTATGACCCTATGGGATTTATACCAGGAATGCTTGGCTGGTTCAATATTAGGAAAACCATTAGCATATTTGATCTTATCAATAAAAAAAAAACAAGAGAAATCATATAATTATCTCAATAGATGCAGAAAAAACCGTTGGCAAAATTGAACACCCATTCTTATTTAAAATGCTAGAAAGCGTGGGAATCAATGGATCTTTTCTTAAAATCATAAGTAGTATCTATCTAAAACCAAGAGCAAACATGATCTGTAATGGGGATAAATTTGAAGCCTTCCCAGTAAAATCAGGAGTGAAGCAAGGATGTACATCATCACCACTGTTATTCTGTATTGTACCAGAAATGCTAGCTACAGCAATAAGACAAGTAAAAGAAATTGAAGGAACAAAAATAGGCAAGGAGAAATCAAAACTGTTACTCTTTGCAGATGATATGATGGTATACTTAGAGAGCCCTAGAGAATCAAGTAAAAACTAGTTGATACAACTAACAACTTTAGCAAAATTGCAAGATATAAAATAAACCCACACAAATCATCAGCATTTCCATATACTACCAATAAAACCCAGCAGCAAAAGATAAAAAGAGAAATTCCATTTAAAATAACTGTAAATGTTATAAAATACTTAGGAATCTATCTGTTAAGACAAACCCAGGGACTATATGAATACAATTATGAAATAATTTTCATGCAGATAAAAACAGATCTAAACAGTTGGAGAAATATGCACTGCTCATGGATAGGCCAAGTCAATATAGTAAAAATGACAATTCTACCTAGTTAACATACTTATTTTAGTGCTATTCCAATCAAAATACCAAAGAATTATTTTATAGATCTAGAAAAAAATAATAACAAAACCTATCTGGAAAAACAAAAGGTTAAGATATCAAGGGAATCAATTAAAAAATGTGAAGGAAGGTGGAATAGCAGTACCAAATCTCAAACTATATAACAAATCAGTAATCATGAAAGCAATCTAGTACCGGCTAAAAAAATAGAACTGCAGATCGATGGAATAGATTAAGTATGTAATACATAATGGTAAATGACCACAGTAATCTTGTGTTTGATAAATTCAAAAATCCAAGCTTTTGGGGGCAGAGAATTCACCATTTGACAAAAATTAGAAAAACTGGAAAATAGTTTGACGGAAACTAGACACAGACCAACATCTCATATCATATATCAAGCTAAGGAGAAAATGAGTATATAACTTAGATATAAAAGGTGATATCATAAGTAAATTGGAGGAGCATGGGGAAATTTACCTGTTAAATCTATGGATAAGGGAAGAGTTTGTGATTGAACAAAAGACAGAAAGGTTCATGGGGAATAAAATGGTAATTTTGATTACATGAAATTTAAAAGTTTTTGCACAAAAAACCAATACAGCTAAAATTAGAAGGAAAGCAGTAGATTGGGGAAAATTTATAAAAAAAATTTCTGATAAAAGTCTAATTTCTTAAACGTATAGAGAAATGAATGAAATTTATTTAAAAAAGAGCCATTCTCTTATTGATAAATGGTCAAAAGATATAAACAAGCAGTTTTTAGAAGATGAAATCAAAGCTATCAATAGTCATGTGAAAAAATGCTTTAAATCACTATTGACTATGGAAATGCAAACTAAAACAGTTCTGAGGTATAACCTCACACTATCAGTTGGCTAACATGACAGCAAAGTAAAACGATAAATGCTAGAGGGGATGTGTAAAAATGGGTACACTAATATACTCTTGGTGGAGTTTTGAACTGTTCCAACCATTCTAGAGAAAAACTTGGAACTATGCCCAAGGGGTTATAAAACCGTGCATGCCCTTTGACCCACTTCTTAGTCTATATCGCAAAGAGACCGAAGAAAAAGGAAAAGGACCTATATGTACAAATAATATTTATAGCAGCTTTTTTGTGATGGGAAAGAATTGGAAATTGAGGGGATGCCTATCAATTGAGGAATAGCTGAACAAATTGTAGTATATGATTGTGATGGGTACTACTGTGCTATAAGAAATGGTGAGAGGGGTAGTTTCAGAAAAGCCTGAGAAGACTTACATGAACTGATTCAGAATGAAATGAGCAAAGTCAGGAAATAATTGTACCCAGTAACAGCTAGATTGTAATGATGATCAATTGTAGAAAGATTTAGCTACTCTGATAAATATGATGATCCAAGACAATTCCAAAGAGTCAATGATAAAAAAACACCCCCTTCAGAGAGAGCTCTGATGAACTCTAAGTACAGATTAAAGCATATTTTTTGAACTTTCTTTTTTTTTTTCTTTTGGTGAGGCAATTGGGGTTAAGTGACTTTCCCAAGGTCACACAACTACTAAGTGTCAAGTGTCTGAGGCTGGATTTGAACTCAGGTCCTCCTGACTCCAAGGCCAGAGCTTTATCCATTGTGCCACCTACCTGCCCCTTGAACTTTCTTTAAGTTTCTTTTTATTATTGAGTTGCTTTTTACTGTTTTTTTTTACCCAATATAGCTAATATGGAAATATATTTTACATGAAATATATTTCACATGTATAACTGATACCATATTGCTTGCCTTCTCAATGGGTAGAGGAGAGGCAAGAGGGAAGAAGACAATTTGGAGCTAAAAAAAAAATTAATGAATGTTAAAAATAACAAAAGGAAAAAAGAAGTAATAGAGGAGTTATGAGAAGCCAGAGAAAAAACTTTGAGAAGAAGATATAGAAGAACTAAGAATGATTTGAGCAAAGGATAAAGCTAGAGACAGAAGTTTCTAATTGAGACATCCAAACCAGCCAGTTTGCTAGGAACTTAACCAATTTACTGGGGAAAGGCTGAAGCAGCTTCTAGATGCTCATTGAAAGAGAGCTGAATCCTGCTGCTCTAGGAAGAACTAATAGGGATAGGTTTCACCTATAATCTAAGAGAGGAGAAGAACTCTCAAGGGTGCCTCCCTTTACTGACCTTTCTGGTTTGAGAGGAAGAAAGAGAAGAAAAAAGGCTTTATATTTGTTTTTCTGTGAGCTGTGCTTTGCTGTGAAAAGAGGCTTTGAATTGATTGAAACGAATTGATCCAACAAGAACCTGCTATTTGCAGATCTGAGGAGGGAATTGCTTGTTACTGAAAGAGTGTTACACTTTTTCTCAGAGCCCTGTTATAAGTGACTGTGAAAAAAAAGTGCTTGTCACTGCTTCATCCGTTCTAGGGCAGAAGAGGAATACCTTTGGCCAGCAGGAAAGCAGTGAAAATTAGAAAGGGAGAAGCTAGCATATAACACTCATTCACTTGGTACAGGGTGTTCCTGAATGGATTAAGGGCAACAAGGCCAGCAGTCCACAGTTGTGGGTTGCTCCAGACACATGGACTTCCCCACCCATGTGCCTCCCTACTAGGTTTCTATGTGTCCACTCTCCTCCATAGATACTGGGGATATTGGTGAAAGAGTTCATCTAGATTTGTGGGTAGATTATAATATTTGATTATTTCTGGTTTTGCCTTCCAATTAATTTCCCACCAGATGTGTTCCTTGGATTGGGTTCCACCATGGCCCCAGGAAGCTTCATCATCAGGAAACTCATTATCTTTCTAGGTTGCATCACCTTTAGTATGCATACCTCATTAGTACCCTCAGTATCCTCTACCCCTCTGATTGAAGAGTTAGAGAATAGAGCAAAGAACTCTTTCCAAAACTTCATTTTAAAAGGGTCTCAGAGGCCAGCCATCTCTTCATTCTCTACCAGGTGCACTACTGTGAACTGGACTCCATTATGCCCCTATGCTGGGTACCTTCTCCATTCCTTTGCCTCCCTAATTTTTAGCTTCCTTTTGTGTGTTGTCTTCTCATGTTAGATTGTGAGCTCCTTGAGGGCAGGGACTGTTTCTTTTTCATATTTCTATCTCCAGTACTTCACACAGTGCCTAGAACATAGTAAGTGCTTAGTAAATGTTTATTGATTGATTGGCTGACTAATAAGTAAATTGTTATGTTTATTCTTGTTTTTGCCCTACTGATAAGTGTTTTTTGTTTAAAAAAATTAGGCACAGTGATTTATTTGTGTGTAAATGGAAAGCATATTGGTGGGGGCTCAGGAGCTGGAGTGGTGAATAATAGGAGTGTGTGTTCCCCACTCCTTTATGCACACATACACACCAGGCATACTCTTAGGACTTTGAGGAAGAGTAGTGAATCACGACCTGTGGCCAGAACTCTGAGGAAATCCCTCAGCTTTTCTGGTATGAGGGCAGGTCGGAATGAGTAAGTCAGCCCAGAGGGAGAGAAGGGAGGTGTCATGTGCTAGATGTGACACCCATGGATTGCACTGCTTGCATGGGTGGATCTGACACCAAGCCTGGGCTGCATATGCAAAATCATTTACCAAGATGGCATAGAAAGAACAGTAGCTACAACACACCTTCCTATAAACCTGGTTCTGCTGTCCCACTAATACACAGAGCGTCCATGGGAAGAGGAAGCACAAAGTGCGATGGTTGTGAGGCACAAGTGGTGGGAATACATGTGGCCAAGGTGACTCAATACTTTAAGGTCTAGAAGTCCTTTCTGTACTGTTAAAGTCCTCACAAAGCCCCCTCCTCAACCACCTTGCATACCACGTGTGCTAGGCTGGTAGTTCAGCTCACACCTGAGGCTCTTCTCCTCTTCATAACTCTACTCTTGATTGCTAGGGTTAGCTCTTTCTTGAATACACAGCTGGCTCACTTCACTGCTGCCACAGGTCCCATTCCTTAGAGCTGCTTCTTACCTTGGAGATCCTTTTTCCCTCTCTTAGCCATATTTGTTGGAAGTGTATGTCCTTGTTCTCTGTTAAACACAGTGCCTCATAATGGTTGACTAGCTTCATGACAGCGATGGAGGAGGTGGAAGAGAGGCAAGGAGAAAGAAATCCCCTCCTTACCCCTACCAAATAACTCCTTGGGCTGGATTCCTCTTCCACTTCAGGACCTAGGCATAGACTGACCGAAGAGCTAGCACTTAGCTTTTCAATAATCCTCAGAGATATGGATAATTTTCTATCCTTCCAATGGCCAGACATCCTTTAATTTAGCTAGAGAAGAGTGTTGTAAAGAACTCATTGAATGGTAACATCTTGTTAACTCGCTAACACTTCATTACCTCTGTTATCTTCTTGTTTTCTTTGGCAACATCATCTATTGGGGGGAGGGATAGAAACCAAATCCTCCTCTTATATTTGGAGAACTTCATTATTTCCAAGCTTCAAATTTGTGAAATTGTCTCCTCACATAAGATAAGACTTATTTAGAACCAGCTAATATATATATGATCAGGGGTATACCTACACACTAACACTTCAACAGATCCTTCCACCCTCCCCTCAATTAAGCAATAATCACATTAATGGTTACCTATGTGCTATAGGTTTCAGTTGCTATACAAAGATGACTGATATGTATTTCATATGAATGGAACTATTTTTACTCTTGAATATTTTATATTCTTTCAGTGAAATCATGAAATAAACTATTATTGATTATTATCACAAGTTCTATAGGCTTCCATTTATATACAACGCCCAGTAGACATAGCTCTTCTAGCAATCAAGAGCTCAGCAAAAGCCATCCTTGGCTTTCATACAAATCTATATTTAAAACCAAGGAGCCTTTGTCTTGGCATTTTCTTGGGCTCAGCCATTGACTTTTACAGTTTTCTGGGTTTGTTTTTGGTTAATGGATTTTTGACAATCCCTTCATAAGGACTGTTGCATCAAGCATAGCCGATGCTAGCTCTCTGAGAGCTTGTGGCTGGGCAGTGGACAGGCAGCAGTTGCTCTGACATTTCTGACTGGCTTTGGTGCAGCTATTCCCAGTCAGATGGTTCTCTGGGGATGTAATATACACTCAGCTGAAAAAGAAAGAAAAGACCCAACAAACTGATTTGGACCAAAAGCAGAAAATTTGACTTTTTGACTTTTCTCCTTTTCTCGAAACATGATCCCTAAGCCTCCCTTTGTAATGTGATTTATTTTGCTTATAAAGTCTCCTCCTTTTAGAGGACTTTGGGGATCCCGCCATTTCAGTTGGCCAACAACATATTCCTTATTAAGACAAGGGCACTGCATTTAAAGTCAGGGGACCTATTTCCAACCTATGTTGCCTTGGGTAATTCACTTTGCCTCTTGGGACCTCAGTTTTTCCATCTATAAAAATGAAGGCTTTGGGCTACATGAGCTCTATGGTCCCTTCCAGTTTTTTATCTTATTGCCATGAATAGAATTGTACGCTCCTTGAGCACAAGGTCCCTTTACAATGCCTTGCAAAATAGCAAACAAACCAGATTGCTTAATGTTTGTTGAAGTGAACTTAATTAATCTTTTGATTTGAGATTATTTGCACATAGTAGGTACTCTGTAAGATCTACATAGGTGCTCTGGACTAAGCTGTATGGATGCTTTATAGCCCTAGAATCCCTCTCAGCCAATCTAGAAGTGTCCTCATTATTGGTAGACTTTGGTCAATTCTGACTGGCTCACACAAGTAACTGCTTCTTTGGATAAGAGAGATGGAAAGTTCTCTTAAAACTTAATATTATCAGGGGCAGCTAGGTGGGGATAGGGCACCAGTCCTGAAGTCAGGAGGATCTGAGTTCAAATCCAGCCTCAGACTAAACACTTGACACTTAACTAGCTGTGTGACTCTAGGGCTAAGTCACTTAACCCTAATTGCCAAAAAGAAAAGAAAACAAAACCAACAATATTATCACTGCTTCCTTCATGCCCCCTCCCAAGTAATAATTCAATAATTCAATATGATACCTATTTCAGTCCTAAAATCCCTTTCATTATGCTCCCTCTGTCTCTAGCACTTGAGAACACAAGAACCTTCCTATCAGGCAGGCTTAAGAGAGAGAGATTAAATGATAAACTCACTAATATTCTCAAATCCCTTCAATGGTTAGGGGCCATTGGCACTAGAGAGTTAAAACTTATTATGGATCCAAAACATTCCTTTTCTCCAACAGCTTCCTCCTTTACCTTCAGCACTCCTCAGCCCTCTTCCCCACAAAAATCCGAAACTTCAGGCAGCTGCTGCTATGATGCACAGAAAAGAGCACTGAATTCCTCTGAAAGTCAGAAGACCTGCGCTATAGTCCGGGTCCTACTACTGAATTGTTGTGTGACATTGGGCAAGTCATTCCCACCTCTCTGGGTTTCATTTTCCTCACTGGGAAAGATGTTCAACCATAATGGGTATGATCATTTTGGGAGAATGTTATCATGGAAATTCACACTTCAGATAAGGGCTGCATTAAGATGCCTCATATATATATATATATATATATATATATATATATATATATATATATATATATATATATATATATATATTATATATATATATATATATAATATATATATATATATACATATATATATATATATATATATACATACACACACACATACACACACATACACACACATATATATGTATACATACATGTACATATACACCCATGTATGTGCATATAAATACACACATGTATGTATACATATACATGTATTCTGAATATCAAAGCCCAAATAAAATTAACATTTCCATGTATAAAGTAGAAGAGAAAGGATTGTATATGAGACCACAAGTCTCTACTACATATAGCTAGTTTTTCTTTTCAAGTATATAATAAATTCAACATGTAACTTTCAAGGCTGTCCGATTTGTATGTGTTTCCTTCTGGCCTTCCTTCTGGTCTCTTCTGTGCATGAAAAACATGCTTCAAAACAAGCTTCATGCTTCAACTTTTTTTTCCTTTCTTTTCTTTTTCATTCAATGACTCTATAACTAGTCTCCCTTCCTCCCCCTCCAATTGGAAAAGAAAAAGAAAACTTTTTAACAAATATGTATAATTATGTAAAAAAATCAAGGAAAAATATTTCACACACTAAATGTGTCTGGAAAGAAAAATGACTTAAAAAAAGATGACTTCCAAGATTCCTTCCAACTCTAAGATATTATAAGGGGCTAGATGAGACGATCTCTAAGGTTTTTTCCAGATCTGAAATTCCATTGTCCCAGACTATTTATCTAAGACATGTCTTTCCCTCTCCTCTCTCTGTACTTGTATTACTCCCCCTTGCCTGACTTCCCCCTCGATGTCCAGCCCTTTTCCATTATGTCACCCAGTTGCCTCTTAGTAGGTAGTTTCTAAGGATTGGGTTACTGCTGTTCACTCCTTACTTTAGTGAACTATAAAAAGTATCAGGTCACTCTGAAGTCACAGAGCAAATCTCCTCATAGGAGATTATCCTGCAGAACTGGCCTTATACTCAGGGGGTGCAAGCACAGTGCTAGCCTTCCAGACTGACAAACCCATGGAGAAAAAATGTGGAACAGAGGAAAAATCTCAGTGCTAGAGAGCCTCCAATCCCTTTTATGTCAAAGCGTGAGTTCTTATCTAACCCTGAGGAAAGGCCACTCCATGCTTAGCCACATGCATCCACAGCTATTCTATAAGATTGTAAAGGCAAAAGAATTGGAAAGGGTCAGTCCCTAGGGAACAAGAGTATAGCAATCTTATTGAATTTAGTCCTGAAAAACTCTGTCTCCTGCCAGATGTCTGGAGTTTTGTTTTCTTCTTCTTTTTGACACCAAGAGACTAGAGTAGGATGACCTCTCTATGCAGTAGACTGGGCAAATAGCCAAGATACCAGGCTGATGGTTAGAGCATCCTAGGACTCAAACCACTTGCACCTCCCACCCTCTTCCCCGCAAAACTGCAAAAACATGAACTTTACCTCATAGGTCACCAACAAAATGAATGATTGGCCTTTGATAAAGATAAAACTTGCTAACAGCAACTGCTCCCCAATCATTCCTTTCCCACCACTACTTAAATTTCTTCCTTTATAATTGAGAAGCAGCATGGCACAGTGGAGCAGTTCTCAAAGTGTGATCTAGGGATCCCTGGGAGAGTACTGGGGTTCCCCTAGACCCTTCAGGGAGTCTGTGAGATCAAAACTCTTTTTGTAATACTAGGATGTTTTAATTTCTAATATGGTAAATATCAACAAATATAACACATAAACAAAAGCTCTTTGGGGAAGGTGGAAGTTCCCTAATAATTTTTAAGAGTAGAAAGGTGTCCTAGAGTTTACAAACCACTGGAATAGTGGACAGATCCTCAGAGCCAGGAAGACCTGGGCTTCAAATCCCACTTCTGACATACTGAAGGGTGTATGAGCCTGGGGAAATCATTTGATCTCTCTGTGGTCTAGGCAAAACCCTAAAGCTGGAATCTGGAGAGAAAGTGTGGACCTGAGTAAGACCTACCTCATCTGGAAGTTCACTATACCAATTAAATCACAGGTCCAGTTCCTGTCTGTTATAATTCAACAAACATTTATTACGTGCATATGCGGAAAGCACCTAGATACAAAGATAAAAAATGACAGTCCCCATCCTCAAGTTGCTGACAACCTACTGCAGGACAGTCTGCACTCACCAATTAGCTTAATACACAGTAGAATGTGATGGAGACAAAAGAGAAAGCCAAAATGCTCTGGGAGAACTTGTAGAATTCAAACTCTCTTATCCCAACAGTTTGAAATTCACCCACTATGAATTTCACAGATTGGGGGACCTTTTCCTTATTAAAACAATAAATGCAGGTGTTCATTTTCTTCTCATGGCAAGTCAAAGCAGATTTTCTAGCACCTTCTCCTCACTAGTCCCAGCAGGAAGCTTAAAATTCCAATAATAAATCCAGGGTCTCAGCTCCAATGAAATTATACCCAAACTACTGCTCAGCTCGCAGGCATTTTATTTTGTCTGTCACAAAACATCCGGTTTTCCTCCTTCCATATGTGAATAAGGGCAAAGCGGCTGCTGTCTGGAGGGCTAAAGCAGGATGATCACAAGCAGAGAGGGCAGAGGAGACACTTTAAAGATGCTCTGAAACCCTGCTGCCAACAAACGGGGTACAGGTTGAGACTGCTGGGAAGTACACCAGTCTGGTGTGTAGCTATCAGGGACCAGGAGATTCGAGCTTGACCACAAGGCTACAGAGCAGAGGCACCAACAGCGAAAAGCTCTACAAAGAGTCATCAAAGAGCCATTATCGTGGGTGCCCAGGTCGGGAAGGACACACAAACCCTTGTTAAAAGCAGTCCAGAGAGGAGTGCCGGAGCTCCTGGATGCTACAGCCGTGCTGGTGGCAAACCGACAAAAAGCCAGAGCTACGGCAGCTTCTGGAGAAAGGCACTGTCTGACTTTCATTTCCCATTTACAATGCCTGAATTGGGAGCATCGACCAAACTCCCAAATTAGCTTTTTAAATAGAAGCTGAGAGTTAAAAGAAAGGCGGCCGAGTCATGGGGGAAAAGCAACTGAAAATCCCGGCCAGGCCAGAGGCAAAGGAGAGAAACGGCGAGGACAGGCAGCCAAAGAGAGACAGAGAGACTATAGGAAAATGAGGAAGAGGGAGAGCTCCATAAACCGAAGAGGCGTCGGGGTGGTGTCAAAGGAGCTGTGGCCCTGGGTGAAGGGACCTTGGACTCCAGAGCCTACCTCTGCCACTCAGCACTTGTACGGGCCTTAGGCAAATCGTTCAATCCCTCCAGCCCTTAGTAAAATAAAGCAGTTGGACTGCATGATCTCCAAGAATTTTAGAGCTAGAGGGAACCTATGATTGCCTCATATTTCAAGGAGCCTTTTCTTATCTCCTTTTGTCTCATGTTTTCCAAGCCACTTGATTATAAGAGTGAATAGAAGTGTTTTTTGTTGATGTTGCTGTCCTCATCATTATTGTTCCCTTACTCCCTTTGGGAGAAAGGAAAAAGAAAAGAAAATTCTGTTGGTTTTTGTTTTGGTTTTTTGTTTTTCTTTTTATGAATCATGAGGCTCCAAGGCATGTGAGGGGTCATCTAATTCCTTCCCCTAAAGCATTTCTGAGAGAGGCAACTTAAGGTTGTGGGTAGAAAGCCAGGAAGACCTGAGTTTTTTCCTCACATGTGACACATACTAGTTGTGAGATCCTGGGCAAGTGACTTAGCTTTTCAGTGTTCTGGGCCCCTCTCTAAGACTAATAGTTGCAGAATAATCATGAAGCTACATTTGTGAAGGAAGTTTCTTACACCAGTGAAATTACAGGTTAGCTCTAAAATTATCCCTAAGAGATAGCACTCAATTACTTAAGGTTTCTTTCTAAAAGGAATTTTCCCCCTACTTCTTTCTCCTTGCCTTCTACCTGCCCCCCATATTAGTGAAGATACCCACCTCAAGAACAATCCCATAATAGGTACATATGTATTTGTATACATACATACATATATATACATACATACACAATATATGCATATGTAATATACATACACATGTACAGGCGTATGTTACATAATACAGATAGATAGATAGATAGATAGACAGACAGACAGATAGATAATGAACTCCAGTTCAAAGCATAGGAACCTATAGATGGAAACAATATAAAGTCTTTCAAGATTTAGATTGAGGGTGGATGGATGGGTGAAGGGAGACATGATAAAGTGGAAAGGATACAGGTATTGGAATCAAGAGGCCTGAATTTGATTTTCACTTAATTCTAGCTGTGTGACCCTGAGCAAGTCAGCCTCTCTGAACTTTCTGTGGTCCCATTTGGAATACCTATATGACCTACTTCACATAGTTAATGTTAAATGGGCTTTGTAAGCCTTAAAGTGTTAAAGAAGTGTGAATTATTCTTAATAGCAAGAAAGGTCAGGGATCATACAGCTAACTCTTGTAAATGTTATTGGAGCTGTGGGCCTTTTATAAAGGTTAAGGAGCATCCTCTCCCAGGGGACAAAGTCCCTAGTTCAGAACAGATGCTAGAAAATTAGTTGTGCCCATGAAGGATCTGGGGGATGGGGAAGAGGAAGAGAAGGGAAAGGAAAGAAGAAAACTGCAAAGGATCTCCCTGAATCCTTCCTCTATCTACCAGGGAGTGGCACTGTTGTTAATCATTATTACTGTATGCAAATCATTATGCTAATCAAACACAGCACTGGGACTCCTGTCAACCTCACCCTCTGGTCCACACCCACCTGCTATATGGTACCGATCCCTCCCGTCCTCACCCATGCCCCTCTGCCTGATTGGTGTCTCTACAGTAAATAAAATGAGTGGCAGTATAGGGAGCAAGGGGAATTCCGGGAAAGGACACTCAAAATCTCTTGGGCAAATTTCCAAGCTGCCTGGCTGCCACACAAAGTTCCCAGGGACGCAGGTCATTGTTACGCATTCTATTCCATTTCCAAAGTGGGAGGAAAATATGTAAGTTTCCCCATGTATCGTTGGGTCCAATGTCCAGTTACCCCGAAGGCTCTGTCATTTCTAAAGGGGTCAGATGGAAATTCTGGCTCCTCCACAAGCCAGACTTCAGACTCATGATTCTGTGGGTTCTTTTTCCAGACGTGGGGTTCACACTGAACTTCTGAGGGCGTATCAACATCCCTTTCCATCACTAACAGACACACCCGCTCTCACATATTCGACCTAGAGGAGCCATTTCTCTTTTTATCTTCTTGGGGAGAACCATTGAAGTGCTCGGCTGTCCAAAACGCTGGGCTCTGGATTTTTTCGGTATTGTGAGCTGGGAGCACCTCAGGGATGTACCGAGTCTTCCGGACCTCAGAGACAGGCGAGTGGCCAGAGTCTCTTCCAGGACGCTCCATCCTCCCCAGTCTGGAGTTAGACAGTCTGGTAATGCCTCTCCACATTCTCCACTAGCTTCTCAACATCAGGGCGTGGGCTCCGGAGCCTAAGGTGGAGGGGTAGAGGGACAGCATGTAAGGGTCCGGCTCCGGGGATGGGGAGGTTGGTGCAAGCACCGGGAATAGTGATGGTGATGATCAGTCTCTGAAGTCCAGACTTCGGACTCTCGAGTCTGGGACGTGAAAAGGGGGATTCGGAACAAGCTTACATGGACCGTACTGTGCTTTCTCACAACGGACCATTAGCGGAACAGCCATGCCCTGTGAGAAAAGAGAGCGTCCCTTCTCCCTGAAAGAGAAAAGGTAGAAGCGTTGTGTGGTGGGGCATAGAGCGTCAAGGTTTTAGTCCCCAGCACTGGAGCTTCTCCAATGGCTGCTGGGCGCGGTGCTTTGGTTCGACGAACAAGTCCTGGAGCTTAGAGAAGTGTACCTCCGGAGGAGCTCGGAGGTGACACCTCCCCAGGTGGCTAGGGCCAAAACGCAGGCAGGTGATTGTGGGGGCGCTCCCGTGTGGACACAATCAGCTCTATACAAACATACATTTGCACAGCATCACCATCACCCACATGCCCACACAGTTTCAACCACGAGAGCACACGAGAACGGCACCCGTGCTCTCTGACACACTGCATACTCCCTATGTTCCCGGCTTCACACACCCAGGCTGGCCCTCTGGCTAGGCCCCTCCCCCCACCCGGTGCCCATACTGACACACACACTCACACCCGTGGCTGCACACTCTGCTCCCCACAGTCACACACTCGGATTCCTCCACTCACCCAGGGAGAAGCACAAGGAAAGAAGGCTAAGGCTAAGGCTCAGCCTCGCTTCTTGCTCGCTCTCTCGCTCTCTCTCTCTCTCTCTCTCTCTCTCTCTCTCTCTCTCTCTCTCCTCTCTCTCTCTCCCCCACATTCGCTCGTGCGCGCACCACACCCGCCCATACACAGACACACACACTCGCACACGCACACCGAGTCACTCCCCCTCGCACACCCTCGCCCCCGGGCCTCCTCCCG
This sequence comes from Phascolarctos cinereus, assembly GCF_003287225.1. NCBI lineage: Eukaryota > Metazoa > Chordata > Mammalia > Diprotodontia > Phascolarctidae > Phascolarctos > Phascolarctos cinereus. The sequence goes on from NW_027555958.1 coordinate 56,105,215, forward strand.
GCCGCTAGGGCTAGCAATCCTCCGCCTCTCTCCATTCGCCGGCGGCTAAGACAGCGCCCAGCTCTCCGGCCTGTGGCCGGGGCAGCTCGCCCTGCCCGGACTCGCCGGGCACCAAGAAGCCCGTCTGCGGTCTTCGTCTCCAGATCCACCCCCCCCCCCACTGCTCCTGCTCCCCGCTTCCCTCCTCCCCCTGGCCCCGCCTCGCGCCCCCGCCGCCTCCCCCCAGGGAGAGGGACCTATCCATCCAGCCGGTGGCCCGCTGGTCTCGGCTTCCCGCGACGCTGGGATTGGCGGGGGCAGCGAGCGAAGGAGCAAGCGAGGCGGGCAGCCGGGGAGGGAGGGAAGGAAGGAAAGAAGGAGGAAGGCGGGCGCGCTGCCGAGCCCCGGGCGGAGAGGCGGCGGGGGAGGAGGAGGGACGGAGTGCCTGGCGGACGCAAAGAGAGAGCCAGCGAGCGGACTTCACCTCGCCGAGGAGCACCGCGAGCCATCGTTCCACTCTCCCGGCGCAGAGTCGCTGGGGCTCCCTCCGCCTCGGCCAGACCCTGGCTCCGGGCTCCGGGCTCCGGGCTGCAGCTTCCCCGGGAGCCCTGGGCGCGGGAGGGGCCGGAGGCTTTCTGCGCCCAAGGTAAGAGGAACCGGCGTGGAATTGGTATTGGGAGTGGGATAAAAGGGACGAGGTGGGGGAGGGAAGGGGTCCGCAGGTGTTGCTCCCACGCCTGTTGCTCCTGCTGCCCACTCGAGTCCCTCCCCCACGCCCTGGGGGCTGGGCACCAGGGCTGGGGAGTGCTGGGGGCGGGGCGGGGGGCGCTATGGTCCGCTCTCAGTTCCCGGTCCCCCGGCTCCGGAGGAAGGGTAGGGAACAGGCTCTGGGGCGCCCTTCCCTTGCTGATAGTCTGGAGGTCCAGCATTCTCTGTAGGTGTTCACTTGCTGCTTATCCCTTACAGCTGTGCTTTCATTTGGGGGCCAGGAACCTTTATCTTGGCCCCTGTCCCTTAGGAGCCCAGAAGCACTAATTGCTCGGAGAGCCCAGGTTGGGAAGAAGTGTCACATGGGAGAGGTTCTGTACTCCTGCTCTTTGTTGAGGGAGGGGAGCTGGGGAGGAAAGGGAGAGTGAATATATCAGGGCGCTTGGTAAAGTTCTCCAGCCCCGAGTGAGCCTAGCACTCTGTGCTCCTCGAAGTCAGATGGGGTTGGAACAGCTGTTTTTGTCCCAGTCCTGCTCGGTCCTTCCGCTCCCAAAGGTGTTCTATTAAAATCAGAGGTTGATTCTGCGAGACCTGGGCAGATGGAGCCAAAGGGTATGTTTTCTGAGGTATTTACAGAGGGGTAGGTGAGAGGATAAGAGAAGTCATCTGGACAAGCTGAATTTTTTTTTTTGCTTTCTCTGATGCTGAACTTCAGCCCAGTATAAAATGCCTCCTGCTGTTATTGGGGTCGGGACAGAAATACAAGCAACAGGCTGAGGTGCTAGAACCCGGAATCCACTGGTAAAGGAAAATCTCCATTTTATTGCTTTAGAGAATGTGTGGTTTCTCCTCACTCCCTTGCATGGTTAGAGAACGTAGGAGAAGTGTTCTGAGGAAGCAAATATATGTTATATAGCAAACAGTATACATTTGCATGTATGTGTATACACATCTTTTGTAACCCTTTGCCTCAAGTTTCCGTGTGCATGATTTTTGTAACCATAAATGCTTCTGCATGTGTATGCAAATAGGGTGATCCTACCTTCCCACGGGCATATTTACATATTGTGGATATGTTGGCTCAAATTTATTTCTTGCTGTGTTTATCTCTGGTTGTAGGCTACTTGTGGCATAAAATGCACGTACATAAGGAACCCGCAAAAGGGGGAGAGAGAAGTAATTTTTCCTTTTTGGTGTGGAAAAGGAAGGAAAAACACTTGGAGAGTGCTCTGGCTGGCCTAGGAGCGGCACTGTAGGAGAAACGAGTTTCTGTGGATCAGATGGTCTGAGCTTTTTGGGGTCAGGGGAATGGTTCACCTAGTCAAGTTCAAACATAGCTTTCTGGTCTCAGTTAGGACACTTTCCAGATCATCATCCTTTCCTTTCCCTCCTTGCCTTAAATTCCACCCCTTTGGGGCTGTTTGGAGGGAAGAGGGGGAAGGGAATAAGCATTTTTATGATGCCTACTACGTGCTGGGCACAATGCTAAGTTTTACAAATATTATCTTATGGTGGGGGCAGATTTAAGGTAAGAAATCTGTGAAAGCAGAAACTGACTTCTTTGCCTTCTGAGTTCCCTTTGGATTCAGCTTTCTTTGCTGGACTCTCACCCAGGTGACTGTAGCATTTTAGGCTTTAACCCAGTTTGGAAGTTAAAGCCTTAAGTAAATCTAAGCCCGAGGGCTATGCTCTGCCACCCCAAAGAGAAGCTAGGGAATTGTGCTGGCAACTTTTTATAGCAGGGAGAAATCCATTCCCCTTCTCCTATGCTTTTTGTCTTTTGTCATTTTAGGGGGTATCTCTCTTCACCAACCCCCACTCCCCCTCCACACTTGCTGCCAAACTCTGCTGTCAAAAACAAAAATAGCTTCAGGTTTTCCATTTAGGAAGAGTACACGTCCTAGTAAAACCCTGACATTCAAGGCGTATGCAGTGCCATTGGCTGGAAACGGGGCCGGGATGCTCTGCCTTTTGTAGGAATGCATACTAGGGCTGACTGTGGGTGAGCTGTTGGTGCCTAGCTTGGGGTGACAGACTGTAGAATGGTCAGAGAATTCACTGGGGTCTTACCTGGGGGTTATGCTGAAGGTATGACTCTGATGTGGCCCAAACATGGGTTAAATGCAGAGGAGGCCACGCCCCCCCCTCAAGTCAGACATTTAGTCAATGAAATAACCTGCCCTGTTTTGCATTTTTCTGGGGATAGGAGAGAAGAGATGCTGGAGGCGAGGGAGAGAGCAGCAATTGTCTGACCCCCTGGAAATTGCTAAATTGCTTATTTGACTTGTTTGAGAAAGCAGCCCTGGATGAGTGAATAGGGAAAGTTAGCCTTGAGGATTTAAAGACTTGAAAGTGTTTTGTTTAGATTTTCCTCCCTCCATGACCCCTCACTTTCTAATAGGAGAAAGCATTTTGTAAAATGCCTTGAACCTAGCTACATGATTTACACGTAAAGGGTGATACCATAAGCAAATTAAGAGAGCATGGAAATAGTTTGTCTGTCAGATTTATAGATAAGGGAAGAATTTAGGACCAAAGAAGATATAGAGAGGCATTACAAAATGTAAAATAGAGAATTTTGATTGTATAAAATTAAAAAGTTTTTGCAAAAACAAAACCAATGCAACCAAAATTATAAGGAAAGCAGAAAACCGGGACGGGGGGGGAGGATTTTGCAACAAATATCTCTGATAAAGGTCTCATTTCTCACATATATAGAGAACTGAGTCAAATTTATAAAAATACAAGTCATTCCCCAACTGATAAATGGTCAAAGGATATGAACAGGCAGTTTTCAGAAGAAGAAATCAAAGCTAGCTATAGTCATATGAAAAAATGTTCTAAAGCTCTGTTGATCAGAGAAACACAAATTAAAACAACTCTGAGGTACCACCTCACACCTATCAGAGTGGCTAATATGACAAAAAGGGAAAATGTTGGATATTGGAGGAGATGTGGGAAAACTGGGACACTAATGCACTGTTGGTGGAGTTACATACTGATCCAACCATTCTGGAGAGCAATTTGGAACTGTGCCCAAAGGGCTATCAAACTGTGCATATCCTTGGATCCAACAATACCACTGCTAGGTCTATATCTCAAAGACATCCAAAAAATGGGGGGGGGACCTATTTGTACAAAAACATTTTATAGCAGCTCTTTTTGTGGTGGCTAAGAGTTGGAAATCAAAGGGATGCCCATCAGTTGGGAAATGGCTGAACAAGCTGTGGTATATCATTGTAATGAAATATTTTTTTTGCTGTAAGAAATGACAAGCAGGATGATTTCAGAAAAACCTGGAAAGACTTACATGAACTGATGCATAGTAAAGTGAACAGAGCCAGGAGAATGTTGTGCACAGTAACAGCAATATTATTCGATGAAGAATTATGAATGACAATTATTCTCAACAATACAATGATCCAAGACAGTCCCACAGGACAGATGATGAAGCATACTATTTGCCTCCAGAGAAAGAACTGATATTGATTGAATACAGATTAAAGCATGTTATTTTTCACTTTCTTTCTCTCATTTTTTCCCTTTTATTCAAGTTTTCTTGTCCAAAATGACTAATATGGAAATGTTTTGCATAATTGCACATGTATAACTTATACTTGATTGCTTACCATCTCAGGGAAGTGGGGGGGAGGAAGGAGGGAGAGATAGAATTTGAAACTCTAAACTTCAAGTAAAAATGTTTAAAATTTTAAAAAGGAAAAAAAAATTAAAAAAAAACTTTGAAAACATAATTTCTATATGGAAAACATTTTGAGCACCTCAAATTTGTTGATAACCTGAGGCTGACAAATGTCTGCTTTTTTTCTTAACAAAAAAAAAAGCTTTGAGCCATTAGGATAGGAGGCAGACTCTTGGAGTTGGGAGATACAAAGTTGGTTAAGGCAGAAGCCAGCATTGAGTACTAGATAATCAGAGACAATGGACCTCAAGAAAGATGGTGTGACTTACTGGATAGTGTAGAGTCAGGAAGACCTGAGTTTCTGTCTTGCCTCAGACACTTACTAGCAGTGAGACCTCAGGCAAAGTCACTTCATACCTATCAGCTGATTTCCTCAGCTATAAAAATGGAGATAATAATAGTACCTACCTCAGAGGGCTGTTTTGAGGATCAAAGAAGATTCTGAGGATTAACTGAATTGATACAACTAAAGCATTTTGCAAAACTTAGAATGCTATATAAGTGTTAGAAAAAGAGGATGATAACATCTGACTTCGTATAGCTTTTTTAAGGTTTGTAAAACACTTTATAAACTTTATCTCATTTGAGTCTTACAAAAATCCAAGAAGATAGGTACTACAGGTATTATTGTTCCCATCATATAGATGAGAATATAGTTTTGTTTTGGTTTGGTTTTTTTGAGAATATAGTTTTAATAAGGGGTGGGGAGATAAGCATCAATAGCCCGAGGTGCAGAGCTTGGAATCTGGTCCATCAAGAGCTCTACTGAGTGCAACTTCATGACAGCAGCTACTTGCTCAGGAGACTAGGTCTGGGTCTCTATAATGGGGAACAGCACAATTCAAGGTGGTAGGTACAGTCCTTGAAATTTGGTCCACGGTCACACGGGCTCAGCCACTGCTGCTCACCAGACAGTCTGCTGAGAAGAGGGATGGTGGTTTTTCTGTTGATAGGCTAGATCCATGCAAGACTTGAAGCCATGAGCTCTGCCTTAGTTCCCTAAGCTATGGCCAAGACTGGCTCTGAGATATTCAGAAGAAATTCCTTTCCCAATGAAGAGACTCAAGGGATCTTGAACCTCACAGTAAGAACTATTGCTGTCTGCCTTGCTTTGTAGAGGGGAAAATTGTCCTTAGAGAGTCCTGGGAACTCCTCGTGTGAGGCGATAAGCCACAAGTGTTCCCCCCAGGATTCTTGGCTCTTACAGCATCATATAATTTTAGAGAAGGGCCTTAGAGATCATTTATTTTAATTCCAATGTATATAGCACTGAGGTTTGCAAAGCATTTTACATATCTCACTTGATCCTCAACAATCCATGGAGGTTACCAATAATGAATGTTATGTTTTGTTTTGTTTTGTTTTTACAGATAAGGAAGCTGAAAGTCCAAGGTCATATAGTTACTAAATGTTGGAATCATGTTACAAACCTAGGTCTTCATTCTCCAAGGCCAATCTTCTTTCTCCTATACCATGCGGCCATATTTTATAGATGAAGAAGCTAAGGCCAAGAGAAAGGAAATCCTCTGACAGACGTTACCAAACTAGGAGGCACTGTAGTACAGTGGAAAGCATTCTGTGGCAGTAGTCTGTGGAGCAGGGTTAAAATCTCAAAGATACCAGTACTACCTGTGTGACTTACCTCTCTGGTCTTCAGTTTCCACATGTGTAAAATCAGGCATCTGGATTTGACCTCTGGGTGCCCTTTCAGCTCTAAATCTTTTGATCCTTTAAGTAAGATCCCCATCTCCTGATTGCCATATTTCTAATTACATTCTTCTTGCTACATCATGCCATGCCCTTAATTTTTTTCTCTGGCCTAAGCCATAGCATGGTACAGTGGAAAGGAGCATTGGATTTGGAGCTAGGCGGCCTGGGTTCAAATCTTGGCTGTTTACTAACCAGTGTGACCTTGAGTGAGTCTCTTCATGTTAATGCTCGATTTTGTTATGTGGTCAATGAGAGGACTGGCTTAAGTAACCTCTGAGGTACCATAGACCTTTAAGTCGCCATCCTTTGATCCTATATAACCTAGAAAAATGTGTCCGTGTATGTCTGTGTGTGTGTATGAAGGAATGGACATAGCGATCCTACATAGACAGCCCTTCATTCTCTCTGGTGCTAGGATGCACCCATTTGAACCCAGGCAGAGACAATAGATAAGAGCTAGGAGGGACTTTGGAGAGACTTTAGAGGGCTTGTAGATGTGATATTTGAAATGCGCATATCTCTATTCTCTTCATGGGGCATACCCTCTTTGCAGACTTTTTTAGATCCAGTCTGGCTTCCCCCCTCCCCGAGCCACTTAGCATCTTTCTGTAAGTCATTGTGTGCTCAAAGAATACAGATAGATTCTTACATTATTCTAATAATTATAACAGCTCACATTTGCATGGTGGTTTGTGGTTTGCAAATGCTTTTCTCACAACAACCTTATGTGGTAGGTAAGGCAAATATCATTCCCATTTTACAGATGAAGAAGCTATGGTTCGTGGAGTTAAATTACTTGTCCATCATCACACAGCTATTGTCAGAATCTGAACTGAAACCCATCTTATCTGATTTTAAGTTCAGTGATCTCTCTACTATACCAAATCCCCTGTCATGCAGGGGGAAAAGAGTCCTATGACACATTCCAAAATCAAACCCAAGGGATTAACTCAATCACAGCTTTCTTCTTCTAGGGACCACGATCAGGAATTGATTGTACTGTCACCAGTTACTCTGTCTTCTTGGTGTGATTGTATGTGGGGGATGTCTTATCCACTGCTTTTCCCATATGGCATCTGAATCACCCTTTCTTTACCTTCAGAAATGGGGAGGGGGGAAACTAATTATTTTCTGCATCAGATAGATGGAGAAATAGAGGCACAGAGAAATCTTAGCAGCTTGTCTGAGGTCTCACAGTGAGTTGTAGACAATATCAGCCTTTGAATTTAGTTTGCCCAACCCATTCCTTATCCTCAGGGACCTTATAATCTGATTGGAGAAACAGAGCCTCCACACATGAAAACAATCTAAGAGTGTTACCAAGGAACAAATAAAGTTGTGCAAATTTGATGCAAGGCAGCTTGGTGTGGTGGAAAGAAGTCTGGCCTTGCGGTCAGAAGCCTTGGATTCATATCCAAGATCTAACTATGCATATTACTTCTTCCCTAGCCTCAGTTTCCTCAGCTGTAAAAAGGAGATAACAACACTTGCACCATCTGTCTCACAGGGTTGTTGTGAACAAAGTGTTTTGTAAATGTTAAGGTCCAATAGAAATATGGGTGCCCAGGTCCCGAGGGGATACCAGATAAAGAAAACTTTGGTGAGATGCTGATCAACTGAATGCAATTTTTGGGGGAATGCACCTGAGAGATTAAAAGGAGGCTGATTCACAAGGGAAGGATCAAAGGGCTCTTATACAGAACGAATCTCCATAACAAAAAGATTTCTAAGGCCTTACCAATGTCCTACTTATAGTAATAACTGACATTGATAGAGAGCTTTGCTGTTTACTAAGTAATTTTCTCACAATAACCTGTTGGGTAGTTAGTTCAAGTCTTATTATCTTCATTTTATAGTCTCAGAGGCATAAGTGACTTGACCAGTGGTCACATGGCTGGTAAGTATTGGGTCTGGGACTTGTACCAGGTCTTTCTGACTCCAAGCCAGGGCTCCTTCCGTCATAGCGACAACATCTCTTTAAAGGGATATTTAATACAGCAAAACTCCAGTGGAGAGAAGAATGTAGATAGTCCCTTGGAATTTGTCATGATGGGATTTGGCCTGTTCGATTATTTGAGGATTATCTGAAGTCATTGTTTCAAATGAAGATACCCTAAATCCTTTCCAAATTGCAGAATTTCAGTGTCGGAAGGGACCTTAGCAGCCATGCACTCCAAACCGGACCTGCCAAAAGAATCCCTTAGATCACATACCTCTCATTCAACTTTTGCTCGAAGTCGGTCCATTCTACTTTGGGTTGCCTTCAGCTGTGAGGAAATTTAAACCAAACCTTTTTGCCTCTTTGCAACTCTTACCCACCCTTGGGACCAAACAAAACAAATCTATTCATTCTTCCACATGAAAGCCCTTCAGCTATTTGAAGACAGCTGTCATATTCCCCTCAACCCTTCCCCATCCCACACTCTGTTTTCTTCAGACAAAAACACCTTAATCCATTCAATCGACTTTCATAGACTATGAACTCAAGGCCTTTTACCATCCTGGTCACTTTTCAGCTTATCAATGTCCTTCCTAAAATGTGGCATCCGGAACTGCACTCCACATATGGTCTGACCAGGGCACAGTACAATGAAATTATCACCATTCTGTTCCTGGAAAGCTTCGCCTAAGATGGCATTAGCTTGCTTGGCCACTGTATTACACCTTGAACACATATTGAGTTTGTATCTTTAGATAAGGGGTTCTTAAGCTGAGACCATTAACATGTTTAAAATAGTTTGATAACTGTATTTCAATATAATTGATTTCCTTTGTGATCCTATGCATTTTATTTTACTCATTTTAAAATATTACTCTAAGAAGGGATTCTTGGGCTTCCCCAGACTGCCAGAGGGGTCCATGATACACAAAAACAGGTGAAGAGCCCTGGAAGAGGTTGGTGAAAATGAAAATGTAATTTTTCCCTCATCCTTAGATCATTTTTTGGTATTTTCTCAGAGAATGAAGAATTATTTGAATATCAAAAGTTGAAATGATGTCAAAATCACTGGTCTGAGACTCAGAATACTTGAGTTTGAATCTCATCTTTTTCACCAGTGTGACTCTGAACAATTCACTTAGATACTCTTCTTGGTCAGACCAGATATAGAATCTTGCATTTTCAATGCCTGCTTAAAACTCTAAGCACTCCATACTCCTGCTTCAGCTACCTTCATGGCCATTGAAACAAATTGTTCTCATCTACCTATTCTGCCAGGAGAAATCTTCACATACTTGGGAGAGATAGCTCCCTGATTCACTGATGGATTTGAGGCCTCAACCTGGTTTAGCCCATCTGCTTAGATGGTTTACTAGGCAGTTACTGGGTACAAACATATTTGGAAATTACATGATAGAAAATATTAGTATCATATTATAATTATATTATAATATAGAATATAATAAAATGAAATATATAATATAAAAAATAAAAGGCAGAAATAAAAATTACATTTTTGTCTTAAAATTTTTATTTATATTACATTTTTATATTTATTATTACATTTATTTATATCACAATTTTTCTAAAAAGAATTAATTCAATTAACTAAAACAAAAGATTCAATTTGCTCTGTTTGGCCCTAAATGACAGAATCAGGAACAACGGGTGGAAATTGTACAAAAATGGATTTTGGTTCAATGTAAGGAAAAACTTTCTGAGAGTTCTAACTATTCAAAAGTAGAGCAAATTGCTTTGGGAAGTTGTGGATGCCCAATCTCTTAAGAGCTCCAACTAGAGGCTGAATGGCTACTTGTCAAGGATGGATAGGTAGGTGTAATGGTGGGCAGAGTGCCAGGTCTAGAGTCAGGAAGACCTGAGTTCAAATCTGGTCTCAGACACTTACTAGCTGTGTGACCCTGGGCAAGTCACTTAACCCTATTTGCCTCAGTTTCCTCATCTGTAAAATGAGCTGGAGAAGGAAATGCAAACTACTCCAGTATCTTTGCCAAGAAAACCCCAAATAGAGTCATGAGGAGTCAGACTCAGCTGAAACGACTGAAGAACAATACTTTTTTCAAGGATATGGTAGAGAGGCTTCTTACAGCTAGGTAGCACAATGGATAGAGTGCTGGGCCTGGAGTCAGGAAGACAAAAGTTCAAATCCTGCCTCAGACACTTACTACCTATGTGACCCTGGGCAAATCACTTAAACTCTCTCAGCCTCAGTTTCCCCATTGTTAAAATGAGGATAATAATATCATTTACCTTACGGGAAGATTGTGTGGATGAACATGATAACGTGCTTTGTAACCCTTAGAGTGCTATGTAAAGATGATGATGATGATGATGATGATGATGATGATTACCTCTAGTTCTTTCCCGTCAAGATTCTGCAATTCCAGGATAATAATACTTGCTTTTGGTACTTTTTTGGTTTGGTTTATTTTTGGTTTTTTGTGAGGAAAGTATTTTGTTAACCTTAATGTGCTGTGTCAATATGAATGGTTGGTTATCATCATCACCTAAATAATTAGGAAAGTAAATATGCTTTTTTACATAAGTTTGAATTCCTTAGCACTCAGTAGTTGTGTGATCTCTGGTCAATACACTTAGACTTTTGGGGTAAAAAGGTAGGGTTGAGATAATAAAGCATTCCAAAGCCAAATACTTTAATTTTTGCATGATCCACTCTTTTGGATTGTCTGAGCTCCTGCATCCACCCCTTATCACAAATAAGGGAAAGTTGACTTTTTCCTCCCCATACAACAATGGCATTTGAATCTGGGATGGTTTTAGGCAGAGCATGTGCATACATTTTCTATTTCCAGTCCATCTTGAAACCCATATTGCAAAATTAAATAGCAATGTAGTAACAGTAACAGTAGAACACTTCCCCCATTAACCCTGAGCTCACTTTCCCACAAATTTCCGTTCAGTGGGAAGAATAGGCCTGCATAGGCGAGGCATACAAATGTGAGAGATGTGTGTGGCCAGCACATCCACATGGAGGTAGGCACTTGGAATGAACATGTGTGAGTAGGACATCCACACAGAAGATCAAAGAACTGACGTCTGAACATGATAGCTGAAGGACCAGTGAGTCAGGGAAAGAGATAAGAAAAGTTTTGGAAAGAGTATCTGTGTGTGGAATCAGGAGACGTTGGGGTTGAATCGTGCATGGTTATACAACTTGCCAAGGATGCACTGGGGAGGCAGAGACCATATTAGAAATGGGCCAGGGAGGCCAAGAATCTGGAGGTCACTCTGATTACAAGACCACCTTCCCTAAGGGGACTAAGAATTATAGGACACAGATAAGCTAAGGACCAAAGTCCTATAGGTTTTCATGTTTTCACTGCTTTATCCTGAGTCTTTCCTGGAGGGCAGTGGTTCCTAACCCCTGGGCCATGGACCCTTTGGAGGGTGATGGGGACAGAGTTTATTGTACTGAGTGTACGAGTCCATACATACTCCATTTTATCACTATGTACTTCCACAATCAGTAGATACTAATAATGCAAGTAATATAGGAGAAAGGGAGTACTTGACATTTTTTTACATTAAAAAGGGATTTTCATGCTCAGAAAAGTTTGAGAACCAATACCCCAGGTATCTCAATCAACAAGCATTTATCGTTATACTATTCATATTATACATATTATACTATGTCACATTTGTAGGTTAGGCCTTGAAAGGAGAGAGATGGAGATGAAGGCATAGATAGGTCAAAACAGCAGTGGGCTTAGCTCCTGGACATTTTGCACAATGAGCTAGTATCCTAGGATTTATTTGATCTAATTTGGGCATCTCACCTTATTGGCTGGGGAAACAAGCGGAAGGAATGTGTTTATTTCTGTTCCTTCTTTGCATCCTGCCCCCCAACTTCCTAATTGCTTTGGTTAGTGAAGAAATAAAAATTAGCATGTTTATCCCACTTTTAAATTCTTCTAGTGAGAAATCATTTACCCATTCCCAATTTAAATTTGTAATCGGGCCATAACCTTTCGGGGCTGATTATAGCCTGCGTCTTCTCAGATCTTTCTGTTGAGGACGCTTCCCTTCCAAATGCATCTGAGCTCTCTTGGAACTTGACAATTTGTCAGTGAGTCACCAGCATCTGTCAGGTACACACCTATGCTAGCTGCCCTGCATATGGGCTAAGGAATGGAAAGGGAAAGAGCAATGTAGCCCTGCCCTTTTATTTTTCATTTATAGTCCACTGGATTTGCCTTTATATAAAGTCTCTCCCTCATTTTATTGTTTTGGCAACTAGTGGCTTACCCCTGTTCTCAGTCTCTTACCTTTTACTTCTCTCCATTCTGACTTACCCCCTTTCTCTGCTCTCACCCTCAGGGGTTGCTGAGCTAACTCCAACCTGGTGTGTGACTTTTCCAAGACACGGTAACTTGTCCTGAGAGCTGGCGTCACCATGGCTGCTGGAGTCGCAGCTTGGCTGCCCTTTGCCAGGGCAGCAGCCATCGGCTGGATGCCCGTGGCCAACTGCCCCATGCCCCTGGCCCCAGCTGACAAGAACAAGAGGCAAGATGAGCTGATCATTCTCAACGTGAGCGGGCGCAGGTTCCAGACATGGCGGACCACACTGGAGCGCTACCCCGATACCCTCCTTGGCAGCACAGAGAAGGAATTCTTTTTCAACGAGGACACCAAGGAGTATTTCTTTGACCGAGACCCTGAGGTATTCCGCTGTGTCCTTAACTTCTACCGCACAGGGAAGCTGCATTACCCCCGGTACGAGTGCATCTCCGCTTATGATGACGAGCTGGCTTTCTATGGCATCCTTCCAGAGATCATTGGGGACTGCTGTTATGAAGAGTACAAGGATCGCAAGCGGGAGAACGCAGAGCGGCTGATGGATGACAATGACTCCGAGAACAACCAAGAATCCCTGCCATCGCTCAGTTTCCGTCAGACTATGTGGCGGGCCTTTGAGAACCCACACACAAGCACGCTGGCCTTGGTCTTCTACTATGTCACAGGCTTCTTCATCGCCGTTTCCGTCATCACTAATGTAGTGGAGACGGTGCCCTGTGGCACGGTGCCTGGGAACAAGGAGCTGCCGTGTGGTGAGCGTTACGCGGTGGCCTTCTTCTGCCTGGACACGGCCTGTGTCATGATCTTTACTGTTGAGTACCTGCTGCGGCTCTTTGCGGCACCCAGCCGCTACCGCTTTATCCGGAGTGTGATGAGCATCATTGATGTGGTGGCCATCATGCCATACTACATTGGCCTGGTGATGACCAACAATGAGGATGTCTCCGGCGCTTTTGTCACACTTCGGGTCTTCCGAGTCTTCAGAATTTTCAAGTTCTCCCGGCATTCCCAGGGCTTGCGAATCCTGGGTTACACGCTTAAAAGTTGCGCATCGGAGCTGGGCTTCCTCCTCTTTTCTCTCACCATGGCCATCATTATCTTTGCCACTGTGATGTTTTATGCCGAGAAGGGCTCTTCCGCCAGCAAATTCACAAGCATCCCGGCCTCCTTCTGGTATACCATCGTCACCATGACCACGTTGGGGTAAGTAATGCTCACAACCTGTCGGGGTGAAAGTTGATCCATGCAGGCTTGGAGTGGGGGAATGAGGATATGAGAACTCATCCAAACTCCCCTGGAACCAGGAGGGAACTCCTAACTGAGAAGACCAAAGCGTATGCGAGTCCTGGCTTCTAAGGGGATGGAATGAGGGAAAGGGGTGATCAAATGGTGGTGGCTTGAGCCTGAAATATACTTTCCAAAGTTTATAGGCCAAATGGACCATTTTATTTTTAGATGAGTAGCCTGTGTTAGGTCCTTGAAGACTTGTACCTCTGGCAGGAAGTGAGGAGCGTCAGTGATTTGCCACGGGGAGGGTGTACTTTGGTGCTGCTCTAGTTAACGGAAGACAGACTTTGCTCCGTGGATTCCTCCTGTGTAGAGTTTTTTTTTTCCTCCCAGCATATTCAAAGGTTGTTTGTTTTGCTTGTACTGTATCTATTTCTCCTCAGTGGACTCTCAGAAGCTGGATGGCCATGGGCAGACTTTCTCTCTGTGATTCTGAACTTGGGCCCCACCCCGTTCCAAAGAATGAATGACCCTGTTTTCTCTGTTCACGTGTGGCTAAGCTGCATAGGACACCTGGGTGTTGTGCCATGATCCAAACAGATCAGATAGTCAGATGCAACGGGAGCACTAGCCTTAGTCAGAGGGGAGAGGCAGACTTGGGGTGGAGGGTATGCAGCATGTGGAGCTCCTCACCTATACAGGCTGAGTCCTCTTTTCTCTGCTTCATCTGAGGGCAGAGAAAATGTATTTATGCCTCTTGAATGTGAAACCTTCCACCAGAGGAAGGGGGCTTTCAGAGAAAGAGATTGCAGCCTTCACCCTAACAGGATTAGAACCAATAAAGGCAGCTTTATAGAAACATGTATTTCTTTAGGGTTCTGCTCCAGCTGTTGGAAGTTGTTGAGGCTAATGCAATCCTATCACAATTCATACGCTGGGTTTATATTTGCTTAGGCCAGGAAGTGTTATATTGCTGATGGAGAATTCATGAAGCTTTTTATTTGGTCTTTGACAATTCTGCCGGTTGCATCCCGGTGATTTGATCTTTTTTTCTTCTGGCTGAGGCCTCATGACTCAGGTGTCAGTCTTTCCATAGTGCTGTGTGGGCTTACTGGGAATGACTGAGCAGGTGATGGGACCTTTTAAAATGATTACATTTGTCGTCCTCCTGGGTCCGGGAAGCCACAAAGCACAAGGGGGAGGAGAGAGAGGAAGGATATCATTGGCCATGTCTGGTGTCTAAAGGCCTGATGAGAGCCAAGGCAGCAGGGTCTGGTAGTCTCCTTAATAGAGATTTGCCCTTTGGGTCCCTGGATGCATCATTTCAGGTGAAGGGCCCTACTGACTGTAACTAGCAGCCAGGATAAATAAGAATTTCTACCTTTCTGGGAGTGAGTGACCAGCTGGCCAAACTGTGTCTTCATGACTCCCAAATCCAGTGTTCTGTGTAGGACACCATGCTGCTTCTCATTTTCCAGAGTCCCTCTCCTTTATTCAGAGGCTATTGGAAGTGGAGTCCTCCGAGCCCAGCAGATGGGCTCCGTAAGTGGTCATGTGACTAGTGTTCTAGAGGTGTCAGGTAACTTTTTCCCAGACTAGTGATTGCAAAACTTTATATAAATTCCAAGGAGCACAGGGTGTATGATTATCCAGATGTTGGTAATATTTGCGATTCTTGAAATTCCAGCTCGCAGGATGGAGCATTCATAATACCAGAATGAAGCAGGAGATGAGGCCTGAATTAGGCAGGAAATAGGGAAGAGAAAACAGAGGGAAAAGAAAAGGGGAGCAGTCTGTGTGAGACCAGTGGCCCAGACAGAGGCAGGAGATGCCCACCAAACAGCCTTTGCACTCTATCCTTCCAGGATTTTATAAAAATAGTACAGAATCTCAGAGTTGGAAAGAGGCTTCAGAAGCGGTCCAGGCCAACTCGTATCTGAACAACCAAGCCATATCTCCTCAGAGTACCAGATCATTCATCCTGTGCTTGAAGACCATTTGGGGGAATCCCTTATCTCCCAAGGAAGCCCTGTTAGGCTCAGAGTCTGCCCTTCACACGCTGCCATTGTTCCTGCTTTGTTTTGGTTTGGTGGTTTTGGAGTAGGGAGGGGGTCATTGATCTGCCGGCCTGTTGGTCTGTCAGAGCTCTCCTTTCCTTCCACCATTTGTAGCGCACACAAAGGAAACTTTGGGTCTGACTTTCTCATGTGTTCCCTTCTTGTTGACAAAGAGGATCTTCCTCCTCCTCTGCCCCTCCCCCTCTTCCCCATTTCTTCCTCTCCCCCTCCTCCTTTCTTCCCTACCCTCCTCCTCTTCCTCCTCTTCCCCCCCTTCCTCCCCCTTCTCCTCTCTTCTCTACCCCCCCCACAATTCCAGGAGGGTAACCATTTCAGCAGGCTGGGTTCTGAATAGTTCAATTTTTACTGTACCCAGCACATTATGATATTATGTTCAACTAGCTACCTAAAATTATTACTAAGGATAAGGATAATCCCCATTCTAACCTAAGGACAACAGCAACAACGATAATCACTAGCATTTCTATAAGTACTTTAAAATGCTTTACGTATATGATCTCATTTAATCCTCACAGCAACCCTGGGAGGCAGGTGCTATTGTTGTATCCATTTTACAGATGAGGAAACTGAGGCTGAGAGTGAATAAGTGACTTGCCCACAGTCACACCAATAGTAAGTATCTGAGATGAGATTGGAACTCAGGTCTTTCTAACTTCAAGGTCAGCCCTCGATCCACCGTGCCATGTAATTGTTTATCCAGTTAAGCTTCTCACAGAAAAGGCAGCAGAATAGATAGCAGGCTGGCCTTAGGGGCAGGAAGAATTGAGCTTGAAGTCCTACATCTGGCACATAAAGGCTATGTAACTGTGGGCAAATATCTGAACCTTAACAAGAGCCAAACAATCTCTACCCTAAAGAAACTTACATTTTGTTTCAGTAATAATAAAGGCTTGTTCCTATATTTGTTTGTGTGTGTGCTATATTCCCTTTCCCCCTCACACATTAGACTGTAAGCTCCCTGAGGGAAGAGACTGCCATTTTCTGTGTCTTTATCCTTTAACAGTTAATAACTAGCACGTTGATAGTGCTTTAAGACTTCTTGGTCACATCATTAAAAATGTGGACAAATTAACAAATATTCATTGAACTGAATTGACTTATAATACTTTACAGTGGATTGGCGCTTCATAGTTTCTGTATCACTTCTTGACCATTACAATAAGTACCTTTTTTTTTTTAACCAGACCTTGATTCCTTTGTTCAAAGGAAATCTCAGTAGGGAAATTCCCTCTAACCTGCCCTCGATTTATGGAAAGAGCTAATAGGTGCTACCGCCTTGACTTGATAGATGGATAAACAGGCTCAGCCTGGGTCAGTACCAGGGCAAAAGGTCACACAGATGGTAAATGGGACCAGAAGGGCCAGGCCTTTGGATTCCTACTTCAGTACTATTTCTACTGCACAGGCTGTCTAATCCCAGGAGGTCCCAGGGGGTTGAGCTTATGAGGATCAGTAACTAAGAGCTATCGCAAGTTTTGAAGAATTTTGCAGACGAGCATCTGAAGGAGTTTTCCAACCCTAAGAAACTGCATCAAAGAGACTTTTTAGTTAATCTTCCAGTTGGATATTCTGACTTATTCCCTGTGGTTAGATCCATGAATTCAGCTACAGAAAGCTATAATGGAAAGAGGGCTGGTCTTGTCGGAAAATCTGGGCTTCGGTCCCAGGGCTGACCTTTTCTCACTATGGGATCTTCTTGGCAGATCTTTTTAACTGCTTGGAGACTTGTTTTCCCCATCTGTAAAATGGAAGGATTCATTTCTCAGGGGTGTTGACAGGATTAATTGAAATATTGCATGTCGTGGGCCCTGTAACTATAAAGCGCTATAGAAATATGCACTCTTATCAGTGCTCACCTCTGCAAGTGTCTTACAGCTTGGTAGGGGAGCACGGTGCAGCCCAGATTGTCCCTGGAACCTTGCCCCGTAGAATCTCATCATAATGCACCCTCTGGGTTTCAGACAGCCAAGGGCTTTTTCCCTTAAGGAAATTAACAACAAGCAGACAGTTCCCAAGGGCTGAAGTTTCTGTGGGTGGGGACAGACTCACATCACAGCAAGGAATCATGATGTTCCAGGCTAACTCGAGGTACAGGCAGAATGAGTGGAATACAGACCATTTCTCATGCCAAGAATGCTTGTCCTCAAGCTCTGGGAATCCTAAATTCTATTCAAGTCTTAGATCAAGTGTTACCTTTTGCTTGAGGCTTTTCCTGGCTTCTCTATTCCTCCCTCCTCCTCCTCTTCCTCCTCCTCCTCTGCTCTTTATTTTCTGCATATCTTATATTCAATTCTCTTCCTTATAGGCATGTTCATTTTGGAGTTAGAGAGCCTGACTTCTCATCTAATTCTATTTGTCTGAGGCCCGTATGACCTTAGGCAAGTCCCTTGACGTGTTCAGGATCCAGTTTCTTCATCTATAAAATGAGGTGGTTGGAGTAGATCAGACCTGCACAACTTGGCAGTAGGTCGAGGCCAAAAATAAAATAGGCTAATCTTTGGGCCGCAGATAGGTTAGACTATAGACAGACCAATGATTAGACTATAGACAGACCAATGATGGTTGATTGCCGCAGGTCACATGACAAAGAGGAGTGCGCAGGGACAACCCTACATTTTTCGCAGGTTTCCTAAAATCCTTTGGCGGGGTGCAAGTGTCCTGTGGGCCATATGTTGTACAGGCCTGCATTAGATGATATCTAAGGTCCCCTCCAGCTCTAAATCTATGATTCTACGTTGTATTTTTTAAAAAAATTCAGTGAACAAAAATCATTTCTCTTTTCCTGCTTCCTCCCACCTTAGGAAAAGCTAAAAAAAAAAAAAAAGAACTAAAAAAAGCACAACAAATCAGCATAGCTAAACAAAACAAATTCCTACATTGGCCATGTCTTTAACATATGAACACACAGACATATAGATAGACAGATACAGATATATGTGTATATACATACATACATACATATACATATTCCTGAGTCCTTGTCATGAAATGAGTAATGTCATTTTTAGTCATCTGAAATCACGGTCAGTGGTTACACTCATCAGAATTCTTAACACTTAAAGTTTGTTTGTTTTAACACTATTTGTATTATAGTAGAAATTGTTCTCTTGGTGTTGCTCACTTTGCTTTGCCTCCTTTAATTTGTTTATGATGTCACCGTTCATGTTTACGTCACAAATCCATTTAGAATTTATCTTGGTATATGGTGCGAGAAGTTGGTCTATACCTAGTTTCTGCCAGTTTGCTTTCTAGTGTCTGTTCCCCTGATTTCCTTTTTTTCCTTTGTATCTTCAATGCCTACCAACAAACCTAGCACAGAGTAGGTGCTTAACGAATGCTTATTGAACTAAACTGAATTCTGTATCAAGCAAACAATCTCAAGTATCATTGCGTTTGGGGGAGATAAGTCAGTTTAGTCAAGAGCATTCTACAATGCCACCTTTAGGCCCTGCTGGATTGGTGTCAGCTTGCTTGGACCAGCGAATTTCCAGTTCTTGACCTTCTCTGTCCTTGGCTACTCAGGTATTCCAAAATTAAAGCACTCCTTAGAGATCTTAGGCTATTCTGAGAGAAGTCATATATATATATATATATATATATATATATATATATATATATATATATATATATATATATATATATATATATATATATATATATATGATATATATATGACTGATAGATAAGGGTCCCAATGTACCCTGCTCTAGTCAGACCATATCTGGAGTGTTGTGAACTAAAGTTCTAGGTACTACGCTATAGGAAGAATTTTAATAAGCTAGAGAGTATCCAAAGAAGGGAGACCAGGATATTAATAGACCTCAGCTTCATACCATTGGTTGATCAAAGGGGCTAGGAATATTTAGCCTGGGAAAGAAATGGCTTGCAGGGATGTACTAGAGCCAGCTCTTACTAGGAGAGCTGATTGTTAAATTTTCAGCATGAGCATATACACCTCAGAAATGGACAAATGTTACAAATTGGGGCTTGATTTGTTTCATTGATTGCCTAGACCAGAGGTGCTAAACGTGCCTCCCACTAGCCTCATGCAAACCCCAACACTCCCACAGTGCGTCTGAACCGGAATAAAATGTAATTAGGAAATATTTAACAAAATAAATAAAAATACAGTAAAACATAAAAAATGTTAATATGTGATTTTTCTAAGTCAATATGTGACTAGTAAGGATCCTTATGTACAATTTAGTGGCCCCATTTCCATTTGAGTCTGCCATCACTGGTCTAGACTTAAGAAAGTGATTGAGAAAATGTTAATAACGCAGATGAAACTTAAAAATGTGCCTTGCAAACAATTTTTTTCAATGAGTCACTTGTTAAACATTTACCAGCACACTTTTGCTTATGGGGGAAACGTCTTCAAGTATTTGAAGGGTTGGCATGTTTGCACATGACGTTACACTTGAGGCATTAGATTTTTTCCCCCTTTTTTCCCCCTTTTATTTATTTATTTATTTTTAATTTATGGAATGAAACAAACTTTTTTGATAACATAGTATAATAAAAATTTTTAGAAACTTGATTTTTTTTTAATCTGTTTCAGAGGGAAGAACTCTGAGCGATGCTTTTGTTTGTTTATTTGTTTATTTGAAGCTATGGGATATTGGTACAGTTTACAGAGGTGGATTAGGTTTGATAGAAGGAAAAGCTTCCAAGTCATTAGAGCTTTCCTAAAGTAAAATGGACTGTTACAGAATGGTAGTGGGCTCTCCCTCACTAGAGGCCTGGATGACCACTTGCAGAGAATGCTGTTGGAGAGGGGATGCTTGTTCATGTTTGGGTTAACTTAGCCAGCCTCTGGTGTCCCTTCCAACTCTTAGATTCTGTGACTTAGCCGTTCTACAACTCCAGGTGACTTAAATGCATTTTTTTTCTAAATGAAGTTTTCATTTCCAAAGTATTTTATAACTAAAGTGTTTTCCTCAAAACAAACCTGTTAGGTAGATAGCATAAATATTCTTTTCCTCATATTATAGACGAAGAGGCTGAGACTATATGATATGACTTGTCTGAGGTCAGGAGGCTAGCAAATGTCTGCCTCATGTGCAATGTCTCTTGTTGGACACTTTGAATAAAAATTTTTGAAGGTGATATTTCCTACTCTTGGGGAATTTGCAAGTCTGATAGGAGAGATAAGGCCCCTAAATACAGAAATGACTAATAATGAAAATAATCATGGCTAACATTTATGTAATACTTTAAAGTTTGCAAAGTACTTTACATATATTATTTCATTTGATCCTCACAACAACCTTGGGAAGTAGGCGTTATTATAATCCTCATTTTACAGATGAGGAAACTGAGGCAGGCAGCGGTGAAGTGACTTACCCAGGGTCACACAGCTAGTAAGTGTCTGAGGTTAGATTTGAATTCAGGTCTTCCTGACTCCAGACCCAGCACTCAATTCACTGTGCCTTCTATGTATAAGCACTCTCTTCAGTTATTTGAGGGGCTGTCATTTGGAAAAAAGGAGGTATTATACTTGTTTTGGTTGGCTCCAGAGATCAGAATTAGTAGCAACAGGGGCAAGTTGCAGAGAGGTAGAGTTAGGCTTGATGTCAGTCAAAAAAAAAATTTCCCAGCAATTAGAGTTGTCCAAAAATGGAATGAGTTGCCTCAGACTGCAGTGGGTTCTTCCTCCCTGCTGGCCCAGATTAGATGATTGGGTGACCAGTTGTTAAAAAGGCTTCTCTGTCTCTGTCTCTCACTCTCTGTCTCCCTGTCTGTCTCTGTCTCTCCCCCACCCCCCTTATTTTATTGGTGTGTTTTGTTTTTTGCATTACAAATATTTATAGATTATTCAGACTCAATGAGAGATCTCTTGTAACAAAACAAAGCTAACAATACAGTGATATCATCTGAAAGTACATGCAGTATCCCACATCTGTAGCACCCTCTTCTTTTTATTTTTTTATTTTTTTCTTTTTCTTTTCTTTTTTCAAATATAAATTTATTTACTTTTAGTTTTCAACATTAACTTCCACAAGTTTTTGAGTTCCAAATTTTGCCCCATCTCACCCCTCCCCCCCCCAAGATGGCATGCATTCTGAATATCCCTTCCCCTAGTCTGTCCTCTCTTCTATCTCTCCCCTTCTCTTATCCCCTTCCCCTTCTATTTTCCTGTAGGCAGGATAGACTTCTATACCCCATTCCTGTATTTCTTATTTCCCAGTAGCATGTGAAATTTTTTTTTAAACATATGTTTTTAAAACTTTGGGTTTTAAATTTTCTCTCTTCCTCCCTCCCCACCCACCCTCACTGAAAAGGCAAACAACTCAATATAGGTTATACATGTGCAGTTATGCAAAACACTTCCGTAGTAGACATGTTGTGAAAAACTAACTCTATTTCCCTTAATCCTATCCTGCCCTCCCATTTATTCTATTCTTTCTTTTGACCCTGTCCCTCCTCAGAAGTATTTCTTCTGATTACCCCTTTCCCAATCTGCCCTCCTTTCTATCATCCCCCTTCTCTTGTCCCCTTCTCCCCCTATTTTCCTGTAGGGTAAGACAGATTTCCATACCCAATTGAATGTGTATGTTATTCCTCCTTAAGCCAAATCCTATGAGAATAAGATTCACTCATTCCCTCTCACCTTCCCCTGTTTCCCTCCACTGTAAGAGACTTTTCTTTTCTTTTTTTGTGAGATAATTTACCCCATTCTACCTCTCCCTTTCTTCTTCTCGAGTATCTCTCTCATCCCTTAATTTTATTCTCCAGATATGACCCCTTAATCTTCAACTCACCCTGTGCCCTCTATCTATCTATCTATCAACTACCCTAATACTGACAAAGGTCTTATGAGTTATAAATATCATCTTTCCATGCAGGAATGTAAACAGTTCAATCTTAATAAGTCTCTTATGATTTCTCTTTCCTGTTTACCTCTTCATGTTCCACTTGAGTCCTGTATTTGAAAGTCAAATTTTCTATTCAGCTCTGGTCTTTTCATCAGGAATGCTTGAAAGTCCTCTATTTCACTGAATTACCATTTTTTCCCCTGAAGGATTATACTCAGTTTTGCTGGGTAGGTGATTCTTGGTTGTAATCCTATCTCCTTTGCCCCAGAATATTATATTCCATGCCCTGCAGTCCTTCAATGTAGAAGCTGCTAAATCTTGTGTTATCCTGATTGTGTTTCCACAGTACTTGAATTGTTTCCTTCTGGCAGCTTGTAATATTTTCTCCTTGACCTGGGAACTCTGGAATTTGGCTATAATATTCCTAGGAGTTTTCCTTTGGGGATCTCTTTCAGGAGGAGATCTGTGGATTCTTTCAATTTCTATTTTGCCCTCTGGTTCTAATATATCAGGGCAGTTTTCCTTGATAATTTCTTGAAAGATGATGTCTAGGCTCTTTTTTGATCATGGCTTTCAGATAGTCCAATAATTTTTAAATTCTCTCTGGATCTATTTTCCAGGTCAGTTGTTTTTCCAATGAGATATTTCACATTGTTTTCTAATTTTTCATTCTTTTGGATTTGTTTTACAGTGTCTTGATTTCTCATAAAAATTCAATTGTATTCTAATTTTTAAGGAAGTATTTTCTTCAGTAATCTTTTTTGGATTTCATTTTCCATTTGGCCAATTTTTTTTTAGGGCATTTTTCTCCTCATTGGTTTTTTGGGCTTCTTTTGCCATTTGGGTTGGGCTATTTTTTAAGGTGCTATTTTCTTCAGTATTTTTTTGGGTCTCCTTTAGCAAGCTGTTGACTTGTTTTTCATGATTTTCTTGCATCACTCTCATTTCTCTTCCCAGTTTTTCCTCTACTTCCCTTACTTGCTTCTCAAAATCCCTTTTGAGCTCTTCCAAGGCCTGGACTGATTCATTTTTCTTGGAGGCTTTGGATGTAGGAGCTTTGATTTTGTTGTCTTCTTCTGGTTGTATATTTTGATCTTCTTTTTCACCAAAGTAAGATAATATAGTCTGACTCTTTTTGCTGCTTGCTCATGATCCCAGCCAATTACTTGAGTTTTAAACTCTTTGTTAAGGTAAGAGTCTGCTTCCAATGTGGAGAGTGTACTGTCCCAAGCTTCAGGGGTTTGTATAGCTGTTTTCAGAGATACTTGTAGGACCTGTAAATTTTCAGTTCTTCCAAGGTGGTATGATAAGGGGCGAGGTGTTTACTCCTTTCCTGGCCTGTGACACAAGTACTCCTTTCTGTCCTGTAACTGTGTGGAGGGGTTTCTCTCCACAGCCACTACAAGCTCCACCACGCCAGCATTCCTCCTCACCCCAGCACTGCCACCCAGAACTGTGACCCAGATCCAAACACGGGCAAAGCAAGAGATTCCTGCCTCAGCACTGGCAAAGAGATCCCTGCAATCCCTCTCTGATCAGCCACTGGATTCCCCCTCAGTCTGTGGGCGGAAGCTGGAAGCAGCTGCCCCCCCCAGGGCCAGCTCTTGGGGAATGGAGCTGAACCCGCCTTCCTTCTCAGCACCGCAGAAACAGACTTTTCCCACTGACCTTCTAAGTTGTCTTTGGCATTGTGATTGAGGAGTCTGGAAACCTCCACAGCTGCCCCAATTCAGTCCTCTCAGGCCGGCTCCAGGTTTGCTGTGGCCTGCGCGCCCACGCTGTACTGTGCTGCGCTCCCAGCCCGGCGCAATACCCCTTTCTAATCAATCATCCAGGTAGTCTTGGGCTGGAAATTTGTTCCACTCTGTCTTTTTGTGGGTTCTGCTGCTTCAGAATTTGTTTAGAGCCATTTTTTATGAGTATTTGGAGGGGTTTGGGGGAGAGCTCAAGCAAGCCACGGCTTTCACTCTGCCATCTTGGCTCTGCCCCACCCTCTTCTTTTTTTAAAAAAAAAATGTGTATAAACAAAAACCTCCTCCTTCCCATTCCCCACCCCACTGGGAAAAACAGAGAAACAAAGACACCAACAACAAAAAAGAAAAAAAGAAATTCCTTGTAACAAATGTGGATGGTCAAGTGAACCAAATTCCTTCATTGGCTAAATAAAAAAAAATCTGATTCTGCATAGTAAATCTCTGTCAAGAGATGGATAGTAGGTGTTATCCTTGCTTTTCTGGAGTCATGGATGGTCACTGTATTGATCACAGTTCTTACAGCTTTCCAAGTTGTTTGTCTTTCCAGTATTGTCATTGTATAAATTGTTTTGATTTTGCTCACTTCATTCTTCATCAAGTTATAAAAGTCCTTGAAATTGCTCGTTTTTATAATATCAATGTTATGTTACAAATTGTCCTTGGCTCTGCTCACTTTACTCTGCATCAGTTCATGCAAGCCCTCCCATGTCTCTTTGAAATCATCTATTTCCTCATTTCTTACAGCACAATAATATTCTGTAACATTTGTATACCACAACTTATTCAGTCATTTCCCCAATGGCTGGGCATCCCTTTAGTTTTCAGTTTTTTGCCACTACCAAAAGAGCTTCTGTCAATTTTTTTTACATATAGGACCTTTTCATCTTTCTCTGGTTTCTCTTCAGTAGAAGCCTAGCAGATATAGATACAGATATAGGCATAGATATAGCTATACCACTGTAGATATGGGCACAAGGCACACACTGTTTGGTAGCTTTTTATGCATAGCTCCAAATTGCTTTCCAGAGTAGCTGGATCAGTTCACAGCTCGACTAACAGTGTGTCATGTGCCTAGTTTCCCACAGCTCCTCCAACATTTATCATTTTCTCTCTTGGTCATCATTGCCAATATGAAAGGTCTCTTCAGATATTCTTATTGTTGTTCAGTTGTTTCAGTTGTGTCTGACTCTTCATGACCCCGTTTGGGGTTTTCTTGGCAAAGATACTAGAGTGGTTTGACATTTTCTTCTCCAGCTTATTTTATAGTTGAAGAAACTGAAGCAAATGGGTTAAGTGACTTGCCCAGAGTCACACAGCTAGTAAGTATCTGAAACCAGATTTGAACTCAGGTCTTCCTGACTTTGTGTGGATCACAACAAAATGTGGCAGGTCCTCAAAGAGATGAGAGCACCAAATCATTTTACTCATCTCCTGAGGAACCTGTATTCAGGTCAAGAAGCAACAGTTAGAACGTGGAACAACTGATTGGTTTAAGATTGGAAAAGGAGTGCTACAAGGCTGTATATCATCACCTTATTTATTTAACTTATATGCAGAAATGAGAAATGCCTGAGTGGACTGGGACAAGCAGCAACAATGTCAGATATGCAGATGATAGCACTCTGATGGCAGAAAGTGAAGAGGAATTAAGAAGCCTCTGGATGAGGGTGAAAGAGGAGAGTATAAAAGCTGGCTTGAAGCTTAACATCAAAAAATTAAGATCTTGGCAACTGGTCCCATCACTTCCTGGCAAACAGATGGAAAAGAAATGGAAGCAGTGTCAGATTTTATAATCTTGGACTCGAAGATCACTATAGACAGCAACTGCGGCCATGAAATTAAAAGACATTTGGCAAATCTGGACAGCATACTAAGAAGCAGAGACATCACCTTGTTGACTAAGAACCCAACAGTCAAAGTTAAGGTTTTTCCAGTAGCAAGATATGCTTGTGAGAGTTGGACTATAAGGAAATCTGAAGAATCAACGCTTTTAAATTGTGATGCTGGAGCAGACTTTTGAGAGTCCCTTGGATAGCAAGGGGATCAAGTCAGTCAATACTTAAATTAATTCAGACTATCAAATACTCAAGCTCAAGCTTAAATACTTTGGCCACATAATGAGAAGGTGGGACTCATTGGAAAAGACCTTGATGTTGGGAAAGATTGAAGGCAAAAGAAGAAGGGGACAGCAGAGGATGAGATGACCAGATAGTGTCATGGAAACAAGGAACATGAGCTTGGACAGACTTTGAGAGATAGTAGAGCACAGAAGGGCCTGGTGGGCTGTGATCCAAGGAGTCACAAAGAGTCAGATACAACTGAACAACTGAACAACAAACCTTCTCCCTCTAGGTCTGGCTCTCTGTCCACTGCCACATCTAACTCTGAGATTCTATGGTTCTAAGGGATAGAGCTAGGAGTCAAAACTGATTTCTGACCCCAAATTTCATTCTCTGTCTGTTATACCACAATGTCTCATTTTTCCAGGTTCCCAGTCGGGGCTGGGCTGCTTAGGAAGTGCCTTGGTACTGTCTCCCTCCAGCAGTACCAGAATCAGCATTCATTAGCTGTTAACTTGGCTTGGGAGGCTTAGGAATGGTTAGCCCTGTGAGGGAGAGAAGAACACAGCTCTCCCGACTGGGGTATAGCCCACAAGACAGGGGCAGGAGATGGAGGGGTAGACTTTCAGCTCTGACCCATCTCCAGCACCAGGCATTCCTGGTGTGGAGAAAGGAAGTCCAGAGTAGCCCCCATTATTGAGGTCATGGCAGACATAGCATTGTGAGTCTAGGAAAGCAGGGACCATCTGCAAGCAGGAATAATTTTGCTGTTTCTTTGATCCTGGGTGCATTGTCCCTTGGTCCATCTGAAATGACAGGTGTTTAAAGTGCTAAACCTTGCCTTTTGAAATTAATTCCAATTCCGGTGGGACCCATCTTACAGTTCCCTTCCAGAATCTCAAGGACTAACCAAACACTCATTCAGTCTCTCCTTCTTCTCTCTCCTTCTCTCCTTTCTTTTCCCTTTCTTTCCTCTTCCTATTTCTCTCCTCTTCCTCTTTCTCTCCCTCCCCTCCTTCCATCCCCTTCCATTTTCCTCCTTCTCTCTGTCCCTCTCTACCTCTTCCCCTTTTTCTCTACCTTTCTTCTTCTTCCTCTCTCCCTCTTCCACCTTTCCTCTCTCCCCCTCTCCTTCCCTCTTCCTCTCTCCCTCCTTCTTTCCCTCAGTTCCTCTCTTTCTCTCCCTCCCTCCTTCTGTTCCCTTCTCTCTTTTCCTATCTCTCTCACTCTCCACCTCTCTCCCTCTCTCTTTTCTTCTCTCTCTCCCCCTCTTCTTTTCTCTCTCTTCTTCCTTTCTCCCCTCCCTTTGTCCCTCTCTCCCTCTGTCCTCCCTCGCTCATTCTCCCTCTGTCCCTCTTTCTTCCCCACCCTTTCTCCTTCTGTCTTCTCCCTCCTTCCTTTTGTGAGTTTTGTTTTTGTTTTTGTTGCTACAAAACTACTAGTAAACACATACATGGCTCTTTCCCAGGAGCAGTAATTATTCTGCCTCAAAATCGTGTAAATACAAGGCAGTCTGGCCCTCCCTCTCCCCCAGAGATCCAGAGACAGTCTGCAGCTACTTCCCTTACTCTGTTTCTGCCACCTGAGGAGTTTTTCATACAATCCCAGCATAAGGAACTTCTCCCTTCCTGTCTAGACTTCTGGGTTGGGTAGGAGATGGTCGCATAAATAATTGTGTGGCCTAGATTAAAAGTGGGACCTGTCTCCCACTCGGGAAACTGCCTCAGGCACCAGCCTCTTCTCAGTTGTATTCTTTGAATGTCGGCATCCAAGGCTCAATGCCACTAACCAAATGGAATCTCAGTGTTTTGTCGGTGCCCAGATCCCCAAGCCTCCTGAATCCCAGGTGTCCTTTGCTGCTACTGTGAGGTGTTTATCACACCAAGAACCAAACCTTCTTTCCCTTCTCCTTCCTCTGCCCCACCTGCTTAAGACCAGGTGTGCTGTTTCTAGGGGATCATTTACAAGGAAAAAGAATAATTAAAGAAATGTTACTATGGGGAAATAAAAAGTACATAAAATAAATCTTTCCAGATAAGCCTGGGTGTGTCTGGCATTTGACTAAACCTATTTTAGGCTAACTAGGTACGTAGGCTGAGTCCTGCTCTTCTATTTTCAACAGCTTTGTCATAATTCTCCAGGGCCCCAGAGCTAACTAGAATGGTTTGGTCTATTGCCCAAACCCAAATTGTCTTCCCTTCTCCCCAGACTCCTTTCTGCTAGCATTGAGATCTACCTAGTGAAGCACCCAGACTAGAGGTTTTACCAATCTGTGCCAAACCTCATCCAATCAGGAAACCTTCCATTTTTGGTGTTCTGCTCTTATATTAATATTCAAGCACTAGATAACTAATCTTTGCAATTTTCCCCTACTTCAACCCCAAATTGGAAGAGGGTGGTGGTGATGGAGCTAAGGTAACCATCAAAAGTAATACAAGAGTACCCTATCACTCAAAAGAAATATTTCACTTTCAGGGTTTATTAAAAAAAACAAACCTACTACCTTCAGAGCTACAGATTCAGAAACACAGGTCCTGGGTTCAAATTCTGGTTCTTTCACTTGCAGCATGGGTGACCTTGGGCCTGTCTCTTAACCTCTCTGGACCTCAGTTTCCTTAATTGTAAAATGAGGAGATCGTACTAGATGACCTCTAAAGTCCCTTCCCCCTATGAATCAATGATTCTTGTGCATTTTGTATAGTCCTTGTATAGTCATTGCAAAGTGGGGAAATTGAGGCAGCGATATAGAAATCTTGATGTCTCTGGACAGACTGATGTCTCTGTCAGCCTATAAAGGAAAGAGCCCTCCTATATTCTTAAAGTTCTATTGGAATGCTCTTAACCATTAACCTTCTTGATGTCATCTTCTGTATTCATGTCTGGTCTTAAAGTTTATAGTGTCCTGCTACTATGTCCTTCATATTTGTGTCATTTTTAAGCTGTCTGTTATTAGAGGGGAGAGACCAAGTCCAAAATTCCCCTTGGATAGAACACGATATTGTTTACATTACGAATTTCTTTAGGTCAAAAAAGAAGATTTTGCAATTAAGCTTTTGGGGGTCCAAGAGTATTCCAACCAAAGCACTTCATAGACACAAACTATGCCTTCATCATCATGGCTTTAAAACTTCTGTCCCATGGTAGGATTGACATCTATCTGCCTTCTGACTTTTTTTGAGAAGTTCAGAAGGAATCTGCTTTCTCTGGCTCCATGGCAATAGACAGACAGGTTGGGGAGGAGCCGGGGTCTGGCATATAAAGGATTGGAAAAGGTGAGAAGGGTATGGAGATTTCATTTAGCCCATGTAATCATATTCCTGGTGCCAAGATTCCAACAGGTATCATTAAGCTGGATCAGAAAAATCGTTTTAATATAAATGCCACCTCCCATACCAGCTTGTTGATGGAGAGATGGATGAGACCAGGGACGCCTCCTTTGTAATGCAATGCTATAAAATCCCATCACCTTCATTATTTCCCATGGAGTCAACGCATCATAATACCCGCGAGCTCAAGAGCAGCTTGAATTTAATATACAGAAGGTCCAATCAAACAATAAATGGATAGAACTATATAAAGAAGCCATTTTCTGGGAGACTGGCTCCATTCATGGGGATTCAGCTCCCTGACACATGAAATGTGCATCAATCTCCCCAAGCAATTCAGCCACCGACACAGTGAGTATCTTATTTGTTTGCTTCAGAAACCCAAAAGAAGAACTTTTCTCCCTGCATTTTTCTGGCTATTAATGCAAAATTGCAAGTCTCATTTTCTCTGATTTGCATCCAGCACACAGCAAGGCCTCCCCTTGATGCCAGCAAGTCTGGCGGTCCAGCCCTTGCTGGCTTCTTGAGTCCTCATTATTCTCAGTGGCAATTTAGAATTAAGTTTATTTGTCTCTTTTAAAAAATTGCCATCAGTTCTGGCCAACAGCATGTGATGGTGCTTTTGGTGATAGGCAGATGAACCGAAAGAATTTCTACCCCGAAAGGGTTTTGAGAGTCAACGATTTATTCATGCCTCTGCTTCGAGGCAGGGGTCCTGATTCAATCTCTTGAACTCAACCCTTACTCTGTTTTTCCCCTGGTCCTCTGATGATCTGAGCCCAGGTTTTTAAATTCCTAGCTGGCAAATTCTTCATCTTCATCCAAACTCCCAGTGATACCCCTCTTCCCCCCATTTTATCCTCTATCACACTTAGCCTGCTTGTTTTCAAGGAATGTAAGCTGATTTTAATGTTGGCCTGAACATCCAAATAGAATTACAAAAGTAAATCTACTGCTTTAGAAGAGAAATCATACAATAGATTACAATACCAAATATAGACAATTTGGTAGGGGGTTGGGGAGGGAGGGATTGTTCTCTGGAGAATAGTCTCTGCCTTACTTCTCTTCCTAGCCCAGATAACTGAGAGTTAACTATAGTTATAAGACATATTAGAGGTGAGAATTATTATGAGGTTTTCCTTTCTTCATAGGTTTCCCATGCTTAGAAAATGAGTTTGGACATTAAAATGAAATTATGATATGACCATGGGAATTATGTATCCAGAGAGCATCTTCTCTCTTTTGTCTATTCCTGCCTTCCCCTCTTCTATAAAAACTTTCTTGAGAATACTTTTCATTTATCAACGACTCAACCAACTTACAACTTTCCCTATGAATTTTTTTCTTCTGTCTCTGCCAGTCCAGTCTGAACCATCAGAGATGAAGGGGTCATTTTTGGCTTTCTGACCAGAACAGAGTTATTTTAAGTCTTCTGGAATGAAAATTAAATACATCGTGTTCTCCTAGGAAAGCAAAATTTGCTTATGGACTCCATTCAACAATAAGAGAGCCTACATATCTTGGGTAGATTGGAGACCAAGCCAAAACAGTGATAGAGCCCAGACTGAATTTCCAGGGCTTCACTGTGCTTTCCAGGCTTGAGGATGGCTGGTGATGCTGGCTCTGAGTCAGTTTCTCGGTATATTATGAGTCATCTAGTGCTATTCATACCTGAGCAGGAATTTCCTCTATAATATGCTATACACATGGTCATCTGGACTCCTCTGGCATTGAATTCAATATCTATCTCGATAGCCAGTTCTGATTTCTAATAGTTCTAATTGTAAAAGAAGGGCAGCTAGGTGGTGCCATGGAGCATAGAGCGCCAGGCCTGGTGTCAGGCAGAGTCATCTTCCTGAGTTCAAAACTACCTCCGACATTTACTAGCTGTGTGACCTTGGGTAAGTCATTTCATCCTGTTTGCCTCAGTTTCCTCATCTGTAAAGGAGAAGAAAATGGCAGACCACTCCATTATCTTTGCCACAAAAACCCCAAATGAAGTGGCAAAAAGTCAGACATGACTGAAAAGTGACTGAGCCACAACATAGCCACAAAGAATGGGACAAGAGGAAATGAGCTTACCTTGAAGTAAGGTTTTAAATTTGACACCAAGATTTCCTGATGGGAAGGGTTTGAGCCCAAAAATAAATAACCTCCATAAATAACCATGGGTTCTTCTGCCACAGTGTATCTGCTTAGCACAAGGGCACAGGGACAAAGTAGAAATTATCTCATCTGATCCTCACAACAGCTCTGTAAGGCAGATGCTGTTATTATCTTCATTTTACAGGTGAGGCAAGTGAGGCAGACAAAGGTTAAATGATTCTTGGCCAAGGTCACACAGCTAGTAGGTGTCTATGGCTGCATTTGAACTCAGGTCTTCCTGACTTTCAGGCACAGAGTTCTATCCACTGCTCTATCTGGCTGCCTCTGCAAGAAATACCTTGGTCCAAGGGAAAGAGAATTGGACCTGGAATCAAAGGATGTAGGTTCAAATCCTAGCTCTGCCAATTACTATCTCTATGACCTGAGGCAGTCAACTTCATCTCTCCTGGCTTCAGTTTCTGCAAAATGAGAAGGTTGAAAGAGATGATCTCTGGAATCTCTTCCAGAGAGTCCATGAACTCTCTGAGTTCAATTGGACCAGATAATTCCTAAGGCTCTTTTTTAACTCTTAAGAGTTTCAATGAATTCTCTGAGGCTCATTTTTCTCATCTATAAAATGGGAATAACAGAACTTGTATTCTTTATGTCATTGGGGTTGCTTTGATGAAAGTACTTTATTGACCTATAAAAATGTAAGCCTATTTCTTCTCCCCAAAAATAACTTATAAAGTTATATTTCCAGTCAACCTTTATATTGATTCTCATCTAGAATAAGCTAGGTGTGATCTTTCCCAGTCAGTCAGTCAACAAGTAGTCATTCATTCATTCATTCATTTATTTGTTTATTTATTTAGGTGAGGCAATTGGGTTTAAGTGACTTGCCCAGCATCACATAGCTAGTGTTATGTATCTGAGGCTGGATTTGAACCGAGATCCTCCTGACTCCAGGGCCTGTGCTGTATCCACTGTCAACAAGTATTTATTATGAGTTTCTTCTATGCCAGACATTGTGCTAAATTCTGTGGATATAAAAATAGGAAAAAGTAATCTCCGTCTTCAAAGAGCTTCCATTCAGATGGGAGAGATAGCATGCACACGAACAGCCCCGTATAAGATATGAGATTATCTGATTGGAGAAGGCTCTAGCAGCTGGGGGTTAGCCCCAGTAGCAAGGGGAGAATCGTCTGAGATTCAGTGGTTCTTCTATTCAGTCCCATGCCCCGAGTGAGTGCGTTACACCTTGTTTCTCATCTGTCTGCTCTGGCCAAATTCTGAATGTCTCTCAGCTGCCATGGGAGTGAGAAAGGTGCAAACTGCAGCTGCTGCCTGATCCTCACTGATTTCAGGAGTTGAAGAAGAAGGCTCCATGAAGGGAGCCTGCTGTAAGCTGGTGACAGAAAACAGGCCCACCTCCTCCCCAGAGGCCCCCTTCTCTGTCAGCGCCTTGGACCCATCACTGTGATCTATGGGTGCTCTTTCATTCCTGAGGATAGGAGGATGGAGGGGGTGTAGACGACAAGGACAGACGGATGGAGACTCCTGGGAAGTGTCATCCCTGGGGTATCGTGGGCTCTGCCTCCTACAGTCTTTGAAGAATCACTGTGCCAGATCCTCATCTTTCTTAGTGATTTGTAAGCCTCGCTTCTCTCTTTGCTGTGTTTTTTGATGTGTAGTGACTATTGGAATCATTCCTGTTTCTTTCTTGATGTTTCTGCATGGGAAAAATTGAAAAAACAGTTCACCATGTATGACCTTAGATTATTTTCATTTTTCTTTCTTTGCAGCCCTGCCCATCCTCCCCCCTTCTCCCTGTCCCCTCTTTGTTGCTGTTCTTCCTCCCCCCACCCCCC
This sequence comes from Phascolarctos cinereus, assembly GCF_003287225.1. Lineage (NCBI taxonomy): Eukaryota > Metazoa > Chordata > Mammalia > Diprotodontia > Phascolarctidae > Phascolarctos > Phascolarctos cinereus. Next base: position 56,138,805 of record NW_027555958.1, read on the forward strand.
CCCAAGTCTTTCACCACTTGGGGGGCCTGTTGCTGTGCCTTCTGAGTAGTCAGATCCTTCTTCCCTCTCACCTCTACCTCCAACATAGATACTTCCCCATGTAAGGGAAACAGACTTACATCGATTAATAAAACATTTTCCTTCAGCCTAACTGGCATGCTCAGAACATCAGTAAGGCTTAGGGGAAGATTAGGAAGAGGGGTGCCCATTCATTTTTCTGCCTCCTTCGCTATCCTGTTCCACTATGTTTATATTTCCATTTAAGGTTCCTTTTTTGCTTAATGAAGCAGGTGCCTCCTGCTGGATCCAGTAAACCTGGGCTTGAATACTAGACAAGCTCTATACCAGCTGCTGGATGCCACAGACAAGGCTTTTTGATTTGGCTATGTCCTCTGGTCCCCTCAAAAGGAAATTGGGACACTCCCAGCCCCATTCATTTGCTGGACTTTACCTGTTTCCCAGCAGTGAGAAGCCTCAGCCCTGAGGTCAGCTCTCAGGATTGACTGGGTCCCTAGCCTAGACCTAGACCATCATTTCATGAGGGTCCAGATGTGCTCACCTCACTCCCAACACTCACTCACTGGGCTTTTCTACCATCTTACCAGCGGCCCACCCCCACTCCCTACTTTCCAGCTCCCCTTCACATGTTGTCTTCCTCTATTAAAATGTAAGTTCCTAAAGGGTTAAGACTATCTTTTTGACTTGTGTTTGTGTCCCCAGGACTTAACACAGTGCCTGGCACATACTAAGTACTTAATAAATACCATATCTTTTTCTTTTTTTAAAAAAAAAAAAAGAGGAAATTGTGTCTATTCATTTCCTCAATACTTATTATCTTCTTCATTCTGAACACTATGTCAGGTGATGGAGTGGGACACTCCAAATTTAAATAAGACTGTTCCCTTACAGCCTAATAGGGGAAAAGATGTCAAAAAGGATAATGATTCTATGAGTTTATTGTAAGCCCCCTGGGGGTTAAGCACTGTTTCATTCTTTGCATTTATGTCTCTAGCACCTAGCATATAGCATATGCTTCATAAATGCTCATTGATTGATGAATAATAAAAAAATAATAATAACAATATTAGAGAGCTACAAAACAAAGTGGTATATGAGGCCCAAGGGGGAAGACATTTGTCCAGTAGTGTTGAGATATGTTTCCAGGCAACAGATCTGGATGATTGATACACTAGAGAATCAGCCCTTGGTTAGTCAAGAGCTGAGTTTACTCCCCCATCCACAATCCTTTCCATTTTTTTCCTCAAAATAAATAGACTCTGGAAGAATGTTTGGCCAAGGCTGTCATCAGGAACTCAAAGGCTAAGCAGGGATGAGAGGAGGGCCAGAAGTTGGATAGGATGATAAAGAGTAAGTTCAGTGGGTTCGGACATCATGGGACCAAGGTACCCTAACCCTTCAGAGGAAGAGATTAAACTGGATTGTTTTTCAGCAAAGCAAAAGGAGGAGAGTATGAAGGTGGGAGTTTAGCTTCTAAAGAGCCAAATGATGACTAAGTTAAGGAGAAATGAGCAGGGGCAGAGGTGGGGGTCTAACCCTGTGAGTGGTTGGCTTCCAAATGTGAGGTCTCCATGGAAAGCATTTCAGAACTGTAGCATCTTAAGAGTTGTGAAAGAACCTTAGGAATTATCTGCTCCAATCCCCTTTCTAACGCGGAAATCTTTCTAATAGCCCCTGCATATATCATCCAGCCTTTTTAGTACACAGTGTAGCTCATTCCATGGTGGAGGACATCTGAAATGATTAGAAAGCTCTTCCTTCTATTGATCTATAGGATCTGCTTCCAGGAAATTCCCTATTACCCCTGGTTCTTCCCTCTGTTGTCATACAGACTAATACATCTATCTTTGTATGACAACTCCTGAAGAAATACCCTTTCCTCTTAAATGTTGATGAGAATTCTGCATAGAGCCGCCTCAGACCATATTGTGATGTATGTGAGATAATAACAACCTGCAGATCACTTTTGGGTTGGGGAAGGAAATCACTCTAAATCAAGAGTTCTTAACCTGGGGAATCATAGACACCCTGCCAAGGAGTCTATAGATGGATTTCATAGGGTCTATCAATTTGGATAGGAAAAAAATACATCTTTATTTCAGAATGATTGGTTTCCTTTGTAATTCTATGTACTTAATGTCATTATTCTGAGAAGAGTACAATGGCTTCACCAAACAGCTAAAAGGGGAAGACACAAGAAAAGTCAAGAACCCTTGGTTCAAATGGAACCTCAGAAATGAGGCAAACTAGTCAACCACAGTAATGACCCTGGAAGTTGGTGGGAGAGACCAGAAGGGTCCTAGTTTTGGATAGGAAGGGGAGCCTTGACTTGGGTTGCAGCTCCATCTGGGGCAAAGATTTTTAGCCTGGGGTCCATTCATTTGTTTTTAAATACATTTCAATAACTGTAAAGTACTTCAGTATAATTTATTTCCTTTGTGATCATATGCATTTAAAAACATGATTCTTAGGAGTCCACAGGAGTAAAGGGTCCATGATATAAAAAAAGTTAAGAACTTGTGATCTGGGCAAAAGATGCACTGAAAGCTTTTTCCTGAGGCACCTTGGTGAATGAATAAATGAAAAGTGTTTATTAAGCTCTTACTATATGCCTCATCTGTAAAATAGGCTGGAGAAGGAAATGTAAAACCACTCTAGTATCTTTGCCAAGAAAACCCCCAAATAGGTCACAGAGAGTCAGACACAACTGAAAAATGATTGAACAACAACAAAAATGTGCCAAGCACTGTGCTATGTTCTGGAGATACACAAATCCAAAGCAAAGACAGATTCTGCACTTAGGAACCTTTTATTCTATTAGAAAGAGACCACACAGATACAGGAGTAGTGGTCTATGAGGTCAGGAATGGTGAATAGGGCCATGGAGAAATACACTGGTCTACCTCTTCCAGAAACGAAGACACAGTCGATTTAATCATAGTGCCAGTGCCAGAGGCAGAAAGAATGCAAGGTTTCTAAGGCTATAGGGAAGATAGCCAGAGAACAAAGCATATCTGGGAACTTCCTAAAGCAGGGTTAGAAGAAGAAGTCACCAATGGTCGGAGAGAGGGAGAAAGGAAGACCAGCTATTACCTAGCTTGAACTGACCATTAGTGGCCGTATTAGGGAGTACTATTTGAGGTTAGACTCCTCTATCATATCTGTAATTCATCAGTTCTGTGCATCTCTAGCCATACTATCATCAGTAATATAATAATGCATTAATAGCCCATCTTCTGCTAGAATGTCATCTCCATTGGGGAGGGGGGTAGAAGTGTCTTCTTTAAATTTTCTATTTCTCCTATTTCCTAGACTGGCTATCTAATAAATAATTAATTGAAAGAATAAAAAGACCCAATTTCCTTTTGAAGGAGTCCTAGCTTGGCCAAAGAACATAGCCAAAACATAAGGATATCTATGTGATAGGTCTGTGGTTATTTCTCTCCATTAGAACGTAAGCTTCTTGAGGGCAGGGAATATTATTATGCCTTTGTCTTTCCCTGTATCTCCAGCTCTTTAGTACAGTGCCTGGTACGTAGTAAGTGCTTAGTAAATTCTTGAGGATTGATTGATTTTTTTTTCTCAAATGCTAGTAAAAGTTTGTTTTCTGTTAACCTAACTTTGTTTTCCAATGGCTTAAGGGAAAGAGATGTATACAGGAGAATCTAGGGAAATTAGAGTGCCCTAGATGTCTAATCAATCGATAAATTTTTATCAAGCTTTTACTGTGTTCTAAGTGCTGTAGATACAAAGACAAAAAAGAAACAGTCCTTGCTCTTGAGAATACTTTCATTAAGAGATATAATAAATTCCTATGTAAATATATTTATAATATATACAAAATAAATAAGGGGTAATTTTGGTAGGAGAGTTACTAGCAACTGGTGGGATGGGGTGGATCAGGAAGAGGTTCCTGCCTCATGTGGAGGCAGGAATAACAGAAGAGAAGAATATAGAAAAGGTACTATTCTAGCTTTGTAATGCCAAGAAGTAAAGGTTGATTACATCAGAGAGGACAGTAGATAAAGTGGGCCAAAATCCTAGGTAGGGCTGGGCAAGCCAGAATCTGACCAATCTCTATTTCTGCCTTGAATTCTACTACCCTTCAAATACCCAAAGATAGCAACCCTGCCCCTCCTAAGTTTTTTATTCTTCAATCTTATTTCCTGAGGGAAGGAAATAAATAAATGCCCTGTATGGATCAAGTATTGTGAATGGAAGTCTGAATGTTGGGAAATTATTGGGAATGTCTAACTGAAGAATAATATATTATATGCTAAATATAACATCATATATGTTATATATTATTATGTTTACAATTATAATAATATGCTCTATGTTAAATATCTGTCACATATATTATACATTGTATTATATATAACTATAACAATATATGATAAATATTATTATATATTATACATAATTATAATAACATGCTAAATATGATATTATTTAAGGTTTGAAAAGCATTTTACATAGATTATTTTATTTGATGCTCACAACATACCTGTGAGGTAGGTATTCATATTAATTAAGTCTCATCCCCATTTTATAGGTGAAACTGAGACTTAGAGAAATTAAAATGACTTGTCCACATGCTATTAATAATTAAAGTATTGTCACCCAAGGTCAAAAGCCAGATTCTAACCCAGTCTGTCCTGCCCCAAGATCCCAGTGTTCTTTCCTTACTACATAATGCTGCCTCTCCTTGGGGGAGGGTCTGCTCTGACTGTGGACACAGACCAACCACGTGAGTGCTCAGATGAGCTCATCTTTGATTAATAAAACCTGCCTCTGCTTGCTTGCTCTTGAATCCCCAGAACTGAGCATAGTTCCTGGCACATGGTAGGTGATTAACCAATGTTTCATCTATCTCTGTATCTGTCTTGCTCTCTCAGCTGAGAGAGGCTCACTGAGGTCAACCATTCTCATATTCATCAGGCAAAGCCTGACAAAGCCTTTGCACCCACCCCACTTCTGCAAGGATGTGGCTCCCCTTCCACATACCCCAGTTTGCCTGTCGTCCTGTAAATGGTCCATTCTTCATTGCTCTATCACCATTATTTTATTAAGCTTCTTTTCTATAAGATTGCTGGGCAATCTGTATATTGCTATTAACATCAGTGTGGGCAGCATGGCTCACATTACCTAGACTCACTTGAATTAAGGCAACCATTAAATGATCACACAGAGCCTGGGAGAGAGGGTGGGAGCAGTTTGAGTTCTCTGAATCTGTGAACATCTCAAATGCTTTTTCTTTAATGAACAGATGATGAGGACTGGGACAGGGGGAGGGGGGAGAGAATGGGAGATGAAACTGGGTAAAAAATGTGCCTTGTTCATCCATCATTTCCAGGGTAGGCTCCATTTCTCCCGCTTATCCCAAAAAGTCCTACCTAGGCACCTGAGTGCACATGATGCTGTGGGATTGGGAGCTAAGAGATGCCCCTCCCTTTGAGGTATTTGTGCTCTCAGGTAAACTAAAACTGTCACAAGCAAAGGGCTCTTATCACGTCACGTTTAGGCTATTGCAATAGCCTCCTGGTGAGTCTGCCGGTTGCAGAACTTCAGTATCTCTTTGTCACCTCCAGGTTCAAATACAAAATCTTCTGTTTCGATTCAAAGACCATCATAGCCTAGTTCCCTCCTACCTTGATGGTCTTTGATGCCTTATTCCCTACCACTCTTGGAACTAGAGACACTGGCCTCCTTGAGATTCCATGAAGAAGATACTCCATCTCTCTCGCTGTCTCCCATGCCTGGAACACTCTTCTCCTCATCTCTGCCTCGTGGTTTTGTTGTTCAGTCTTATCTGACTCTTTGTGACTCCATGGACCATAGCACGCCAATACTGTCCACGGAGTTTTCTTGGCAAAGATACTGGAGTGGTTTGCCATTCCCTTCTCTAGTGGATTAAAGCAAATGGAGGTTATGTGATTTGCCCAGGGTCATACAGCTAGTAAATGTCTGAGGTCAGATTTGACCACAGGTTTTCCTGACTCCAAGCCCAGCATTATATCCACCTACCCACCTACCTGTCTCCAAGGCAAACAGAGGTTAAGTGACTTGCCCAGGGTCACACAGCTAGTGTCTGAGGCCACATTTGAACTCAGGTCTTCCTGATTCCAGCACTCCGTCTACTGAGTTATCTAGTTGCCTTCTGGCTTCCCTAGCTTCCTTCATATCCCAGGAATAATATTAGCTAGCATTTACCAAATGCTTTAAAGTTTGCAAAGTTTTTTACATATATAATCTCATTAGATCTTCACAACAAGCCTACGGAGTGGGTGCTATTATCATTCCCATTTTTCGAATGAGAAAACTCTTTCAGATGAGGTTAAATAACTTGCTTGGGGTCACATAGCTAATAATTTTCCGAGGCAGGATTCAACTCCAATACTCTATCACCGTGCCACCCGGCTGCCTTTTCAAGGACAGCATAGGTATCTCTTTAGCATAAAGACAGTAGTTAGTGCTGGAGAAAAGGGATCCTGCCCTGACAGTCTCAGTCAGTAAAGATATTTTCCCCTTATATCTCACAAAAGACTAACCAAATGTGCTAGTTTATTATCATCTGTATATGAGCAGCGACATACTATAGTGGTTAGCGAGTCAACCTTAAAACCAAGAAGACCTGAATTCACGATATTCCTCTGACACGCACTGGCTGTGTCATTTAACTTCTCAGAGGTCTACACAACTCTTTGAGACTGTAAGTTCCAAAGAAGGAGCTGACCTGTGTTAGGAAAGGATGTTCTCCTATCTGGAAGCTCCATACCAATGAAATCACAGATCTGGTCCCTATCTCTCTACCAGATTGGAAGTTTCATGAGGGCAGAGGTAATAAATTATTTAAACTTGGCATCTTTTCCCAACACCTAGTGCTCTGTATGCAGTAAGTCCTTAATAAATGTTGGTTGGATTTAATTGAATTTGTTCTGGTCAATCTGGGAAGACTTCATGGAAGAAGTGGGATTTCTAAAATTTGAATTGTGGAGGAGTTGGTTTGAGTAGGAGGGAAGGACATTCCAATCCCAGGGCTGCAGCTTGGTGAGAATGCTCAGACAAAGGCAGCTGACTCTTGCTTCCAGACCTTATTCGTGGTTAGGAAGGTGAGGAGTTGTCCCAAGAAGCATCTGACATTTGGGCATTCTTTGAATATGGGAGCCTTTGCCCTTCTCACCCTAAACCCTAGTCTTTTCCTCATAAAAGAAAGATCATGGATTTAGAGGTAGAAGGGATATACATTGGAGGTCATGTAACAGCACCACCACCACCACACACACACACGTGCGCGCACACACACACACACACACACACACACACACACACACACCCCATTTTATAGATGAGGAAACTGTCCCAGAGAGTCCTATTAACTTGCCCAAGGTCAACTAGGTAGTGACTGTCAGAGGCAAGATGTGAACTGATTTCTTTTGACTCTAGACCCATTGTATCTTCCACCACTCCATACTCCCTTTAAAAGAGTGAACTGCCTGGAAAGGACCTCCCCCTTGACCAAGGTATTGGCTGAATCCTGACCAGGCACAACCTCCCACACTCCCCACCCCCACCCCCCAGACAAACAAAGGCTTTTCTAATCAGCTGCTATGCTTTTGTCATGCCAGTTATGATGCAATGCTTCATGAGTAGCTTTTCCTTAGAAGCCAAGGAAGGATGACACAAACCTTTGTATAGGGAATATGTAGCAGACTTGGGGGAGGGAAGGGTGTTTGGGGTTTCAGTCCTGTTGAAAAATTTTTAAGTATAGCAGTACCGGATGTTTTTTGGCTGCAAATAAAAATGGAATCCTTATTACATTAATGTCTCTGGGACACTCACCAACCACTGCCATGGAAAGCAAAAAACAATGACTGGGGATGTGTTCAACCCCATTGATCCAGGTGCTGTCCTTTTCTGGGAGAGGGAAAGAGGAAGAGGGAATAGGTGTGGTCCATAATCCTAAAAATTCTTTGCAGTGACCTGGCTTCATAGGAGTTGTTTAGCTAACTTTAAGGCTGCCCCCTTCAGCTTTTGGATTTTCTTGCTGATAGAATGACATTCCTTCCCCTGCCTTCCCTTATAAACTCATTAGTGAAAGGCCTCAAAGTTATGTCATGTAAGGATTGGTTGAAAGAATTGGAGGTATTTAGCCTAGAGAAGACTTAGAGATACAGAATAAATCACTTCAAGTATTTGAAGAGCTGTTGTGGGAAAAAAAATAATAATCATAATAATCATAACAGTGGTGATGATAGCCAACTTTTATATAGTGCTTTAAAGTTTGCAATTCATTTCATTTGTGTTATTTTATTTGATCCTTACACTAGCCCTGTGCAAGTAATTGCACAGGTCCTGTAATTGTCCCCATTTTTCAGATAAAGAAACTGAGGCTGAGTCATGGAAAATAGGAAAGGTACCACAAGATTGGAGAAAGGCAAATGTTGTCTCGATTTTCAAAAATAGGAAAGCAAACAGTCTGCAAACTGTAGGATGTTGAATTTTACTTTGATTCCCGGGAAAATTCTAGAACGGATCATTAAAGAGTAAGATGGTTGGTGAACATCTATAAAGGGAAATGGTGATTACAAAGAGCCAGCATGGCTTTATCAAGAACAGGTCATGCCAGACTAACCTTATTTCCCTTTTTTGATAGGATTACTGAACTAGTAGATGACGGGGATGCTGTGGGATTTCATGCACCTAGATTTTCCCAAGCTTTTGATAAAGCATCTCACATTCTTCTTATGTGAAAGATGGAGAGATGGATTAGACAATAACACAAACAGACTCAGAATTGCTCAGATGCCTTCACTTCAAAGATTAGTTGTTAATGGCTCAGTATCAATGCAGCAGGGGGTTCCCTTCTGGGGAAACTGGTCTTGCCCCTGAGCTGTTTAACATTTTAACCAACGGCTTGGAGAAAGGTATAGATGGGGAAGGGAATAAGCATTTCTATAGGACCTGCTGTGTGCTAAGGCATTGTGCTAAGCTCTTTACAAATATTATCCCATTTGATTCTCACAACAACCCTGGGAGGTAGAGGTTGCAATTATCTCTATTGTACAGTTGAGGAAACTGAGACAAACAGATTAAATGACTTGCCCAGGGTCATACAGCTAATAAATGTGCTTGGCTGGATTTGAACTAAGGTCTTCTCGACTCCAGGCCCAGCGTTCTGTCCACTGTGACACCTAACCGCTTATCAGTTTTTGTTTTGGGGGGGTTTTTTTGGCTAAGAAATGGGGTTAACTGACTTGCCCAGGGTCACACATATAGTGCTCATCAGTTTTGAAAAGAATACAAAACTGAGAGGGACCAATACCACAGTAGATGACAGAGTCAGGATACAAGAGGATTATAGCTTTACAGGCTAGGGCATTTAATTGAATCTAATAATATGAAATTTAATCGGGTTAAATGTAAAGTCTTACATTTAGATATTAAAACAATCAGTTTCCAAAGTATAAGATGGAGAAGGTATAGATAGACAGTAGTACTTACCTGAAAAAAAATCTGAGGGTTTCAGTAGACTGCAATATGAGTCATTCATGTGATGTGACAGCCCCAAATGCTAATGGGGCCGTAGGCTACATTAAGAGGGGCATGGCTTCTGGGATTATGGAGGTGACAGTCCCACTGTCCTCTGCCTTCATCAGACCTCATCTGGAGTATGGAATTAAGTTCTGGGCACCAATGTTTAAGAAGGACCTTGATATGCTAGAGACTGATCAAAGGAGGGCCACCATAATGATGGGGAGCCTTGAATCCATGTCAGATGGGGCTTAAACACAGGCCGAATGGCCACTTGTCAGATATGTTATACTGGGGATTTCTTTCATGTATGGGCTGCACTAGAGAGCCATAGAGGGCTATTCCAACTTTCCAGTTATGATTCATTGAGATATTAAATTTACCTGTCCAAGGTCTCACAGCTAGTAAGCACCTAAAGCAGGAGGCAGGACTTCCTGAATCCAAGTTCAACAATTCCACCTTATTTCCTCTTTCCCCAGATGGCAGAAGGAGAAACAATGGGCAGAATTTGCAGAGGGGCAGGATTAGACATAATTTAAGGAAAAGCTTGGTAACAATGAGAGTTTTCCCAAGGAGGGATGGCCCGTCTCCTGCAGGAGAAGATTTCTTAGCACTAGTTGCCTAACCTCTATCAGAAGCTAGATGACTAGTTGTCCAACATGTTGGGAGGGAGGGAGATTCCTAATCAAATATGGGTTGAGCTAGATGCCCATGCATTCTGATACTCTGTAACATTCTGAATTAGGTCCTTTTCCCATTCCACCCCAGCATCCCATTCTAGAAAAGCATCCAGCCATGAGAATTAGAAGACAATAGTTCTTCATTCGGACCTCAAAACTAGTCATAAAACCTTGTTGGGCAAGTCACCACCTCTCGTAGCTGGGCAGAAACTTAGAGATGATCTAATACAACCGTTTAACAACACACAAGGAACAGAACGGAGCTCAGATCTGTAAAGTGCTCCCCTTTCTCAATAGTATATAAAATTCTTGTACTAACCAAGCACTTCCTTTATTAGGAAAGTATTTGTAAACTTGAAATTGCTCTAGGAATTTGAATCATCATTGTTGCCCCATACTAGTTAGGAATGGGGATAATCACAGCACCTACTTTACAGGGTTATTATGAGAATCAAATGAAATAATATTTTTTAAAACTTTGCAAATATTAAATCATTATATAAATGCTAGTTATCATTTATTATAATTAGCCATTAATTTATTATGCTAGTTATTATTTTATTTATCCATGCTAATAATTATTATTTTAATTCTCTTCTTTCATATACTCCCCAGTGTTAAGAAAGATGTCTCAGAATCTGCTCGCTTCAATTCAATTCAATTCAATAATCATTTATTAAATACCTACTATGTGCAAGGTGCTATGGAGAGTTCTAGGAGTATAAAGTCAGAATTAAGCAATATCTGCCCTCAGGGAGCTTACATTCTTCTATAGAGATATTAAATAAATTAATACAAGATAATTTGAGGAAGGATAGCATATTTAACAACTAGAGGGATCTAGAAAGAATTAACATAGGAAGTCACACCAGGGCTGGGCCTCAAATGAAGCTAGGGATTCTCAGAGGAACAGATGAGAATGGAGGACATTCCAAGGCTTGGAGAGCAAAGTGGTCAAAGACACAGAGATAGGAGATGGAGAGCCAAGTTTAAGGAACAAATGGTAGGCCACTTGGGTTGGACTGTAGAGTATATGAATGTGAAGGGGGATGATGTGAAATACATATGGAAGGGGTTGGAGGAAGGCTGCATTGTGTTTTCTGAGAGGTCTCTGAAGCCCTCCTCTTTGTCTAGTTGCTTGGCCTAATATTATGTGCTAGACAGGGGAGGTTAGCTGAAACCATTGGAGCAAAGGTAACGCCATATCGTCACCTGGACGTAGCTATAAGGTGCCCTAGGAAAGTGGCTTTGAGATCATAGCCCACCATGATCCCTAGTTTTAAAGGATGGTTCTATAGCTGAGTGGTGGGGAGTGACTTGTCCAGCTTCTTAAGGGCAGTCAGGACTAGAACTTAGCTCTCCAGACCCCCAGCCTAGCATATTTCCCACAGCATCATACTAGCATCTTCATCATAATTTCAAGGCTACTGGCTGGGAATGACCGCACTGGAAATTTCAGCAATATTTGAACAATGAACTGTTTTTTAGTCTACTCTGAATCTAAGGAACATGAGAAGAGAACATTTCCATATACAAAATAGGATAGAAAAAAATTCTCTGTGAAATAAAAATCTCGGTTATGTACAGCTTGCTTCTTTACAAAGCATATGATCAATTCAACATGTTACTTTCAAAGTTGTCCTACTTCTCTTTGTTTCCATCTGAACTTCCTTCAACAGAATGTTTCCTTCTGTGCATTTTTAAGATGCTTCACTGACCCTTTTTTAATTCTTTTCTTTTTTTAGCAGAACTATCATTTTGCTTTGCAAACCTTTGAGCAATATAGAAATGCTAGCTCCCTCCTACTCTGTTGAAATCCCTCCCCTAATAAAAAGGGGGGAAAACATAATCCTTGTAACAAATAAGCTTAATCAAGGACAACAAATCTACACATTTGCCTTGTCCAAAAATGTATGTCTCATTCTGCACCTTGGGACCATCACTTCTTTGTCAGGAGGTTGGAGCACGATTCACCATCGACCCCCTGGAGTTGTGATTTCATCGATCAGACGACTAGGTTTTCCCAATAACACTAAACAATTATTAAGCATCTACTCCATACCATGGAGTTATGGAAGAATAATATGTGACTCTTGTCCATAAGACTCTTCAGTCTACTGGAGGGATGAGCCAGGCACCCACGTAATATAATTCAAATTAGAGAATAGTAAATTGCATAGTGCAGGTTAAAACAGACTGTCCTGCGAATGTCAAGGGGTTACCTCCATCTGCATGACAGCAAGATAGGAGCAATCAGGACTGAGAGAGAGGGTGTTAACTGAGGAGCAAGGGAAGTCATGCCAGGAATAGAAAGGGAAGATAGAATGAACAAAGACAGAAGGAAATATGATGCAGCAAGACTGGAAAGGTAGCGAGAAAGATTTGCTTACAAAGTGCCTTGAGATTTACAAAGTACTGTCCTCAAAACAAACTTTGAAGAGGTAGGTAGCATGAGTATTCTTGTCCCCATTTTACAGATGAAAAAACTAAGTCTTGCAAAAGTGAAGTGATTTGCCCAAAGACATGTCTGTAATAGATATGGGAGCTGGACATGAACCCAAGTCTCTTGATTACATTTTATGGCTGTCTGGATTTGCATTTGGCAACATCGCCCTATTTGGGAATGCAGGGGTTCTAGGTAAAAGTTATTCCTTCTACTCCATTGCTGTCCTCCCCCCCCCCTTCCCAATTCTGTTAACTGACAAGGGAGAGCACTTGTAAGGTGCCCTGCATCTTTCGGGACTCATTAGTATGAAATTCCTACACAGGGTCCTGTTTGAGGGCCTCGCCCCACCCAAGCCTAAGTTTATATGCTTGTCTCCCTTTCGCAAGTAGTCAGTCAGAATGCTCCTTATAGCTGAACTGTAATGGAATTGGGACAAGAAGATTCCAAATCAGAGGCTCCTTCTGGTAGGGTGTGAGGATTAAGGGTGAGATAAGACGGAGCATGTAACAAGACAGTGATACTAGTAGGAATAGAGGAGAGCTAGCTGTTTATAATACCAGTACAGATGACCATGAGAGAAGTGAGAGCCCCAGAATCCTTGAGGAAGGAGAAATAGTTCAGTTTGTCTTGGGCCAGGAGTCCTGCTTATAGGCAGGAAGGTGGAGAAGATGATCTTAAGAAATCCCATTCTGATTCTGGTTTATTTTAATAGAGGACTTCTGTGACCACCTTTTGGGTAGCTCGGTGGTGCAGTGCTTGGAGTTCCAGGCCTGGAGTCAGAAGACTTGAGTTCAAATCTGGCCTCAGACACGTACTAACTGCATGACCCTAGGCAAATCACTTAACCCTATTTGCCTCAATTTCCTCATCTGTAAAATGACCTGGAGAAGGAAATGACAAACTACTACAGTATCTTGGCAAGAAAACCCCAGGGGTCACAAAGAGTCAGACATGACTGACAACAACCAAACAACACATGAGCACCTTAGCTTCTAATGATCCTCAGCGTCAAGAAGCGCTCCTTGAGGCCATACTTTTTGGTCTAGAACTCTATGGAGCTAAAGAATAGTTGGTCAGCTCTCTTTGTATAACTCATCTCTGAAGACTAGTATTTGCCTACCCCTTAGCCTTTTCTTCTCCAGGACAACCGTGCCAATTCCCGTACTCTTTTCCTTATGTCTCATCTTGACCTTCAGTCCCTTTCAGGGCAATTATTCCAGGCCGCACGTGGGATGTAAATTTCAGTCATCTCTAAGGGCAGTTTCCTGGGGAATGCCTGCCACCATCACCATCTCCAAAACCACCACCCTGCTGTCTCCTTAACAATGTTTGAATCTGGAAAACCCTTCATTATTTCCACTGGGATATTGACTTCAATGCAAGGGCGGTGACTACGTAGCCCCTCATTAGTAAGTTGTAGCAGGATGAATGTTTTGGCCATTTGGGGAGGATAGAAATTATAGGGTTGTAGGTTCAGAGCTGGAAAGGATTTCAGAAACAACCCAGCCCAACCACCTCCTTGTAGCTGAGGAAACAAAGACCCACAAGGCTACCCTGCCTTGCCAAGGTCACTTTTGCAATAGCCAAGTCACAACCTGGGAGATGAACCTTGGATTCTACAGCTGGGGCTGTCCCTTGCTCTGCTCCTGCAGGAACCACTTATAAGATGCCTCAGAGGTACGGAGAGTCATTTTGTTTCCCTTTTAAGCCTAGTTTCTAGACTGGCATTATGAAGTATTTGAAAGAATATCAGATAGGGAATTGTGACACCTGATTTCTCGTCCTTCTTTTGTCACTAATAGAATTCGTGACCAGAACCACTGCCCTTGTTTTGTACAACCTTGGGGGCTTCTCACCATCTCTTTTGGGTGGATCCCTGGGAATATCAGAACTTGGCTCATTATACTCCCACTCAGGGTTTCCCTTGGGAGTATCATATAGTATCACCATAGACTTAGAGCTAGAGGGGACCTTCCAGTCATCTAGTTGAACTTCCTCATTTTACAGTTGAGGAAAGTGAGCCCAGGAAAGTTAAGCAACGTGCCCAAGGTCACACGAGTGAGGCATCAGATCCAGGCCCTGCGATTCCAAGTCCAGTATTCTTTGCACTGCACCATGGTGTCTCTTGAAATTTAGTTCAAGTTGAGGTGTCTAAAGAAAATGGAAAAAGGGTCCTTAGCTCCCTCAGGCTAATAATGCATCAAGTGAAGGCTTGGCTTTATTTAACTGGACAAAAAAATGCAAAATACAAATGACTCAATCAATCTCATAAATAGTTAAGACAGTTCTCGTTCTCTCACCAGCAAACGTCTGTCTTCCTCAAGATCTATACAGTCTTTCAAACCCAAAACCCTGTCTTAAGGTTAAGCTCTATGATTAGACTCTTCAGAAAGCACCTAGATAGAGAATTGACCCCCTTTCTGCTGGTGATCCAAGGAACAGTAGAGTCCCCCAGACCTGAGTACTGCCCAATCATGAAGGCTTCCCATGAAAGGAGAAAGAACTGGGGGCTCTATGGAAAGGTGGTCCCCTCTCCCCAAACATGGACAGTCTGTATAACTCCTAGTACTAGTGCAAGACAAGGTTTGCTTCTTCCCATCATAGCTCTCCCCTTGGCTGCCCTGGTTGCTTCTTGGTCCCAGAACTTGGCAAACAGGAAAAATCTTCCTTTTTCTAGGAGGCCTAAGTCTAGGAGCTCTTCTTCTGGGGCCCAGAGGTTTGGTTTTGGAATTCTAGTGCTTGTCTAGGAACAACTCACAGCTTTCCCACGGCTACCATCCACCTCTGGGGCTCTATGTTCCTCTCCTGCCCTAGGGCCCTGTGGCTCCCTGGAGGGACACTACAGATGCCCTGGCATCATGAGGAACCAAAGCCAAGCCTCTTTGTGAGGCCCCTTTCCTATCTGTGTGTCTCAGCTCTAGTTCTCTCTTGGATGTGTGTGCATTTGTGTGTATATGTGTGTATGTGTGCCTTCTCTTTTAAAGGACAATGCCAACGGGAGAATGGCTCAGTTATAGAAGTTAGTCATGACGTAGTCAACCATCCCTAAATGTACTTTTAATAGACATGGTTTTACTTTTTATAGGGAGATGTCTTCACTATCAGACCTTATGTAGGTGGCCGTAAGGACTCTTAACACTTGTATAAGGAATATAAGGAGATATATCTAATGCCAGAACAAAGGCTCCATTGATAAGTGGCAATGGACAATGTCTGGCACCTTCTCACTACATTAACTGGCTATGTAGCCCTGGGCAAGTCAGATAGTAGTACCTCTTTTATCTGAAGGGGTTCAGCCAGAGGATCTCTGGGGTTACTTTCCAGCTCTAACATTTGAGGATTCTGTTGGTCAACCTAGGAGATGTTAGAACTGAGTCTCTCCTTTCTGAACAGGACAAATTTTCTCCAATGCTGAGGTTTCCTGCAGTTCTGCTCCAGTCCCTAAGGGAAGAAGCCATGGCCCCACTGCTTGAAAGTTATGATGACCTTTGACTGTCTCAGCCATCTGGGCCAGTTGGCCTTTTCAATTGCCTTTGGGGAAGCTCCAATCTGAACTTCCCTGAGAACCATACAAACCCTTTTGCCCTTTTCCATGAACAGATATGCCCATACGAGCAAGAGCTGTTAGCCAAGCTAACTCTTGGCTCTCCCTACACTGCCAGATGGTGAGCCAGAAACATGGGCCAGGGAGGCTGGAGGCAGAAGCTGCAGAGACAAAAGAAGGAAGACTATAGCCACTCAAGGAATGCTTCCTATCCACAATTCAGATGTGGAAATCTATAGAAACACAGAGCAAGAAGGGACCTTAGCAATCATCTGACTCATCTGATCTGTCTCTCTCCTCCCTGTTCCACCCATTTTACAGGTGAGGAAACTGAGGCCCAGTTAAGCGACTTGCTTACTGTCACCCAGAGCCAGGACTAACAGTCAGTTCAGATTCCCCACCCCAAGCTCTTTCTTCTGAATTGTAGCTGCCTCCTAAGTCTCCTGTTTCTTGTTCCTTATAAGGTAAGGCAGCAGTTTTCCCCATCTGAGCAAGGGATAGTGTCATTTCAAGGCATAACTTTCTACCAGGGGAAACTGCCTATCTCTAATTGACTGAGGCTTCCCCAGTAAGCTCAACTTAGGTATCTCCTCATCCAAAGAGCCTACCACAGTTGGATTCCATTTCCCCCAGACCTGATTTGACCAGAGTTCTGCTGCCTGAAGTGACATCCCATTATTCCATGACAATAATAATAATAATAACAATAACATTTAAATAGCACCTACTATGTGCCAGGCACTGTGCTAAGTGTTTTACAATTATTATGTATCTGAATGCAGCTATCAGCTACTTTCAGATAAGGGGCTGGATGGATTGATCCCCCCAAGGCAGGTTGAGCAAGTCTCATACCAGTCCACTGCGCAAAGCCTTTACTTTTGGGGCCTGGGCCACTGGTGATTCTCCTTTTCTAACAAAGTTGTGTTGATTCTAGTTGCCTAAGCCAAGGTTCAGTTGTCCTCTGGGTGAGTCCCAGAATGGACTTGTGTATAATGCCCACTTACACACACACACACACACACACACACACACACACTCTTCTATAGGGATAAGGTTGACAAAACGCTTGTCAATTTTATAAATGAGGAAACACAGTCATAAAGTGACTGGCCCAGGGTCACAGAGCCAGTAACCACTGGGGTAAGGATGTAAACTTAGATCTCCTGACTGTAAGCCTATTCCTTTTCTCAAATTATGTGTAGCCCTTCTACATGTTCTGCTGTTTCCTTCCCCTCCATCATGTTGGGGTGGGGGAGGGGGTATGGCTTGGTAAGGATGGGGAAAGCATGGTAGTCAAGGGAAGAAGAGAGGTTTAATAAGTATTGACAGATCACAAGGAAGAGGCCAGCCACTGTGAAGTTGTCTGTTGCTCTCCTAAGTAAAGGTCAGCGCCAGTTTTAGATTCAAGGAGAAAAGGAGAAATGTCTCCAGCAGTCTAATCTCTCCACCTGGCGCCCCTTCTCTGAACACTGGCCAGAGTGAAGAGAGGAAACAATTATTTATCAGGACGAGTTGGTTAGAAAATTGGACACATTCAACAAAGAACAGCAAACCTAGTGCCAGCCATGTCTGACAGTGGTCACTGTGCCGTGAGCAGTACAATAGCCTATCCAATGTCTATCTTTCCATTCTGTGAAATCAGCTGCCCCCTGCACGTGCGATGAGTACACCAGGACAGACCTTTCTGTGGCCCACTAGGAATTCTGGTCACTAGTCCCTGGGCAGTTGGAAGTCAGGATGGAGCTACTTCCTCAAGGAAGACTCACCGTGCCAAGCTAATGGGTAAAATTTCCAGGAGCTCCTCCTTAATGCGAGAAAGTAAGAAAAGTCAAGGTTTTCTACATGTTTCTAGGAAAATTCCTCACTGTCCTCTTTGAAGTGGAATTAGAGGGTCCCATCCTGAGTAGAATTTTTAGAGTGAGAAAGTCACATGGGTGAATGTTCCCTAATTACATGTTAGCCTTCCTCTCACTATTATACCCCGCCCTTCCTACCCCCAAAAGCCCTCCTTAATTTCCTCATTAAGAAATCAGAATATCAGAGCTGATGGGAAATCACTGTAGAAACAATCTGTTCTGTTCTCTCCTCACCATCTCTGGGGATGCTCACTCATTCTCATCTTTACAGGAGAAGGTTTTGGAGAGAGAACGTCTTTTCCACACCACCCCAGCCCCCAGATTTCAGTCATTTTTATGTAACATAAGTGTTTACTTTCTCTCAGGTCTATCTCTCTATTCTCAGCCTGGCCAGGCCTGGCCAGGGCTCCCTTAGAGAGCAATACAGTGTCTGTTCTGTGGACTGTGGACTTTTGAGAGGTAGCCTGAGGCCCCGAAAACTCTGTGTGGTAACCTGGTATTCTGGGGATTTATGGGTCTGCTTTGTGGAGAGCATCTCACCCTAGCCCAGATTCAAAGGACTGTGATTTCGTCTCATGAGAGCCAGGCTTTCAGATTTGGTCCCTTGTAGGCCTCCACTGTTTGGGCAGTCCCATCCTTCTAGTTTTAATGCATGGCTTTAGGGGTCTGGATAAGATCAGCTCCTCTCCAGCAGCATGTCTGTGATTCCTTCCCTGGATACCTTGTTTAGGAACCAGATCAGGAGCATCCCAGGCTCTAAGACTCCTCCCACAGGGACAGTATCAGGGTGTGTATTGCTCCATTTCCACAACAATCTTAAAATGAAATGTTATTCTATACTGGAATGGAGGTACAGAGTTATTCACAAGAAATGAAACCTGGCTTTGATTTGTTTTCTTCCAGCCCTGGCTTTGGTGACTACAGACATAGTCACCTTGTCCAGGACATAGCATGGTGTCTGCTGAGATACCTGTGATGGCAGGGTCTCTGAGTCCATCTGCAGGTATGGGAGGGGTCTGAGAAAGGACCCTCCTTGGAAGAAAGAGCTGCTTCCTTGGGATCTTCAGGGTCCCACAGGACTGTGTTATCAATCAATAATCATTTTTTGGCACCTGCTATGTGCCAGGCACAGTGCTAAGAGCTGAGGATATACAAAGACAAACATAAAAGTCTCTGCCCTTAAGGAGATTGCACTCAATTGGGGAAGAAAGCAGTACATACATACATATATACAAAAGAAATACAAGGTAATTTGGGATGGAAGGAGACACTAGTATTTGGGGAAGGGTGAGTAGATGAGCTACTGCCTGAAGGCATTTCTAAGCTTTGGAGGAAACTACGAATTTTTTGCTTTTTTTTTGAGACAATCAGGGTTAAGTGACTTGGCCAGGATCACACAGCTGGTAAGTGTTTGAGGCTGATTTTGAACTCATGTTCTCCTGACTCCAGGGCTGGTGCTCTATCCACTTCAGCACTTAGGTGCCCCTGGAAACTGGGAATTTTATAGGCAAAAGTAAAGAGGGTGAACATTTGAGGCTAGAGGAACAGACTACATAAATACATGGTCCGGAGGCAAGGGACAGAATGAGATGACCCAATCAGGGCTTTAGAGGCCCAGTGATACTTTGTGCAAACAAAGATTCATTTCAGTCCCTGCAAAGAGTGTGATGTCTGATGCCCATGTGCCATTTCTTTGCCCCCAGAAAGAAATCTTTCTGGTAACCAAATTAAAAAAAAAAAACTGGAGCCCGAGAGAGATAGAATGGGGCAAAAGGGAGGAACATGGGAGGGGGCTTGGGAGGCACATATCACTCATTGAGCTCATTGGCTTGTTCGCTCCCCTTTGATGTATGGAGGCAATAGGAATGTGTGCAGCAAATTGTCTTCTTAAGCCAGTGGCTAGAGTCCAGCTCTCAAAATTTCAAAACAGTCTCTCTGGTTGTTCGTTATACAGCCTGGCTGGCTCTGTGTGTGTTTCCCTTCTCCTGTATGGATCTGTCATTGGGTGATAAAATAGAACATGATGAGTGTCATTCTAAAGCAATTACAAGCAAGATGCATAATGGCAAAGCTGGAGCACACAACATATGGCCTCAGGCAGCCACCATGTGAGAGCTAATCGGGAGATTTGGTTGCCTTCTTCTCTGGAAAACTGGATTGGGTTTCACGTCGAGGAAAAAAATGAAGACAGCCACAGCCCCAACATTGAGCTGGAAGGTGGGTGTGATTGGGGGGATGACTCCAGAGACCAGAAGGACTCAGTCCTCAGTCCAGCAGCCTTGGAGGCCAATGACTAGATTGTACAAATACCCCAGCAGTATTTGTCAGGGAAGATATGGGCCAGATGGATGGGGATGAGAATGAGCTATTGTCACCCTCATGAGATGTGCCAAATAATGGGGAACAACAGAATATTTCAGAGCTTTCCCAGAAGTTAGTTGAACAGCCTGAATCTCAGGGTTGGAAGGCAAAACAGGAAGCTTCCTT
Organism: Phascolarctos cinereus; assembly: GCF_003287225.1. NCBI lineage: Eukaryota > Metazoa > Chordata > Mammalia > Diprotodontia > Phascolarctidae > Phascolarctos > Phascolarctos cinereus. Next base: position 56,159,370 of record NW_027555958.1, read on the forward strand.
CACATCTTAGCTGAAATCCTGACTTCGAGAAGAAGACACTGGTCTCCTTGCTCTTCCATTTTCCAACTCCAGGCACCTGCAATGGCCATCCCCCATGTCTGGAATGATCTCCCTCCTTATTTCCACCACCTGGCTTCCTTGGCTTCCGTCAAGTCCCAGATCAAAGAAAGCCTTTCCCAATCCTCCTTAATGACCGTGCCTTCCCTCTGTTGATTATTTCCAATTTATCCTTATATGGTCTGTCTGTACATAGCTTGCATGTCATCTCCTCTCTTGGACAGTGAGCTCCTTGAGAGCAGACTGTCTTCTGTCTTTCTTTGTAGTCCTACTGCTTGACATATAGTAGGCACTTAATAAATGCTTGTTGACTGACAGTATGATGAAGTCCCTGAATGTCCCTTGTTGTTGTTTTTTTTAAAATTCTGACAGTTATGCCTAACAGCTTCATTTCCTTACTTACATTTCCCAGCTATTTCTCTGCTTTCTGGTTCTCTGGATCTCAAGTGGGCCCCATGGATCTGCTTATAAATCAGAGAGTGATGTAAGATCAGGAATGTGTGAGTCCTCACCTCTTTGTCAGTGGCCTAGCTTTACCTATTTTAGATTTGGCTGCTGGAGAATGGTAACTGGGAGTAGGGCTCCTCCCTATCACAACTCTTCTCCCTCCTCTACCCCCATATCCAACCAGCAGCCAAGTCTTATTCATCGTAGCTTCCCCAACATCCTTTCCCCCTTCTTCCCATTCACAAGCCACCTCTCTCCTGCATGACAGCAGCAATAGTCTCCTGATTGGTGTACTTTGCCTCCAATCTCTGTCCCCCTCTAATCCATCTGCATGGTTGCTAAATTGGTATTCCTAATGTCCAGATCTCAACACATCACTTCCATATTTAAGAAGTTTCAGCAGCTACCTATTACCTCTAGCATAATTTACAAACTCTTCTGTTTGGCATTTTGAAAGTATCTCTCAATCTGGCTTCAGCCTCCCCTTCCTGGCTGATTGTAGATCATTCTCCCATCATGAACCTTACACTTTGGCCATACTGACTTACTTACAGTTCCTCGTATATAACATTGCTTCTCCTGTCTTGATGACTTTGCACAGGCTGTCTGTCCTTCATGCCTGGGAGACATTCCCTCATCACCTCTGCCTCTTAGATCTCCTAGTTTTATTCAAACCTCAGCTCAGACGTCACCTTCTACAAAGAGGTCTTTCCTGATTTCACACACCTCCTCAGTTGCTAATATCTTCCTTCTCTCGTCTCTCCTCCTGCCCTTTCCCCATCACTGGACATTATAATGCATAATTAATCCTTTAAGAAACAGTAAGAAGGAGGGGAAGATATTTTCTACCAAGGACAGTCAACTCTACATATGGATTCTCTTCTCTCCCAGGGACTATCTCTGTGGCTCCATTCTTTAGACTTTTGCTACTCCCATTTGGATAATAGGTAGAATAATACAACTGTATCAGCAAGAAGCTGAATTATTTTCCTTGTTTTATAGAAAAATAAAACTAAGACCTCAGAAAAGATCCCATGGCTACCAGGAGGATCCCAGCCACAGAACCCAGATGTCCTATCTCCTAGGTCACGACTTGATCCACAATCGATAAACTTCTTGATGTTTGGGAAGCTGAATGATATGGTGAATATGTGAGCCAAACCCTGACTTTGAGGCAAGGGGCAAGGAGGAGACTTCTCAGGGTGGGTGGGGGTAGGGAAACCAGAAAGGAGTAGAGGGACCATGAGCTCTATTTGCCTGCACCTGCCCTTGGAATTAGGAGTGTTGTGTGTCAGGGAGAGAAAAGTGGGACTCCACCATACAACGCAGCCCTGGAAAGCCTCCCGGAGGATGCTGAGCTCACAGACCAGACCCTCCAATCAATAGGGTATGGCTATTTATAGCACTAGCCCAAGAGAAACTTAATTATGATCAAAAGGAGCTATTTAATACCGTGCTTGCCGAAGACGCAACCTTTTGTCAGTGGGAATTAATCAGCTGCTGCTGTGGACTCCTGCCCCCGCGGGCTCTGGAACCTGGGGTGTTGCCTGGAAAAGAACTAAGTTGCCTTCTTCATGGGCAGCTCAGGCACCAGGGACCTTACAAAGTCATCCAAGGGTGGTCTATCTCCCTAGGAGTGCTGGGGTATTGAATTCACAACCATAAATTACTCCAGGAGAAGATGGGTTGGGCTAGATGACTTTGAATGAATGAATGAATGAATGAATGAATGAATGAATGATTAAGCATCACTATGTACAAAGCACTGTGTTAAGTACTGGGAACACAAATAGAAAACAGTCTTTGCCCTTAAGAATCTCACACTCTAATGGGGGAGAGAATACATATGAAAGTTTTCAGCTTCAAATCAGATGGAAAGATCCAATGAGCCCTAGGGTAGAGCAACAAAGCAGATAATAATGCCTCTTCTTTAGTATCGTTTCCACTAATAAAATCATATCATTTTCTGATGTTGAACCATTAGATACTGCCAACAACTTTGTTGGTAAAAACTTTCTTCATTGGATCTTCAATAGATATGACCTTCAATACATAGTACCTACAGGAACAGTTGACAAGCTGTCTGTCTCTCTCTGTTTGTCTCTGTCTCTGTCTATCTCTCTTTTTCTCTCTGTGTCTCTCTCTCTGTCTCTTTGTGTATGTGTGTCAGTGTGTCTCTGTCTGTCTGTCTGTGTCTCTCCTCTCTGTCTCTCTCTGTGTTTCTGTCTCTCTTACACTCTTACATTCTCTGTCTCTCTCTGTCTGTCTTTCTCTGTCTATCTCTGTCTCTTTGTCTCTTTCTCTCTGTCTAAGTCTGTCTATCTCTGTCTCTTCTCTGTCTCTCTGTGTTTCTGTCTGTCTCTCTTACATTCTTGCGTTCTCTGTCTCTGTCTCTGTCTCTCTGTTTATCTATCTCTGTCTCTGTCTCCCTGTCTCTCTGTCTGTCCCTGTCTCTCCTCTCTCTTTGTCTCTCTGTCTGTCTGTGTCTATCTCTGTGTCTCTGTCTATCTGTCTGTCTGTCTGTCTGTCTCTCTCCCTCTCTCCCCCTCTCTCCCACTTTCTCCCTCCTTCCCTTTCTTCCCTCTCTCCCCTCCCTCCCCACCTCGTGATGGCTGGCCCCTTCTCCATAATAGTTGCTTTGCCAGGATGATGGCTGTGAGGCCCCAGCTAGAAATGGGACTGGTGGCATGGGGGAGGTGGGTGCTGCCTGGGGCACTGAGACATTAAAAGACTTCCTTGTGTTCACTTAGCTAGTTGATCCCAAGTCCCACTAGAACAGGCAGTTTTCATCACTGATATTTGTGTAGCATTTTAAAGTTTGCAAAGCACTTTACAGACATTATCTCATCTGCTCTCCACAAAAATCCCAGGTTTGGGAATTTTGATTGGCATTTGGATTTCATTTATTTATGGCACTCCCTTCACTAATACAGGATTATGAAACTATTCTCTAGTTTATCACCACAGAGAGATGCCTAGTGGCACCCAGAAGTTGTCAATCAATAAATTAACAACATTTATTAATTCTTACTATGTGTCAGGCACTGTGCTAAATGTTGGGACTACAAAGAAAATGCTGGGGCTCCTGCCCTGAGGGAGCTTATATACTATTGGGGGAGAAAACATGTAAATGGCTGGTACACATGAATACTTGCATTGTAGATGGAAGTTAGCCTTTAGAGCGGGAAGGTCCCAGCAGTGAGGGCGGCCAAGATAGGCCTCCTGCAGAAGATGGTGTTGGATCTCAGTCTTGAAGGAAGCCACGAATTTCAAGAGCTGGTGGTCAGGTGGGTAAGTGACTTGTCCAGGGTCACACATTCAGTATATGTCAGAGGTGGGTCTTCCTTAATGTGAGCCTGGGTCCCTGTCCTCTCACTTACCCTACTTTACCTCTCACTACAAGTATTATTATCTGCATTTTATAGATAAGAAAACCTAAACTTGGAGAAATTCAGTGACTAGTTGTAGCCATAGTCATACAACTAGTAAGGGTCAGAGCCAAGATTCAGATCCATCTCTTCCAACCCCAAGGCCTACTCTCCACTATACTGCCTCTTGATAAGAATTCACGTAGCCCTTTAAGGTTTCCATAGGAGGCAGCTAGATGACTCAATGAGTAGAGATTTCCCTAGATGGTAGCAGTGAGGCCTCAGCTATACATGGGACTGGAGCCAGGAAAACCTGAATTCAAATCCAGCCTTAGACACTTACTAGCTGTGTGACCCTGGGCAAGTCACTTAACCTCTGTTTGCTTTAATCCACTGGAGAAGGAAGTGGCAAACCACTCCAGGATCTTTGCCAAGAAAACTCTACGGAGAGTAGTGGCATGCTGTGGTCCATGGGTCACAAAGAGTCAGATAAGACTGAAAAACAACAATTAGAACTCTGCATTAAGTAGTGAATATTATAACATCCTCCTTATAAATGAGGTGGAAGTGGTGAATCGTCCTTATTCATAGCTCATAAGTGTTGGAGATGGTACTCAAACCCAGATCTCTGGACTCGAAGTCAGGTGTTGTTTTTACCTCTTGTCTGTACTTCCTAACCTTTGGTCTCCCCCTTCCCTGAACTCCTGTAGTATCTTCTGTGCGTCTGTAGGTGGTGCAGTGGGAAATATGCCAGACTTGGAGTCAGGAAGCTCTAAGTTCAAAGCCTGCCTCAGACGCTAGCTTTTAGGACCCTGGACAGGTCACTTAGCCTCTCTCAGGTCAACGAGCCAGAGAGAGAGAGTCTAGGGGTTTCTGGAGCCCCTGGTCTACCTCTCCTTGAATCTTGAGCTGCGAGGGCAGATAGGATAGACTAGAGACACTGGGCTGATTACATCTGGTTGCCTCATCTCATCAAAAACCCCACCCTCCCCAAAGAAAACATCCTATCAAATCCTACCCCTCCTTCATGAAGGAAGAGGGAAAGGGGAATAAGCATTCTTATAACACACTATGCTAAGTGCTTTGCAAATATTATCTCATTTGATCTTCATAACCCTGGGAGGTAGGTACTGTTATTATCCCTGTTTTACAAATGAAGCAAACTGAGGTTAAGTGACTTGCCCAGAGTCACACGGCTGGTAAGTTTCTCTATATAGATTTGAACTCAGGTCTTCCTGACTCTAGGTTCAGCACTCTAACCACTGTTCCACCTAGCTATCTCTAGCTTGAGTCTCTGAGTTTCCCTGCCTAAAAGGAGATGATGTTATCCAAAATCTCAGCTGATCCTAAAACAAATTGGAGTTACTGTCCATAGAATGGAAGGCAATAAAGAACTGATTATTTTGGCAAGAAACTTAGGAGAGGAAGAGGTAGGCTCTTCCAATCCAATTTAATTCATTCTAACAAGCATTTATTGAACACGAGTTACTTACTTTGTTACTCAAATTAATAGTCCTTGACCTCAGCAAACTTACAGTCTCCTGGGGCCATGCCACAGGTGAACAGATAAGCATAAGCAAGGTCATTTGAGGAGCCTGGAGTGAGAGAGGGAGTGGTGAAGGCTAGGGGATCAGGACTGGTTTACTGTAAGAGCTGCTGTATGAGCTGGATTTTGGAGGACAGCCTGCACAAAGGTACACAGACAAAGATGGAGTACAGAGTTTGGGGAACAGTGAGTAGCACATTTTGTTTGGAATGTCAAGTGCATGAAGAAGAATAATCTACAAAAAGCCTATAGTAAGATTGGGAAAATCTTTTTATAGCATTTTATTTTTCCCAATTGCATGGAAAAACAATTTTTAACATTGATTTTTAAAAATTTTGAATTCTGAATTCTCTCTCTCCCTCCTTGGTCCCCCCCACCCCGAGATGGTAATAGATGTGATACATGTGCAATCAGGCAAAATATATTTCCATATTAGTCATGTTGTGAAGGAAAACACAGACTTAAAAAAAGGGGAAAGTATTATGCTCCTATCTGCATTCATACTCGATCAATTCTTTCTGCGGAGGTGGATAGCATTTTTCATCATGAGTCCTCTGGAATTGTGGGAAATGTTTAATGTGCTAAACTGTGAAGACCTTATATTTCATCCCATTGGTAGTAGGGAGCCTAAAGTTTCCTGAGCAGGGGAGTGATATTGTAGGAACCAGGTAGGTGATTTGCGGAGATGATTTTGTCATCTGTCTAAAGGATGGGTTAGAGAGGGGAGACAAAATGGTTTTTGTCCATGAGGTCACCTGCACCTTATGCTGTTGACGGGGGAGGAAAAGTCAGGCCCTGAGCCTATAAATACTCTGACTCAGCAGAGTTAGCATTGAACCAGCGTCCTCTACAGAATCCTGCACTCTGATGAGACAGGACAGGATTTATGCTTCCCCAGATTGGCAGGTGGAGATGAGAGAGAAAGAGAAGGAGTAAATGTAGAGTTGTTTGGTGAACAGTTGATACAAAGCCCTTATTTAGGAAGAAAGAAATGCCATCTTTTAAATGTGTGTGAGAATCCAGTTACGCCTCTCTGGAACCACGGGGCCTATTGTATCCTAGACACCTTGGGAATGTTGGCTTCAAGCCAAGGTGAATAATGGATGCTGTGGGGAATGAGCTATTGCTGGTGAGCAAAAGTCTGGCCTACCTTTTCTGGGGTCTGAGAATGTGGACTATTAATTAAGCCAGAATTTCCATTCTGGACTCAGCAGTACTTTGGAGACAAGATCTTGGGGAAAGGCAGAGCAGGAGAGGGAAAAGATTTCAGAACATCCCCAGACTGAGTCGGATAGGTGCCGGTGAGAACAGGTCATTGGGCACAGTTCCTGTGGGCTGAGACCACCGCTGGCCCTGTCCTTTTTCTTTTCCTCCCTGGCTCCATTTGTAGTGTGCCCACAGATCATAGAATAGATCCAGTATCCTTTGAGGCAGGCCTATGCCAGGAGTGAGGGTCTGAGGTTAGTGGGAACCTTTCCTGGATCTGCTGTTATCTGTTAGCTGATCTAGGTAGCTGTTGTGCTTGGCAGCTCCCATCTGTAATGAAAGCATCACCACAGCTTGTCTGGCAAGGGTGAAGGTGGCAAAGACCAGTTGTGCCAGGACGTAGCTTAATCCCTTAGCAAATGCAGAGTGCTGCATAACCTTCTAAGTTCCCACTTTTCAGTATTTATTAATAATCAGCCAGTCTCTAGGGGAGTATTATAAGAAGAATGAATTGTTCGTGATTTGGTAAGATTAGACAAAGAGGAAACAGGCAGGGGCAATTAGGCAACAGGGAAAGGCAATTAAGTTAAATGCTTAAGAAAACTACCCTGAGGATCAGGTGAGCACCTCCAGGAGCCTGTAGGCTAGGCTTGGGCAGAGAAGGCCCTTGAGGCACCAGCCCCAGCACTCAGCCCAGTGCCTGGTACATAGCAAGAATTGATAAATGCTGTTGATTTATTGATTGACAGCTTCTAAGTGCCCCCAGACAACTCTCTATGATGATAAATTAGAGAACAGTTGCTAATCCTGTATTGGTAGAGAGGATTTCTTCACTAATGAGCATGAAAGGAGGGAATATGTAAGTGCTAAATTGTAAGGTACTGGGTGCTATATTTCTATCTGCATGGGGGTATTGTGTTGACTGAATGGCCTCTGGGATGACACTTCTGATTGTATGCCCAATCCCCAGACCCACAAGATATTCCCACATTCACTTGTTCATTCATACATTCATTTATTCTTCCATTCATTCATTCATGTATGAATTCAGTACACATAAAACCCACTGGGTGGAAGGCACTGGGCTAAGTTCTGAGGGGTATAAAGATGGATAAGACAGAGTCTCTATCCTCAAGGAACTTAGGTCTTAGTAGCAACAGTGACATGTGCACAAATAACAATAATATAGATTAGAGGATGGTGGGAAGTACATAAAAGGACCACAGAGTGCCATGAGAACATAGAATCCTAGACCTATAGCTGGAAGGGACCTTCAAAGCCTTTAGTACCATCATTTCCATAGAGGGTGGCATATCCAGGTTCACACAGCTAGTAAGCTTTGGAGGCAGAATTCAAATCCAGTTATTCCTAATCAGATGAGAGAGATCACTACCGGCTAGTGGAATGGGTAGGTGGGGGGGGAGAGTGTTGTGGGGTTCTCAGAGTATTTGAGCTGCATCTTTAAGCATGAGTCAGAAGGCTTTGTGACCCACTGTCTTAGTATCTCGGCCATATGCTCCCAAATTGGTATTTTGGGTGATTTCCTCAGAGTGTGAACTTCCTCACGTGCTACTTTTCTTCCCCTCAATGAAGTGAATGCTTCTTGCTTAAAAAAAAAAAAAAGCTTTGTTTTTCTTTCTGGAATAAGATGCTGGGCCTGCTATGAGGATGTCTGATTGTTTCCCTGAAAGGCGGATTTTTATAAGTGAAGATGATTCTTGAGCCACTCCTGTGGCAGGTGAGCTAAGAGAAAGGTCTTTTGGGGAAAGAGCTAAAGTGCTTGGGGACAGGTTCCTGCTAAAGAGAAGGGGGCAGGGTAGGGAATTGGGGAAGAGAGGACACAGAACATGTGATGAGAGGCGTGAGATGACTTCAGAAACGTTTTACTGACTCCAGAGGGGCATGAGATAAGATCACACCAAGTGTCACCATCTTGTCAGGACACCTAGCTAGAAGATAAGAATAGGGCACAGGTACTTGAGTAAGACACAGCCTTAAACCTTGCCAACCAGAGCCTCAGGACTATGGTGGAGAGAGCCCCTCAGATAGTCCTGTGCTCAGGACTATGGCACAGACTACGAACAAGTAATGTCTTAGGAGGACGTTTGTTTGCTCCAAATTCAGGTAGAATTTACAGTTTAGGAAGAAAAGACTTTTGAAGGGGCCATCATGGAATATTAGAGCTGGGAGGGGCCTTAGAGATCATCTTCTAGGACAGAGATGTCACAAACTGCCTGCAAAACTCCCCAGTGTGACATGAGCCTGATTAAAATGTAATTGGGAAATGTTTAATAAAATAAGTATACAATACAACATAAATAATATTAAATTGTAGTGTACTAAGCCAACATGTGGCCCTCTGGGATCTGTTTCTATGTGTGTTTGACAATACCAAATTAAACCAACCCCTTTTGGTCATCAATGGGGGCAAACAGGTAGCAGAGAGAGTGCTAGACTTTGAATCAGGGAGACTGGAGTTCAAATCCTATCTCAGACACTTCCTAGCTACGTGACCCTGGGGCAAGGCACTTAATTTCTCCCAGTATCAGTTTCCTCATCTGTAAAATGGGGATAATAAGAGTACTTACCTCATGAGGTTGTTGTGAGAATCAAATGAGATAATAAATTTAATAAGTATGTTTTTGCAAACATACACACACATACATACACACATGTGTATTACAGATGTCTATATACATCTTAGTTTAGTTGCTTAAAATTGTACTAAGACTTTCAGAACATTTTGGTGTGTGTATGTACATATATTTAAAGCACTATGTAAACATTGTTATTAATTAATAATATAATTATGATATGGTTCTTTATTAATAATACTTATTAACAATGAATTATTATTTTAATATGTACTTGAATCAGGTTGACTTTTTACAGATGCAGAAGGAAGGTTTTAGAGCAAGGGTGGGGAACCTTCGACCTTAAGGCCACATGTGGCCCTCTAGGACCTCAGTGACTGAATGAATGATTGAGTCAAAGGGCCTTGATTGAGGACCTAGAGGGCCACTTGTGGCCTTAAGGTCGAAGGTTCCCCACCCCTGGTCTAGAGGGTTTAACTGACTTGTGCGGGGTCACCCAGAGATTTTAGTGGCAGAGCTGGGGTCAGACCTCAGAGTGTCTGACTGCCAGGTCAGTCATTATACCATAGTATGCCACCTCCATAGAGGTACATAGATGGTGCAGTGGATAGAGTTCCAGGCCTAGAGTCAGGAAGACTTGAGTTCAAATGTGACCTCAGATACTTACTAGCTGTGGATCCTGGACAAGTCGCTTAACCCTGTTTGCCTCAGTTTCCTCATCTGTAAAATGAGCTGGAGAAGGAAGTGGCAAACCGCTTCAATATCTGTGTCCATTTTCTTCTGCATATCTTCTTCTTCCTCGACTGTTTACAGTCTTCCCAACCCTGTAATCAGCGTTTGTCCAATCCCTTTGTGAGCAGCTATTCTGAATGATCAGATCTATTCAGCTCTGTTTACGATACGTCACTGAAAACTTTTTTGTTTCAAAGGTGGAGTGATAATGACTTAAACATCTTTTTAAATGATTTATTATACACTTAATGTCAAAATTATTATGTTGTATGCTTAATATCAATACAATTAAACCTGCTTTGTAATTATTTATGTTTAAATAAGGAAGATATAACATGCCTTAATTTTTAAAAAACTGTTTTAAATACACAGTAGCAAGTAAAGTCAGTTCTTTACATATGGATCCACATAGAATCTATTATCCTTCCTTTCATCATCTTTGCCCCTCTCTTGTAGATGTCCTCAAATTTTGCCACATCCTTCTTAAAGCACTGCAACTTAAACTGATAAGGGTTGAGCAAATGCTGGATATAAAATAATATTTCCTAGCCCTTGAACATTATACTTTTAAAAATATGTCCTAAAATCATGTTTGCTTTAATTTCATAAAAATATTACATTGCTTGAGCGATGCAAGCAAAATTTTAAAATGAGGTGATAACTGTAAAGCACTTGCTACAGTGCTTGGCACACAGCAGGTGCTATAGAAATGTTAGGCATTGTTGTTGTTAAACAAAGAAAAGTATGAAATGGTTCCCCGTCTTTTGTGGTTCCCATCATTATTCTGTTAATGGTGACAATCATGGAAAAGTAGACAGGACATGCTAAGGATAACAGTTTGGAGGACATCTAACATAGCACTAAAATCTATAAATCCCTTAATTCAACAATGCCACCAACAATAATAGTAACAGCATTTATATAGTGCTTTAAGATTTGCGAATAACTTTACATGTGTTATCTTATTTGATCTTCATAAGAACCTTATGAGATAGGTGCTAATATTATCCCCATTTTACATATAAGGAAACTGAGGCTGAGAACATACACAGTTAGAAAGTGCGTGAGGCAAAATTTGAACCCAAGTCCTCCTTTCTGAAAATTCTGCTCTCTATACATAGTACCACCTAGCTGCTGCAACTATAGTCTAGGCTCTGAGCCATCCAAAGATAAATAAAACAAGGGCCCTGCCCTCAAGGAGCTTACAATCTAGTGGCAGAAATAATGTACACAAATTAACCAATGTAGGTAACATGCAAAAGGACTAGAGAGTGCCATGACCTTAGATGAGAGAAAGCACTCCTGGTTGAGTGCCAATACCCAGATGCCGTCTAGCTCAAAAAGGTCAAACACATACACATACGTGATTTATGACAACACTTTTTGTTGTAGTAAGGAACTAGAAACAAAGTGGGTTCCCATCAATTAGAGAACAACTGAGCAAATTATAGTGTGTGAATGCAATGATCTATTATGGCACCATGAGAAATGATGGCTGTGAAGGATTTAGAGAAAACTGAAAAGGCTTATATGAACAAAGTGAAGAGAACATTTCACAGAATGATCATAATAATGCACAAGAAAATAACTCTGAAAGGCTTCCTGACTGTGATCAATGAAACAACCGATCACGACTTCAGAAGATTGATGAGGAAACATGCTTCCCCTCTGTTGGCAAAGAGGTGATGGACTAAAGGTAGAGGAGGAGGTATACATTTTCAGATGTGGTCAATGTATTGCTTTATTTTGCTTTGCTTATACTTACATAAGGGATTTTGTTATATATGGTGGGGGGGGATATTAGTGAGTAATAATATTCATATATATATATATATATATATATGTATGTATATATATATATGTATGTATATATATATGTATGTGTATATATATATATGTATATATATATGTATATATATGTATATATATATGTATATATATATGTATATATATATGTATATATATATATGTATATATAGAGAGAGGAAAAGAAAAGAATGTGGTGAATGAAACATAAAGAGTGTGAATGAGAAAAGCTAAAAGATGTCAGGAGACACAAAGAAGCAGGGCAATTTTATCATTATTGCATTAAATTTAATATTCCCTTAAAAAAACTAACCTCATGTGGCCAAAGTTGACTATAGCATGTAGCTAAATTAATATGTAATCCTCTTTTCTATTCTGTGTATTTAAATGTCTAGCTATGGTTGTTACATTAGTATTAAATCAAAAATATGCAAAGAGAGAATATTTTAAAAAGATTACTTACATAGCTATTGGTCCTCTAAATGTGAAATCCTTGTCCAGTGATCAATGAGTAATCATACTCTTGGAAGCATTATTTCCTTCTTGATCTTCTTGCTATGAGTGAACAGAAGACAAAGGGAAGTTGTAGCTGAATGGAAGGACAGCTCACAAATTTCTCTTTTCCAGCCAAAAAGTTGGAAAAGTTTGTGTACCTAATACATTCTGAGGCAAGAGGAAACATCATTTCTTGGAAGATAATAATAATAATAGCTAACATTTATATGGTACATACTATGTGCTGGATACTGTACTAAATGTTTTACAAATATTATCTCACTTGATCCTCACAGCAACCCTGGGAGGGAGATGCTATTATTATCCCCATTTTACAGATGAGAAAACTGAGACAGAGATTAAGTGACTTGCCGAAGATTACACAGCTAGGAAGTGTCTGAAGCCAGATTTGAACTCAGGACATTTGTGACATTTGGCCATCTGCTACTGCAGTGACCATACAAATTGTTCAGAAAAAGAGAATAGATCATTGTAGTTTGTGCAGGAATACTTGTTGCATAGGATGAAGAATCAGAGAAATGATATAAGGAATTCAGTAAAACCCTCTGGATGAAATCAGCATTTACTCTAATATTTGGTATGACTACAGTGTAAAGATAGACTTATGGGAGACAGGGGAGGCAGTGAAAAAGGGTGCTGGAAAACATGGTTTAAAAGTAAGAAATGAGCAGGTCCAGAGGCTTCATGACCAGAGATTTTGAATGCAGTTATGTCCCGATTAGTGTGAATGATGAATCCTGTGAAGTGGTTGCGTATATTTGAGTTTGCACTAATTAAATTTATAATCATGTAAAACATGGTCATAGATTCTAGCTCAAAGGAAATATACAGTGCAAATTTGAATAATGTGACCACTGAACTGTATTCTTTATTTGCACTAATGGGGATATGACTACACTTTCTTCTAGAAGAGAGTTAGTATGTACTAGAAATGGTAAAAATCAAATAATACCACAAAGAATGAAATGAATTATATTCTGGCATGGAGTCATTCCTGAATCAGCTGTCTATGTATAGTCAGACCACCAATTGTTAGTGCCAAGATAAAAATCAATACCAAACTAGAAGAAAGAATTAAAATGAGAAAATACGGTGTGCGTTTGCAGGCATTCTGGCCTCAACTATTTAAACATGGCCCCTCCAAAAGGAAAATGGATAAAAGAGGACATATCAACACAAGTTCTCCCCATTTCATCAGGAAATTCAGCGAATGTTAATCAGTCATCAGAGTAAGGAGATCAAAATGGCCCAGAAACCCTTTCAGCCAGCAAATACTTGATCCTTTCGTTTGGTATGCCATAGTGATGGTTGGTGTTTCTGGACTAGGTAGCCACTGCAGTTCCTTCCAATTCTCAAATTCTATGATGTCCTGCCAAGCAGAGAGAGAGAAGGCAAACAAAGGTTTAGCACATAAACTCATCTGTAAAATATTATGGAAGAAGATAGGAGAAAATTATGACTATGAACTCATAAAACAGTAAGAAGTGAAAAAACAAATTTATAGAAAGCTTATTGAGAGAGCCGTTTCAGTCAGACCATCCCAAAAGTATTTGAAGTATGAAACTGGAAAGAAGCTAACAAACAGGCAAAAAATGGAAAAGATCTGTCAAGCGCTCAGTAACAAACGCTTTCCTTCAGCGATGATAATGGAACTGCCATTGTTGCTCTATATCACAGTCCCTGCTGTGCTATATGGGCAAATAGAAATGACACTATAGAAAATAAAGATTGGAAAAGCAATTAGGCAAGACCAGGTATACATACATACAAGGATGCCCTGGAGATGACACCACTTTAAGAGCAATTCTCAACATATGTATGTATGTATGTATGTATGTATGTATGTATGTATGTGCATGTGTATATGTGTGTATATGTGTGTATGTGTATATATGCGTACATGTGTATATATGTATGTGTGTATGATGTGTATATATGTATGTGTTTAAGTATGTATGTGTATGTATATGCATGCGTGTGTGTATTCATGCATGTATTGTATGTGTGCATGCGTATGTGCACACATGTATGTGTGTATGTATATTGTGTATATGTGTGTGTATGTATGTATATGCATGTATGTGTGTACCTATGTCTGTATATATGTGTATGTATGTATGTATGTGTTTATATGTGTGTGTGTATGTGTGTGTGTGTGTATGTGTGTATTTATTTATTTATTTATATGGAGGGTGCCAAATCAGGGGAGGAAATGTATCTTATTAGTATTGAGGGTGATTAAATAAGTGATTAAAGAAAATATTAACTAGTGAGCCATATGCTTACTTCCTCTCCTTTAATAACATTTTATGGGTTAATCTACACATCTTCAAAGCATCCTTGTTGAAAGTGTGAGAAGGGAAAAGGTAGGATTTTGCAAACAATAATCTATAACAGATCAAGTTGGTTTTTTTTTACCAGTTGCCTGAAAGGTCAATACAAGAATACAAGATTCCACACTACTTATTGTTGACTCAAAGAAAGCATTTTTTAAGTAATAAAAAGATCTCATGTTCATATAGTACAGTAAGGTTCACAAAGTGCTTTACTTATATTATCAGCAACTAGATGACACTATGGGTAGAACGCTTGTCCTAGAGTCAAGAAGACCTGAATTCAAATCTGACTCCAGACACTTACTGGCTGTGGGACCCTGGGGCGAGTCACTTAACCTCTGTCTACCTCAGTTTCCTCAACTGTAAAATGGGGATAATAATAGTGTTTACCTTGCAAGGTTGTTGTGAGAATCAAATGACATAGTATTTGTAAATCACTTGGCACAATGCCTAGCACACAGTGGGCACTTAATAAATGCTTCTCCCTTTGAGGATATGCTATTGTTATCCTCATTTTACAGTTAATGAGGCTGAGGCAGAGAAAAGTTAAATACTTCATCTGGGATCATATAAGCTATCGAGATTCCAAGGGCAGGATTTAAACCCAGAGATAACCAGTAGACAGTCCATGTGCTTCTTTGGCTTCCCATGAAAATGCCATGAGATCTAGAGGACAGCTTCTGATGACTGGGATGACTGCCTCCCTCCCCCCCACCGTGGATTATTTACAAGAGCACGTGGATAAGAAGTCAAAGCACGAGAAGGCGTGATCAGAGTACAGTCTGCTGCTTTGATGAGATCACAGGGCCTTCAGAGCATTGTATAGCTGACACATATGTTTAGCTTATGGTCAGCTATGACTGCCAAACCTTTGTCTTCTGCACTTCTGTCTACTTCAGCCTTCCTTGTTCTTAATTTATAATAATAATATTATAAGTGCTGTGTAGCATTTGAAGGTTTACAAAGTTCTATGCATGTTATCTCATTTTCTCCCCCTTAGACACACCTATGAGAAAGGTGCAATTATTATGCCCATTTTACAGATGAGGAAACTGAGGCTAAGAGAGTCCAAGTGACCTGCCCAGAGTCACCTAGCTAAAAAGTATTTGAGGCAGGATTCGAACTCTCCTTAATTCCAAATCTGCACTTCATTCATTCTTCCATTTAGCAGACTCATATTCAAGAAGTATTTAAGTTCCTACTGCGTGCCCAGCACCGTTAGGAAACCCTGTATTAATAAGGTTTAAGTTCATAGGTTTGATCCCTTTATGAGCTAGCAGACTTGTGTTCCCCAATTACACTCCTACCTCTAGTCATCTATGTAATTGTAACTTGTATTTATATGGTGCTTTATGTTTTTCAAAGTTCTTCCATTACCAACAAACAAATAAAAACAACCATGGCAGGTGGGTAAGACAAGTATCATTGGCCCCAAATATGGGAGACCAAATGAATGGTGACACTATAGACAGAAATGGAAAAATCAGAAGAAACAGCAAGTTTCAGGGGGAAACTAGCAAGCTTAGCTTGACGTGTTGTACCTGAGGTGCTGGAGGAAAAATCTAGAAGGAGATATCCTGTAGACAGTTGGAGAAGCAAATTAGGAATCAGAAGAGGGGTCAAGATGGGAAATAGAGATGTGGGACTTGTCTGCATGATGTATCCAAAGTTAGACAGATCTAAGCCAACAAATGGGGTACAGAGAAGGAAGAGGCAGCACTGTGGAGGGAAAAGGGGAACCCACATGAAAGGGAGCATTTTGATGTTGGACTCTTGAGACCTGATTTGGATACGGCTGTTGATTAAGAGGCATTAGACAGTTGCATGAAAGGGTCTAGAGAAATGAGCATAAACTTGTTGAGACTAGAACCAAATAATTGGACAATGAGAAAAAGACTTGGAACACGCTCAGAACATACATTTGTATAATATTGTTGCTGTTTAGTCATTTCAGACTCTCTGTGACCCCATTTAGGATTGTCTTGGGAAAGATACTGGAATGATTTGCCATTTTCTTCTTCAGCTCATTTGACAGATAAGTAAATTGAGGCAAACAGGGTTAAGTGACTTGCCCAGGGTCACACAGCTAATAAGTGTCTGAAGCTGGATTTGAACTCAGGAAGAGGAGTCTTCCTGACTCCAGGTCTGGCACTCTATTCACTATGCTATCTAGCTGCCCTTATATTGTTGTATAATATAGCTGTTACAATTTTTCTTCCATTTCCTAGAGAAATTGGCTTTCACCTAACATAGTTCTTTGCACCCAGCAAGGGCTTAATAAAAGTTTGTTGAATGGATGGATGAATGAATGTATGCAGACATTGACATTAAGCCTCAAAGCAAGGAGGCTCCATGGTGCTGCCACAATGGATGACTTACTGTCGTCCAAACACATCGCATGCTCCCTCGTTCTTGTGCCTTTGTTTACGCCGCTCTTTAGGCCTAGGACACCTCCCCCACCCCATCCCACCCACCCCCATCTCTGTTGTTGGTATACTAATCAAAGCCGAGTTTAAATGTCACCTCCAAGGAAGCCTTTCCTGATTGAGTCTCCTCCCTCCCTCCCTCCCTTTCTCTCTCTCTCTCTCTCTCTCTCTCTCTCTCTCTCTCTCTCTCTCTCTCTCTCTCTCTCTCTCTCTCTCTCTCTCTGTATTTCTCATCCTATTCTCATTCGCATTCTATTTATCTGGGTAGATGTCTTGTCCCTCTAGTAGACTGTAAACTCCTAGAGGGCAGGGACTGAATCTTATTCATCACCGCATCTCCTGTAGTGCCTAGCAATGCCCAGCTCCTAGCACTGTGCATTGCAGTAGTAAGCACTCAAGAGATGACAGATGTTTGAGGCATAAATGAATGAAGATGAATTCTATAAAACTATTGCATCTTCCCTTGACTGATCTCATAGCACTTTATACTGTGTATTTACTTTTTACTCATTTACCATGTTCTAATCAGTCCATCTGCTTAGGTACCATCCCCTTTGGTAGACTGTAAGCACACTGAGGGCAGAATCTCTGTCATATTCATAGTTGACATCTCCTCTGGCACCTAGCCCTGTGTATTCCACATAGCAGGCATTTAAGAGAATGTTGGTCAAGTGAATGCCTGAGTAAATGAGGAGTTCTACAAACCCACTGTATCTGCACTTGGATGGGCAGGCTGTCTGGCTCAGCCCTGGCACCTAAACTTGTCACTTGCCTTTAGCTAGCCTTCTGGAGACCAGGATCGAGGTGGGTTGGGTGGGAGGGGATTGCTCTATTTATTTATTTATTTGTTTGTTTTCTTAGAAAGGTCAAGCAAGGACACCATCATAAGCACCATCCCTAGCTACAGGGGCACAAGGGAGTTTGGGGGCTGCAGAGGAGAAGAGTGCAGAAAGAGCTTCATGCAAGTACAAAGAAGTGCTCCTCCTGCTGCAATAAAGGGCACCATTAGGATTTTTAATTGCTTTCTAACCTTTCATTAATTGGGGCCCTGCGCAGAGAGGGGAGTCACAATGGCAGGTCAGGAACTGGAGCTCCTGCATGCAAATGCACCATCATCATGGCTCAGAAGTTGGAGATGATGCCTCTGGCTCTTCCTTTCTTCCACTCATGCCTCCCCTCTGGTATCCAGGCTGGCGAGTGATCTCAGTCTACCTCCCAGGAGAGGAGCAGCTTCCAAACGGAATGAGGGACCTTGGAAGCTTCCCACCTCCTTCCTCCCCACACTCTGGCCACTAGCATCCCATCCCCAGGAGAGGGGTGCCTGGGTTGACTTGATTTTTTTTAACGTTGTTTCCCTTCTCTTCTGTGTTTACATAATAATGAGTTTAATAAATAGTTGTCGGGAAGATGGATGAGAGCCCTGTCTTTATTTTTTCCTGACAGATTTAGGCCTTTATGAAACTCTCCTAAGCAGAAGCCGTTTGCAGCTAATGAAAGGTAATCACCAAGAGACCTGGGTTTGTTTTAGCATTCCCCTCCCCCAGAATTGTGTGGCTTGTCATGGGAATGTCTAAGTGCTTCTCCTGAGAAAGGATAAAATCATAGCACCTGCTATCACGATAAGCCCAATACTTTGGTACCTCCTTCCCTGGGAGAAAGCAATTCCATCGCAAAACTATCCCAGCACTGGACAGGGAGTCAGGAAACCAGGGCTTACGTCCTCATTCTTCCAGAAACTAGCTGTGTGACTGAGTGCCTTCTCACTGTACCTCAACATCCTCATGGGAAAATTACGGGTCGATGGGCTGAGTGTGGCCTAGAACATGGCATCATAGATTTAGAGAGCTGGAAGGAATTGCTAAGGGGCAATCATGTTCAACTCCTGTATTTTACAGATGTGGAAACTGAGACGTAGAAAGATGAAGTGATTTCTAAGGCTTTACTGTTACAACTGGATCATTTTGTCATTCTTTGAGTATCTCTCTAGGGCACATGCTGCCAAGGTAGATTTGGGTAAACGGTAGTGGGAATCCTTTAGTGGTAGGGAAGGTAGCACAAGTACATAGGGCGTTGAACTCTGAGTCAGAAGGACCTGAGTTTGAATCTGTCCTCAGACACTTGCTTGTCTGTATGAACCTAGGCAGGTCACTTGACCTCTTTGTGACTCCATTTGTTCATCTATGAAATGGGGATCATAATAGTACCTGCCTTCCAGGGTGGTTATAAGGCTCAAATGAGATAATATTTGTATAACACTTTGCTCACCTCAACGTGTTGTATAAATGCTAGGTCATTATTATTATAGGTAGAAAAAGAAATTCGTATGAGAAAAAAAAGGTCAAGATGATTCTTTTCTTTCTCTTCTGTAAGGGCAAATCCCAAAAAAGTGAAGTTATTTATCCAGGTCAGCCGGGATTAGGACCAGGCCCCCACACCTCTGTTCTCTCCTCTTGACCCTCTGACAGGTATCATGGATAAGGGGCTGAAGATGGAATCACGTGGGACTTCCTCATCCATGACCTGCAGACCAGTCCAAGTGAGGAGAAAGATGATAGGGGTCTGGCTCAGAACAATTCTAGCTGCCTCTCACAAAGTTCTGAAGCCAACATTTCCTACAAGCCTCTTTTTCTTTCCTGGGCTACACAGATCTCCTCTATTCCAGCCAGCTTAACCCATTCACCACACCCCCAATTCTCAGTAGCTTTTTTTTTTTAGGCAATTGGGGTTAAGTGACTTGTGCAGGGTCACACAGCTAGTAAGTGTCAAGTGTTTGGTCTAAGGCCACATTTGAATTCAGGGCCTCCTGACTTCAGGGCTGGTGCTCTATCCACTGTGCCACCTAGCTGCCCCCTCAGTAGCTTTTTAAAAATTTTCCTCCCTACCTCTACCTTCTTCACAGATCAAAACTTACCTCCTCCAGGTAGTCTTTCCCATCTAACACATTTTCGTTGTATTTCAATACTTCAGACCCCATTTATGCTACATTCATTTATACTTATTGACCTTGCTTGCCTAAGCATTTTTCAGAACAATAGCTGACATTTCTCTAATGTTTTGCAGTTTACAAAGTCTTTCCCCCCCTGAATTATTTCGTGTGATCACCAAGGTAAGTATAGCAAGTAATGTAGTATTATAATCTCCATTTTGTAGATAAGGAAACTGAAGCCAAGAAAAGTTAAATAACAATAACATTTCTATAGCAAAGTGCTTTATACATATCTCATTTGGCCCTCACGACAACTTTGTGAAGCAGATGTTATCTTTTTTTGACTGATGGGGAAACCAAGGCAGAGAAGTGTGACTTACCCAGGGTCACACAGGTGGTAAATGTCCAACATAGGATTTGACCTTAGATCTTTCTCACTTCAAGTCCAGTGGTTCAGTCACTGTCATCTAAGTGCCTGGGCACGGCTGGGTTGAATTTTAGGGCTGGAAGGAACTTTAAGACATCATTACCTGAATTCGACCCATATCCCTATCTTAACCACAAGTCCTCAGAGGACAAAGGCATTAAAAAATAATACCATAGGTAGAAGGGAGGCAAAGGGAATAAACATTTATTAAGCACCTACTATGTGCCAGGCAGTAGGCTAAGTGCTTTACAAATGTTATCTCATTTGATCCTCGTAACAACTCTGCTCTATTATTATCCCCATTTTACAGATAAGGAAACTGAGGTTAAGGAACTTGCCCAGGGTCACACGACTAGTAAGTGTCTGAGGCTAGATTTGAATTCAGGTTTTCCAGACTCCAGGCTTAGGGCTGTATCCACTGAGCAACCTAGCCACTCTAGAATAAAGAGATATTGCAAACACACCTTTAAAAGTAAAAAGTACTAGACTAGTGGTAGGTAGTTTTATTATTGACCATAGGTCTACTACTGGTAGTCATTCAATAAGCAGCTTGATCTAACAGGCAATGCCTTTGCACCCTACACTTTTAGCTCCCTTTGGTTCTAGCCCCTGGGAACACTTACCCTTGTTAATTGTGTAGCGAAGGAAAGCAGTTCTCCGTGGCAGCGGAGATCAATCAGCATTCTTCCATCCAAGATGCAGAGATCCTGTAAGTGCCAGAAACTCAAGGACACCCCAGATTTCTCCAGGCACCCCCTTCCTGGACCAGAGCCTGCGGGGTCCCTACCCCCACCCTGCACCGGTCGTTCTCCTCGGCTGGGGCTGCTGGAATGACTGCTCCCACAGCAGCCTGTCATCTGCTGGGTATTACGACGCCATTTGTTCTAATTCTTGTTGACATTTCATTTCACACGCTATTAAATGAGCTTCTCCAGAAGGGATGAAATAGAAGTTTGTTTTAGCAGGAGAGAAAAAGGAATGTGTGCTCTGGGGTAAAACAAGTCCCTGATTTATTTCCATGATAAAAAGCGAGTGGATGAGGAACCAGCTAGCCCAGCCACTGGGACCCTTGGATCTGCCCTGCTCATACTTCTTGGGGATCCCAGCTCTAGTCAGTTACAGGGTGGAGGGAGAAAGATGCTGGGAAGGTGGACAGTCATGCAAGCCTGGACCTATAGGGCAGTTGGGGCAGGACGAGTCTTCCTAGTGACAGAACAGAGAGTAACAACAGAAGTTGATCTCCCTGCCTCAACTCTTCCCATTCCAGTCCATCCTTCTGTCCTCTCTTCAGCTGTCAAATGGACCTTCCTAAAGTCTGTGTGGCCGCACCACCTTCCCCCATTTGCTCATCTTATTGCTTCCAGAATCTGGCCCCTTCCTACATTTCCAGTCTTATTGCACCTTACAATCAACCTAACCTAAACTCATACCTTACACCTAGAAGCGAAATGGGTACAGCACTGGTCCTAGAGTTAGGAAAACCTGAGTTCAAATGTAGCCTTAGACACTCACCAGCTGTGTGACTCTCAGGAAGTCACTTAACCTCTGCCTCAGTCTCCTCAACTGTAAAATGGGAATAATAATAGCACCTACCTCCCAGGGTTGTTGTAAGGATCAAATGAGATAATATTCGTAAAGTGCTTAGCTCACTGTCTGGTACAAAACTGATGCTTAATAAAGGATTATTTATTCATTCCTTCCCACCCTCCATCCCCCGTAACTCTGCTCTCCTTTCCAAGTATCTTTCTATCCAGTGACACTGGAATCCTTGCTGTTCCCCACATAAGACTCCATCTCTTGATTCCAGGTATTTGTACTGGCTGTCCCCCATACCTGGCAATCTCTCCTCATCTCCACCTCCTAGCTTCCCTGACTTCCTTCAAGTATCAGCTTAAGTCCTATCATCTGCAAAAAAAAAAAAAAATTCTAGTGCCTTCCCTCTGTTGATTCTCTCCTATTTGTACATAGTTCTTTGTGTATTGTCTCTTCCATTAGATTGTGAGTTCCTTGAGAGCAGGGACTGTTTTTTTCTTTCTTTGTATTCGCAGCACAGTGCCTGGCACATAGCAGGCACTTAAAATGCTATTTAATTGACTGGCAATGCCACTGAAGCCTCCTAGTGGCTTGTCCAGTAGGACAAGGTAGGTAGGTAGGTAGACTTTTGTTTCTCTTGACTTCTTGACTCTCAACCAACAGTCTAGGGAGGTGAAATTCTCCTGGGATTGCTTCATTGCTGGAGACTGCACAGTTATTGAGGGAGAGCAATAAAAGCGGTCAGGTTTTATTAGTGAAGTTAACCAACAGTTCAGCAGATCTCGTCATCTTATCACACAGGTGGCAGAGGCTGCTCATTTTAATGATAAGTAAGTGGTGAGCTCATGTGGTACAGTAGTAGAAAGGGCAGCAGACTTGGAGTCACAGCACTTGGGTTCTTGGGTTCAGATCTACGCTCTAATACTTCCTAGTTGTGTGACGATGGCAAATAACTACCTCTTTGAGTGGAATCAGTAAAAATTGGAGTAATACTACTTATACTTCAGGTTATTGTGCAGAAAGAGCTTTGTAAGCCTCTTAGTGCTTTCTAGCTCTAAATCCTATGCTTTCATTCCCCAGTTATCCTTTTACACCCCAAGCCAAAAACTCAGACTTGCCCAATATCCTCTTGAGGTCATGAATGGGAGCTAACTGAATTAGAGATCACCTCTATCTTGGTCAGATAAAAAGCTACCCTTGTTGCTTTATTTATTAGGAGTCTTGGATTGAAGGCCATTTAGAAGTAATGGTCCCTTCCAACCCACCTGGAAATTGTGACTGGGGCTTTGTGTAAGAGTCCTTGCCTTTCTTGTGTGAGGCCTTTCTAGCCTTTCTTTGCTTGGTATGTCTTAGATTAATCCTAGAGCATAAGAAGAGGAGGGGAGAGGGTAGGACAACGGTTTGTTCTAAAAATATAATGGCCCCTTATACCTGGCATCCCAAAGGCTGGGAATCTTCCCTCTATATAAGTGTATGTGCTAAAACCAGCCCATACGGATTCAAATGCAATTGCTAAATGATCAATATGAACATTTTCACCTCAGAAATGGGCACATTCCAAATCAGAGCTTGATTTATTTTGTTGATTGCTTAGACTTAAGAATGTGATAGAGAAAATATTAATAATATAGATTAAACTTTAAAATGTATTATAGGAAAAAAAACATGGCTACCAGAGAAGCCGGTTATTGAACATTTACCAGCACATACCTGCCTCTACCCTTCCCCCCCGCTCCATTTCCAAACCATACTACAGCATACCCTTTCCTCTTCCCCTACCCCCTCTTTGTATTGTCTTCCCTCATTAGAATGTGAGCTCCTAGATCACAGGGACTCTCTTGCTTTCTTATATTGGTATCCCTAGCATTTAGCACCATGCCTGGGACATAATAAATGCTCCCTAACTGATTGGTTTGGCTAAGGAATCTCAGTGTTAACCTACCAGCAATGGTGAACCATTGAAGAATTGTAGACAGGGTACCATGATAAAAGCAATGTTTGTAAGAAAACGAAGCTGGTGTTGGTATACAAGAAGCACTGAAATGGAGAGACTCCTTGCAAAACCTCACCTAGTAACCTGTGCCAGTGGTGCCTACAGCAAGTGCTCAGTGTGCAAGGTTGACTGACAGACTCATTTGCCACATTTCTAGGCTAGGAATGAAATCAGAGGGTCATGTTCGTCCGCAGGGTTCTACCTCACTGGTCCCTGCCTGTCACCCAGACATGACAGGCTGCTCCTTAAAATGCCCATCTGGGTCAGGAGGAATTCAGTGGAGCATCACTATTCTGTCTTCTGCCTGCTCATCTTTTTTTTAGTCCTCGACTGGTTATAATTTTTGTCCCAGTCTTATCCCTCCAGGTTAGAGACTGGCTATAATGAGGGGGAAAGGCTTTGAAAAGAGGGGAGCATCGGTGCAGAACACCCAGCCAGGCGGGTGCTGAGTGGTTCCGCCTGAATTCCATTTGTATGGCCTTATTCATTTTCCTGATAAAACTAGCTTTCCTTTTTTTTTTCTCTTGTCCCTGTACCTCCCTCCCCTGAGGGATATTTGCTGCCCTGGGAAGATGGTGCTTGGACAGAAAGGAGAAATTTGATCGACTAGTAGGGTTAGGGATGTAATTCTCTGTGAACTCTAGTCTCTGTTGACACCTTGAAAGCATGTGGGCATTACCTGATGGAGTAATTGGGCATTTTTCGAGGAAATGGAGGTAGCGGCAGTGGCCTAGGCTCTTGAGAATTCTGCTAAGGGCTCTAACATCACATAGAGATTTTCCCAGCCTCCACTGGGGAGGGCATTACCCTGGTTGTTTTGTTCCCACGCTCCCTTTCCTAGAATATCAGAATCTGTATGTGTGTGTATGTGTGTTTGTGTGTGTGTGTGTGTGTGTATGTATGTGTGTACACACTCATGTGTAATCAGAAAATTCATGAAAACCATAAAAAGTCCAATTTATCACGATAAGATGGGTTCCTGTGTTGCCTGCATAAATTAAACAAGACCAGGCCTGTGCAGGAAAAGATTACTGTTTTACAATCCGGGCTGAAGGAGTGTATCTTCCGAATGTGTGTGTGTGTGTGTGTGTGTGTGTGTGTATACATACGTTATTCAAGAGAATCAGTGGAGTTGAGCATGCTTGGTGACAGGAGAAGACGGACAGGTGTCAGAGAATTTCTTAGGGTGCACATGAATACCCAGTCCCCAAGTAGCTCTCCTTTCCTATCTCTTTTTTTTTTGTTTTAGGCAATTGGGGTTAAGTGACTTGCCCAGGGTCACACAGCTAGTAAGTATCAAGTGTTTGGTCTGAGGCCGGATTTGAACCCAGATCCTCCTGACTTCAGGGCCGGCACTCTATCCACTGTGCCACCTAGCTGCCCCTCTCCTTTCCCATGTCATACCCCATCATTGTCTTCCCTTGGTCCTTTTTATACAGGGATGAGACCATAGGAGGGGAAAACATTTAAAGTTTTTCTCTCAGCTCCATAATACAGACGTTTCATTTTGTTCCTTTGTTACCAACAGCATTGCCCAATAGCATTTAATGGTATTCATGGAATAGAAGGATTGAGAGGAATGTTGTAGTCTACTGGAAAGTCCATTGGACTGGGAATCCAAGGAGACCTGAGCTCTAGTACTAATTCTATCACTTATTGGTTATGTGACATTGGGCCAATCATGTCACCAAGTCTGTCCTTACCTGTAATATGGGGATGATGATATCTGTCTTGTTTACCTCACAGGGTTGTTAGGAGGGACAAATGAATTCATATATGCAGAAGTACCAAAACTTAATCTAGAGATAAACTCTCAGATAATCACATTCATCTCTGTAGTTATCAACATGCAGGCACTTGTATACACAGTCGGCTCAATTACTAATAAATAATAAAAGTGTATAGTGGTGGGGGAAAAAAGTAATAAGCCAACCCCAAAGGCATACATGTGCTACAACCTCTTTCTAAAATGACTTGCTGGAAAACAGAATTCAGCATAAGGCAAAGCCATGTTGGACCCTTTCCAAAAGTAATGACATTCATTTAGTCAATCGACAAACATGATTAAATTGACTGTTAGATGCTTATCACTGTGCTAGAATTACAGAGATAGCTATGGCACAAAACATGCTCTCAAGGATCTTGCCACCCTAAAAGTGCATAGACATACGCACAAATAACTGATAATGGGGGGAGCAAGGCCATATATAAAGGAAAGATTTGGGCATACCAAGGAGATCTTGTTGAAGATGACCTCCCCCATGACAAATGTCCATGGCCTCATCTCTTAGGGCACGGTAGGAAGGCCCTAAGACCCCCGTTGGAACTGGTTGGTGAATGGCGCTCCCCAGATGGATATACGTGTTTCCATGCGAATCGCTTTTTATTTAATTATATCTTGATTGGGTAACAGATTTCCTTCCTAATTTTCTTTTGCTTAGGATGTTTCAGAGATTACAGCAGTTAGCTTTTGCTGTACGTGCAGCAGCTGGGCAGGGAAGTGACCTGGGATTAATAATTTTAAAAATAAACAGACAAACCGTGCATGAGCTTTACTTGGATTATTCATGCAGGCATCTCTTCAACAAATACTCACTAGGCATTTACTGTCCTCAGTGTAAGGAACTCTGGCGACGGGTGGAGGTACAAAGACAAGATCCCGGTCCTCAAAAAGCTCCTTTTTGGTGGGGAGGTACAGGCCATAGAATCCTAGATTTAGAGCAGGAGGGCACCTCAGGGGTCATCTAGTTCAACACTGAGAGGAGTTAGGTAACTTATCCAAGGTCACCCAGGTAGCAAGTACCCTCCCTCCCCACGCTAATTAGAATTCATCTTGTATCCAAATGTATTCTGTCTATTCTTGGTTATGTGCGTGTTGTTGGAAGGTAAGCTCCTTGAGGGCAGGCTCTGTTCCCTTGTTGTCTTTGTATGCACAGCTCCTAGCATACTGCCTAGCACATAGTAAGCACTTAATAAATGCTTGGTGATTAGTTAATTGGAATAAGAGAGCTGGGGTTTGAAGCCAGGTCCAGGGGGCTTTCCGTGTCACCAAGCTGAAACCAGAATATAAGTTTAAGCATGATGAGGGAAATAAAAACCAATAACTATGAGTCTAAATGAGGAGGAACCCAGAGGGTTTCTACTAGCAGTATGGTTTGAAAAGTACCCTGAATTGGGGCTCAGAGGACCTGAGTTCAGGTCCTGGCATTGCTACTTAATGTCTGGGTGATCTTGTCCTAACTTCTTAAGATTAACCACCTCACCTTCCTGGGCCCTTTGGAAAATGAAGAGCTTGGACTATATGACCTCTAAGTCCTATGATGGACTTAAACCAAAATAAAGCATTGGGCTTCTCTGAGGCCAAGCCTGGGTAGCCTTCTGCTTCCTTCCCTGATGATGGGACCTTCCAGTCTCTTCATGACCCTTAGGGTCACTACCTAGTGTGACAATTGTGGCAGAGGGGAAATACTCACGGGAGTTGGAGTCAGCAGCCTTAGAATTGAATTCTGGCTGGTACTTCCTAGCCATAAGAGCTTGGACAACTCCCCTTACCTCTTAGGCAGAGTTTCTTAACCTTCTTTGTAACATCAACTTTGGCTTTGGTGAAGTCTATGCATCCCTGAGCAGCTAGGTGGTGCAGTAGATAGACTGCTGGAGTCAGGAAGACCTGAGTTCAGATCCATCCTCAGACACTTATTAGCTGTATGACCCTGGACAAGTCATTTAACCCTTTTTGCCTCAGGTTCCTCATCTATAAAATGAGTTGGAGAAGGAAATGGCAAACCATCCCAGTATCTTTGCCAAGAAAACCCCAAATGGAGGCACACAGAAGTGGACGTGAGCGAAACAATTGAACAGCAACAATGCATCCCTTTCTTAGAATAACTTTTTTAAATTCACAAAATGAAATCCATAGGATTAGAAAGGGAGCTAATTGTTGAGATGCAGTTATTTAAAAATATATATTTTTTTAAATCGCAAGTTCACGAATCCCAGATTAAGAATCCTTGCTTTAGGGTCTCAGTTTCCTCATCTGTAAAAGGAGGGATTTGGACTAAAATATCTCTTAAGGCCCTTTGCATCTCCAAATCTCACATTCCTTTGAGGAGATGGTCTGTTAAGAAGGGCTGTCATGCTCCTTAAAGACCAAGGCCCAGGGGCCGATACAGCAGAATGCCAATCTGACATACTGAGATTCTTTCTAGTTGGCATTTTTTTTATTTTTATTTTTTGGTAAGGCAATTGGGGTTAAGTGACTTGCCCAGGGTCACACAGCTAGTAAGTGTCAAGTATCTGAGGCCAGATTTGAACTCAGGTCCAGGAAAGGTGGGAAGAGGACTAGGTTACAAAAGGCTTTGAACACCAAACAATGAATTTAAAATTTTTATTCTGTAATTAATAGGGAAATGCTGGAGTTTTACTGAGGGGGAAGGGGTTGGGGTGGGGGAAGGACAACATGGTCAGACCCATGCTTTAGAAAAATTCCTTTGGAAGTTGAATAGAAGATGGACTGGAGAGGGAAGAGACTTGTGGCAAATACACCAACCAGGGGGCCATTGCAATAGTCCAGGCATGAGGAGATGAGGGCCTGAACCAAGATAGTGGCAGTAGCAGAGGAGATAAGGGGATTTATATTAAAGGCAAGATGAAATCAATAGGCCTTGGCAACAGATTGGCTACGTAGAGTGAGAGATAGTCAGGAGTCATTGACACATAGATTATAAGCCTGAGGGACTGGGAGGATGGTGGTGTCCCTGACAGAAATAGAGAAGTAAGGAAGGGGAAAGGACTTAGAGGGAAAGACTGCTACTGGAAACCCCAATGGGAAGAACTAGACAGGGAGCTTAGCACTGAGTCCCAGCTCCCAAATGATTCTTTCCAAGGTCATAACCATACCAGGCATCTTGGCACATTGCCCCATTGGAGATGCTGTTCAGTTGTTTCAGTCGTGTCCAATTCTGTGACCCTGATTGGGGTTTTCTTAGCACAGACACTGGAGTGGTTTGCCATTCCCTTCTCCAGCTCATTTTACAGATGAGGAAACTGAGGCAAACAAGGTAAAGTGACTTGCCTAGAGCCACACAGATAATAAATGTTTGAGGCTGGATTTGAACTCGGGTCTTCCTGACTCCAGGCCCAGGGCTCTATCCACTGTGCCACCTGAAAGTTCCACAAACATACCAGGCACTTATATTTGGATGGTCCCCATAAGTATTTCTGGGCCCCTGTTAGTACTCAGTTTTGGTGTAGGGACCTGACCTGATTACTGGGCAAGAAAACTGTTTGTATCCCAGGAAGCCACTCTTTGGCTTAGAAGATGACCATGATTCTGCCAGTTTCTGTCCAAGGCAAGTAGCTGAAATTTGCCCAAGGGGATCAGGGCAGAAAACACTGACTTGTATACTCACCACTGAGCAGACCCAGGGTCATAAATTTAGAGACAGAAGGAACATGAGAGACCATTTAGTCTAACACCCTCATTTTACAGATAAAGAAACTGAGGCACAGAGCAGTTAAGACTTACCCAGGCCCAGCCCAATTGAGTATCGCCATTTCTGAAAATGAGGGCAAAGGCTATCTGTGTCTATCTGAGCTGGTTATAGCAGATTTTCACAAATCCAGGATACTGCTATCTCCTCTCTCCTCAATGTCTTTTGTCCCTGGGAAGGACAGAAGCCACTTCAATCTCTCCTCTGAACCTAGACTTCATAACTTCTCTCCCCCATGCACGCTTGGCTTTCCATTATCTACACCCATACAAGATCCCAGGCATGCCCCACCTCCTCCACTCAGCAAGTGTGTGTCCCAGGAATGCAAACTTATTTTAGTATCACCCATCAGTAGTACATAATCAAGAGGGTAAATCTGCCTCTAAAGAAGTCATAAAATGCTTCATAAAATTCCAAAATCAGACAGAAAGAAATTTAGGATTATCTTTGCCTCTACATTAACATGGATAATTGAGAATTGACTGTGTTTGTCAAAACTTGGAGCCAGAATTTAACCTCAGGATGGTCATTGCATCTATCCCATTTAATTATGGTCATGAAAGACAGAGCCAGCCAGATGAGCCAAGCTGCATGTTAGCTAATAGTGCTAACTTCCTTCATTCATACCCTCTAGCTGAGAGAGAGAGAGAGAGAGAGAGAGAGTGAACCATTCACTTGAGTTATTCACAAGAAGAAAGTTGGACAAGTTTGGATTTCTTAAGCCCTTTTTCCCTCTGCACTACTCAGGAGAGAGGGGGGTGGAGAGAGGAAGATGAGGAGATTTATGGGCTGTAAAATGGCCCCCAAAAAAGACTAGAAATAGAAAAGGTCTCTAGGGTTTGATATAATGGAAAGACTACTGGACTCAGAACCCAAAAGTCTATTTCCAAGCCTACTAACTCACTGAGTGACTTTGGACAAGTCGTCTATGATATCTGGGGCTCAGATTCCTGTCAAAGAGAAGGTTGGCCTAGATGATCTATAATTCCCATTCATCATCATTAACCACAAGCATATATTAGCATCTCCTATGTGCCTGGCGAGGCAGCTAAGTGACTCAGTAAATAGACCTATGCTTTAGGAAAATCACTTTGGCAGCTGAGTGGAAGTTAGATTGGAGTGGAGAAAGACATGAGTCAGAGAGACTAATTGAGACTAATTGGAAGAGTCTTACAATAGCCGACGTAAGAGGTGATGAGGCTCTGATGGTAGTAGCTGTGTGAGTGAAAAGAAGAGGATGTCTACTAAAGGTATTGTTAAAGTAGAAACAATAAGATTTAGCAATAGATTGGATATGTGGGTGAGTGAGAATGAGGCATGAAGAATATGAGACTGGGTGACTGAGGGGAACAGTAATAGGAAATTTTGGAAGAAAATGGAACTTGTGGGGAAACATGATGAGTTCTATAGTGGACATGTTGATTTTGAGATGCTTGGAATATAACCAGTTTGAGATGTCCAAAGGGCAGTTGATGAATGGAACTGAAGTTGAGAAGAGAGCCCGGGAGTTGGATCTGAGAATTATCTATACAGAGATAATAACTGAACCCATGGGAGCTCATGAGATTCCCAATGGAGATAGTATAGAGGAAAAAGGGAAGAGGCCCTGGGTGATGCCTTTGGTGAGTGGGTGTGACATGGATGAAGATACAGCAAAGGGATCTGAAGAGTAGGAGAGAGCAGAGTTATGAAGACCTAGAGAAAAAAGAGCATCCTGGAGGAGATGGTGATCAGCCTGCAGAGAAATCAAGTAGATGAGGACTGAGAACAGACCGTTAGATTTGGTAACTTTGGAGGGGGCTGTTCAGTTGAATGGTGAAGTCAGAAACTAGACTGCTGAAGTCTAGTAACAGAGTGGAAGGAAAAGTAGTGGAGGCACCTAGTGAAATAATAACAGTAGTTTACATTTGCATAGCACTTCAAGGATTGTGGAATGCTTTATATACGCCATCCAATTTGAGTAGAGAGCAGCAGCCTAATCTGGTGCACAAAGCACTGAACTGAAAGTCAGGAGACCGGGGTTCCTATTCCACCTCTGGCTCTAACTAGTCGTGTGGCCTTAGATATTCTTTCTCCTTATCTCTAAGGTGGAGGTGTTAGAGAAGGAAAGACTAGCTCAGGGTCCTCTAGGTCCTCAAGTGCAGCCCTTTGAAGCCAAACTTCACAGACAAATCCCCTTAAGAAAAGGATTTGTTCTGTAAAACTTCAACTCAGTCAAAAGGCCTCACCCGAGGACCTAGCAGGCTGCATGTGGCCTTGAGGCCACAGTTTTCCCACTGGTGACTATATGATCTCTGAGGTCCCTTTCAGGCCTGGAATCCTATAAATCTTTGAGTCTTGGGCAAAAGTCTCTGCCTGGTCTACTTTCACTCACAGCACATGGCCTGTTCTAATTATGTGGCTTCACTTCCTCTTCCTCTTCCTTCTTCTCTTCCTCCTCTTCCTCCTCTTCCATATCTCCCAGGTTTGGGAGTCAGTGGCCCAAAGGAACTGCACTGATAATTTGTACCATATCTGCTTCCCTTCATTGGTTTTAGATTCTTTGAGAAGACACCAGCAACAGGGGCCTTTCCTCTCTTGTGCCTCTAGATTTCTCAGAAATACAAAAGCTGGAAGGGATGTTAGAGATCATTTCCTACAAGGTCCTCATTTTGAAGATGAAGAAACTGACCCCTGCAGAAAGGGAAGTGACTCACCCAAGGTCATGAAATAAGAGTCAGGGTCAAGATTCCAAACTCTGAATCCAGAGCTTTTATTTGACAGTTGACTTTAAGTAAGAAACACGCCTTGAGTATGTTCACAGTATGTTCGAGCAGAGGCTAGATGTCTACCTGTCAGGGATGTTATAGGGCTATTCTGCCACTGGGTAGAAGATCTAGTAAGATGAAGGAAAGAAGGAAACAAGCATTTATTAAGCACCTACTATATGCCAAGCCCCATGCTAAAAGCTCTATAAATATCATCTCATTTGATCCTTACAACATCCCTAAGAGGTAGGTGCTATTTACGATCCGCATTTTATAATTGAAACTGAGGAGCACTAGGTTAAGTGACTTGCCCAAGATCACATAGCTAGTAAGTGTCTCACTGGATCTGAACTGAGGAACTCCAGGTCCAGTGCTGTATCTACTGTACCACTTACTGCTTAGTTGTAAGAAAATGGTTAGGGTTTGGGGAGCAAGGGAAGGGGGAGGCTTGAGATCTGGATTCTATACATACCACTAATTCTACATTAACTTGATTAGTGACCTCTGGGTGGTCATTCTACTGCTTTGAGTTTCAGTTTTCTCACCTATTAATTTAAAAAAATAAGAAAATTTGATTTACCTACCTCACAGATATCCTATTGTAAGGATAAAATTGAATAATAGTTGTAAACATGCTTTTAAAAAAAGTTCTAATTCCACCTGTTATGCTTCCTGGTTATTTGACCTTGGGAAAGATACTTAATCTCTTGAGCCTCAGTTTCCTCATCTAAAATGTGGGGTTAATACTTCCTGCACTGCCTACCTTAAAGGGCTATGTGTGGAAAATACTTTAAAGAGTGATATAAATGTGAATTATTGACGTGTGCCCAGCAGCAAATTAATGCAAATTAACAAGGTGAAAACTGATTAGGCAGGAGAAGGGATTCCTAGTAAAGGCCTCATCAGTACTGAATGGGGTTAATCTAAGAAGTCTTCCTGGAGGAGAACCAAAAAAACAGAAAAAAGAAAACATACGTCACTAGCTATGGAGCAGATGATGGCCGCTCTTGCCTTGGACTCCAGCTAGGTCTTGACTTGGTCCTGTTTCTAGGTCTGCCTTTCTTGTCCCCCTTCTTCAGAGGCCCAATCCCAGAAGGCCTTTCCTGAAATCACATAGACCCTCTTCTGTAATTACCTTCCCTGTTTGTTACGTGCTCATCTTCTGAAGAGTTCAGAGCTTCTGACCGAGGCTCCCTGAGGAGCTGGGAACCTTAAGCAAGAAAATTAAATAGAATACAGGAAAACCCCCTTTTCACTCCCAGACCCTTAATTTATTCTTCCTCCCCACCCCACCCAATCTAGCTTTCTTCTAGGCTTCAAACCTATAGGGCTTTCTGCCCCATAGGACCTTTCCTAAAGGAATGAGGTCTTTGTGGGATTTGGGGGTGGTGGTGGCAGAAATGAGCCCAATCATATAGTACTAGGGGATGAGTTAAATCTTTAATTCATTGCCTCCTCTATACCCTACCCTTTTCACTCAGTAATCCAGGTAAAAAGAAAACTTTTTTTTAAGGCAATTGGGGTTAAGTGACTTGCCCAGGGTCACACAGCTAGTAAGGGTCAAGTGTTTGGTCTGAGGCTGGATTTGAACTCAGATACTCCTGACTTCAGGGCCGGTGCTCTATCCACTGCACCACCTAACTGCCCCCAAGAAAACTTATTTTCGAGGGGAACCTTGATAACCCAGAAAAGACATTTGCAGTTCATCTTTCTTCTTGGTGAGGTACAAGGAAATCTTAGATAGAGTCTTCTCCCTCTCATGCCCAGCTTTTGGGTTTTTTTTTTTAATAGATATGTCAAAGTGGCTTTCAGGAGAAGTTACATCAGTTTATAACTCCACCAACAGTGCATTATCAGTACTCACTGCTTTCCCAGGTAGCCCATTTCATTTTCAGAAAGCTCAACCTATTAAGTTTCTTTTCCCCTTATTTTGAACCAAAATATACCTATCAGAAACTCTTACTTCATTAGTCTTCAGTAGACTTATTTTACATGGACTTATTTGCATACATGTTGCTCTTCCCCTCTTATAGAATATAAGCTCCTTGTAGGCAGGACTGGCATGTTGGTCTTGGTATCTTCTGTGCTAGCCCAGAACCTGACACATAGGTACTAAATCAGTTCCTATGAACTGATTGATTGGACTAGGTCCAAGAGATCCCCTGTTCTCAGGGGTGATCAGAAATTCATAGTGTCTACTTTCAGAATTCCCAGTTGACCCAAACCTGCCAGCGTGACACCCATAGTTTATCAAGTACAGTATAATGTCAGTGGACGGATAGGACAAATCAGGCCTCCTAGTTTATGTGTGCTAGATAATTAGGTTAAAAATATGAGGGAGGTTTTGTTTGTTTTTCATTAAAATCTTAGGCAAACCACAATTCATGATCAGGTAGACCAAATATTGGGTGCCCGGTACCACCT
Organism: Phascolarctos cinereus; assembly: GCF_003287225.1. Taxonomy (NCBI): domain Eukaryota; kingdom Metazoa; phylum Chordata; class Mammalia; order Diprotodontia; family Phascolarctidae; genus Phascolarctos; species Phascolarctos cinereus. Next base: position 56,193,943 of record NW_027555958.1, read on the forward strand.
GATCTCTAAGATCCCTCCTGGTTTGCCAATTCTCCTGCTCTTTCTGGCATAGCTTGAATGCAGCCCTTCCTGAAGGTAGAGAAAAAACCTTGTCCTGAAGGTTGGACAAAAGACCATTTCAGCCCCAGAATGCTTTGGCTTGTATACTCCAAAATGTCCCCTGATCCTCATCATTCCTGTCCTCACGCCAGTTTACTGCTAATCCCAAACCCAAGCCTAACATGACTTACTGTTTAACAAAACAGTGAATTTCATCAAATCACCTCGCTTTGTCCCGTATTCCAGCAGCCTCTCTAAATCTGCCTACCTAATTATCTCCTTCTTCTAACCCAAAATATGATTAAATCTGTATTAAAAATATCTGTGCAGAGCAGGATCAGACACACCTGAGCATTTACTAAATTTAGCTGAGGACAATAGGCTCTGGGTTACTTTAATTGGGCACTGGATTGCTGCAGGAATACATTTTAATTTGGATTTCCAGAGCGCGTCTTGCCGCTCACTCTCTATCTCTCTCCCCTTCTCTTCTTCTTCAAATTGCATAGCCAGAGGAAGAGGGAGAATAATGGAGGCCCATTCCCAGCTGCCGTCCCTCCCGACTTATCTCGGAACTGAATGAACAATGAATCCCTAGTGTGGGAGGAGGCAGAAGGGAAAAGGGTGATCCTGTCTTCCTGAGTCTGACATCCTCCACTGAGCTGCCTTGGCAGGTGAAATACACCAGCCAGAAAGGACTGGATTTCAGTGAGGGACAAGCAGGTGGATTTAGGGGATGACAATGGAAATTGCTTTTGTGGAAAGGCCAACGGCAGTAGCATCCTTGTTCTTTCCAGTCTACTTATACTTCAGTCCCCTCTACAGCCACTAAAATTCAGCCACACTGGCCTTCTTGCAATTCCTTTTATCACAGTTTTCATCTTCCACCTCTATCTCCTGTGCACTAGCTGTCCCCCATATCTGGAATGCTTTGCCCCATCTTTCTTTGGCTTTCTTGAAGACCCAGCTCAGGTCCTATCTTCTGTAAGAGGCCTTTCTGAGTCCCCCTACCTGCTAGTGCACTCCCCCTCAGAATGTCTTCCATTTCCTCTGCATATGTCATGTATCTACCTAATTACTTACATATTGTCTCCACCATCAGAATGGGAACTGCTTGAGGGCAGGGGCTGTATTTTTTGCCTTCCTTTGCATCCCCAGCACTTAGCACAGAGCCCAGTGTAAATGTTGTTAGTGTTCAGTTGTGTCTGACTCTTTGTGACCCCATTTGGGATTTTCCCTTTTCTTCTATCCATCCTGTCCCCTTCTGTTGCTGCCATCATTCAGTCATTTTCAATCGTGTTCAACTCTTCATTGACCTTATTTGGGGTTTTCTTGACAAAGATACTGTAGTAGTTCTCCATTTGCTTTTCCAGCTTGTTTTACAGATAAGGAAACTGAGACAAATAGAGTCAAATGACTTGCCCAGAGTCACACAGCTAGTAAGTATCTGAGGCCAGATTTGACCTCAGAAAGATGACTCCTTCTGAACCCAGGGCAGACACTCTGTCCACTGTGCCAGCTACCTAGGTGTTTAGAGTAAATGTGAAATAAATGCTTGTTTACTGATTGATGGTCTAGAACCAAATGGACCTTCTTTTAAACTCCTTAACCCTTTGCTTTCTGATATTTCTGAAAGGAGGAGATGTTGAACAGTATACCTATAGAGTAATCAGTATAAGGAGCAAATGGAAAGAGTCAGGACCACCAGGGCTGGTGGAGCCAAAAGCCACTCCACTCCCTTCCTTTCCTGCAAGGGAAGCCAATTCTACTCTCATCATTGCAAAGGCATGTACAGCAGGAGACCTCCTTCTTACAGAGCACTTGAATTACCTTTGTGATTCTACCTGTTGCTGTCCATTGCCGAAGAAGTAGGGATGGAAGTGCATCCAGAAAACACACCCACAATCAGCACCACCCAACTGGTAACGTTTCCTAAGACAAGATAGGGAAGTGTCTACACTAGAAAGCTCCCTGGACTTAGGTGGCAGCTCCCAGGAAGCCTGGCTGCCCTTGTTCTGGTGCAGAGAAGGGAAGTGCTGGAATAAGTCCCATTTCTTGGACCTGCAAAGATCACTGACTTTGGGAAGGAGCAAGAAACCTCGCTGGGTGCTAGGATGCCAACCCTGAGGGCTCTCCGCTCCCTGCTGGAATTATTACGCCAGGTGCTGGCAACTGATTTTCAATTTGCAAAGCAAAACAAATTTGCATTAATCGGAAAAATCCACAGGAAAGACTGTTATGCTTTAATGCAGCTGCTGGAGATGTTGGGATGCCAAGTGTGTGGAAGGGTCTATTAACCCCAGTGTTGTCCTAGGCCTGTTGGGTGTGACTCATGTGTGCCTTGTTACTCTATCGCCTTTGAAAAAGTAGCCTCTGAGAAACAAATATCTCATTTCCTGGGTCCCAGACTGTGGTTGCCTCTTCCTTGGCTGGCAGAAGCTGAAGGTACCTGCTTCACTCTAAATACTGAAGCCACATGCATATGTTTCTCAAGAAGTACTCTGCATCAGGGGTGGCTAGGTGGTGCAGTGGACAGAGCACCAGCCCTGGAGTCAGGGGAACCCAAGTTCAAATCTAGCCTCAGACACTTCACACTTCCTAGCTGTGTGACCCTGGGCCAGTCACTTAACCCCAATTGCCTAAAAAAAAAAAGCACCCTGCATAGGGTTCCCCAAAAGTCAAGGCCTTAACCCCCTGGGCCTGGCCATCTGCATGCCAGCAATAGTAGCCTCATGTATAAATTCCAGTAATATTAATAATAATAATGATTCTAATTACTGAGTCAATGGAGTAGCTAGTGGTCACCATAGTACCCAGAACACTGGGCCTGGACTCAGGAAGACCTGAGTTCAAATTCTACCTCAAATACTTACTAGCTGTGTGACCCAGGGCAAGTCACTGAACCTCTTTGCCTCAGTTTCCTCATCTGCAAAATGGGGATAATAATAGCATTTACCCTCCCAGGATTGTTGTGAAGATCAAAATGAGGTAGTAATCCTAAAGTGCTTAGCACAGTGCCTGACACATGGTAGGTGCTATATAAACATTAGCTAATAGTATTAATAAGTAATGATCATAGTAAACATCTCTATAACACTTGAAAATTTGGAAGGCGCTTTTTCATATTCTCTCTTACTGCATCCTCACCACACCCCTGAGAAGCTATAATTATTATTATCCCCATTTTCCAGATAAGGAAACTGAGGCCGAAAGAAATTAATGAATTGCCCAGGAGCAGCTAGTGTCTGAGGCAAGATTAAAATTTAGGACTTCCTGACTTCAAATCCAGCAGTCCATTCACTTTACCACTTATTTATTTAACAGACAAGAATTCATGATCATCTAAATGGGAAAGGTGAATGAATGAATTTAAAAAAAAAAAAAGATTTATTGTACAAATGGATTTTCCTAAGTGTATATGTGGCACTTGACAGCTTTCAAAGTACTTTCTCATATGCTGCTGGCTCACTTAATCTTACTGGAGACTCAAAACAACCCTGTGAAGGTAGGCAGGCTTGACTTTACAGGAGATCAGCTGAAGCTCAGAGAAATCATGACTTGCCTAACGTAATAGCAATTAATAGCCAATCCATTTCTTAAATATTTCCTTGCAGCAGGCACCATGCTAGCGGATACAAAGAAAATCATGAAATAGCCCATGTCCTTATGTTCAAGGGAAACAATAGGAGATTGGAGGGAGGAGGGGGAGAGAGTTGCTCTAGTAATTGAGGCCTCCGCCAAGGTTTCATGTAGGGCAGCTAGGTGGTACAGTGGATAAAGTGCTGGACCTGGAGTCAGGAGGACTTGAGTTCCAATCTGGCCTCAGACACTCACTAGCTAGCTGTGTAACCCTGGGCAAATCACTTAACCCTGTTTGTATCAGTTTCCTCATCTGTCATCTATAAAATGATCTGGAGAAGGAAATGACCAACTACTGCAGTATCTTTGCCAGGAAAACCCCAAGTTGGGTCATGAAGAGTTGGACACGATTGAAATGACTCAACAACAAAAAAAAGCTTTATGTAGAAGGTGGTACTTGAGCTCAGGTGGGAAGGGAACTAGAGATTCTAAGAAGTGAAGATGAGGCACGGAGTGCATCCCAGGTATGAGGAGCAGGCTATGGAAAAGCTGAGGTGAGAGAGGAGATGTTGGGTGCGATGAGCAGCATGTCAGCCGCTTTATCTGGGATGTGAAGGGCATAAAGGGGAGTGATATTTTATAATTCTGGAAAATCAAGCTGAAGCCAGATTGTGAAGGGTATTAAGTACCAAACAGAGGAGCTTTTCTGTATGCTTACAGGCAATGGGGCCCCTGGAGTTTTCTGATCAGGGGGATGACCCGGACAGACCTGTGCTTTAGGAATATGACTTTGGCAGCTAAGTGGAGGACAAACTGGAGAGAGGAAAAAATCTGAGACTAGGTTGCCAATTAATAGGCTCTTATAAAATCAGGTAAGAGGTGATAAGATTATAAAGCAAGGTGGTTGTGTTGTGAGTGGGGATATTAGGATAGATAAGATGGGAGTTGTAGGAGCAGAACCTGGCCAGCACTTAGCAGAGTGCCTAGCACATAGTAGGTGCTTAATAAATGTTTATTGCTTGATAGACTGAAAAAGACATGGCAACTGATTGGACGTGTGGGATGAGGGGCAGTGGGGCATTGAGGAGACTATGAGATTGCAGATCTCATTGACTGGAAGGAGGGTGGTGATCTTGACATAAGAGAATTTGGAAGAGGAAAAGGACTGAGGAAGAGATAACAATTTCTGTCTTGGACATGTTCAGTTTGAGTTGCCTACTAGAAATCCATCTAGGAATGACTAATGGGAGTTGCTGATGCAGGATTGGTGCTCAGGAAGAACATGAGGGCTGTGTATATCTGTAAGACATCTGTATAGAAAAGATAATTGAATCCTTGGGAGCTGAGGAAATCACCAATATGACCAGTAATTGGCCAAGGTGGGACTAGATCCCAACTCTTCTTTTGATTCCTAATTCAGTGTTTTTTTTCAATATACCTAATCTTATCCACTTGATAGACTATTTACAACAAATTTTTCATTATAAACTGGATTCTGGTTGCTACTAACATGTTTCTGGGCCACCCTCCCACATTGTTGGTGTTCTGAGGGGATTCAAACTCATTTTACTCTCAGCTCAAGGAAACATAATTAGGACAATAATTCTGCCCCACACCCCCAAAAATATAGTGTATCCCCTAGCCAAAAAAAGAAAGTTTTTTGGATCATATGGCATTTTGCATTAACTGAAACACTGCTCCTGTCCTTTGCAGTGGGCAATTGAGAACTGAATCTCTTTTCTATTTCTAGAGTAATGTAAAGTCGGAAGCTAGGAGAGAGTTCTTCCTATGGAGATCTTTAAAAACAAGGAAATCTGTCTGGGGTAGGTTAAATGAAGTCTTTCCTAGAGGCAAGAGGATAGGACAATCTCTCTTCAGAAGTCCTTGCCAGTCCAAGTATTTTTCCAATCCAGACACACCATCATTCATATTCTACCAGTCTCAAAAAAGATCTTGGCAAAAGAGCACTAGATTTAGGAAACCTGAGTTCAAATCCCAACAACTGACACTTGGTGCTAAGCCTGAGTAAATTATTTTATCTTTCTGGGGCTCCATTTCTTTATCTAAAAATGAAGATAATGATAATAACACCAAGATTTTGCCTTACAAATATCTCATTTGATCTTTATTACAACTCTTGGAGAGGGGTGCTATTATTTTCTCCATTTTACAGATGAGGAAACTGAGGCAAACAAGGTTAAATGACTTGTTACATGAAGTTTTGCTGTAATGAAACCCTTAAAATTCTGCAGAAGTGTGAGTTTTTCTTAATATTTCCAAGGATTTTTCATCTTAGAGTTGCTTTAGGGGGTGGCGCTGATATTGCTGCACCACAGAATATTCTTAGTTCAAACCTGAAAAAGAACTTAGAGGTCAATTTAGTCCAACATCTTCATTTCACAGATGACAGCCTGAGGCCCAGAGAGTTAGTGATTTGTCTGAGGTCACAAAGGCAGCGAGTAATAGAGCCAATATCTAAATCCATGTCCTCTGACTTAAAATCTGGTATATGCTTATAGAAGTGCATGTGTTCTCCCTTTTCAGAATTCAAGCTCCTTGAAGGCAGGATTTATTTTATCTTTTTGTCTTTGTATCGTTAGCACTTAGCACAGTGCGTGACAAAGAACTGACACTTAATTTTGCTGATTGATCAATGGATTTTTAAAAAAATAAACCTTATTGATATCTTTTATTTTTACCCTGTCTACATTTCCCATTATCCCCTGCTCTAACCCCCTCCATTACTTTCAGTGCTTAGCACAGTGCCTAGAGCATAGTAGGTGCTTAATAAATGTTTATTGACTGAAATGTTCATTGATATGACACAATTTCTTTAGGCATTTGCCATTGCATGAGAGTGGACTTTGTTTCTGGTTCTTTGCTCCAACAACAAAGTCCTTCTATAAATAGAATAGGTGTTCTTGACCTTTCTTTCCGTAACTGACTTTCTTGAGGTCCATGGCTACCACTGTAACCTCTGGGTCCAAAGGCATGGGCATTTTAGTCTTTTTCTTTGCATAGTTGCCATTGCATTCCAGAATGGTTTGAGCAGCTCGTATCTCCACCACCAGGGCCTCTCTTTTGACAGCCCCTCCAATACTGAGGATTTCCTTCCTTGGTCAGATTGATTTATACCAAGAATATACTAAGGACCCTAGAGAGAATGTCTAGTCCAATCTCTCATTTTATGGATAAGGGAACTGCCTAGAGAGTTCAAGGAATGTGTACGACTTTGCCCAATGTTACCCTGCTAATGAGTGGCAAAGTCAGGCCTCAAACCCAGGTGTTCTGACTCCAAATCTGGCATATAACATCAACAGTAATGATAAGATCAGCATTTACATAACACTCTAAGATTTTGCCTTACAAATATCTCATTTGATCTTCATAACAGCTCTGGGAAAGGGGTGCTTTTAGTCTGTTTATTTTCTCCATTTTACAGACAAGGAAACTGAGGCAAACAGGTTAAGTGACTTGCCCAGGTTCACACAACTAGTAAATGTCTGAGGCAAGATATGAACTCAGGTCTTCCTGACTACAGACCCAACACTCTGCACTATGGCACCACCTAGCTGCCCCATATAGTACCTTACACTACATCAATCTTTTCTACCTCCCCAGTGTATCCATTCCCATTGAATTCTGATGATGGATGATAATCATAGCTAATGTTTTATAATCTTTAATGTTTGAAAACTGCCTTTATTATATTATTTGATCTTCACAAAGCCCTGTGAAGTAGGTGCATTTTTGTTTGTTTGTTTGTTTTATTTTAAGACTAGGTCTTCCTATCTTTTTTTTTTAATTTTTAGGCAATTGAGGTTAAGTGACTTGCCCAGGGTCACACAGCTAGTAAGTGTCAAGTGTTTGGTCTGAGGCCACATTTGAACTCAGGTCCTCCTGACTTCAGGGCCTGTGCTCTATCCACTGTGCCACCTAGCTGCCCCTTTGGGTCTCCCTATCTTGTCTAGGCTGAAAGAGTAGCTGTCATTCATGGCTTGACTCCACTGCTGATGAGCAAGGAAGCTTTGACCCACTCTGAGGCAAGCAGGGTTAAGTGACATGCCCACGGTCACACAGCTAAGTAAGTATCTGAGGCAGGATTCAAACTCAGGCCTCCCTGACTCCAAGTTCAGCACTTCTATCCACTAGGACACCAAATTCTTCATAGCATCTATTCCCACCCCACCCCCAATGTCAACAGTGGGGTCTTAAATAATTAATTTAATTAATTGATAAACTGCCAACAGTGGGCAGTCTTTAATAATTAAATTAATTAATAAATCATCAACACTGTGGTATGGGGTCTTCGATAACTAATTAGATCAACTAATACATTTAATCAATTTAATTTAAGTGAATTATCTTGAATACAACTCTCACTATGGGGCCAATGACTTTCTTTGCCCTTCCAAGATTGAGTTTCCCCACCAGAAAGGTGGAGATGGTCTCAGTGGTTGTCAATCATCAGGAAAGAATAATAGCAATAATCTTAAAACTGGAGCAGATGTGTCTCTTATATTTTGCCATCTCCCCCTCCCCAGCAAGGTTCCAGGGAGACCCCACTGTTGACAGTTTTTGGTTTTCTATTCTTCATCTGCCAAGCAGAGGTGAGAAGATTCCAAAATGGAAAATGTCTCAACTGAAGGACCCTGTTGGAAGCCTAGAACCAGGAGGTAGGAAGGTCTGGAAGAGAGGGAACCTGCTTTGAAGTAATGAAGTCTTTGCTGTTCCATTTGAAATACCTTTCTTTCCCTCTTGCCCATCTCCCCTGGCCTGTTGATAGTCCCAAACAATAGACATGGATACAAAGGGGCCCCCTGGTCTGTTCCTGCTTGCCTTTCTGCCCTCCCAACCAGGCACTGGGGGAAATCAGAGCCTTGTTTATAGACCTTCCCCCTTCTTCCCCTTTGCTTTCCCAGAAGATAAGTCTGGGCATCCGGCTTGGACTCCTGTTGCTGGCAAAGCTGGAGAATTTGTTAATTTGAAAGAAGTCACCTTTGGAGCCAAGTTGGATTTTAGGGTTTGTAGTTATCGAGTATTTCCTTCTCTGTCTTAGAGTGGAAAGGGGATCTCAGAATGCTCTTCCCTGGCAAGGAAGCAGAGTATTGTCTTGCTGTCACTCAACAGATGTCATTGGGCCGCACAGTAAAGAAAGAACATCCTCCTCAGAGCAAGCCAGGTACAACACCAGGACCTCAAGTGGAATCTTTCCTCCAAAAACCTATCCCTCTGGTACTTTTAAACTATAAAGAGAGTACTGTGTTATGGTTGCAACAGCTTGCCAAGATTGAGCTTACGGAGCAAGGTTTAGTGTTGAAACTGAATAAAACCCAGGACAAGGTTAATTGGACAGGTTTAATGGTATGCCTAATTGCTTTTGTACTCCATGGCAGTTAAAAATGAATGGCATCCCATTCATGTAAGTGAAAATAATGGGTATTATTGTTATAGAGTCAAACCAAGCATTTTGGGGGCAAGGGACAGGGGAGAAGCATGGTCTTACAATAGGAGAGGGGAGAGTTTGTAGACTCTAGCCTCTGTCCCCTGCTGGAGAGAGAAGGTGGTCACCATTTTTCCCTCCTCATGCAATATCTGATCTTAGGAGTGGATGCTATCCTACCTTAAGCCAAACTAGCTCCAGGACCGCAGTATACATCTTCTCCTAGTTTCCAGTACCTGAGCACAGGTGAACCTTTTAGGTGGGTCTTCCAGTGCACTTAGCCTGTGGGGTCATCTGGGATGGAAAGATAATATCTGATCAGAAGGGTGATTTGAGAAAGACAGGTCAGCACAATGCAGTACAGTGAAATAAGTGCTAATTCTGCAGTCAGGTTCAAATCTTGCCTCGGATGTTTACTACCTGAATGACCTTGGGCAATTCCCTTCACCTGGGCCTCAGTTTCCTCACCTGCAAAATGAGGGGATTGGGCTATGTGGCCTCAAAGGTCTAGATCTAGAATCCTAAGCCAGCTTTTGTCCATCTTTAAAGTTGTGTTTTGGGCCAGCCCTGCCCATCCTCTGCTAGATGCTAAAGGAGCTGTCATTTAATTCTTGCCAGACCTCATTCCGATGACCCTTTTCACCTCCCTCATTCCCCCAACCAGTGCTTGGCTCTACCCGGAACAGTAAAGGCAGGGAGTGGGGAGAGGTGAGAGAGCCAAGGCGAGCTGTCTCTGGGATGATACCTGGAAGCAAAAGCCATTCTCCCCATGTGGGGCTGTACAAAATATTAGAGGGTGCCTGGTGTGGATGATAACTCTAATTCCTCCCCCCAAAAAAGAAAAAGGATTTTATATATGTAAATATGTATCTGTATACTTGCATGTATATACATGCACATAAAGATACAAACATAATGAACATACATATATATGCATATACAAAGACATAGGTGATGTATATTTTATCACATATCATACGCCACACAAGTGTAACCTATATGTACATATATGTCATATCACATTTAGGATGTTCTGATATAACAGAATAGAATAGAACATAATATAATATAATATAATATAATATAATATAATATAATATAATATAATATAATGTAACGTAACGTAACGTAACGTAACGTAACGTAACGTAACGTAACGTAACGTAACGTAACGTAACGTAACGTAACGTAACATAACATAACATAACATAACATAATATATAATAGTTTACAACTTTATTAAGACTTTTGGAATGCCCTTATGTGTCTGTGTACAGACACAAACACATACATATACACATACACCTGTACCCACACATACACGCAAATATACATACATACATACATATGTATATATAAACACTAATTCATCTGCATTGAATTATCTACTTTGTATAATTTCTGTAGCTATTTACGTATAATCCCAAACTAGGTCAGAAGTTTTTTTATCCCCATCATTGGTCTAGTGTTTGTTCAAGAAACACAAATGGATTTAGCCATCAGAGCTGAAAGGGACCTACACGATCATCAAATGCACCACGCTCTTCCCCCTCCCCCTGATTTTCTAGAAGGGGAATCTGAGTCTGAAAGGTAGAGTTAACAGGAACCTAGAACTACAGCTCAAGGGACCTTAGAGGCCATCCACTCCAACCCGTTCATTTGACATGGGGAAACTAAGGCACGGAGAGGCCCACTGAAAGCCAAAGTTATTTTGGCAAAGGTCATGTTACTGGTTAGTCACAATAAGAGTCTCCTTTGTTAACCTAAGAAAACAAGAATACTTAGACACCTATCTCAGAGCCAAATATAAATGGATGTAAGACTATCTGCCATCTCGGCTCATTCGTACCATGATCGTGCCCCAGTTAGGATGGATCCTTTTGAGTTGAGCGCGGATCCAAAAGTTAGGACAAGCTTGGTTTTGAGATTATGCTGGTCTCTGACTGTCTCTCTGCCTGGGGTCACTCAGGTGATAAGTATCTGAAGTGAGATTTGATCCCAGGGCTTCCTCACTCCCAAGCCCAGCACTCTTCTCAATGCTGCCTCTAAAATAAGGAAAAACCCCAGAAGAAGTTGTCCAAGACATAGCTGTTGATGAACTTTTGACACCTTCAGACTTTTCTGTCATGGCCCTAGATATCTCACCAGCAAGAACCTCATCATTCTGCAAGAGTGCGTCAGTCATGGTACTCATGTGTCATCAGCACCCTCTGCCCTGGGACCCATCTGATTAGAGTCAGTGTGAAGAGCAGTCCCCAAAGTCTCTGTTTAAGGAAGGGATCCAGGCCAGCCATCTCTTCATTTCTCACCCAGCTGTGCTCCTTTGGACTAACCCTTCTTCCCCTCCCACCCCCCTTTTTAGCTTCCTTTTGTTTCTTGTTTTGCTTCCATTAGATTGTAAGCTCCTTGAGGGGAGGGGGACTGTCTTTTTCATATTTGTATACCCAGTGCTTCACACAGTCCTAGGCACACAGTATGTACTCAAATGTTTTTTGACTGACGCAGATTCATCACTGTCCAAACTCTTTGGTCTTTCCTGACTCTGACACATACTAGATGTATTATCCTAGACAAGTCATTTAACTTCTCTGTATTTAAGGCAGTTCTAAGACTATAAACTGTCTGGCCACTACTGATCTGCCTTTGGGAGTTTCTTTGTTTTGTTGTTGTTAAAAAGTGTCCAATTCTTCATGACCCCATTTGGGATTTTCTTGGCAGAGACACCAGAGTGGTTTATCATTTTCTTCTCCAGCTCATTTTACAAACGAGGAAACGGAGGCAAACAGGGTTAAGTCACTTGCTCTGGGTCACACAGCCAGTAAGTGTCCAAGGCCAGATTTGAACTCAGAGAGATGAGTTTTCCTGACTCCAGGCCCGGCACTCTGTGCACTATGGTACCACCTAGCTGCCCCTAACAAACTGTCAGAACCTACCAAGCTAAGTGTAGTAATGAAGTGTTGGTGTTTCAGCTACAGGTGGCCCAACCATCACCAGAGTGCTGTCCTCCAGATGATGGGTAAGGTAGGCTGCTAGGTGGCCCAGTGGATAGAGCACAGGGCCTAGAGTCAGGAAGATCTGAGTTCAAATCCAGCCTCAGACACTTACTAAATATAGGATCCCAAGCAAGTCACTTAGCCTCTGCTTGCCTCCATTTCCTCAACTGTAAAATGGAGATAATAACAGCATCTGCCTCCCAGGATTATTGTAAGGATCAAATAAGATAATATTTGTAAAGCACTTAGCATGGTGCCTGACATGTAGCTGGCACTATGTAAATGCTTATTCACTGTGCCAATTTGTTTTTGTGGGAAGAGTACACGGATGAAATCACTGATCCTGGAAATGTGGTTATCATTTCCACTTTCCCCTTTCTATGAGGGATTCAGTAGAAGAGAGATGGGTACGTCAGTAGCCCTACTTTCTGAAAATTCTTTCCTACTAGCCTTGCCTGTCCTTTGGAGAAGTTTCCCGGCAATTATCTTTCCCTTACCCCTAGAGGAAATGAGCTGGAGGCCTTGACTTCCCTCTGGCCTACACCCAGAGAATGGTCAGGAGACAGCACTGTCTCTCATAGATAGAAGCAATATGTTTTCCCCTCCAGGGAAATCAAAGGGGTTGGGTGAGAGGAAGTTTGTTGTGTGCAGGGAAGACAGCTAGACCTGTTATTTCTCAAGAGCAACATGTCCCGAAATAACTTTGCTGCTTTAGGCGGCCAAGACTGCCCAGCTCTTCCTTAAATCGAGTGTCCCAAGATAATCTTGCTCCCAGTCTTTCAGGTTATCATCGTCATTATTACTATCATTGTTTGAAATTATTAGTTCCATTTTACAAATGAGGAAACTGAGGCAGACAGCCTTTTTAAAAAGAACAACAGGGTTGTAGTGAAGAAAGCATTTTTGTCCACCTTAAAACACTATTTAAATAGAAACAATTCCTGGTTCATATTCTTAAACACCAAAGATCCTATGTTTCCTGCATCTGCTTCTTCCCAGGGACCAGTCCAAAGAGCCTTTCATTCAATGACTCACAAACCCCATGGACATCTCCCCCTGCCCCAAGAGAAAGAATCCAACCTCAGACATCATTTCCCCAAGTATAATTTTAAGCAGTCCTTTGGGCTTTCCCCCACCCCCCACCTTGGGAGGCTTTGCAAATCCTCCCTTCAGTTCTTTGAAGAGAAGAATGGGAAAGGGCCATTTACCAACTGGACTGGTGGAGCCTAACCGTCCACTCATTAATGATCCATGGGAAGGAGCCACATACACCCAGCTTGCAGCAGCAGAGGGGGAGGAGAGGACAGGACTCAGCGTTTGTTTTTCATTTTGAGGCGGAGAGCTTTGCCAATGAGACGTGTGCCTCCTCCTTAGCTGATGATACAGAAAGAAATTTTCAAGATGTTGACCCAGGCTTAATGATGCTGAAGATTAGAGTTCCAGAAATGAAACAGAAAAGGTCATGAACATTCTCCCTTGTACTCTCTCCTCCTTCCTCCCTCCCCAGCACTGAATCCCTCTGTAAACAGCGAAGTCCTAGGCTAGGCATGGTCCAAGTCTCAAAGCTCCCAACCTAGATGCTTCCTAGTTCACCTCCCCCCCAATAAAAACTTCCTCATTTGCTCTTTTCTTCATGCTGGACCCCCACCATCTCCTATTATCTGTCCTCTGTGCCTTTCCTGGGTCCCTTCCTCTTAAAACCCCTGACTCCCTTTAAGATTCTACCTAAAAGCCACCGTCTGCGTTACTCCTCTCTTCTATTTTCCCTCCTCCTCCACCACTGGTACCTTTCCCTTCCGAGGCTGACTTTCATCTACTCTGTATCTGGTCTGTACCTGCCAGTGTATATATCGTCTTAGCCATTAGGATTTATAATGAGAGTGGGTGAGGATCATTTCACTTTTTCTTTGTAACCATCCCTAAGCTTTTGGTGAAGTGCCTGGGACACAGTAAACACTTAATAATTACTTATTAGTTGATTGTCTTCCACACTCACATTCTCCTGGTATTTTCTGAGATAAGCTGAGAATACTCTAGTATAGCCGAAAGAGCGTTGGATTTTGTATAAGACTACCTCAGTTTGAGTCCTCTGCTCTGCCCAGCTGCGTGACCTTGGCAAGTCTGATAACTTTTCTGAGCCTCCATTCTTTTATCTACAAAATGAGATAACACTCACCTCCAGTTATAGTGAAAATCAATTGATGTAATCATAAAAGGCGAAGTAAATGTCATTGATATTATATAATATGCTCATAAATGTAGAACTAGAAGATAACTTATAAGTAATTTAGTGCAACCTTTTCATTTTAGAAATAAGGAAACTAAGGCCCAGAAATGTTTTATGAGCAGGGAATCTGCAGCCTTGAGGCCATACATGGCTCTCTAGGTCCTCAAGTGTGGCCTTTGATTGGTCTGGATTCCATCAAAGGGTTGTACTTGGGGACTTAGAGGGCCACGTATGGCCTTGAGACTGCAGATTCCTCAGCCCTGGTAGGTTGTATATATGTATGTGTGTGTGTGTGTGTGTGTGTGTGTGTGTGTGTGTGTACACACACATACATACACACACACATATACATATACATACACATGTGTGTGTGTATATACATAGGCACACACATACACACACACATACCTAGTAAGTGCTTTGCCCAAATTACATCTTTATTTTCACTAACCTCTAATTGAAACTTAGCATTTCCTTTAATTATTTAAAAATATTATTCTGAGAAAGGATCTATAGGCAACATTATATTTCCAGAGGGGTGCAAGACAAAAAAAAAGTTAAGAAGCCCTGCCTGAGACATAAGCTAGGTAGTGTGGTGGGTAGAGTGCCAGGCCTGGAGTCAGGAAGACCTGAGTTCATATCTGGCCTCAGACACTTACTCATTGTGTGATCCTGGGTAAGTCACTTAACCCTATTTACCTCAGTTTCCTTGTCTTTAAAATGGGCTGGAAAAGGAAATAGCAAACCACTCCATTATCTTTGCCAAGAAAATCGACTAAATGACTGAACAACAAAAGCCTTAGAGAGATAGGTTGAATAAAGGGCCACCCTGCCCCCACTAGCCATCATCCAGATCTCTCCTCTGCAGAGAGTGAAATAGAAAATTCCTTCAGTGCCCAATCTGGGCTGAATTTCAGATTTACTTTGGGTTAGGGGCAAAAGATTCAAAGCCATTCTTCTTCGTGTCACACAGACATTCCCACTCATGAATTAAAGATCTAGCCCGTGGCCATGGGTTTGTAATGGCATCAGCCTCTCTTCTGTGCATCCAGGACAAATTAGAGCCGCCTCAGAGCAATCTCAGGCTTCAAGGCAGCAAACAGTTGAAGGCAGAAATGTGTGCAGAGTGAGTTTTCAGCCAATATTGTAAAGAGAACACCTGTGACTTCTACAGTAACTCAAGATGGCACTCTTTTTTAAACATTGCTTCCAAATAATCCTATCATTTTAGTCATCCTCAGCACCACTATTATCAGTTGTCACCTTTCCTTGTATTTAAGTAAAACCTTCATCTTCCTGGGACCTCCAAAGATTTCACCTTCATTACCTTATTTATTTTGCTTCCTTTCTCTGAGAGAGAGAGAGAGAGAGAGAGAGAGAGAGAGAGAGAGAGAGAGAGAGAAGACTGGTAAGAGGCATTGCGCGATGTGGGCACAGGCCTGGATGGAAATGAAGAGATTTAGTTTCTAATCCAGATTCTGTAGCTACCTAGCTGTGACAATTTTGGAAGCAAATGTCACTGTGCCTCACTTTCCTCAACTGGAAAATAGAGGAGCCAAGTAGAATTGGATCTCTAAGATCCAGGCCAGCTTTAAAACTCTGTAATTCTATGATTTCTTCATTTTGTGATGGAGAAATACAAAGATTTCAGTTAACTCTGAAAACGTGAAGTCTGTTACTGCTTGACCACATTTACATATGATTTTCAAGTTTACAAAGCACCTTTTTTCACAGTGATCTCTTAACTGCTGGATCCAATGGTCTTTTCTCAGTCCTCATTCTACTTAACCTCTGCAGCTTTTAATAGTGTCAACTATACTTTCTCCTAGACATGCTTTACTCCTTGATTTCCATGACACTGGTCTCTCCTTTTTACCTAACTATTCCTTCTCAGGCTCCTCTGCTAGATCATCATTCTTTTCTCAGCCACTAAGTGTGAGCGTCACCCAGGGCTCTGTCCTGGACACACCCCTCTCTCATCTTGCCCTTGGTGATCTTTTCAACTCAGATGGGCTCCATTTTCACATTTATGTAGATATTTCCAAAATGTATATTTCCAGCCTCCACCTCCCAGCCTCTCCCTCACCCCAGCTCCAGACCCACACCTTCAAGTACCTTCCTGTTGGACATTTCTATCTGGATCAAGTGATCATCAATTCAGAGTGGTGACAAAGTTTTCCCATTAAAACAACACTCATCATCTTTACCCTAAACCTGCCTATCCTTTAAATTTTCCTATTTCTGTTGGGGGCAGTTAGGTGGCCAGTAGATAGAGTGCTGGGCCTGGAGTCAAGAAAACTCATCTCCCTGAGTTTGATTCTGGCCTCAGATTTGATGGATGTGCGACCCTTAACCCTGTTTGCCTCAGTTTCCTCATCTGTAAAATGAGCTGGAGAAGGAAATGACAAACCAATCCAGTATCTCTGCCAAGAAAACCCTAAATGGGATCACAAAGAGTCAGATACGACTGAAAAAGTACTCAACAAAAATAACAACCAAGATTTCTGTTGAGGTTACCACCATCCTCCTGAGAAGCCAGACTCAAAGCCCAAGTCATCTTCGATTCTTAATTCTCCTTCTGTTTTTTTCTTTGCCCATTCCTGTATGTTCTGCTTCCAGAGCATCTCTCACGGGCCCACTTTTCTCCACTTCTATGGCCTCCGCTCTAGTTCAAGCTCTCAGTCACCTCTCTCATCCTAATTGTCAACCATGCCCTCAGCCTCCCCCATCTCTGATCCATCCTCCAAATACCTGACAAAGTAACCTTCTTATTGAACAAATCTGACCATGTTACTGACCTTCTCAGAAACCTGAAACAGCTCCCGAGTATCCAATGGTCTAAAATACTAATTCCTCAGCACAGTATTTAAAGCCTTCTTGATCTGCCTCCAGCCAGTATCTTCAGCAATATTCCACATCATTCCCCTGCATGCACTCAACATTCCTGTCAAATTGGACTACTGGCCATGCCCAGAATTTAAAGTGCCATTTCCCACTTCTGTGCATTCAGACAAGCTTATTCTCCCCTCCCTTCCCCCCCTCCTATATCTCATTCCTAGTCTTCACAGTTCTTCTCCAGTGCCATCTTCTTGAGGAAAACTTCCCCTATCCTCCCAGCTGAAAACGTCCTCTCCCACCTCCAATCTTCCTAGAACATTTTGCCTTGGTCGCTCCTTTCTGGTATTATACTGATCTGTTTATGTAGCTAATCTACCACTCTCTCAATAGAATGTAAGCTCTTTGAGGGCAGGCACTGTGTCTTTTTTTGCATGTTTGTCTTTGTATCCTCTAGTCCATAGTATAGTGCCTTGAATATAAGAGGCACTCTAAACAATTGTTGTTACTGTCATGTTCTCCTTTATGTCATAATCATTTGTATATATGTTGCCTCTATCTGCACCCCCATTAGATGGCAGACTCCTTCAGAGCTGAGTCAGGCATGGGGAACCTGCAGCCTCGAGGCCACATGTGGCCTTCTAGGTCCTTGGGTGTGGCCTTTTTGGCCGAGTCCAAGTTTTACAGAACAAATCCTTTTAAGGGGATTTGTTCTGTGAAGTTTGGATTCAGTCAAATGGCCACACTTGAAGACCTAGAGGGCCACGTGTGGCCTAGAAGCTGAAGGTTCCCCATCCCCGGTAGCTTGTATATATGTATACATGTGTGTATAGCAGGTTGTATATATGCATATATGTGTGTGTGTATATATGTATATATACACACACACATACCTGTGTGCATATATACATGTGAGTGCACATACATATACATGTATGTGTATATATGTATATATACAACACATATATACATATGCATAGATGCATATACATGCACGTATGTATGTGTGTATATTATATATATGTATATGTATGTGTGTGTGTGTGTATATATATATATATATATATATATATATATATATATATATATGTGGCTTTGCAATTTTTTTGCCTGAGGTAGGGGGGTGTGAGAAGAAGTCCAGGCTTGGGATTTCCTTCAGGTGTGGAAATCCCAGTACAGAAATTCCCTCAACAATGCATCTGGGTAACTCCTTTGTACATTATAGCCTAGGAGAACTACCTGGTGCACTGTGGTTAAGTGAATTGGCCAGGGGTCACACAGCTATCAGCAGTAGCATCGTTGACAACTGCAACAAATAGTTGTTAAGCACCGACTTTTGGCCAAGCACTGGGCTAAGTGCGGGGGGGGGGGGGGGGATACAAAGAAAGGCAAACACACGATTCCTGCCCTCAAGGAGTCCCCAGTGTGATAAGGGAGACTACATACATATAGTGTAAGGGGGAGGAGGGATTGGGGGGTGGTTCTTGCGGAGGAAGGAAACTGGGAAAGGCTTCTTGCAGAAGGTGAGACTTGAAGGAAGTCCAAAGGTGGAGGTGAGGAGGGAGAGCCTTTCAGAAAGTTGGAAGATGGCCCATCCTGGGTGAGGAATAGGAATAGGGACAGGGTCATATCAGAATCAGGATTTGAACTCTGGTCTTTCTGACCCCAGGGTTGGCCCTGCAGCCATTAACCTATGCTTTTTCTTGACTTGCATGGAGTAGGTAATTATTAAAAATCGGCATGCTTTGAATTCTATAATAGAAATCAGCCAATGATACTCAAGTATGATCTGATAGAAAGCCTCAGATCTATTTCTGTCTCTGCCACCAACCTAGCTGTTTGACCTTGGAGAAATCACTTCTTCCTGTGCCTCAGTTTCCTCATCTATAAAGTTAGTAATTTTGAGGATGTTTTTAATTCTGACATCTCTGATTCTTCCCTTTCAGCTCAATTTTCATGTGATTGTAGAGGTGGAGGGGGAGGTAGGGTGGGCTGTGTTTGCAGCAGGTGGAAAGTCATGTCCTCAGAATGCAGCAGCATTGGGAGTAAGAAGGATGGAGTGAGGAGAGGTCATGGAGAAATATAAAGTCAGTGCTCAGTATGCAGGCTGAGTGACTGCTTTTGCAGTTGAATGATTTCTGAAAACTACATAGCTGAATGAAGTGATTTGTCCAGAGGGAGTAGGATGAGAACCCAGGTCTCCCACTCCCTCACCTTGGCATCTTTCCATTCTATTCTCTCTCCAGGTTAGGACAAGCATCCTTGCCTCACCTCTACCCTCAGGTTTTTAGTGTCAGGCATTTTAGAGTGATCCAAGGAAGGGAATGTATCTGTAGCTCATAAAAGACAACTTGGGGAGGGAGTTATGAGAGAGAGTGAAAGGTTCTCAGACCCTTTGCAAGGATTTTGTGCTAATGGAGCTTCTGAATTAGTTATGGGGCAACGTAAGAGCCAGGTGGAGCCCAACGAACCCAAATGGGACAAGGCTCCAAAAGGTCCCGGAATATTTGCAACCATGCAGAGACCTCTCTCAGAGCTAGGGATCCTGACAGTGGTAGAGTGGCAAGGGCATTATAATTAGGACCTAGGTTCAAATCAGCTTTGCCACTTTTTCCCTTTGTGGCCTTAGACAAAACCCCTTCCCTCCTCATCTGTAATATGGAGGGGGTTGGACTGGCTGGCTTTGAAGGTCACTTCCAGCTCTGAGTGTTTGATCCTCTGAAAAAAGAGAACCAGTCCAGGGTCACCTTCTGAGGAAGGCTTGCTGTATTTGTGGGTCGTAATCATACCAGCCCCCCAGGTGTCCTGACCTTGAGCAGGCTCAGTGTGTGTGTGTGTGTGTGTGTGTGTGTGTGTGTGTGTGTGTGTGTGTGTGTGTGTTTGTGCACTGAAGTTGTCAGAGAAGGGAACAGGATGGAAGTGAAAGAGAAAAAATGTCCCAGCACAGCCCTTGGCATGGCAGAAGCCGCCAGCTCTGGGCAGGACAAGCTGAGGGAGTTGAGGCTGGGGCAAGGAAGGGTACAGAGGAGGGGGTGTTCCAGCTCTCCCTCAGTCTGGGGTGTTAAGCAACAAGAGGCTGTTCTGTTGTTGTTATTGTTCCAAAGTGGGATCAGAGGAAGCTCCGAGCATTGGGAAGGCCAACTTCTGCCAAACGAGCTGGTACAGGAATTATTTGCAGTCTATATGCCAATTTGCTTTGTCATTGCCCGGCTATTTTTAGAAGCCACCAGCGTATCTAGGAAACCGGATTCTGTTGACTGTGTTTCTTTGGTGCGGGAAGTGTGATTATTTCCCAGAGATGTTGAAGGAATGTGTGAGGTCAGGCTCTTGGAAGGGACCTCTCCTCTCTCTGGGTCAGTGTGCATGGGCAAACACTGCCCTTACCTCACGTCCAGTCATCCTCGATGATCAGTCAGTCTCGTGTCTGCGTGACCTTTTCCAGCTGGAACATCAGCAGGAGGTCAGGTCGGATGCTTTCATTTTGATGGCCAGGGAGTGGAATCAATCTGGGACTCCCCAAAGGGCCAGTCAAGCATTTGCCCAACAATGCTTATGAGGAAGGAAGGGGAAAACCTCCTGGGGACATTACCCAATAGAACTGTGGGATTTGCCCAGCCTGTTTGGAGAATATCGCTCTAGTCTAGATGAGTCCTTCCAAGTTAGGGAACGATGAAGGAGTGGGGTGGGGAGGCGGGGAGAGAGAGAAAGAAGGGAAGAAATTCCCTCTGGTCAAATAAGGGACATGCTTTAAGATCATTGGGACAAAACAGGGTTAGGGCATCCCCCTGCCCCACCCCCACTCTCCCTGACAGAAGACTTCCTGACTAGTTTGAATGCAGTTTCCCTGACTTCCTGTTGCTACCACCCAAGGGCTAGCGAGCTTCTGTTCCCAAAATGGTGCTCCTAGAATTTTATTCCTTCCCTGCATGACTCCTAGGGTGTCTCTCTCCCCGGCATCTTCTGCTTCAAGGATGCCCACAACCCTCCAGCATGCAAAAATTGTTTTTACCAGCTATGTGCTGAGAGCTTAGGGTACAGACTATATACAGAAAGGTACTTACAAATACTGTCTCGTTACCTACTTTAGCTTGGCACAGGTTTGCAAATATATCAGGCTGACTTACATAGTTGCCTTCAGCTTCGTTTCCAATTCTATTTCACCATCCCACCCCCAAGCCTTGGCAGAGATCTCTCAGGACTTTTCTAATCTCATTGCAACTAAGGTTTTGTGTCTGTGTTTGTCTTTGTCTGGGCTCCGAGTTCACCCCAGAGTCCAAGGTCAAAATCATCCAGGCAGTCCTGCACCCCCACCCCCACCTGGAGCCCTGACTCAGCAGATTACCTGCATAGCCCTGGATGGGATGTTCTTAAACTAACTCCATCCTTTCTTGGCATCCTGACTCAGACAATTGTTACACAAGGGTTCATCTGTTCCACCTTTATTCTATTTCCCCTTATGTTTTTTTTTAACGTCATTTCATGCAAAGTCCTCAAGTTTTGGGGGTTTTTTGCAATGTGTCCTTACCTCGGTGTCACCGTTGCCCCAGGTAGCATAGCTGGTACACACACTTCTAGAGTCTCAAGTTCTTGACAAACATTAGCATAAACATCACTGGATTTGAGTCAGTTTACTGTCTGCGTCACTTCCCTCTTGTGACTTAGTTTCCACATTAGTAAAATGAGGAAATTGGACCAGATGAACTCCAAGTCCTTGTCCTTAATCCTGTGATCAGCACATCTAATATCCAATTATACTTCATTTATTCTATCCTCACCAAAACTAAGGTTACTTTCAATCTGGTTATGCATGAAGGAAAGGAATTTTGCCATTCTAAGATTTAGGCATTTTTATTGGATTTCCAGAGGACATTTGCTGTTGTCTGTTGGAAACCTTGTCATTTTTCACTGTTTCCAGGATGGGACAATTTCCCAAAAGTAGGCTGAAAGATTCCCACCGCCATCCCTCCTTTTAGGAAAACGCAGAAATCACAGGCCATCCCAACAGAACTAATTCCCAGTTCTCCTCTGGTGTCTGTCATCTCCCTCTTAACGTACCTGCCTGGAGTGCTCTATTCACTGTCTCTGTAAGCACCCTTAGATAATAAATGCCCATACACTGGTGTGTGTTTCTTGTCAGGGTAACACCAGCCTTTGGCATGCTTCCCCCTACCCTCCCCCCTCCCAACGTGTTGCCCTAGAGGCAAACAAACATTTGCTCATCGACCTGTGAGCTAATCTGCCCTTTTCCCCAGGGCCAGAAGAGATGCAGCAATGGCCTGTTCTTCGTGGAAGATTTACCCAACCTGCTGAGAGGAGGCTGTCCAGCCCAGCCTATACTGTCCATGCAAAGGAGCAGGGCCCAGTGTTTTCAAATCTCAACAAATGCTCCTTTTATCTCCTCCTGAGTGAGAACCTCACAAACACCCCCCTGTATGTGAGCAGCAGCTGCTTCTGCTGTCTAATACCAAATCTGTCTTGTCTCGCTTCCCCATTGAAACATATAATTTTAATCATCTACTTTCAAGCCAGGAAGCTTATTTGCATGACAAAAGTCAAGTTTGCCTCTTTGCTGGAGCTCTTGGCAGGTCCTGGACTTTGCTTCCTGTTTTTCTCGCCTGTGTTCTAGGTGTGTGCCCAGGCAAGGACCTGACCTCACCTGTATCAGTCAGGTAATCAGCAAGCATTAAGTACTAGCTTACGCCAGGCCAGGCCAGTACCTGTGCTAAGAGCTAGAGATACGGAGAAAAGTCAACAGCTACCACTATCCTCCAGAAGCTCACATTCAAATGGGGAAGACAGAACATAGAAGATAAATATATAGTAGATTGTCGGAAACCGTAGAGAGATGGCAGGTACAACTGGGGGAAGACAAGAGGAACCAGGACAGGCCTCTGGGAGGAAGTTACTTTTGAGATGAATTTTAAAGGAAAGTGAGATTTGAAGAGTTAGAGATTGGGAATGAAGAACAGCCTTATCAGAGAAAAAAGTGAAAAACACATATAAAGCAAATCCATTCTTCTCTGGTTCAGTGAGAGTAAAGAGCTAAATTTAACTGTAAATGGTACCTTTTTAGTATTTTAAAAATTATATCCTTTATATTTATAAAATCTGTTTTTTCACCCTTTCTCCCCCCCTTTACTGACATCAGAAAAAGGAAAAAAAAATTCTTATAACAAATATGCCCAGTCAAGCAAAACAGATTCCCTCGTTGGCCATATCTGAAACTTTGTGTCCCAGTTTGCACCCTTCATCCATCACTACTCTGCCGGGTGGTGAATAGTATTGATTGTCATCAGTCCTTTGAAATCATGGTTGGATTGCTTGAGTCTTTTAAAAGTTACCTTTTCAGGGCAGCTAGGTGGCTCAGCGAATAGAGTACCGGCAGTGGAGTCAGGAGGACCTGAGTTCATATCTGGTCTCACTTGACACTTACTAGCTATGTGACCCTGGGCAAATCACTTAACCCCAACTGACTCACAAAAAAAAAAAGTTATTTTTACAATGGTGCCCTTTATTACTTCAGAAGACCTATTGTGTGTCCATTTGCATGTTTGTTGAATTATAAAATGTATCTAGAGTCCCCTGATTCTGCACCTTTCCCCCAATGTCTAATACATAAGGTTGGACTGGTCTGTCCTATGAAAGAGACAGGTTGGTTTGCTTTTCCTTTCTCTTAAATACTAAAGGAAAACAGGCCCCTACAGGAGAGAGCTAAAGCCACTTCTCTTATTCCTGTGTCTGAAATCCAAGGCCTTGCCAGACAATTTAGGAGCCACATGCCAGATGACATAGATAGACCTACCCAAGGTCTGTGCTAGTCTTGGAAGAGCAAGGGGCTTGGGGCTGGGGGTGGGGTGGGGGGGCGGGAGAGCAGGGACTCCTTGACAGGAAAGCTTCAAGAGGACAGACATTTCAGTGTCTTCAGTAGATGAGTGTCTCCCGAGGGATGGATTTGCTGTCATGGTGGGTAATTGGATTGCTCCTCCACAGCAGGACAAGCACTGGTAACCTTTAGGATTAATTACTCCAGCCAACCTCAGCCTCGAGGTCTGGCTGTCCTCATTGCTCTTGACTATAAAGCTCACGGTGTGCAAAGCCTGGGTCCTGGAAGTTAGGGTGGTGGGAAAGGAATACACAGAGAGGTGCCTGGTCTGAGGTTACACCTGTGGGCCCAAATATGCTTATGTAGGTACTGTCCTATTCCTTTATATGTAGGTGGTTTAGCAGCTCCCAGAACCAGGGTCTTTCATGAAGATAAAACCTCTAGTTCTTCCATGGTGAGCCCTGCACAGCACCCTGTCTGTGCCCTTGGCCTAGTCTGGAGTGGAGAGAAGAGCCTCAGTTTCCTTCCCTGTAAAATGAGTTGAATTAAAAGATCTTGGGGCAGCTGGGTGGCTCAGTGAATAGATCACCGGCCCTGGATTCAGGAGGATCCGAGTTCAAATTCTACCTCAGACACATAACACTTACTAGCTGTGTGACCCTGGGCACGTCACTTAACCCAATTGCCTAGCCAATAAATAGATAAAAGATCTCACAGCCCCTTCCAGCTGTAACGCTCTGATTCAGTACACTTCATCTGATTATATAAGCTCTAGTGCCAACATGGTATTTGAGGGATGAGGTGAAGGGGCTGGAAATCTTTCAGAAGTGATACGTAAAGTCTCTGACTATTGCCTTTCTGGTTTTCTGATGATTATAGCAGTACTACCTCAAGGCAGGAATGAGGTGGTTTCATTCCATCAGGGAGGAGGTAACATAAACTAGTCTATATGCCCTTTATTATCATCTGGTATGAATGAACTTTAGGGCAGCTAGATGGTGCAGTGGCTAGAGCACCAGGCCTGGAGTCAGGAAGACTTAAGTTCAAATCAGGCCTCAGAAACTTCCTAGCTGTGTAACCCTGGGCAAGTCAGTTAACTCTGTTTACATCAGTTTCCTCATCTGTAAAATGAGCTGGAGAAGAAAATGGCAAACCACTCCCGTGTCTTTGCCAAGAAAACCCCACAATGGGGTCACAAAGCCACAACTGAAAAACAATCCTCCAACAGCAACAACACTGAATGTAAGTGATCTGGGCACTTTGCATAAAGTGGAGGTTTCAGAAGAAACTAACAGATCAGATGAAGGGACCACAGGGGAGGATGAGAAGACTGTTGTAAAGACAGAAGTCTACAATGTCAGCAGTGGAGCCCAGAGAGGAAGGAAGGGGTGAACATGGCTGGCCTGGGCACATCCTTAAAAATGGAGGTGCGGGAAGGAAAATAGTGCCATGATCCCTTATGACTGTGGCTCTGCACAAACTGGGTCTTCTTCCCCCAACTCTACCTCCCCTTCTTAGAATGCCTCACTTTCTTCAAGGCTCAGCTCTAGTATCACCTCCTCCATGTGACCTGTTCTGATGCCTCAGTTGTTAGCGCTCCTAAATACAAATCACTTGGAATTTACTTTGTATATACTTTGAATATACTTATTCATGTGCATGTTGTATCTCCCATGTAGAACCCAAGAGCTTCATGTTTCTGATGGAATATAAGCTTTCTGAAACCAGGCACTGGTTTGGTTTGGTTTGATTTGGGGGTTGGATTTTTTTTTTGTCAGGGAGGAGATTTTCTTTTTTAATCTCTAGCCCGATGCCTGGCACGTAGAAAAGGCTTAATGAATGTTATTGATTGGTAGTGGAAAATGACTGCTTTCTATTTATCTTAACATCCCTCATTACTTAGCACTGTGCCTTATACTTTGGAGAAGTTTAATAATTCAATTAATCAATACATATTTATTAAATGTCTACTTTGTATCAGACACTGGAGGTGCAAAGACAAAAATATGGAACAGGCCCCTACTCTCAAGAAGCTAGGTTTCTGTCAGAGGAGACAACTTATCCATATATAATAATTAATAATACATATGTTATATAATAATATATTAACTAATAAACATATAATAATAAATATTAGTTAGGGAGAGAGGGTACTGGCAATTGGGAGGATCAGAAAAGATTTGTATATGATGCCTAAGCTGTATCTTAAAGGAAGTGAGAAATTTTGTGAGGCACAGGTGTGGAAAGAGTGCTTTTCAGACATAGAGCCACACATGTATTATGGAATTGAACTGAATTGAATTGAGCTAAGGAGGGCATGGGCAACTAGGTGGCATAGTGGATACTGTGCCAGGCCTGGTGTCAGGAAGTCTCCTCTTCTCGAGTACAAATCTGGCCTCAGACACTTACTAGCTGTGTGACCCTGGACAAGTCACTTCTCTCTGTTTGCCTCAGTTTCCTCATTTGTAAAATGGGGACACACTGGAGAAGGAAATGGCAAACCACTATCGCATGCTTGCCAAGAAAACCCCAAAAGGGGTCAGAGAGAGTCAGACGTGACTGAACAACAACACACCAGGAGGATGTGGAATAGGGAGCATCATTTTTCTTCAAGGTAGAGGATGGCCCTGAGAGTCCTGAGTTTCTGTAGTATCTCACTACACCTAGGGAAGAACTAAGTGCTTCTCAATTACCCATTGCACTGTTGGCAGGGCTGTTTGAATGACCCCAGTTTCCCTTGCTCCCCATCCTATCCTATGCCAGTAGCTTCCTGTCTTCATTCCCCATCCGAATTAACCAGCACTCCATTGATGAACTGAATTTCACTCAGCATCCTACAGCACTTAGCAATCAGAGCAGCACACCAGAGATGAGGGGGGAATCGTCCCTTTGATCCAGACAAATCCAGCCGCAGAAGGGATTCACTCGCACTAACTTTTTCCCCCCGCCTGTCTTTCTCAATTGGCAGAGAACAGCGTGTCATTATGTGACTTTCCAGGAAAGACTGATTGGCCGCTCATTTGTTTCCATCTCCCTATCTCCCCCTCCCCCAGATGGAAATGGAAGTTGCCATGACGACATAATAGGAAGCAATCACACCCATTGTGGGGCAAGAATGTTGACTTGCATGAAAGAGTGTGTGTGTTGTTGGGGGGATACTGGGAAGAGAGTCTAGGCCTTGTGTATGGGGAGAAAGGATGTTAATTTAAAGTAGAAGAGCTTGCCTTCTGCATTTTCAATTTCTTCTCCCTCTTTTGTATACTTTGTCTATTACTTGCCAACTTACATCATTCTTCCTCTGACACCCTGTCCTGGCAAAAAAAAAAACCAAAACCACAAGCTTGCAGCCAAGACTTTCAGATTAATCTTCGCTCAGCACTCAACAGCAGAAACAGGAATCATTTTGTTGTTTTAATTCTTTAATGTGGCGAGTTTGGAGGCAGACGACCTATGTCTGAATCCTGATTCTGCTTACTTGCTATTTATGTGATGTTGGGCAAGTCAGTTCCTTTCTCTGGGCCTCAGTTTCCCCAACTGTTAATAAGGGGTTTGGGCTGGATGATCTCCCTTCCCTTTCTGAATCCTATGATTCCCCCCACTTTCTCTATCACTTTCTTGCCCATTCCTCAGTCTTCTCCCCCACCCCCATCAATTAAAAAAGCGTAACAGCTGGCATTTCTGTAACAATCCCACTGGTTTTCCTTTTATTGGGCATAAATGTTGAATGGATTGAAGTAAAGATTGGGAATACACCTTAAAATCAGAAAGTTAATGGCTAATGCCAGGCGGAACATAGCGTTTGAGAGATGTGGAAATCTCAGATTTGTATATGACGTTAAGCTGTATCATAAGGATACTACTGTAAGTATCTTTAAAGATAATTTACTAAAGTAAAGATGAGGAAGACTTACAGTTTAAGTGACCTGAGTCACAACTGAACATCAAAGACAGGATTTGAACCCAGGTCTCTCTGACTCCAATTCTAGCACTCTGTCCACTATGATATACTGCCTCTTGTATGGCTAACTGCTTGCTTGCTGGCCCCAACATAGTGTACATGGTAAAGTATCTTTAGTAACTTTACTTTAGTAACTAAGTTACTTTAAAGTAAATTATTGTTACTATTCTTACCCCACAACATACACACTACCACACACATGCATGCCCACATACATACATCCGCCTATATCCACACATTCCACTTAACCTTTGCCATTCATAGGACACAGGACTTCTCTGTCCCTCAAGCAAAAAGTACTTACTGAGCAGCATGCTAAGCCTTGTAGGGTACACAGAAATGGCACAAGGCACAGGCCCTGCCTTCATGGAGCTTACAGTCTAATTGTAAGGGTAAGACTTTACTTAAAACAACAAAGAAGAATGCAGTCCAGAACATATTTCAATTCTGAGGGGGCTGCTGTAACCAAAGCAATTCCAATGAGAGAGAAAATAATAAAATGTCTCCATGGTCTTGAAGGGTTGGCTATTTTGTGAGCCTCAGTTTCCTCACTTGTAAAAATGAAGACCATTGGACTCGAGATTGTCTTTAAGGCCCCATCCAGGTATAAGTCCATGATTTTTGGCTACAGCAGCGTCATTATCCTGTTACTGGAGAGAATTCCTCCTCTGATAAAGTATCCAGGGGTGGGGGAACCTACAGCTTGGCCCTCTAGGTCCTCAAGTGTGACCCTCTGACTGAATCCAAACTTCACAGAACAAATCCCCTTAATAAAAGGATTTGTTCTGTGAAACTTACACTCAATCTGTCAAAAGGCTGCACCCAAGGGCCTAGAAGGTCACATGTGGCCTCAAGGCCACAGGTTCCCCACCCCTGTTTAGACCCTTGATGTATTGACAAATAGACAAGACACTGTGTTAGAGGCTAAGGGAGTAAAAAGATTGAGACCAGTACAGTCCTCGCTCTTAAAGAGCTGAGAGTCTTATAAAGAAAAGAAACAGCTACACGAGTTAGAATATGACGAATGCATAGAAAAGATCAAACACAGTCACAAAAGAGTCAAAACACAGTCAAAAGGAGAGGGTTTCTCTTGCCATAATCTGAAACCATAAGTCAATTGGAAGGCTGGCACAGTGTCTCTATTTGGTGCTTATTGTGACATTATGCCCAATTAGGTACTGCTTAATCACCAAAATCACTCATCTTGTGGTTTATAAAGCATTTTCCTCACTACAACCCTGTGACATCAGTTCCTATTTTATTATCCCTATTCTACAGTTGAGGAAACTGAGGCTCATAGGCAAAGTGACTTGCCCACCAACCCATAGCAAGGTCAGTGGAGACCAGGTCC
Source organism: Phascolarctos cinereus (assembly GCF_003287225.1). Taxonomy (NCBI): domain Eukaryota; kingdom Metazoa; phylum Chordata; class Mammalia; order Diprotodontia; family Phascolarctidae; genus Phascolarctos; species Phascolarctos cinereus. Next base: position 56,223,188 of record NW_027555958.1, read on the forward strand.
TCTGGCCCCAAGACCATTTGAATGAAATAATAAGTGCTTCATTCGTTTATTCCTGGAATAAATTTATTATTTCAATAGCACCTAATTTACACAAGAAGTAATGTTTTACTGAATGAAGGAAGGAAATCACAGGTCTGGACCCATTGCAACAACAACAATAACGATATCATTATTATCATTATGGTGTTGGAATTACTCCTCCCCGGGGTTATTTAAAGAAGCTCAACATGTCTGTCTCTCCCATTTTTCCCTCTCCTATCAAATAACCAGTTTCTTTAATTTTGTGAATCCAGGATAAAAGGACTAACCTCTTTCCCTTGGTCCACCCTAAATAGCCAAAGAACTCACATGAAGGAATGATTGGATGAATGGAGCATTTATTAAGCACCTACTGTGTGCAAACCACTGTGCTGGGTACTGGGGATGCAAAAAGAAAAGCAAGACAATCCCTGCTCTCAAGGATTCCATCATGATAATAGCTGAAATTTACATAATGCTTTATACTTTCCATAGCACTTTGTATACATTATCTCATTTGAACCTCACAACAACCTATGGTTGTCATCATCCCTATTTAACAAATGAAGAAGACTTAGAGTTTAAATGACCTGAGTCACAACTAAACATCACAGGCAGGATTTGAACCCAGGTCTCTCTGACTCCAATTCTAACACTCTGTCCACTATGATGTACTGCCTCTTGTATGGCTAACTGCTTACTTGCTGGCCCCAACATAGTGAGTGTATGCAGTGAAACCCTTATTATTCATTCACATGTAGATTTTACATTCTTATTCCACTGTCTACGTGCTCTTCAAAACGTGGCTCTGTCCTGGACAATAGACTCTATCTTTTTGCTCTTTCTTGAATTGTGAGGTATGCAATTACTAGTATGTAATCAAAGCATTTGGACAGAGATAATAAGGATTGAGGGCCCACTCTAGATTGTGACTCTGAACTCCACTGAAGGCGAAAAACTACGCAGTTTCTAAATCAGTCCTTTGAGCTGGTTTAGCATGAAAGGCTCTGATGAGCCTGGACTGATTCATCCTTTCTTGGTGTTCAGGGGCGGCTCATATAGAAGCACTCCCTGAGAACCACAGCTTTTCCCAGTGAATAACATTGCCTCCCCACCTCCTCCCGAACGCCCAACAGAGCAGCCACCTCAGCACCTTGGGAACAAATATCTGGGCCAAGAAAAACACAAATCTGAAGATACAATTGGGGAGGAAAGAAAATCAGCTCATTGTGAGTTGTAAACATTGTGAGCCTGGGTGCCTGTGTGCTGTACCCAGAGCTCAGCTGGAGCCAAACCAGGAGTGGGAACAGCAGAGATGTGATTTCCTTTCCCCTGCCATAGTTGGGGCCAGCAGGGCAGCAGAGGGAGGGAGAGTTCAGCACCAAGGATAGCAACTGTTGTGTTGCACTAGGTCGCCATGGTGACCTGCTTTCCTGCAGGATGTCACAGCTTCTCAGCACCAATCACTGACAGGTGTAGATAAGGTTTGTCTGTCTGTCTCAGGGCCGAGTCGACTGAGTACTGATGCTTTCCCTGTCCCTCTGCCTTATGGAGATTGAGAGGGGCTAAGAGTGAGAAATCAGCTCTATATTTAGCTCCTGAATTGTATATATCCCTTGTGGCAGCATCCAAAGATACTGACTTTTAACCCAACATGGAAAAAGTTGAAAATTCATAGGACTTAGAGCTGAATGAAAACTTGGGGTTCAGTTAATCCAACCCCTTATTTTTTTCCAAATATTTCATTTTTCCAATTACATGTAAACATTTTTAACATTCATTTTTAAGAATTTTGAGTTCCAAATTCTCTCCCTAACTCCCTCCCCTTCCCTCTCATGAGAAGGCAAGCAATTTGAAATAGGTTATACATGTGTAGTCATGAAAAAACATTTCCATATTATTCATGTTGTGGAAGAAAATACAGACCCCCCCCCAAAAAAAGGTAAGAAAAATAATGGAAAAAAAGTATGCTTTTATCTGTATTCAGACTCCATCCATTCTTTCTCTGGAGGTGGATAGCATTTTTCATCATGAGTACTTCAGAATTGTCTTAGATCACTGTATTGCTGAGAACAGGTAAGTCATTCATAGTTGATCATCACGTGATATTGTTGTCACTGTACAATGTTCTGGTTCTGCTCAATTCACTTTGCACCAGTTCATGTAAGTTTTTTTGAAAGCATCTTGCTCATCATTTCTTATAATACAACAGTATTCCATCACAATCATATACCACAACTTGCCTAGCCATTCCCCAATTGATAAGCATCTCTTCAATTTCTAATTCTTTGCCACTACAAAAAGAGCTACTATAAGTATTTTTGTACATATAGGTCTTTCTTCCCTTTTTATCTCTTTGGGATATAGATTCTGTAGTGCTATTGCTGGGTCAAGGTGTATGCACAGTTTTATAGCCCTTTGGGCATGGTTCAATCCCCTTATTTTACAGATGAGAAAAGTGAGGCCCACAGACATACTTAGATCATAGATTTTGAGTTGAAAGGGACCTTAGAGGCCTTGGACCCTCTTTGTGTCTCTAGCCCCATTCCTAGGCACTTGATAAATGCTTGTTTATTGAATGGACTTTTTTATGAATAGGTAATCCAAAATGACCATAGATTTACCTCCATTGAATTAACTCAAAATTATCTGTAGTAGTTCAGGCCAGAAGAGGAAAGGAACATACATACATGTATATGTGTATATACATGCTTATGATTAATTCTGGGCTCAGAATTTAGATTTAGTTGGAGGAAGAGAGAGGGCTTTATCACATGTGGGAAACTGTAAAAGTATTTTGATGATCCCAAGCTGCTTGCTGACATAAAAACCTATCTTTTTAAAACCACTATTCTTCCATTGATTGTCTATGACTGTAATCATTCAACACTGCAGTCTCTGGAGAGTCAAAATTGTGAGTGATCCCCTAGCAGGTTAATGGGGACATACATGATGGGCATACTAATCAATGATAATTTGTGTGTGAGAAGTGTTAGAAAAAGGTATCATCTAGAAAATATAGAGCTAAAAAAAGGATAGGAGTGATCATCTTTAAAAATGAAAAAGGACCAAAACAAATTAAAAAGGAAGTGTTAACAGAAAAACAGCTCCCATTCCTCCCTAATGCCCATAGAATGTCTAATGACCTAAAGCAGAGGTTCTTAATCACTTTTGTGTCATAGATACCTTTGGCAGTCTACTGAGATCTATGGACCCTTCCTTTTAGGATGACTGTTTTTAAATACATAAAATAAATTATTTAGCATTAGAAAAGAAGCAGCTTATATGGAAATACAGTTGCAAATTTAAAAAAACTCCTCACCTAGAGGAAGACCTCCAGTGTTTTGAATAGATCTACCGTGGAGAATTTATCAGAGAACATGGGTAAGAATTGTACAGAATGAGGAGGAATACATGGGATTGTGATCATCGTGAGAGGTAACATGTTGTAGGATAGTGGTGTCAAACTCACATAGAAACAGATGCCTATGGGTCACATAGTGACTTAGAAAACCACAAATTCATATTATCTATGTTGCATTTTTCCCCTTAAGTTTGGGAACCACTTGAGGGCCACTGGACTTGAGTTTGACACCTCTGCTGCTGTAGATAGAACACTTGGAGTCAGGAAAATCTGGGCTCAACTCCTGCTTCAAATCCTTGCTGACTCTGTGACCCTGAGCAAGTCATTGAAACTCTCTGGGCCTCAGTTTCTTTATCTGTAAAATGAGGGCATTGGACTTGGTAGCCTCTGAGAGCCCTTCCAACTCTAAATTTGTGATCTTATGTTCCTCTACATGAGACTACAAACTTGTTGAAGCAAAAAAGAGAGAGAGAGAGAGAGAGACCTTTGGCAACTCCCAAATATAGAAAATGGTGCCATTTGGGATGGATTTTCAAAACAAAGTTCTAATGAAAACGGCTTTAATTGCAGCTTGGCAATAGTCATTTTACTAGGGGGAGGCAAAAATAGCAAGAACTTTGTGGAAAGATTATGTTCTTTTTTCTTATTGGGTGAAAAATAACAATTGGTGAGCAAAACAAAAAATGGTTTTAATATATACACTCAATAGTCGAATCTAGAGCATACTTGAAGGTAATTTGTAAATAAGGAGCACTCCAGATGGAGCCCTTTCTAACCCACTGAGGGCAGAGGCACTCTATGGAGAAGGATGAGGAAGGAAAGAAAAGATAAATCCACTGACAAGTATTTATTAAGCACTCACTATGAACCAGGTATTCAGTAAGTGCTGAGGATACAAGAACCAGGGGAAAAAATTTAAAGACAATTCCTTCCCACAGGGAGCTTACATTCTAATGGGGGAGGACAACTCAAAAGAGGGAGCCGGAAAGAGAGAGGGGACAAAGGTACCTACATGACAGAGGTAGGTTCCCAGTGAAAAGGCAGCTAAGAGATGGGGGCCAACGAAGCTTCCTTATTCAGTAACCCAGGCTGAGCTCCCTCGGGGTTGAGCACTACTGAAAGACACAAAACGAAGAGATTTACTTCGCACACTATCATTTTATGATTCTATAAGAAGACTTGGGCCCTATGCTTCTTCTCTGGACTTATACCATGCTTCAGGTGCCTATCCTTCTGCCCCGCTATCATAGTGAGGAAAAAATTAGATAATGAGTTAGAAGAAATGGATTGACTGTAAGGATGGTACAGTGGAAAGTATACTGTCTTGGGAATCAGAGGACCTGGGTTCAAATTCTTCTTCCGAAAATTACCACCTGTGTTACCTTAGCCAAGTTACTTACCTCCTGGGGCCTCAGTTTCCTTATCTCTAAAATGAAGAGGTTCCATGTTATGGCATTAGAGATCCATTCTAGTTCTATGATATTGTGAGCCTTGAGAGCAGGACCTGTGTCCTATGGTCACAATCATTGTCTACACAAAGAGCATCATAGAACCCTTGCCATGGGATGCAACAAATGTTTGTTGAATTAAATTGTATCAACACTTAGTTTACTTGTGACGAGCTTCAGTTTCCTTATCTGTAAAATAGGAATAGCAGTACTTTCTTTCCCAGGGTGGTGTGAGAAACACACTTCATATATTGCAAAGTAGCATATAAATACCTGCTGTTCATATTGGGCTGTCGTGACCAAAGCATTCATGTCCAGGCTACTGGTGATGAGCCTCTCTATGCATGGGTAGGCTGGTGGTTCTCAGGCAGCAGGCAAAGTCTTCCATAGGAACTATTCCTGAGGCTTTTAAAACGTGATCGAACTGGCTTCTAGGTTTCATATGTTATTTTTATTCCTTTCCCTAGACTCCCTCTTGAGCCAATCTGTGGAGCCAGTGTCCACTGCATGGCATTTGGTGTTTCAGGCAATGCCCAGGTGAGGTATTTGGGTGCCAAGTTAATTACAGGGCTTTTTTTCCCTTTTGCTAGAATATTGCAGTGGATGGAAATGACTCTGGTGTTTAATGAATGGAACAAATGAGTTAAGAGGTGGAATTGAAATCGATGCCTTCTCATGCAGAGCCTTCACTCTGTGGGGTCCTGGCCTTGTTCCAGTCATGCTGAGCCAGAGGACAGCAGGAGCATTGAGAGGGTCAGAGCAGCTCACCTCAACGTGTGCTGAGGGAGGGGTGGTACCCAGGGGCAGATGGACTTCAAACCAGAAAGGCGAATTTGGCAAACTAGCCTCCTCCTTTGGCCAAATCCATGATGGCCAAGGGCTTCAAAGTTCCCACAAGCTGAGCCCCCTTCTCTACCTCTCCCCCACCTGCCACATTCCTTCTTACTTCTGTTTTCTTTATACCGAAGGCTTGAGTAGCTGTGGAGAGCTGATGAATAGTCAAGAGTTGGCGCCAACATTTTTCTTCTTCGTCCCCTCCCCCCACCCGCTTTGACCAGATACAAGACTCACAGCAACAAGCTGATCAAGCCCACTGGTTTTAATTATATGTTGTTAGACTCAGTGACCCTAATCCTGGTTGGCTGTATTCCTTCTTTTCTTTAGAATCTCCACTAAAGATCAGGATGGGGGAAAAAGAGAGAGGGAAGATTCTACCATAGGCACTCAATTCTGCATGTCCTACCCATGGGAAGAAGTTACAAAATCACAGAATCTCAGAGTTGGAAGAGATCTCAGAGGCCATATAGTTTTCAACCTGTACTTGAACTAGAAACCCGTGTATGTCATAACCAACAAGTGGTAATCAGTCTCTGTTCAAAGACCTCCATTGAAGAAGACCCCACTTCCTCCCAAAGCAGCTCAGTCTACTTTGGGACTGTTCTAAATTTAGGAAGTTTTTCTTAATATCAATCCAAAATTTGTCTCTTTTCAAATTCAGTCTAGTGCTCCTAGTATTGCTCTCTGGGCTCAAACAGAATAACTCTGGGGCCTCTTCCGTTTAACAGCCTTTCGTGTTATTAAGGACAGCTGTCATGTGCTCCTTCTCCCCACTCCACCTCCAAATTGCCTCTTCTCCAGGCTAAGCATCCTCAGTTCTCCCAACCAGCCCTCATATGGATTTCTCTTTGGGTCTTTTACCATCCTGGGTACCCTACTGAATGCCCACCAGCTTGTCAATGTCCTTCCTAAAATACAGTGCCCCAGGCTGACTACCATATATGAGTGGTGACTGTCCAGGGAAGAGCACAATGGAACAATCACCCCTTTGCTCTGCATACCATGCATGCTTCCCTACTGCCTGATCATGCTATCAAATCACTGAATCTGAAATCCACTAACTCCTTCCCCATCTTGTGTTTGTAAGTTGATTTTCTGAGCCTGGATAAAACTTTACGTTTGTCTCCATTAAATTCCACGTTATTAGATTCAACCCAGTGTTTTAGCCTATTGAAATCTTTTCAGATCCTCTTTCTTCCAATATTGAAAATGTCTCTAACAGCTTTATGTCCTCTGAAAATACAATAAATATGTCTTCTATGCCTTCATCCAAGTCATTAACAAAAGTGGTAAGCAGCACAAGACTGATGACAGATCCTGGGGCATGTCACTAGAAACTACTTTTCAAGTTGACAACAAGCCTTAATAATTGCTCTTTGGGTCCAGTCATTGAACCAGTTCTAACTCTACCTAAAGGTACTATTCTATAGTCTACATCTACCTCATCTCGTCCACAAGAATAATATGAAGACCACTGTTAAATACTTTGCTAAAGTCTAGGTAAACTCTAGAGTTACAACATTCTCTTCATCTACCAGCTTAATAACAATCCTGTCAAAAAAGGAGAAAAGATTAGTCTAGCATTTTCTGCTATTGAAGAAACTATATTGGCTCTTTGTTATCACTGCTTCCTTTTTTAGGTGTTCAGTAGCCATCCTTTTAATAACGCATTCTAGAATTTTGCTAGGAATTGAAGTCATTATCACTGTTCTATAGACTGAAAATTGCGCTATCTTCCCTTTTTGAAAACTGTAGCAACATTTGCCCTCTTCATATCTATAGTACCTTTCTTTCTTGCCCTTTCCAATTTTTCAAAAATCACTAGTGTTCAAAGTCACATCTACCAGTTCTATCCATTCTCTGGGATTTGGGTTATCTAGGAAAGATTGATGTAAACTAATGAAGGGCATCTGAGTGCTCCTTTATGGAACCCCTTCTTCTCTTGGGTACCAACTCTCAATTAGCCATTTTTGTTTTATTCATAGGTCCTTCTCCTTGCAGAGAAAAATATAAGAAAACTGAAAATTAAACACTTTACCTTCTCTCCATCATAGTTTATTTTTGTCCCATCTATGCCAAGCTGCAGTACCATCCATTCTTTGATTTTTTTTTAATAGATCTTTTAAAAAAAACAAACTTTTTTGGTAATTGTTGGTTCTGGCTCTCCTCCCCAGTCTCAGATCAATCTGACCTTTAGCTCTCCCAGGACCTGTTCTCATAGGACCACACTTTGTTATTCATCCTCTGTTACCTACCACTGCTTTTGTTGTTTGCCCATTTAAAAAAATGTTTATTGGTGATTTCCCAGTGCATCCATATTTAGCTCCTTAGACAACTCCCCCTTTCTCTCTTCATCAATATCGTTTCTCTTCCTATATTCAGAATTTCATCCTTGAGTATTTTCCATGCCTCTTGGGCTGACTTCCTCCTTTAGGATTTAGTCCATGGGACCCTTCCTAATCTTTTTCATGATTGCTTTGAAATCATTTCCCCCTAAATCTAGGGTGCATGTCTGACCATACCTAGCTTTCCTTTTCTTCTCTATCACAAATGTTAAGATGGATTTGTTACTTCAAGCAAAGGTCCTCATCATTTCCATCCCAGAAACTATTTTTTCCTTGTTGATAGAAACGAAGTTCAGAATCCCTTCATCATTTCTTCTATCTTTTGAAGGATAGAAATATCAGTAAGGGAAATGAAGAGATTATTAACTTGAAGTTCCCCATCACTAGATCACTAGTACATCATGCTTCTGAACTCTTCTGCTCTGCTTCTTTCTGTCTTAGTGGCCTGTAGTATACTGTAAAGAAAACACTACTTCTGCGTCTGCTTTTGTTTATCTTGACACAAATGTTCTTCATGCTTTCCCTCTCTACTTCCTGAATTTCTTCAAATGAATATGTATTTTTATTATGCTACTCTATCTATCTTATTTCTTTTTAATAGGGCATAGCCTACTAGAGTCCTGTTCAGTCATGGGCCTCATCCCACAAGATGTCAGGGAGACTAATTTGTCTCCTTGTATTAGGTTCAAGTCCACTTCATCCTGCTTCTTACCTACATTTTGGATGTTTGTGTGAAGACATTGGAAGCCAAGAGTTTTATCGCTGCTTCCTTCCTTGGATTTCGTTTTCTATAAATTTCTAGGTGTCTCTACTGCTTTTCTTCATTCTACATTGTCCATGGCAATTTTCTCCTCCCTCAGCCCCTCCCCCCACTTTTTTTTCCAGTTTAAAGTGCTTTTGATTTGATTAGTAAGACCACAGGCAAATACATGGTTTTACCAATGGGCAAATAAGTGGTACAGTGGATAGAGTACTGGACCTGAAGTCAGGAAGACTTGAGTTCAAATACTGCATCAGATACTATCTGTGTGAACTTGAACAAGTCACTTAACCTCTATTTATTTCAGTTTCCTTGACTGTAAAATGGGAATAATAACACCTACCTCCCAGAGTTGTTGTGAGGATCAAATGAGATAACTTTTGTAAAGCACTAAGCATATAGTACCTGGCACATAGTAGGTACTATATGAATTCTAGTTGTTATTATTATGATAATGATTATCATTATTATTATTAATTAAGAGCATCCTTTCTGATAGCTGATTTTCTAGATACAGTAGTTTTCCTTTTGCTTCCTTATACACACACCAGAATAATTTTTCTTCCATTAGAATGTCATATATATTTCAAGAAACTATTCAGGTGCCAATTAGTTATCAATTGGGAGGCATTGTGGGACAGTAGAAATAGCAATGGATATAAAGTCAGAAAACCTGAGTACAAATCCTTGCTCTGCCCCTTTTTACCTTTGTAACCTTGGTCAAGTCACTTAACCTCCATAGAACTCAGTTTCCCCAGCTGTAAAGTAAGGACTAAATGACCTCTGGAGTCCCTTCAGCTCTAAAGCTGTGATCCTGGACTAATCCCACATGATACTATGCTTCAAGTTGTTTTCCAGTTATAAGCCATTCATCTATATACATACATACATACATACATACATACATACATACATATATATATATATACACACACACATATATACATATATACACACACATACATATATACATATATACCCTCTCATTCCCATTTATTTCATAATTTGATGGATTGAGGAATTTGATCATTTTTAAGATGAAGGAGTCTAGAAAACAATGTTATTGTTCAATTGTGTCTGACCTACCAAATGGACCATAGCAAACCAGGCCATTCTATCCTTTACAATTTCCCACAGTCTGTCCAAACTCGTTTGTATTGTTTCCATGACACTATCTATCCATCCCATCCTCTACCATCCCTCTCTCCCTTTGCCTTCAATCTCAACATGATTTACCCAAATTGGTTTACTCTTCATCCTATGAACATAGCATGTAGCCCTCAACCTCTACCTTAGCTTATGCTGTATCCTATACCTGGGATAGATGGATGGATAGATGTATGGGTGATAAAGCATTCAAGTTCCTATTATGCATCAGTCACTGTGCTAGCCCCTTGGGGTACATCTATGAGAAAGCAAACTAGTCCCTTTTCTTAAGGAACTTATATTCTAATGGGAGGAGACAACATCTAAAGAGCAGCTAGAAGGGGCAGTGGTAGAGGGAGGGCTTACTTTGTGCCATGGTTTGGAAACAATGTTAGGAAAAATTATATGGAGGCCTGGTTCCAAAAGAGATAGGACAAAAGGTTGGATGTAGTGGCACATGCCTCTTATCCCTGGTTCTGAGGAGACTAAGGTTCCTAAGTGGATTGCTTAAGTTTGGAACTTCTGAGGTTAGTAGGGCTAAAGCCAAATGGGTGCCACCCTAAATATATTCCAAATATGGTGAGGGGAGGCTGCCTAAGGAGAAGAGAATGAAAATTGATCAGGTCAGAGCTTCCTTGCCTATCTCAACATTTTAGCTTGGTCGAGAGAGGGAAAAACCAAGATAAGACAAAAGTTTACCTGTTGGAATCTAAGGTGGTTCTAGGGGTAGAATTCAAGCTTTGGGAGGTAGGATGAGTGTGGAGGTGAAATGATGGGGAGATTGAGAATGCTAGCTGAAATATATACAGCCTCTTCACCTATTCAATTCCTACTCATGATTTAAAGCCTAACTCAGTTACGAGCTCCTCCATGAGTTCTGCCCTGATGTCCCCAATCTGGAATAACTTAGAATTCTCATGGAGCTTTGCTTTTTCCCCTCTCTAATGCACTTAATTGGGGCATCCAGGTGGTACAGTGGAAGACCTGAGTTCAAGTCCAGCTTTAGACCTTACTAGCCATGTGACCCTGAGCAAATCATTTAACCCTCTTTGCCTCAGTTTCTTTATCTGTAAAATGAGCTGGAGAAGCAAGTGGCAAACCACTCTAGTGTCTTTGCCAAGGAAACTCCAAATGGGGTCAATGGCATAACTGAAAAACAACTGGACAAAACAAATGGATTTAATGAATTCCATTGTAGTTATCTGTATTTGTTTCTTATTCCTATCCTAAGCCATAAGCTTTACAAAGTCAGGGACTGTGAACGCAGCTCAATGCATTGTTGTTGTTTGTCCTTCATTCTCAAAGAGGACCATGGCTTCAAGAAGGTGATGTCTTGATTTGCAGCTGAATTGGATTTAAGTGAGTGAGTGTTATGCAAGGCCTCACTTTCTCCTCTGGAGCCAGCTGGGTCCAATGGCAAGATAGAGATCAGGATGGCTGGAGATGGCCCCCAATGCACATAGTAGGCACTTAATAAATGTTTGTTGAATGAATGATTCGACAACTTGTGGATCAAAAGGTACTCTGTGATGCTTCCACATTAGTCATTCCTGGGAAAGGGGTTTGGAGACTTGAACTTTCACTTGTGTTTAGGCGTCAGCAAGGATTAATGAACAAGTGTTAATATGAAGAGGAATTCTATACAGTGCCAAGCAGGGTGGAGACCCCTCATTGGTACCTGTTAATCTGAATTGAATCGAACTCCATTTTGTACTCTTGAGGACAAATTTACTTGGATATTACAGAGACAAGTAGTATTTTTTTCCTTAATGACTTGGCTTGGTTCTGGAGACCTCTCTAGCAGAGCCCCCAGTGAAACCATCTGTGGGGACCCAGAAAAATATCTGAGGGAAGTCGGGTCCAACTCTGCAGAACTCTAATGTTCCTCTTATGTGATAAGTTTCATGTCCTGAGCAAAGGTTGCAGCAGCTTTGATGCCACAGGTTTTCCATGTGGCAAGGCAACTATTTCATTCCCCTAGAAACCGAGTACATTATCGACAGCACAGGATGTGTCTAGGGTAAGTCACCAGTCTCTGAAATGCATCAGTCTCTGGGGAAGGAGCAATTTACAGCACCATTAACAGCAACAGGTACTGCTTAAGGGTTTGGGAAGGGGTAGTGAGGAGGCTCTTTTCTTGACAAGGATATTGGGATGGGAGATGGAGAGGGAGGGGGTTTGAAGGGAGAGAGAAAGGACAGTTAGGTGATTCACTGGATAGAGTGCCAGACCTGGGATCAGGAAAATCTGAATTCAAATCTGGCCACAGAAACTTACTAGCTGTATGACCCAAGGCCAAGTCACTTGACTTCTGCCTTAATTTCCTCATCTGTAAAAAGGAAATAATAATAGTAACTGTTTCACAAGGTTGTTGTGAGGATAAAATGAGATGTCTCTAAAGTACTTTGCAAATATTAAAGGTGCTATTTGTCATTGCTGCTGCTGCTGTTGTTGGAGGAGGAGGAGGAGGAGGAATACACCAAGGAGGGGCTCAGAGGAGAGTTAGGGCCAGGTAAGAAGCAATAACTCTGAGCTGATCATTCACAGTTTTCTTTCCAAGGGGCAGCTAGGTTGCGCAGTGGGTAGAGCACTGGCCTTGAAGTCAGGAGTACCTGAGTTCAAATTCAGCCTCAGACCAAAACACTTGACACTTACTAGCTGTGTGACCCTAGGCAAGTCACTTAACCCCAATTGCCTAAAAAAAAAAAATTCTTTCCAAGTCCCTCATTCTGGGTAATGGAGGTGTGGGAACCCTGGGTGTTATTGCTTCATTTAAAGACATCGGAAGTGAAGAGGAAAGGCTACAAGTTATAGCCCTGTCCTTTTGCATATATGCAAATTGATCCTATCTTCCAACCTGCCAGCTCCCATCCATAGGCACTCAGGAATATATTCCCATCCATAGGCACATAGGAATATATTCATCTTAATTAAAGGGAAAGACTGTTGGATTGTAGTCTGAGGATACTAATCCAGGCTCTAGCACTTGCTACCTGTGTGACCCAGGCTTCAAATTCCTCACCTGTAAAATAAGGGTATTAGACTAGGTGACCTCAATCATCCTTTCCAAGTCCAAATCTATGATCGTGGGACATAGGTGCCTGGATCTTGAGTGGGCTCAGTAGGGTTGTCTAGCCTTCTTGTAGCAGCCCCTCCCCCCCAATCCTTTCTTTCATTTCTCCTCCTTCCTGAACAAGGCAGAAGAGGTAGAAATTCGTTAATGGTTTTATAAGGTACAGGTCTAACTTTGTGTGACTGTTTTACCTGCAGTTTATAAACTCCGTGTCATCCCTCAATCACTCTGGTATACATAGTTCTTTGTTGTTAAAAGGTCAGACTACCAGAGGGTGATGGCATTTGGCCAAGTGTGAGTGCCGCTGAGAAGGCCAATGTGGAATCCAGGTGCTGTCCAAAGCCTGATGGGCTGGGAGTCTCAGAGACCTGGGTGCTAGCTCCAACTGTGTTCCTTCCTAGCTTGTGACCTTGGGTAACTCACTTCACCTCTATGATAGCTGGGATACCCACATCACGGGGTGATGGGGGAGAGGGAAATAGAAACATAAAAGACTTTATTAGATGTGAGTTATCATTAGTGTGAATGATTTACACATTCTTATGAAGAGGTGGGAGGAAATAAGGGAATAAGCATTTATATAATACCTACTATGTACCAAGCACTTTACAATGATCTCACTTGCGCCTTACATTCATCTTCCCTTTCTTTGAGGAGGGGAGAAGGAAGATGAATGGGGAGCCAGGTCCCAAAGCCCAAATAGGAGGGAAGCAAAGAACGAGCTGAGTTACCATCTTCTGCGGGTAGTTACACATTCTTCTGTGTTTCAGGTGGCTAGGAGACAGGTACTATAATGTCCTCCATTTTACAGATAAGGAAACAGGTTAAGTGACTTATCCAGGGTCACACAGCTGGTGTCTGAGGCTAGATTTGAACTCATGTCTTCATGACTCAAGGCTCAGTACTCTAGCACTGCTCCATGGTCGATCAGCTTCTAGGAAGACAGAGAATACCAGCAGCAGACTTCTGGTCCTAGCTGCAACCACAGTTGAGTCACAGTGGAATGACAGATGATAATAAAATAATAAGAATCCTAGCTAAAAGTGAGAGTGTTTTTAGGTTTTGCAAAGGACTTTACCCAGAGGCATAGACAGCTAGGTAGAATAGTACTTGGAATCTGAAAGACCTGAGTGTTAATCCTGACACAAATACTCACTACCTGTGTGACTTTGGGCGAATCTCTTAGTCTCTCTCACCATCAGTTTCTTCATCTATAAAATGGGGGTAATAATAGTACCTACCTCATAGGACTGAAATGAGGATCAAATGAGATAATTTATACAACATGCTTCACAAGCTTTATAATTAGATAAGTAGATAGACTGACATAGCTATGTTTAGCTATTATTATTGTCAGAGATTTATAGTTGGAAATTTAATCCAACCCTCTAATTTTACAAATGAGGAAACTGAGACCCACAGAAGTCGTGACTTTTGAAAAGCCTAACCTCAGTCACCAGTAAGCTAGAGAAAAAGGTGACGCAGTGGATACAGTGTTGGACTTGGAGTCAGGCAGACCAGGCTGTGTGACCCTGGACAAGTCACTTGACTTCTGCCTCAGTTTCCTCATCTGTCAAATGGAGATAATAATAGCACCTCCCTCCCTAGGTTGTTGTGAGGATAAAATGAGACATCTGTAAACTTTAAGGCCCTACATAAATGCTGGCTCGTGTAATTATTACTGCCACCTGAAATACAGCTCCACCCCCAGAAAATGGTAACTCAGCCTGCTTCTCTGCTTCCCTCCCGCTGGGGCTTTGGGACCTGGCTCCCCATTCAGCTTCCTGCTCCGCTCCTCAAAGGAAGGGAAGATGAATCCTGAACATATGGAGCAGGGGTTACTCCATAGCTCCTTGACTCATTCTGCCTGGTGAATAATTCGAGGAGGTGACTGATTTAGCGAACATGCCAATTCGATATCAGTGCGTGATCACTGGAACGAGGCTCCCAGTGGAAGAGAAAATGAAAAAGATGACTAAAGTGTCCTCCCACACGAGGCTGTCATTAAAACAGTACGCGGTGTGTCACAGATATTTTTGCTTCGTCTCCAAATAATTTGTTCCTCCAACTTTTTTTTTAAATTTAATTTAATTTTGTTCCCTCCCCTCCCCCTCCCACTTTTTGTGCACTTTGCTCTAGGAAGATGGGGGAAAGAGAGGGACCCTGGCTCACTCTGTAACTCCCCTCACCCTCTTTAGACCGAGATACCAGCAACGTCAATGCGGTCTGCTTCTCAACCTACCCTTGGGGCTGAGACAGCCAGCCTTCCTGCTCCAGGGCAGCTGGAATGCCATCCCTGGTTGAGCTCTTGAAAGCCTTCTGCAGTCTCATTGCTCACTCAGACCACTCTGGCTGAGACTGGGTATTTATTTCAGGGAAGAAGATCCCTTGAAATGTCAGACAGAGAAGGAGACTGAACCCAGCCACGTTGGGCAGAAAAGCTACATCTCCTATAGAAAGAAAGTGTTTTCCTCTCTTACCAGTGAATGACTGGCTCATCTTATCCTGGGTCCAGGTCCCAGCCACTGTGGCTGGGACACCTCCTCCCTCATTACAGCATGAGAAAAAGGGAATGCCATCCTAGAATCTCTTCACACAGAGATGCCTCTTCTCTCCAACTGGATTATAAATAATGAAAAGGGCTCAAGTTTTCCTACTGCTCTATAGTTTCCAAAGTTCCTTCTTCAACATAACCCTGGGAAACAGGTAGGATGTTGTTATCTCCATTTTACAGACGAGCAAACTGAACCTCAGATACAATTCATGATGCGAGCCAGAACTTGGAACCAGATCAACTGACTCTTAGGCCAATTATCCCTTCTACTGTATGACGACAATGAAAATGATGATGATATTAGCATTTGTATAGCGCATACTATGTGTCAGCTTGCATGCTAACTACTTTACAAATATTATCTCATTTGATCCTCACAGCAACCCTGGGAGGTAGCTGCTATTATTTTCTCTATTCTACAGTTGAGAAAGCTGAGACAGAGGTTAAGTGACTTGGCCAGGGACACACAACTCAGAAATGTCTGAGGCTGGATTTGAATTCCTATCTTTCTGACTCTGGCACTGCACCACCTGGCTGTCTCTGAAGGTGGGGATTTGTCTTATATTTCTTTATGTTAACACATGGTTACAATTGTCACGTAGTTACAATTAACACGTGGTTACAATTCTCTCTCTCTCTCTCTCCTCTCTCTCTCTCTCTCTCTCTCTCTCTCTCTCTCTCTCTCTCTCTCTCTCTCTCTCTCTCTCTTTCTCTCTCTCTGTTAAGTGACTTGCCCAGGGTCACACAGCTAGTAAGTGTTATGTGTCTGAGGCCAGATTTGATCTCAGGTCCTCCTAACTCCAGGGCTGGTGCTCTATCCACTGTGCCACCTAGCTGCTCCCACAGTTCTTTATATTAGCTTGTGCCTAGCATAATGCTCTGCCTCTTTCTCTGTCTGACATTTCAGTTGATTTGTTTTGGTTGGTAGACAATGCAAACAACGTGAATACTAAATAAAATGTTGAGTGTGGAGTCAGGAAGACCTAGGTCTGAATCCTGCACAAACACTAGCTGTGTGAGCATGTGGGCTTTAGTTTCTTCATCTATAAAATGGGAATCATAATGCCTGTAATGCCTACTTCATAGCTTTGTTGTAGGGTTAAAATGAAATAATGTATGTAAATCACTTTATAAACTTGAAAGGACTATGCAAGCCTATCTCAAAGGCTCAGCACAGCCTTGAGCTTTCTATGCTTATAAAATTTAAAAGTGCACCATGACTTTTGGGACGCAGTGTATAAATGTCAGCCTTTATCTCTCCTCACGCTCTAGTCAGGCACTCACCCTTTCCCACCAGCATGGAGGCAGAAGGATGTAGGACAAATAACACTAGAATACAAGTAATCAAGGTTATGGAAAAGGCCAGTGCTCCAGGAAATGTTGAGGAGGGAGAGAAGGCTTTCAGCTGAGAGCATCAGAGAAGGCTTCACAAGAGGTGAGTCTGATCTTTAGCCCTCAGAGTCCTGCCCCCTCTATCTCTAGGAAGTCTCCTCTGTCTTTCATCTGATTCAATTCAATTCATTTCAATAAACATTTATTAAGCACCTACTCTGTGCCAGGCACTGTGCTCAGTGCTGGGGATACAAATAAGACCAAAAAAGATAGTCCCTGCCCTCAAGAAGCTTACAATCTAATGTATGGTTCTCAACAATTCTTTTCTGTAAATCCACCCAGGTCTATATGCTGTTTGTGAGGAGTTTTTTTTAAATGCCTTTTCCCTTATCGTTTATTAAACAAATACAGGGTGTCCCAAAAGTCTTAGTTCAATTTTAAGCTAATAGCTTTGTTAGATCCCCTGTATTTATGGAGCACCTACTAGGTGCAAGAACCTATGTTCAGTGCCATGGAGATTAAAAAAGAAGCTTAAGTCTTGCATCCAAACTTCAAAGTTGTTTATGATATTTTTGAGGAAAACCTAGAGGAACATGGGGAGACAGTTGGAAATGACTGGGTGGCTTGATCCCAAGAGTTGTCATTAGTGAATGTCATCCATTTGGAAGGAGGTACCCCGGAGATCTGTCCTTTGCTCTGTGCCTATCAGCATTTTTATCAGTGACTCCGATAAAGGCACAGATACCATGCTAATCAAATTGGCAGGGGCCACAAAGCTTAGGCAGCAGAGCTAACATATTGCATGACAGGATCAGGATTCAAAGAAGACCTCAACAGGTAAGAACTTTGTGCTGCATACAAAAAGATGAAATGTAATAGTGATAAATGAAGATGTAGGTTAAAAAAATCAGCTAAGTGTGAGAGGGAAGAGAATAAGCATTTATATTGCACCTGCTGTGTGCCAGGCACTGTCCTAAGCACTTTTTGCAAATATTAGCTCATTTGATCCTCACAACAACCCTGGGAGGTGAATGCTGTTATTTTCCTCATTTTACAGTTGAGGAAACTGAGGTTAAGTGACTTGCCCAGGGTCACACAGCTAGTAAATGTCTCAGATTAGATTTGAACTCAGGTCTTCCTGACTCCAGGCCTAGCACTCTATCAACTGTACCATTTAGCTATCTCAAGATAGGAGAGTCATGGCTAGACACCAGTATATCTAAGAAAGATCAGAAGTTTTAATTATCCGCAAGTTCAAAATGAGTCCACGCTTGTAACTGCTCAGTCATTTCAGTTGTGTCTGACTCTTTGTGACCCCATTTGGGGTTTTCTTGGCAAAGATACTGGAATGGTTTGCCATTTCCTTCACAGCTCATTTTACAGAGGAGGAAACTGAGGCAAACAGGATTAAGTGACTTGCTCAGAGTCACACAGCTAATGTCTCAGGCCACATTTGAACTCATGTCTTCCTGCCTCCAGGCTCAGCACTCTATCCACTGCACCACCCAGTGGCCCCTGAGTCAACACTATGATACAGCAATGAAGACAGGTAATACCGCAGCTTAGGTAGACATGAAATAGACTACTTCAGAGAGAGAGATATTGTGTCCAGCCCTAAGGAGGAGATTGGCCTGCTATCCTCTTCCTTGGTCAGATCGCATCTAGGATACTGGATTCTTTCTTTTGTTCCACACTTTAGAAGGGCATTGATAACTGAGAGAGTGTCCACAGGAAGGCAGCCAGAATGGTGAAGGGCTTTAAGCTCATGCTATGTAAGATTCAAGAAGTGGACATGTTTAGCCTGGAGAAGAAAGACTGAGTGGGCCCATAATAGTAGTCTTCAAATATTTGAAAGGTTTTTATCTGGAAGAGGGATTGGACTCATTCCACTTGGATCCAGAGGGCAAAACTAGGTGCAGTAGGTGGAAGTAGTAGCCGAGAGGCTGATATCAGGAAAAAAAAAAACTTCCTAATACTTAACACTATCTAAAAGTAGAATGTGCTGCCTCAGGAGATTACAGGTTCTCGCTCATTGGGGTCTCCAAAGACTGGGTCACTACTTGTTGGATGTCTTCCATGAGGGTTCCTCTTCAGGCATGGGCAGGGCACATTTAGAACTAAGTGACCTCTGAGATGGTCCCTTGAAGCTCTGAGATTCTATACCAAGTACCACTTTGGGAGGAGCACATTGATTCCAACAGACCGATCCAGTAAAGACACACACTCAACCCTCAGACAAAGGAGATGGGGAAGGCTCAAGAGTTTCCAGGAAACTGAACCTGGGAACCAGAGTTCCTGCTTCTTCCCAAATACAACCAAAATAAAGTTCATTCCAGTGTCATGAAAGCTGGGGTCATGTTCAGCAAAGTATACCACTTCAAGGAGTTGACTAGGAACCTTTCTATTCTTCGTCCCTCCCTCACCCTGTGGATTTCTCTTTCTTTTCCTCTTTGTCTCATGATGTTTGTCTGCCTCTCTCCGTGTCTCTTTGTCACTGTCTCTACCTCCACCGCCCCACCCCACCCCCCCACTCCCTTCCTCTTTCTCTCTTCCTCCTACTTTTTTCTTCTTTTCCTTTCATTCTCTCCCTTATCTCTTTTTCTCTTTCGTCTCTCTATCTCTCACTTCCTACTACTGCTCTGCTGAGGTCATTTATTCTCCCCACCATCTCTTCCCTCTCTTGTCTCTCACTTCTCCACTCTCTCCCTCCTCTCTTTTTTCTATTGTCTTTTTTTTTTGTTTTGATTTGGGGTGGGGAGGAATGTGTATGTGACTCTCTACCCATCCCATCCCCAGAATCCCCCTGAATCTCTTTGTACCTTCCCAGCCTCCAGCTAAGACATCAACCCTTTTTTTTTCTCTGCCATAAGCTGTGTGCTGGGCAGAGCACATAGGTCAAGTTCTCCTCCCTGCCCTGCACCCATCTCTCCTCTCAGATAGCCAGGCTCTGACCCAGACTTTGAATCCCACCCATACCACTTCAGTGAGGATTTGCCCCGTGTCCACCTGGCCAGCTGCTTGCCTTGAGTATGGCATACACTCTCCTTTGCCATGTACTGAAGAATGAACCAAACCTGACTTTCCTCCCTTGCTGCCTTGCTTCAGGCTCCTGGGGTTCCTTCAAGGCTTCATGCTAATTTCCTGAAGCCTTCCCTGTAAACCTGCTTCCCTAGAGAGCCCATCTCCATTACTGCAAACTCAGGCTTCAGTACTCCTTCCCACCGAGTGTGAATTTTCTTCTCTTGGACATTCCAAAGTGATTCTGCCTCTTATTTATCTCTCGCTTATCTTTCTCCTTTACAGTGTGGCATGTCAGATAACTTTATAAAACTTAACACCAGGCTCAGGCTTATTGGCTTCGACTCAAGCCATTTAAATCTCTTTCACTTCCTGCATCTTTCTCTTTCTGCCCAGTAAATTTTCACCCCCCTGCTGTTCTGGGCTGGAATATTCATGGGATGTTCAAGGGATCCTTTGCCTTTTTTTGGTTTGTTTCATTAGGAAATGATGATGTTAAATATTTTAAGACTGCGTGTCACTACTGCAGCCCAGAGGACATCCTGAATACATGTCTGTCTTTGGAATCTAAATGTGGAAGTGTTGTCCTTACCCCTCTCTCATTATTTCTCCTTCAGTCTATCCTCTCAATGCTCTCTCTCATTCTCTCTCTCTCTCTGTCTCCCCACCCCACCCCACCCCACACACACACACACACACACACACACACACACACACACACGCAACCTATCCCCCCTTCCCCCTCCCGGTTTCTCCCTGCAAGGGGCTGTCAGCAAGTTTCTTGTGAATTCCTAATGGACAGTCAGCATGATCTAATGGAATAGGTAATGGTCTTGGATTCAGAAGGCCTGAATGCCCAGCCTAGATTGCCAGGCCTAGATCTCCCACTGACTAGCCACATGATTCTGGACTTTGGGGCTTAACCTTTATGGACCTCAATTTCTTCATATGTAAAAATATGAGAAAAAATAATATTTGCACTATCTGACAGAGTTGTCATAAGAAGAACATCTTATAAGCTACAAATGCATTATACAAATTATTATCATTAGAATCACAGTATGTTAGAGCTAAAAAGGACCTTCCAACTTGGAGATGGAGTGATTATGTGAGAAGGCTTAAGGAAGCATCCAGTCCAACCTTTTCATTTTGCACCAGGAAACTGAAAGCCAGAGAGACTGCTACTAATTCTGCCCTTTATGTTTTTACACCCCCCCCCCCGTACTTACCACAGAGCCTTCAACATAGTAGGAACTTCATGAATGTTCATTGAAATTGGATTCAATTGGAACAATATAGAATAAGTCCAATCTTTCTAGCTCATGATGTCTTAGCCAATTCTCCTATAAAACATCATAATGACCCCTCACCTTCTTTGGATGTACCCTAATTTATCTAAAGGGGCTGTGCGCTTGTAGGAGAAAGAGGATAGTCAGTCAATTAACAGGTATTTTTTTAAGCATTTACTATGTGCCAGGCACTATGCTAAGTGCTGGGGATACCAAAAAGGGCAAAAAAAAAAATCTCCCTGCCCCCAAGAAGCTTACATTCTAATAGGGAAGACCACAGGCAAAGAACTATGAATATACAAGGGAAGGGAATAAGCATTTATGTAGCACCTACTTTGTGCCAGGCACTGTGCTAAGCTCTTTTACAAATATTATCCCAGAGGTGTGTGGAACCAGGAGAACAATGTACACAGTAACAACAGTATTATAATGATAATCAGCTGTGAAAGGCAACTCTGATCAATGCAATGACCTACCACAACTCCAAAAGACTCATGGTGAAAAATGCTATTTATATAGAAAACTGATGGACTCAGAGTGCAGATTGAAGCATGTTTTTTTTCTCTTTCTTTTTCTTGTTTTTTTTTTTTACCTTTGAGAACATGGTTAATGTGGAAATTTTTTTGCATGGCTTCATATTTGTAATAAATTTTGTATTTCTTGCCTTCTCAATGTGTGGGGGAGAGAATAGGGAATGGAAAATAAAATAAAATAGGAAAAAATTAAGAAGAAAGCCCAAATGTCTCATTTGATCGTTACAACAACCCTAGGAGGTGGTTTCTATTATTATGCCCATTTTACAGTTAAGGAAACTGAGGCAAACAGAGGTTAAGTAACATGCTCAGTGTCACATGGCTAGTAAGTGCCCAAGGCTGGATTTGAACTCACATCTTCCAGACTCCAGGCCATCCACTGTGCCACCTCCCATCCCTAGATACATGTGGCATAAATGCGACATCATCTCAGAAGGAAAGGAAAGGACTAGCAGCTAGCAGGACCAAGAAACCCTCTTGAAGGCAGTGGGGATAAGCTGAGTCTTAAAGGAAGCCAGGGAAGCTAGGAGTCAAAAGTGAGGAGGGAGGGCATTCCAGGCATGAGAAACTGCTACTGCAAGTGTTTGGAGTTGGAAGATGGAAAGACATGAATTAGGCTAATGTAGCTGGATTGTATCATTTGTGGAGGGGAATAAAATATAAAAAGATGGGAAAGTTAGGAAAAAGTCAAGTTGTTGAGGGCTTTAAAGGCCAAATAGAGGATAATGTATTTGATCCTGGAAGTAATAGAGAGTCACTGGAGTTTATTGAGTCGTAGGGTGGCATGTTCTAACCTGAAGTTTATGAAAATCACACTGGCTGTTGACTGGGAGATAGATGGATTAGAGTGTAGAGAGAGCCTTGAGGCAGAGACCAATTCGGGGACTATTGCAGTAGTCCAAGTGAGAGGTGGTGAAGACCTGAACTGAGGGGGTAGCTGTGTAAATGGAGAAAAGGCAATATAACTGAGAGATGCTATAAAGTTAGATATGACAAGATTTGATGAAAGATTGGATTTGTGGGGTGAATGAAAGTAAGGAGTCAGACATGATATCTACATTGCAGGTTGCAAGTTTGAATAACTAGGAGGATGGTGGTATTTTCAATAGCAATAGGAAAGTTGAGATGATGGGAGAGTTTGGAGGGAAAGATAACGATTTCTGTTTTGGACGTGTTGGGTTTGAGATGCTTAGAGGATATCCACTTCGCATGGCCAAAAGACAGTTGCCCATGCTAGACTGGAGATCAGGATAGAGATAAAGGCTGGATTATAATTCTGGGAATTATCTATGTAGAGATGATAACTGAATCCTCGGGAGTTACTGGGATCACCAATTAAGACAGTACAGAGGAAGAAGAGAAGTAGCCCAGGACAGAGCCTTGGACACAACTCTGGTTAGACAATCTGACCTAGGTGAAGCTCCAGCAAACAAGACTGAGAAGGAATGATCAGACAAGTAGCAGGAGAACTGAGAGAGAAAGGGGGGGGGGAGAGAGAATAGTGCCACAGAAAAAACTAGAGAGTATTCAGGAGAAAAGGGTGTTTGACAGTGTCAAAGGCTGCAGAGAAGTCACAAGAGGATGCAGATTGAGAAGAGGCCATTTTGGAGATTGAGAGGTCCTCAGTCAAGGCTCGGAGAGCAGTTTTGGTTGAATGATGAGATCAGAAGTCAATGACTTCTCAAGAAGTTGAGCCACAAAAGGAAGGAACGATATGGGATCATAGTTAACAACATTGGATGAATCAAGTGAGGGTTTTTTGAGGATGGAGGAAACATGGGCATGTTTGTAGGCAGTAAGGAATGATCTAGTAGACAGGGAGACATTGAATATTAGAGAGAGGGAGAACTGGTGTAGAGGATAGCATACTGGACTTGAAATCAAGAAAGTTCTATGGTTATCCCTTCACATAGCGTGGCTTAGGAGTGTGGCACCCTAGCTCTCTGGGAAATCCTTTGGCTAACCCTTTGTAGCAGAGAAGTCTGACTTTTCCCTTTTTCTTTTATGAGGTGTTTAAAGTACTTTATTATAAAATTTGGGTTAAGTATTTGGTCATGGGCTCTGTGTCATCTGTGGGCCTTTGTGTATCATCTGTAGCTTCCACAAAACTCACAAAAAATTCCCATTTAATTTCTTATGCCAACCTGTGATATATCAAAACTTTGATGAGAAAAGTTGCCATGTGGAAGGGACAACTATAGATTGGAATCCCACCACTGATACTGGTTGGGAAATTCATGTAGCGGCTCCAAGTTGCAAGCACCTCATCCAGAAAATAGAGTGATAACAGCTGTAAGACCTACCTCACAACTGAGGAGGAATTGAGATAATGGCCAGAAAGTACTTTGGAAACCTATACATGTTGTCTATTATTATTGTCAATGTCTCTCTTAAAATAAGATATCTAGAAATGAACACTATTCAGAGTGTGTGTGCTGGAGCACACCCAGCTCCTTCTGGCTGGATAGATTGTTAAATTTTCAACGTGAGCATTTATGCCTTAGAAATTGATAAATGCTACATATCAGCGTTTGATTTGTTGTTTTATTAATTGTTTACATTTTAACTTATCTATCACTTCTAAGTAATAGCGAAAATGTTAACAATACCAATTAGAACTTCTAAGTATAGTACATGTAGGTTTCCTCCCAGAGAGCTAGTTGTTAAACATTTACCAGCATACCACTAATATTCTGCATGAGCTCTGACTATGTTCATAATCACATAGTTTGCCATAATGGCAGAGCCAGGATTAGAATTGAGGTTTCCTGACTCCCAGTCCAGTGCTCTTTTAGTGACTACATATGGTTTTCTCTGCTGTCTATGAAGACACAGCTGTCACTCCATCTCCAAGGGGATGCTATCTGTATGGGTAGAGGGTCAGTTCTGCAGTGACACAGCCATATTTTTGCTGTGGACTTGACCAGCCTGTTTGACCTTTGTGTCTCCTCCCACCCTGGTACAGTGGAAGGACCACTGTCTCTTGAGTCAGAGGGCCTGAATTCTGATACCACTCTCATGATTACTGCCTTTGTAACCTTGAGCAAATACCTTAACCTCCTACAGCTTCATTTTCCTCTTCTGTGAAAATGAGAAGGTTGAAATAGATTGCCTCTGAAATGCCTGGGTTGGGCAGGTCACTTAACCCCTTTGGACCTCAGTTTTCTCGCCTGTAAAATGAGAGGTTTGGACTAGACACCTTTATAGATTTATCTATTATCTACTATCTTATGATCCCAAGAACTAAGGGGTTAGAAACCATAATGATCCCATTTGGATTTACAGAAAAAAAATTAACACATAAGGATGTTTCCTAATTGTAACATTTTGATGTTAAGACAAATATACAGTGAGGACATTTCACAACCAAGAAAAAAACCATAGGAAAAAAAAACATATATGCTTATTTGCCTCTATTACTCACCTCCTCCTCTCTCTTAAATCCTTTGTAAACTGATTCCTAACCAACCTCCCTTCACCTCCAACAAAAAATCCTCTTTCCCAGGTTAACAATGACATGGCAAATACTAAAACTGGTGGCCTTTTCTTCATCTTCATCCTACTTGACCTTTCTTTAGCTTTTAACATTCTTCATCTTTGACCCTTGGCACCTTATATATTTTACCCTAGAAGAATTAGAACCTTATAGATGATTTTGGAGTAACAAAATTATATGATCTGACTAATGCCTGTTCCTGTTGTCAGTCATTTTCAGTCACATCCAATTCTTCATGGCCCATCTGGAGTTTTCTTGGCAGAGATATGGGAGTGGTTCATCATTTCCTTCTCCAGCTCATTTTACAGATGAGGAAACTGAGGCAAGCAGGATGAAGTGACTTGCCCAGGGTCACACAGTAAGTGTCTGAGGCCAGATTTGAACTCATGAAGATGAGTCTTCCTGATGCTGGGCTTGGCACTGTATCCATCGTGCCACCTAGCTGACCAGTGCCTAAGGAAGGTTATTTTGGTAGTTATATGGATGATGAATAGGAGACTGGAATCTGGGAGACAAATTAGGAGGCTATCATAATAATCCTGGGGACAGGTTATGGGGGCCAGAATGAGGGTCAGTGACTGGATAGAAGGGATGTTCTCCTGGTTATTCCCCCCCCCTTTGACTTCTATGAGAGGGCCTCTCCATTATTTTTCTCCTAGCTGTCTGCCCACTGCTCTTCAGGATCCTTTGTTAGATCAGCATCCAGCACTATTTTGGAATTTCCTCCCAAGTTTCTGTCCTGTACTCTCTTCTCTCCTCTTAGTGATCTCATCTCAGAGATAAAGCCATGGAACAAAGCATGAAGCAACAACTGAAGTCACAAAGACCTGGGTTGGAATTCCAATTCAGATGCTTACTAGCTGTGTGGCCTTGGGCAAGTCATTTAATCCCTGTCTGCCACCATTTCCTCAACTGGAATTGTAAAATGGGATTCCTAACAGCACCTACTTCCCAGAGTATTTGAGGGGAATCAAATGAGGTCATATTGGTAGAGCACTTTCACAGTGCCTGGCACATAGTAAGTGCTCAAATTAATGCTTGTTTCCTCCCTTTGTTCGTTCAAGTCTCAGCTTGCCACCCATACCAGGAGCCTTTCTTGATCCATCGCTGTTGTCAATGCTGTCTCCTTCCAAAAATTACCTTGTCTGTACTTACCTTTGCACCTATCATGTTCCACCCCAACCCCCAAATAGATGCTGCTTGAATGTAGAGGCTATTTCATTTGTTGTCTTTATATTTTCTGCATGAACTATAATACTTTGTACACAGTAGTTGCTTAATAAATGTTGTTTTGATTGAATGGAATGTGCTTCCTTTTGCCCATATTCTGGACCTGCCACAAGCAGATGTGAAATCCATTCCATAGCTAGCCATCCCTACCAGATTTGCAGACTGTCCTGAGTGGTCTTCAAACATGGAGATTTATTTAGTTTTATACTGTGAAGTAAACAGAGACTGAGTCTTTTATAAATACACCAGTCAAGGGTAAGCAGACCCCTGGTGCTTTTTATTACAGCAGTCCTGATTAACCAAGACAAAGCAGCACAAAGGAGGAGGCATAATTCCTCTGGTGGTCAGTCATTGTGCCTCTGGTGTTTGCTATTCACTCTCAAGATTTCTGTCTATGTCTCTCTCCTCCCTCTGAAGGAAGTGTCAATTCTAATCAGACCACCTCAGAGAACATCATGAGTGGGAATGCTGAAAGACAGCCAGACAGACCGAGAAACAAAGAGACACAGACAGACAGAGACAGAGAAAGGGAGAGACAAAGAGAGAGAAACAGAAATAGAAAAGGCAGATGGAGACAGAGAGATAAAGAGAGAGGGAGAGATAGAGAGACAAAGACAGTTTGAAGAAACCTTAAGAAACATCTAATCTAGATGGCACAGTGGATAGAGTGCTGGGCCTAGAGTCAGGAAGACTCCTCTTCCTGAATTCAAATCTGACTTTATATACTTGCTACTGTGTGACCCTGGGCAAATCACTTAACCCTGTTTGCCTCAGTCCTTCATGTGTAAAATGAGCTAGAGAAGGAAATGGAAAATCACTGCAGTATCCCTGCCAAGAAAACCCCAAATGGGGTCACGGAAAGTCGGACACAACTGAAAAATGACTTAACAATCTAACTCCCACATTTTATAGGTGAGAAAACAAAGCTTTCTTTTGCCTTTCACTCAAAGTATATGCACAGTATTTCCTGTCTTAGACCATTAAAATGAAAGCAAACTCCAGCAATAATCACCTCCCACCCAATGCCTTCTCCATCATTTGTGATACAAGGTCAGTCACCCTCTGTGTGAAGCATTCTCTGATGGTGAGATGCCTACCATCACAGCAGCTCAGAACTGGAAGAAATATCAAAGCTTAATCACCTACCTGAGCAGGAATCCCCTCTATGACACATCTTGGGCTGCTTTATAAGGCAATCTGTTCCATCACTGGAAAAGTCTCTTTGTTCAAGAGTTCTATATTGATCCCAGTCCTGCTCCCCTGGACTTCACCCATTGATACTTGTTCTGCCCTATGAAACAACAAAAGGTAAGTCTAATCTTTCCTCCATACAGCTCCCTATTTCCTTCAGCTGATCCTACTGTGATATATTGCACAACTCTTTATCATCCTGCTTGGTTCCCCTTTGGACAACATGTTCCAATTTTTCAGCGTCTTGCTTAGATTATGGTGCCTATAAATAAATATGGGTATTCCCTTTGTAGTCTAAGACAAGAGTATGGGATGGAGGGGGGAGGGAGCTTTTGTTCCCCTTGATTTAGGCACTCAATTTTTATTAATGGAGCCACATCACACTCTTGAATGTTACTGAGCTTATGGTCAAGTAAAATACCAAGGCTTTTTCATGAGAGATGCTAAGTCAAGCCTCCCCCCTTGCATTTATGCAGGGTTTTTTTTAAACCTAAGCATACTTTAAATTTATTTTTATTGAATTTCATCCTGTTTGTTTTGGCCCATCGTTCTAGCCTGTCAAGAAATTTCTGATTCTTAATTCTGTCATTCAGTCTAGTGGTTGTCCCTCCAAGCAAATTTGATAAATATATACAATATATGTCTTCACACAAACTTTGGATAAAAGTGTCTATAGGACATAGCCAAATACACAGCTTTGTAGCCCACTACTAGGGATCTCCTTCTAGGTGATATCAGTACATTATGCAACATATTTTGGGTATGTTTTTTCAACAAGCTTGTGAATCTACTCAATTGCACTATGACCCAGTCCACAGTTTTCCATCTTGCCTAGAAGGACATTGTAGCAGATGCTGTCAGACACTTTGCTGGAGTAAAGATATGAGATATCTATGGCATTCCTCCAGTCAATTGGTATAGAATTACTAATGGAAAAGGAAATCTGTTTCATTTGACATTATTCATCCATTTCTATTTTCATTCAACAAACATTAGGTACCTACTAACTACTAAGGCAGTTAGTCAAAAAAACATTTATTAAGTGTTTACCATGTGCCAGACATGCTCTGGCAGGGGGAGGGGGGATACAAAGATAAAAAAAAAGACATGGTCCCTGACTTCAAGGAACTTACATTCCAGTCTGGGAAATAAGACTTGAGGAGTTGGTCCCTAAAATGGTTCTTGAAGGAATTTCAAAAGGTAGATGCTATGGGACTTGGGGGGAAGATGATGGATGGATAGATGGATGGATGGATGGATGAATTGATAAATAATAGATGGATAGACAGAATGAGCAAGATTAAGCTCTTGTCAGGTACTATGCTAAATTCTACAAGCAAGGAAGCAAATGCTAAAAGCAAGAAAATCCCTAAACTTAAGAAGCTTATATTCTAATGAGGGAAGATAAAACATAAAAGGAAGCATGGTCACTGGAAGGGGGGAGGTACGTATGGTGGTGGCATGGCTGGACATATTCAGGAAGTATGGGAAAGATTTAGAGCCAAGAAAAATGAAGCCATAGCTGCCTTATCAAATCCCAGGGTGATTCCAAAGGTGTAGTCCCATTTTCAGGTGGAGAAGGAGTAGAAATGATAGCTTAAGTGGAGTCAAGGTGGCATGTTTGGAGATATCTGGAGAAAATGGATTTATAGCAGAAGTGTCAAATACACAACATAGACAGTGCTAATATGTGGTTTTCCAAGTCAATCTGCAATCCACAGGGATTCTTATGTATGGTTTACTGGCTCCTATTTCTATTTGCATTTGACACCATTGGTTCATAGCACAGGAGATTATGTGACCAAAGCCACAGAAAGGGCAGGACCTGTTTGAAGGAGAGCTAATATCCAGTTTGATTGTAGGAAGAGGTATAAGGTGGGGCAGGAAATTCTGTAACATTGTTAAAGGGATGGTTTGTGAATGTCTAGAAACGGAGACAGTGATTATTAATACCTAGCATGACTTCATCAAGAACAGGTCATACCAAACTAACCTCATTTCTTTTTTTCGAATGGATTACTACATTTGTTGAAAGAGATGGGAATGTTTAACCTGAAGAAGAGAACACTTAAGACATGATAAATATCTTTAAGTATTTGAATTGCTATCATGTAGAAGAGAAGAAGGATTAAAACTAGGGCAGACCTTAGGAGCAGTGGTGGACATGGCAGAGAGGCAGAATTAGTCTTGCTGTAAGGAAGAATCCTTCTGAGAATTAGAGCTATCCAAAAGCAGAAAAGGCTTCCTTGGAAGCTATGGGTTCCAAGCAGAGACAAGATGACCATCGACCAATGGAATTGTAAAGGGAATTCTTGTTCAGATATAAATTGGATTGGAGGGCTTGTGATTTTCAGCTTTGAGATTAGGAGATTCTAGATCCACTCTTCTCCCTAGTCCTGGCCTTCCTATCTTGCACTGGTTGGGACTCTCCAAACTAGGGAGCCAGTAAAGACTACAAGCTGAGAAGTTCCCACCCAGGAAGAGGCCAAAAGTGTTGACTTCAGAGCCAACTGTCAATGATTGATGTCACCAGACACTAGGATGAGATGTAGAAGGTGGCATCTGAATCAGAAGCACGATTGATTAGCAGGATCAAGAAATTTGTGGGACCAAAAAGATGTGGTTTTGTTAAAGGGACAACCAAGGCACTGGAGATTCGGAGAAAAAACAAAAATAAGCCCTGCCCTCAGTAAGCTTACATTCTGGACAACATATACATGAATAGCTATATTCAGGTTACCTATACAGTAAATGAAAAGTAACCTGAGAGGGGAAGGCACTAGCAGCTGGATCTACCAGAAAAATCACAAAATTACAAAACCTGAAGATTGGTACAGACCTTAGCAGCCATCTAGTCCAACTCATACATTAAAGAAATCACTGCTGTCTCATACCCAACAAGTGACTGTCCAGCTTCTTCTTGAAGACCTCCAAGGAGGGAGAGAACCCACTACCTCTTAAGGTAGGCCATTTCACTTTCAGATTTCCTTATATCAGGACTGTATTTGTTCTTTTCCACTTCCAACTGTTATTGCTGGTTCTTCTTTCTAGGGCCAAAAAGGGGTTTTTAAATACTTTAAATCCCTCTAGGGCCTTAAAACATTTGAAGATATAAACCGTTATGACACTTCCTTTTGTTGCTATATACTTGTTTCAGTCTTGTCAGACTCTCCATGACCCCATTTGGGATTTTCTTGGCAAAGATACTAGAGTGATTTTCCATTTAGTTCTCCAGCTCATAGTATAGATGAGGAAACTAAGGCAAACAGGGTTAAGTGACTTGCCCAGGGTCACATAGCTAGTAAGTGTCTGAGGCCAGGTTTAAATTCAGGTCTTCCTGACTCTGAGTCCCGAAGTCTATCCACTGTGCCCCCTAAACTACCTCCCTATCTCCTTCCACAATTCATCAAATATTTTAAAGTATCCTCTGCATACAATACCGTGGTAGGCTCTGGAGGATGTATTTGCAAAGTTCTAGCCCTTAACAAACTCCCATTCTAGCAGGGGGATGACACCAATACTAAAATCTTGCTAAATTATATGTAGCTGCAGAAGAAAAACCCAGTCTAACTAAAGCATTGACTTCATAAAAGGGACTAATGAAACAAAGTAGGGTTCATGGTTGTGGTTTCCTGGTCCTATGAGGGGAGAGGCCCAGGGACTTTGCTTTTCTGAGATGGACTCCATTTCTCCATCCTATGCATCCTGGAAGAGAAGGAAAAGATAGAAATATTGGCAGCAGGAGCAGTGACACCCCTATCCCTAGATTCCCACTTTGGGGAGGTGTTAATTTTCCCACTTATGGGTCTATGGAAAAAAAATGACACTTTACAAAAAGCAATGTCCCAGGACTCTTCTAAACAGAAGCTATTAGGTGGCAGATGTTTATACCCAGAACTCACCCTGAGCCCTATTGACCACCAAAAAAAAAAAGACAGTGATTACTAGAACTCCCAGGCAAGACTTACACATTGTTTACTGGTCCTAGAAGCTCTAGAGCTGTGATTGCATGACCATATGAGTAGGCCAAAGGGACTCTGAGCCGCAGGCTTCTGGACTAGGAGCAAACCAAAGTCCCCTTGTGAATATAAAGGGTTTGTGTGTCCCCTCCCTGCTGGACTCCACCTCCTCTCCACCCCCCCACCCAACTTCACTCTTGACAGCTGCGGCCTCCCACCCCCAGTCCCGGTTTGGAGCAGTGATTAATACAGGTTTAAAATAATCCTTCTCTTCTCCCTTTGTCCGCCCCCAACACAGCGGCTGCTCCCCTTCCCCCACCCCAAGCCTTCCATTCTGTGGTGGACCCTCCTAGAAATTTACTTCGAATCACCTATCTTGGCTCATACTCCAAGGCTCCCCGAGACCCCTAACAAAGGATGAAGCCCTCCTATGCCTTAGAAATGAGGTTGCTTGAGTGTGGGGAAATGAGAAGGAAATCTTTTTCTGGGGCTCAGCTTGTCAGGTTCCCCATCTCATGGGTTCACGTTCCTTCCATAGGAACTCCAGAAACTTCACTAGGGAAGGGATGGGTACAGAATGTCTCTTCTTGTAACACCTAAAATCAAACATCTCTACTGGATAAAGGACACTTATGTAAATGCACAGAATCAATTGGCTCAGTCTCTCACTGTACCTTGGTTTCCCCATTTCCTCTGCTAGCAGGATTCCTTTTGTCCCTAAGGATCCAAAAGTACTTTTTCTCCTTTCATTCTCAGTTGAGTCTCTTGGACATAGATCTTAACCTTTTTTGCAATGTGAATTCCTTTGGCTGCCTGGTGGACTCCTTCTTAGAATTAGGTTTTTAAATGCAGAAGAGAAATATATAGGATTACAAAGGAAACCAATTCTATTGACATACAGTTAATTCTTAAACTCCAGGTTAAGAATCCCAGCCTAGTAGAAAATGGGATTTAAGCTCTTTGAGAGCAGAGACTGTCTCTCTCTCTTTCTTTTTTTTTTTGTCTTTGTATTCCTAGTGCCAAGCTTTTTAATAAATGTTTGTTGGAGGCAGACAGGTTTTCACTTTGATTCAGATACTAGAAAAGAGAAGTCAAGTGTCTTGCCCAAGATCTTCGAACAAATCAAGAGCAGAGTCAAGAATAGAACCCAGCAACCAGTGGGTCCCAGTTGAGCTGCCCACTTGTCTGATGTCTGCCCACCAGAATGATGGGATTTAGAGCTGGAAGAACATTGGAAACCATCTAATCCATGGGTTCTTAGTCTGCAGGATCTGTGTATGGTTTTCAGGCGGGGGCCAAGAGCTTGGATGAAGGAAAAATTCATCTTTATTTTCATTAATCATTGGCTTCCTTTGTAAACCTTCATTTTAAGCATCTAAAAGCATTCTGAGAAGGGGTCCATAGGCTTCAGCAAAGAGGCCACCAAAAAGGGTACAAACTCTTGATCTAGTCCAATTCTTGTTTCACTGATGAGAAAACTGAGGCCAACGTGGTACTACATGGTTAGATGACCTAGATTCAAATCTAACCTTAGCCATTTATTACCTGCATTGTTTTTGGCTAAGTCACTTGACTTCTCTGGATGGTGGTGGTGGCAGTTGTGTGTGTGTGTGTGTGTGTGTGTGTGTGTGTTAAACATTACACTGATATAGCAATGGGAACTAATTATCATGATTATTGTTCAGTTGTGTCCAACTCTTCATGACTCCATATGGAGTTTTCTTGGCTAAGGTACTGAAGTGGTTTGCCATTATTTTCTCCAGTGCATTAGTAAACAGAGTTTAAGTGACTCGCCCAGACAAAGCTAGTGAGTGTCTGAAGCTGGATTTGAACTCAGGTCTTCTGAACTCCAGACCCAGAGCTCTATCCACTGAGCCAACTAGCTGCCTCCCTTATAATTATTCCTATACTGTAAATTCCATGAGGGGTAGGGACCTGATCTTAATCAAATTTATATTTCCTCCAGCTTGAGTTTAAGCTAAGTAAATGCTGCTCCTTCTCCCATCTGTTTTCTACAACTTACACCTGAATTAACTTAATACTTCCTCAGAAGATATTTCCTCATTCTCTTTCCTTGCTATCATATGGATCTGACCCAGGCACACAGTCTCTAATTACAGTAATGTACAGCTTATGTGTTTACAATCTGCCTGTGAGGAAAGGACTTTGTAAATGTTAAAATGCTCTATAAATGTGAGCAATTATACTGGAAGTTAAAAAAGGCAGTGTATGAATGGGTAGAGAGGGGGCCTTGAAGTCAGGTGATCTGATTTCAAGTCTCTCTTCTGACACACACTGGCTGTGCTACTTTGGGTAAATCACTTAACCTCTCAATGTCCCAAACAATGATTGCCAATGTACATTGTAGAGGGAACTTCCTCACTGGTGAGTTCCCTACATTGAAGGGAACAGTGACTTGGGTAATTCCAAATTTTGACATAATCCCTCCAATTAGGCAACTGCCATTTGAATTAGAAATGAATTTTATGTTTTGTTTGGAGTTGTTTGGGGCCTCAGATTAATCTTTGAGGTGTTTGCATTCCCCAGAAACACACTGATTAATGTCTGAGAGAAGTAAGTGAAGAGTATATTGGAGAGGTTGGGGAAAGCAGGACAGGAATTCACATCATCTTAAGTTGGAAGAGCAGATAGAGTGCTGGACCTGGAGAAAGGAAGACTTGAGTTCAAATCCAGCCTCACACACTTACTAGCTGTGTGACTCTGGGCAAGTCACTTAACCCCTGTTTGCCTCAGTTTCCTCAACTATAAAATCAGGATAATAATAGCACCTATCTCCCAGGGTTGTTGTGAGAATGAGTTATTATTTGTAAAGTGTTTTGCAAGCCCTAAGGCGCTATATAAATGCTAGCAATTTATATTATTATTAATGTAGTCCAAACCCTGTCTGAGACATGAATCTTCTCTACAGCTACTCTACCTATGTTCATATAGCTTTAATTTTGTAACCCACCCAGTGATGGGGAACTCACTACTTCTTGAGGCAACCCCATCCTACTTTTAAACAGCTTTGTGGATAGGAAGTTGGTTTTTTTTTAACACTAAGACAACAACCAGGTCCATCTTGTGGGAAATGATGGAGAGGATCCGCCAAGTGAAGAAGTCCCCAATGGAAAGCATGTCAGCAGTTATACGTTGCCTATGCTTTTTACTGACTGACTGAGCTGTTTTCCCAAAGAAGAAAGAGTTCGATATGCTCTTTCTTGCTCTTTTTTGGTGGGTGTGGAGCCATTGAGCTCAGCACCCTTTTGCTTAGGCAGTACTGACAAACACAGAGCTGGTCTTTAATTGTTCTCCTTTAAAAAAAAAAGTAGGGGTGGGACAATGTGCCATTTTGAGTAACAAGGGGAGAAGGGAATATATCAGGTGGCCTGGATGTAGTTATGCTAAATATTAACTGTTCTTGACAGAGTCCAGAGCAGGCTGCATGTCAACACCCTGAAATTCAAGGCTCCCAACAGCCAGAAAAGGTGGAGGAGCCTTCAGGGAGCCATGTAATGGGAGAGCTGGCTTGGAGATTCCTTCGGGAGGAGATGAGGAGGAAGAGAAGGCCAAGGTGGAGAAGGTGTTGAAGGAGATGGGATTGAGGGGCTGAAGGAGATAGGGGAGAGAAAGATTGGGGGAGGGGGAGCAGCCATGCTGATCGGAACCAGCTGAGAGGTCTTCTTTATTAAAAAATAATGGTTCATTCTTTACATTTGGTATAAAAACCTGTTGTAATTACCTAGCTGTGGGAAAGCAATTTCCAAGCGCCTTTATTGTTCAGCTCCCCAACCAAATTTGCAAGAAGACATCCACCAGGGAATAGAGGGAGTGAAGACGGGCTTGCAATAACTATGATATTTAAATGTTTCCACAGTAGAAATTTCAATAAGGTTTAAATGAACCATAAGTTGATTTCTCTCCAGATTTTTTTTTCTCCTCCTCCTTCTTCTTTATTACTTGACATTGTGCTCCTAAACCATATTTATACAAACAGAGAAATCCCAGCAGGAAAATTTAAAACTTCATTTGTTGCTTCTCTGAACTCATGTCTCTTTATCCACATGTAGTGGAACCCTCACAGCCCTGGTTAACCTGAGACTGAGAGGCTAACTGAGGACTATAAAGGTTTAACCTTGAAAGTATTTAGAAGAGAGTCATGGGGTATCCTTTGCAGAAGTAGCCTTAAGAAATGTTGTGTGGTGTAAAAGGAGGGTAGTTGTAAGTGGATTCATCAATCTATTAGTACTGAAGGCACCTTGGAACCCAACTCCCTCATTTTACATATGAAGAGACTGAGGCCCAATGAGGTAAAGTAATTTGTCTAAAGTCAAACAACTAGTTAAGGGCCAAACCAGGATTGAAGCTCAGTTCTCCTGGCTCCCCAGTCCAATATTCTTTCCACTATAAAATGCTACCTCCCGGAGCATTCTTTAGCCTAGCACAGTACCTGGCACATGGTAGTAGCAGGGTATAATAAATGCTCCCAGATTGACTAATTGAGGATTGATTGCTCAATCACCACTATTTAGGGACTCCTTTCATTTGCATTCTGTCATTAGTAGCAGGCTGGGTGAGGAGATCTAAGCTTGTTTAGCAAGTACCTATTCAGTCTTCTCTATTGAAATATAAACTCCTCCAGAGAAAGGACCAACTATTTTCTTTCATCCCCCTAGGGAGCCTATTACAGGGCTCTAGACCAATGGAAATCTATAAAAGCGATAGACTGAGTGACTGGCTCTGCACTGCCCTCCTAGTGCCTCATACTAGTATCCAGGCAATACCAGCACAAGAAAGCTTTGGCAAGTCTCACAAAATTAGAGAGAAAGGCTTGGAACTTAGGCTGAGCAGTAGACTCTATTGTCTGAACACCAGACTTTTTAAATTGATAGTGGTCACTAGTTAATGAATTCATGATGGGGAAGGAGGGAGAGCACAGGAACTAATTAAACGATCTCCTAAGGTGTGGGGGCAATTTGATCCATTTCAGTGGGAGTAGCCATAAAAATGCAAGAATGGACCTTTTGAAGTATAGGCTAACATTCAATGCCATTTAAATATAAAATGTTTATTATTATAAAGCAGTAAGCATTTACTGAAGCTTGGACCAGATACTGTTGAAAATGTACAGAAGTATAAGATCCAGTCACATCACAGAATCCTAAAATTTAGAGATGGAAAGGAAGGGACCTTGAGGATTATATAGTCCAACTACTTCATTTTATAGATGAGGAAACCAAAACCTTAGTGACTTGCCCAAGGTCTACACAGAAGTGAGTAGAAGAACCAGGACTAGAATCCAGCCAAGAGCCCCCTCTCCCCATCCATCTACCCTATGTCCACTGCATAGAGAAGAGATAAACAGTACCCATTTTCCTTAGAATTCATTTTCTAGACTCGTGTTAGGAATCTTGTAATTAGAAGGGCTTCCTGTGAGATACTGGGAAAGGCTGCTGAGGGAGTACGGGTGGCAGCTCACTCCCTAGAGATCTTTCTCATTGCCTTTCTTGACAGAGTTACTACACTAGAACAGGGGAATACTATAAACATAGTTTACCTACATTTCAGCAAAACATTAGACAGAATCCTATGAGATCCTTATAAGACAGCTAGAACTATCTGGGCTAAACAATGGTCCAGTTCAGTAAGTTCAGAACTGGTCAAAGACCAGATTTAAAGAACAATGATTAATAGACCAGGGTCAAATACTAGCTAGGAGACTACAACAATATATCTATCACAAAGGTATACATTATGACCAAGTGGGATTTATATCAGAAATTTACAGATGGTTTAACTTAAAGAAAATTATTAACACAATTGATTATATTAGTAACAAAAAAAATCATATGATTACATCAATAGATGTAAAAAAAAGCTTTCAACAAAATACAACACTCATTCCTATTAAAAATACATGAAAGCATAGGTATAAATGGATTTTCTCCTTAAAATAGTAAGAAGTGTC
Organism: Phascolarctos cinereus; assembly: GCF_003287225.1. NCBI lineage: Eukaryota > Metazoa > Chordata > Mammalia > Diprotodontia > Phascolarctidae > Phascolarctos > Phascolarctos cinereus. The sequence continues at coordinate 56,260,749 of NW_027555958.1, forward strand.
TACCTAAAATCATCAGAAAGCATGGTTTACAACAGGAATAAGCTAGAAGCCTTCTCAATAAGATCAAGAGTGAAACAAAGATGCCCATTATCACCAATATTATTAAATATTGTATTAGAAATACTAGCAATAGCAATAAGAAAAGAAAATGAAATTGAAGGAATCAGAACGAGCAATGTAATCATAAAACTACCTCTTTTTGTAGAGATAGTTTGGAAAATCCTAGAGATTCAACTAAAAAGTTAGTTGAAACAGTAATTTTAGCAAAGTAACCAGATATAAAATGAACCCACATAAGTCATCAGCTTTTCTATATATCACCAACAAAACCCTGCAAGAAGAGATAATAAGAGATACTCTACTTAAAATAACCATAGACAGCATAAAATACATGGGAGTATACCTGCCAAGACAAACCTAGGAACTACATGAACATAGTTATAAAATACTTTTTATACAAATAAAGTCAGGTTTAAATAATTAGAGAAATATTAATTGTTCATGGGTGGGTAGAACCAATAAAATAAAAATGTCAATTCTACATGAACTAATATACTTATTCAATGTCATCCTGATTAAATTACCCAAACAATAATTTTATTGAGCTAGAAAAAGTAACAACAAAATTCATTTGGAAGAACAAAAGGTTAAGAATATCAAAGGAATTAATGGAAAAAAAAATGTAAAGGAAGGAGGTTTAGCAGTATCAGATCTTAAACTGTATTATAAGATGGTAATTATAAAAACTTTTTGATGCTGGCTAAGAAATATAAAGGTGGACAAGTGGAACAGAGTAGAGACACAATACACAGTAATAAATGATTATAGTAACCTTGTGTTTTACAAATGTAAAGAATTAAGCTTTTAGGATAAGAATTCACTATTTGATAAAAAAAAAATTGTTGGAAAAACTGGAAAGCAATCTATCAGAAACTAGATATAGAGCAATATCTCAAACCATTTACCAAGATAAGGTCAAAATGGATGCATGACCTAGATATAAAGGGAGATGTCATAAGTGAATTAGAAGAACATGGAACATATTATTTATCAGATTTGTGAATAGGAGAAGAATTTATGAATAAACAAGAGATAGAGAGCATTATGAGATGTAAAATGGATAATTTTGATTATATTAAATTAAAAAGGTTTTGTACAAATAAAGCGAATTGTAGCCAAGATTAGAAAAAAAAGCAGAAAATTGGGGGGGGGTAAAGTTCCAAAGGTCTTATATCTCAAATATCTAGAGAACTTTGTCAAATATATAAGAATAAGAGTCATTCTCCAACAGATAAATGGTCAAAGAATATGAAAAGGCAGTTTTTAGATGAAGAAACCAAAGCTATCTATAGTCACATGAAAAAAAAATCTAACTCACTATCAATTAGAGAAATGCAAGTTAAAACAACTTTGAGATACCATCTCACACCTGTCAGATTGGTTGAAATGATTGGAAGGGGAAAATGATAAATGTTGGAGGGAATGTGGAAAAATTGCGGCACTAATACATTGTTGGTGGAACTGCTAACTGAACCTGGAGTGAAGTTTAGCATAATAGCACTACAGGGATCTACCCTCAGTCCTGTTTTGCTTAATTTTTTCATTGATTACTTGACTGGAGGCATAGATGATGTACTTACCAGATTCATAGATGATAAAAAGCTGAGAGAGGAAGGACTAATGTACTGAATGAGAGAACTGAGGTCCAATAAGATCTTAACAGTGTAGAATAATAGTTGGACCTAAAACAAGATGAAATTTAATGTAACTATGGAGCCAATATTTAGGTTTAAAGAATCAACTTCATGAGTAAGGGGTGAGCGAGACATGGAACAACATCAGTTCATATGAAAAAGAACTGAGCATTTCATTGGCCTTCTAAGTTCAGATAAGTCTATAGTGTAAAATGATATTCCTTTCCCTGCCCCCCCAGCCAAAAAAAAAATCTAGTTCAATCTCTGTTCCTGTTAATGCAAGTATAGTGCATATAATCTCAGGTCATTTAATGTGTTGATTAACTTTACGAGACTTTTTTTCCCCTCTTTCCTGTCTTGTGTTAAGGGATGGTGTCTGGGAGGAGGAGGAAGAGGCACATTAGGAAATATAGGTGATGTAAAAATTAAAATATCAATAAAAATTATTTTTTTAAAAGCATAACATATGAACAAAGGGAGGCAAGTGACAGACTTGTTGTTGTACTATGCAGTAGTCAGACCACACCTGGAATATTATGTTCAGTTGTGGGCACCGTGTCTTGGGAGGGACATTGACAGGCAATAATATTTCTCAATGAGAGGAGGAAAACCAGGTTGAGTAGGCCTCTTGGAAAACATGTCACAATAATAATTCACATTTATAGAGTGCTTTTAGGCTTAAAAGCAGCTTTCCTACAAGATCCCTCTGAGGCAGACTGTATAAGTATTATTATTATTTCCATTTTACAGATGGGGAAATTGGTTCTCAGAGAGATTAAGGGATTCATCCATGATTATACAGCTGCAGGTACCAGGATCTGAACGTGAATCCATGTCTTCTAACTCGAAATCCAGGATTCTTACCATTCGAGGCTACATCTCTAGGTCATATGAGGATTCAGCTGAAGGAACCAGTAATATTTACCCTGGTGAGGGCAACATGATCTCTGACTTCAAATATTTAATGAATTGTCATTAGGAAAAGAGAGTAGAATTGTTCTGTTTGGTTGCAGGTGGTCAAAAGTAATACCAAGAAGGAACGTGCAAGGGAAGGGGAAGAATTATTTCTGTAGCCCTACTATGTGCCAGGTACTGTGCTAAGCAAAATCGAAGAATTCATAATAGATTCAATTTAAAGACCTCCTAGTTTCCTTTCCATTCTTATGATCTCTAAAGTCGGAGAGATCCCTTTCTGCCCATCTGGATTGGGGGCCAAGCTGCCTGGAAACAAATAACTGAGGGTCTCACAGAGTGAGGAACCATGGACTTCACTGTTGTCTCCCGACAAACTGGCCTCAGAAATCCAGAGAGGCATTCATCTATCTGCAAGGCTGAGATAAATCACGCCGAACTTTTAACACCATATGGCACTTTTCAGAGCTGTAGCACCTCTCTAGCCAGAGGGAAAACTAACAGCTCTGCAAATTCTCATTTTGAGTTTAGAGAAACGGGCCATATCTAGGAATATTTGGCCAGAGAAATGTCTCGCTCAATTTCCGACCCAGGGATGCATTTTTAGGGCCACTTGAGTGATTCCTGGAAGACGGAGACTGAGACTGAGACAGGACTGAGAATGCAAATACCTTTGACTCAGAGCTGTCTGTCAGGAAACAGATCCACTGACTGCAGTCTCCCCCCTCACCAGCACAGCTGATGAATATTTATGGCACCCCTGCCTGTGTGCCATAGGCGTGGATGCTGTTCTCTCCCAATTCCTCCCCAAATGTCCTACTAGGAGAGGCGTTCGTAGGGAGAACTCTTGGTGTGCACACGCCAGCTTAGCTAATGAGGTTGCCCTTTCTCTTGGCCTCCCACGTCTGTCAGGCTCCTGTGCCAGCTGTGCAGGTTAAAACATCCAAAGAAGGTAGGAGTCCCCTTTTCCTCTTCCTCTTCCCACCCCAGGTGTTGGGGAAATCAGGAGAAGCAGACAAAACACTTAAGAGTTGTCCAGACTCTTGTGTTGGCACTGGGTCCTGTCTCACTAAAGCTAAACATTCTCTTTCAAGGGTGTGGGGGAGGGGGGAGTAAGGGATGTGAGAAAAGCTAAGTCACTCTCCCTCCCTTTCGTTCAGTGATTTGAGCTCATGCTGATTAGAAGCACCACATCTTATTAGCTGTAATAAGGCCATATTGTTATTGGTAGAGGGGAGGGGAGAGGGAAAAGGGGAGAGGGAAGGAATCTCATTTCATACTCCAGAAGTTGAGACTTAGGCTACAGGAGAAGTGGTTTTCCAACTCAGTCTTCTCTGATGGTTGGTCTGAAAGTTAGCGAGACCATGATCCAGTAGAAGGAAACCTACCTTTCTCCTTTAACCCCATCAACTCTCCATGTGTAGGTAGAGCACCTCCTCTTATTTTCTGGACTTTTGTATCCTATCAGCATTTGATAATCCACCTGTGAAATCTGTCCCTAGGGATTACTGCTCTCCTGGAAACCTTTCCTCACCATCTTTATTCTTACCTGCCAAGATGAAACCTGCCACTTCACTCTTCCTATTAAGCTCAGACCTGTCCCCTCACCCCCATATACCTAGCTCAGATCGACTTGCCCTTTCACCCCATCACCACGTACCAAAAAGTCTGATTCCCAAATCCAAAACAGCAAAGTTGGACCTGGTTTCTACTGCTTCCATAAGCCATGAACATCTATCAACCAGTTTCATATTGAATAGGTCTTGGTGGTTGGAGTGGGGGTAGGGGAGCAAATTCAAGCCCAAGATTATTACATCTTGTACATTATGCTCCTGCCAGGGCTAAAAATACCCTCACAGTGGTTGCTAAGTGCAGGTCTAATGGTTTTCTTCAGAGAGAAGAATGGGATTTGAGTTTCTCCGAAGCTGAAGGCCTTGAGTTTATAATGTCGGGGGAAATGAGGCAAGGGAAACGCTTGCCTTGGGAGAAAACCCCTGGGGGAGCAAGAGTCAAGGGATGGCACCAGGACACACCCTATCTAAGTGAAATGAAAACTCTAAGGGAGGACTAGAGTGAGACTAAGTAGCTATTATACGATATCAGGAAGGAAGGAAGCATTGACAGAGGACTTCGTGCCTGGCTTGCTCCATCCTGTCTCATGACTTAGCCTTGGCATCTTCTTCCGCTTGAAGATGGTCTTCTCCTGACAGGTGTGGCTCATTGAAATTCTCAGGGCCAGGCCACAGCAGCCTGAGAAGGACCAGTTCAGGAAAGGGTAGGTCCCCAAGAACAAGGTGGTACCTGCAAGCCAGGAAATCTAGCCAACAAGGGTTGAGTTTCAGGAAACCTGGATTAAATTCTAGAGGAAAGCTTTCCATGGCTACTACTCTATAACCCTCTTCATGGACAAGGGGCTGGGCCAAGGTGGCCAGGCAAAATTCTGGTTTCACCTCCTCCCAGAAATCTTAGAATGGACAGGTATGCTGTGCCTACTCATAGAATGGTGGATTCTAAAAGACCTCAGAAGTACCATCTCTAGAAGTCATTAAGCAAATCTTTATTATCAGCTGTTGAGGATTTGGAGATGTTTGGTTGAAGCTCCTTCCCATAGATGGAGCTTGCTAAAACACGCAGAAAAGAACAATGGATTTTGGAGTCAGATCTGACTATGAAGGCAAGCTGTACCATGTAATATTTATGTGACCTTTGGTTGGTCATTTCCCCCTTCTCTGGGCCTACAAGATGGGAGTGTAGGATTAGATGGTCTTGTAAGACCTCTTCCAGGTCTAAATCCTATCAAAGACACTAAGATCTCTGAGATTCTCTGATTGTAATCCAACTCCAAGTATACCCAGCCCCTTCACATCCCATTACTCCAAAAGCATGAAATAATCACCATTCACAAAATATTAACTGACTGTTCTAAGGAAGGAAACAAACATTTATTAGGCTCTTACTATGTGTGCCAGACATTATGCTAAGAGCTTTACAAATATTATCTCATTTGATCTTCACAAAAACCCGGGAAGGAAGGTACTATTATTATTCCCTACTTAACAGTTGAAGAATAGATAGAGAATGGATAGAGCACTGGCCTTGAATTCAGAAGGACCTGGGTTCAAATCTGGCTTCAGACCAAACACTTAATATTTACTAGCCATGTGACCTTTGGCAAGTCACTTAGCCCCAATTGCCTAAAAAAAAATTTTTTTTTAAAGTTGAGGAAACTGAGGCAGACAGAGGTCAACTAACTTGCCTAGAGTCACACAGCTAGTAAGTATCTGGTGCCAAATTTGGACTCAAGTCTTCCTGACTCCAAGCCAAGCTCTCTACCTACTTGGCCACCAGCCACCTTTTAAATTATAATACTTCAAATTTATATCCTGCCTCTGACACTTACTACCTGTGTGACCTTGCAACCTCTCTAGACCTTTCTCATCTGTTAAATAAGAGATTGGACTAGATGATCCCTGGGATGTCTTCCAGCTCCAAATCTATGATCTTAAACTAGTATCTTATTTCAAATCAGTATACTATACTGGATAAGAGGAATGGAATCTGGAATCAGGAAGAACTAGGTTCAAATCCTGCCTCAAATACTTCCTAGCTGTGGGACACTGGGCAAATCACTTAACAACAGTCAGCTCAGTTTTCTCATCTATAAAGTGGGAATAATAATAGTCCCTACTACATTGCTTTGTTGTGAGGATCAAATCAGAGAACATGAGTAAGATGTTTTGTAAACCTTAAAGTACTATATAAATGCTAGCTATTATTATTATTGTTCATTTTGGTTGTTGTGAGAAACAAATAAAATAATGCTTGATAGAGCACTTCGCAAATCTTAAAACATTGTAAAAATGTTAAATATTATTATTATAGTTGACAATAATAAGTACTAATACACCACAATGCATACATCCCAATGACTGCTATCTCTTTCAAAGCAGTCTCTTCAGAGATAACACCCTTAGTCCTTGGAGTTGCTGTTTGGGGATTTCTTTTTAGAACTGCCTTCAGAGCCACTTTTGGAGATGCCCTAGAAAGCAGTTACTGGGTAGTCAGGACTTGTCACAGGGATAATATGTCCTACCTTCTTCACCAGACTTGGTGAAAATGACTATGGGCTGTTTACAGTCATCTAATCCACCCTCAAAGGGTGAAGATTTGCTACCTTTGGGAATATTCAGAGGAATGGGTTAAGAGATTCTAAGGCTGTTCCAGAAGAGAAGGACCAGAAACAGTCTGGTCAATAGCAGCATGGTGGTTGGGAGTGTCTTGGGTTCACTCTTTGAAGGAGGAGCTGCATCTGATGAATATATTCTGATGTGTCTGCCATGTTAGATATTTGTGGAGTTGGACTATTTTTTCCCAGTCAATCACATCATTTTGTGTGTGTGTCACATCTGTATATAGTCTCCTCCACTAATGAAGGGATCATTTTAGATTTTGGAGCTGGAAGGTACCTTAAAGGTCATCAAGCATTTTTTGAGCATTTACTATTTGCCTGGCACTGTGCTAAGTACTGGGAATACAAACACAAACAAAAAGAAAGGCAGTCCCTGCCCTCAAGGAGCTTACATTCTAATGGGGGAAGAGCACAGGGATGTGGAAGAGAAGATGTCAGGGAGAAAGAAGTCTGTAGAGGCAGGATCAGATACCATTAGAGAGTGAAGGAGTAAATATGAATGGCCTATTCTACTCATAGAATCATGGATTCTAAAGGACCTCAGAAGTTTCCATTGCTATCAGCCATTGAGGATGTTGGAAATGCTTAGATTGGGTGATTGGATTTGAATTGGGTGACACATGAGGTCCCTTCCCATAGGTGGAGATTCCAGGAAAAAAAAGACCAATCAGAGGAAGGGACCAAGGGGTCTTCCAGGGTGAGATGATTACTGAGGCATGATGGAGAAATAAGTCTACAGAGTGAGGAGTGAAGGAATCCAACCTTCTCATTTTGCAAATAAAGAAACTGAGCCTCAGATATGTTGACTTGCCCACAGATACGCAAGCATTAAATAGTAGATTCTCTGCCTCAAAATCCAGTATTCTCAAGCACTTCTCTCTGGTTGTGGAAGGTGTCATGTTAATGTTTTAAGTATTTTTTTTTACTTTTCTAATTGTGTTTTCCTTAGGCTAGTATTTAAATTACTTAGTATTCCCTGAATGTGGCATTATGGATGTCATGCTGGACTGGCAGAGAGAATACTTGGGTCTAAACATTACTGCAGGCACTTACTAGTTGTGTGACCCTGGGCAAACTGCTGAACCTTTTAGATCTCCATTTCCTCATCTACAAAATGAGGATGATCTAATTGAGTACTTTGCAAAACATAAAGCACCACATACACTTATTATTTGTAATTATTGATAATTGTTTGACTGAATTGAACTTGATAGCAAGATTAAGCAACTCAGAAGTGTAGATGAAGCTGAATGCCAATGGTGAAAGGTCACTGTAGATAACTCCACACAGTGGGTAACCCACACATGGATAATCAAAAGTTGGTTGTACTCCAGAGTGTTAACAATTCAAGAAATAAACCTCCCTCTCCCCCCTCCTCCACCCCATCCCATCCCAATGATCATCTTCTCTCTCTTGCTTGTGCCAGTTATTTCATGGACCTCAGTGGGATCGACTGCCAGCAAGGCAGCTCTGCGTCAGTCCCTAGCATGCTAATCTATATTCACATATTAGCCATGCTCACCAATGAATATCAACAACATGGAAATGGGCATTCAGCAGCGGGGAAGGAGAAGCCATATTAAGTGATCAAAAAGAACACTGTTCAGTGCCAGGCCCTCCTCATTCAGCTGCCCTGTTCTGTTGTAAGAGTCCTTAGATCACCAAGTTCAACCAACTCATCTTACAGATGAGGAAACAGAAAGCCCTAGAAATTATAGAGACTTGCCCAAGGTCCCACAGGTAGTAATAGAACCAGAATTGGAAACCAAGCCTTTCTAACTCTAAATCTAGTACATCGAAGACTGTTAGAACTAAGAAGGACCTTTGGGATCATCTTGCCCAACCTCCTCATTTTTACAGTTGTGAAAACTGAGGCCCAGAGAGCAGAACTGATTTTCCAAAGATCAAACAGCATTTTTTTATTGGCCAGCACAAAGACTCCTTACATCCTATTCTCCTCTCTCTTCCTTCTGATTCATTTTCAACAGATGCAGGTGACTGCACCTTTCCAGAGTCAGAGCCTGCAGAGCAAAATCCGTTGGTCACTAAACATTTATTAAGCACCTGCTATGTGCCATGCATTGTGCCAAGTGCTGGAGATAACAAAGAAAAACAAAAGCCCTCAAGGGGCTCATAGTCTAATGGAAAAGATGACATGCAAATGGCTATGGACAAGCAAGATTTATACAGGGTAGAGTGGACTCCAGGAGCCCCCTCCTTCCTATTCCAGGCAAGACCCCTCCCTTAACAAAGTACCCTGAGTGGTGACTCCCTGGGCAGCAACCTCATTTGAATCTCTGATGCCTGAGTCTGAAAAACAGCCCTGACATCAGCCAGCTCTTCGATTAGAGCCATAAGTCTTTATTATACCCAATAATTCCCTTCGTTGCCAAAGTGATCATCTGTCCACTTTAATGAGGTTCAGTCTGTGTTTCAGTGAGGCTGAGTGCCTCTAGTACCCAGATCCTGAATTCTCAGAGTACAAATACTACAGATAGCCTCTTATCATCCCCACCACTCAACTGAATACACATTTCTGCTCTGTCCAAGGTACCTTACTAGGCACTGGGGGAGAATTAAAAGATAATTCAAACATAGCTCCTGCTCCTATTATTTGCCTTCTGCCCAATAATATGACATGGAAGATTAAAAAAAAAACTAAGGTGATCTTAGATTAGAATAATAGAAACACAGTTTCTCAGGCTAAGCAGGCAATGGTCCTACATAACACTAACCATGCCCTAATCAGATCACATTCATTGTATTACATTCAGTTCAGGGGACAATATTTGAGAAACTACTTATATAAAGTGTGAGGAGGGAGATCATGGAGGTGAGGAGTCTGGTGGACATGCCATACAAATATTGTCTACTTAGCCTGATGAAGACTTCAGGGGGACATGATGGCTCTTTTGCATGTGAAGGGCTGCCAAAAGGAAAAGAGGTCAGTTTTTTTTTTTCATTTTTGGCAAAACCAGAGACCAGAACTAGGATGAAAGTTGTGGAAAAGTAGACTTTGACTTGGGGCAGAGTAAGACTTTTCTAACAATTAGTGTTATCCAAAAGCAAATGAGGCAGCTCCTGGAGGTAGTGAATTCCCCTTCTCTTAAGTTCTTCAAGCAGATATTGGATGACCACATGTCAAATATGAGTATGTCTCTGGGACATTTGGGTAATAATAATAATAATAACTGATATTTTTGCCCTTTTTTGTATCTACAGTGCTTAGAACAGTATCTGGTTACATGAGTGCTTAATAAATACTTGTTGATTGGTTATGTAAAGTTTACAAAATGCTTTAAATATATTATCTCATTTGAACCTTCCAAAACTCTGTGAAGTCAGTGCTATTATTATTCCCATTTTACAGCTGAGAAAACCAAGGCTGATGGAGGTTAAGTGACTTGGCCAGGGTTACACAGCTGGTAATTATGAGGCATCATTTAAACCTAAGTCTTCCTGACTCCAGCTTGAGCACTCTATCCGCTGTGCTGTGCTGCTTCCTCCTTAGAGAGTCCCAGTGAACTCTAGCAGCAGCTTCACCATCTGTATTTCCTGACAATCTGAATATTTCTGTTTCAGTTTACCTCACTTTCAAAAGGCCTGCAGTCTATTAATGCTAAGCAGGCTTGTTGATTGAACATTGCAGTAAGATGATGAGGGAGATGTACTACTCCCAGATATCAAGTTCACTTTCAGTGAGTGAAGATATGTCACCATTGAGGACATCCAAAAGAATGCATCCAGGTACTAGATGGCATTTCTGAAAGAAGTTGCCAAAAGACTTTGAGCAATGGAAGTGTTATTCAAATTAGTAGATAGCCTCCCAAGTGGACCACTTTGACAGGAGCAATGCACATTGAGATGACTCATGGTGCATTGGCTTTAAAGAAAAGTCACTTTATATTATAGTTACACCTCATATACTCCTGTACACCCCCCCCCACTCTCAATCTAAGGAGACAACACGCTGTAGTATAAAGAACATAGGTCTTAGAGTTGGAAGGCCTGAGTTTGAATCTTAACTGTCACATTCATTAGCTGTATGGCAGGACAAAAATCATTTAACTTCTCTGAGGTGTAGTCTCCTCATCTATAAAATGGGGATGAACAGTACTTGTAACCTCAAAAGCTTGTTTAGGGAAAATACTTCCTAAAATTTAAATCATTATATCAGTATTAGAAGATACAATTGTTATTATTATTATTCATAATAAGACCATATATCAGCTAATAACATAGTCCTCCAGGGGACTTCACCTGTAACTTGTCACAGCCTCTGTCTGGCCCTGCTCCCTTAGATAATGAACACATGACCATCATGAAAGTGTAATTATGGGCCAGATCTGTCTCCCATTTCCTTTGCCTCTTACATGTACTTCCTCTGGCACAGTAAAACACTTCCAGAACTGTACACTTAGAATTCCTTAAATGCCTTAAGATTAGTTTGATTTGGGTTGTATGGAGTGAGGAAATCTAATAGCAGCTCTTGTGAATAAGGGTGTGGTAGACATTGCATGAACCTAAGCAAAACAAAATGAGGAATAAAGTAATCTCAGTTAATATATAGACTAGTAATTGTCCAATTTTCACCTTACAAAATGATTCAGAGTTCAGTACCATGGCCAGGGCACCTTGCCTATTGGCCTGATTTAGATGTCAGTACCATGGGCAGTTCACCTTGTCAGATAAGCCAAATCCTAAATTAAGGTATACTGAGAGACAGAATAGACAGCTTTTCCATGACCACACCTATCCTCTTTTCCTTGTCATTCTTGTTATTTGTATGCTTCTCTCTCTTCTTCCACTCTGTTTTCAGACCTTTATTTCCAGTACTCTGTTCCCTACTCCTCTTGGCTCATTAGAAGAACCTTTCCCTCCTTTACCAATGATGACTTCCAAAGTGGAAGAGTATGTATATACTCCTGTGAATTTGTTTACAATGCATAGTTAGAGAACCCTCCTGAATTTTCTGAGTCAGAAAATCCTGCCATTGTCCTTGATACACTCCAAATATATCCAGAAAGAGCAGGTAATATGGAAGGAAGAATGAATAGAAAGGTAGGATGAGGGAAGGTGAGGAGGTAAGGAAGAGAATAAAATATTTTCAAGCAGGAATTCATTAAATGATTGAGTATCCACTTTTTCTGGCCCGTTTACATGAGATTCCTTCCATTTCAACAATGGCAAAGCCTCGAGTTCCAATATAGCCAACCAAAGATCCTTACTTCTAGAGAGAAAAAAAAAAGCAACAAATCTGAAGAACACTCAACAAACCTAGGCTTTATAAGAAAAGGAGACTGCCGTTTATCATAAAAGCTTCTTTTAGGATTTTTTTCCTTAAAGCAGAAGGCAGAAGTTTGTCCACTGAATGTATCCTCAGAGGTCGCCCTGCTTCTTCCTCCCCAGGTTGCCTACGTGGGTCTGTATATTTATTGTTTTTAAAACATTTTCAGTTTGTCGCACACGACTGAATGTGTTTGAACACACAGAAGTGGGAGAGAGTAGTACGTTTGCTTTTCCTGCCTTCGCATCCACTCATCCATTTGCCTGTCCAGCCACATATCTTGCCATGTTTTGTACATGTAGACATGCTCCTTCCCCAGTAATTCTCCCTCTTTTCTCCGCCATGATTATGCCTCCATTGCCATGCTCTTAATCAAAACTTGGCATAGGGAGGTAAGGAAATCAGGGCTGTTGTGACCCACCAGGGATGTCTTTATGACATACCAAAACACCAGTTCAAAAACACTATTATCTTTTGGTTGAGGCAATTGGGGTTAAGTGACTTGCCCAGGGTCATGCAGCTAGTAAGTGTCAAGTGTCTGAGGCTAGATTTGAACACAGGTCCTCCTGACTCCAAGGCCAGAGCTTTATCCACTGCACCACCCAGCTGCCCCCAAAATACTGGTATCTTGCAGTTTTCAAAAATAGATTTCCTTTCCCCTCCTTCTACCACCTCCTCAGTCAAATTGAGGTTAGCCAACAAGTAAACATTTATTGAGAACCTGTCTTTTATGTGATTGACACAAAATTAAGAAGACTATATGGAAACAGAGATCCTAGACTCCAAGAAAAAATTGTCCCCCTAATATCTAAAATTTTTCCATTTTAATTAACACATGGCCCTATTCAAATTTATGGTAGGTCCAAATTCGCATCATTGAGTTCTCTTCATGATTGGTTGTTTTAAGGAGTGGGTTTCCTTGGGAGGTGATAGGTTCTAAGTCAAGGGAATCTTCAAGCACAGATTGTATGGCCACTTGTCAAGGAGACTTTTTCAGGTGTTGGTTGGACTAGATGACAGTGAGAGACAGTATGATACAGAGGAAACTATGGTCAGAGGACTTTGGTTTGCACCCCACCTCAGTTACTTATAACTTATACTTATGATCTTGGACCATATTATCCTCCTTGGACCTCAGTTCCCTCATCTATAAGATGTGAGGCCTAAGTTAGATGCCCTCAGAGATCCCTTCCAACTTTAGAGCTATATTCCTATGATAGCTAGGGTGTCTTTTAAATCTGGAATTTTATGATTTTATAGGCAGCTATATGATTCGATGGCTAGAGTGTGGGACTTGGAATCAAAAAGAGCTGAATTCCAACCCTGCCTCAGTTATCTGTGTGACCCTGACATGTAACATGTGACCAAGACATGTAATCTCTCTCAGCCTCAGTTTCCTCAGCTGTAAAATGGGAATAGTAACACTATATACCTCCTAGAGTTGTTGTGAGAATCAAATGAAATAACATATAAGGTGTTTTGTAAAACAAAGCACAATATAAATGCTAACTATTATAATTTATTTTACTAGTGAAATGATTATTTTAGAATATGAAGAGCCTCTAAACTCCCAAGTCTTTAGTCTTCAGAACTGTTTAATCCAGTAGTGCCTTCAGCCAGCAGCACCACCTCAGAACAGCTGGGACAAATTCTGTGATGCCTGGTTATTGGTTGGGAGTTCCTAGGGCTTAGACCATTATTGCTACTGCCCTCACTGGAAAAATGCACAAAGAGCAACCCAAATGGTAGATGCCCTATTGCCTTCTGGAGTCATGTCCTCCTCAATCCAGCATGAGAGTGGCAGTGCCAGCTGCTTGAGTAGTAATGATTATGGAGACCTTTTGAGTCTGTTCTTCCTTCATTTCTCAGTTAGGTGTTCTCATTGGTGACTTGAGCCATGGAAGCCCAAAAGAGGAGGAAAACATCCCAGAGAAGAGAAACTCAGTGACCTCATAGAGGCTGCCTGGGTGATGAATGACACAATGAGGAATTTCTCAGTTGCCATCTAATCTCAGCCTCAAAAATAAATGGCTCTTGTCACTGGCATCTGCACCAGGCTCGCAGGCTGTCTTTCCCCTGCAGAGCTCCTAATGCCCCTTCCCCCATCCCTGCCCCAGGTCCCCTGCCCTTCTAGCCTGGATATGCTAGCCAATGGGAGGGGGGAGGGTAAAGGAGAGAAGACACACAACATTTTTCCAGTGGGCCTCTCTCCTGTTTGCCCATCCTCTGTACAATGTAGTTCTCAGAACCTGGGAAGAAGCAATGTGAAGAACCAGAGATGGTCTGGTGTGGTGCAAACAGCACTAGCAGGGATTCAGGACACCTGGGTTCTAATCTTAGCTCTTCTCCTAACTCACTGTGTGGCCACAAGCAAATGACTTCATCTTCCTGAGGCTCAGTTTCTTTATCTGTAAAATAATGATACTAACTAGCATATAGTGCTAAGTACTTTACATATGTTAACTCATTTGATCATTAAAATGAAAGAGATAAAAAAAAAAGGTGATTTCCAGTGTCCTTTCTAGCTCTAGGTCCTATAAGCTCTTCCATCTCAGTTTCTGAGACCCAGCTGTAGCAGAGAACATCAGTGTAGTCCAAGGGCACTGAGTATGGTTTGATGGTCTCTAAGCCCTCACGTGGGGCTTTTCTGCCCAGATCTCACTTGCTCTTTGTAAGGGGAGCCATTTCTTCAATTGGCATCTGTACTAACTATTTCTTTGCCTTTTACCTCCCACACTTTAGTTTTTCAAATGTCACATTTGCTCTAACTGTCCTTTAAACACCATACATCGCTGCTATGCCCAGCTTTAGAAACACAGGGAGGCACTTTGCTAAGTGATCAGTATAGACACACTGTCAACCAGCCTCCATCCCTCACCATGCCCCTTAGAAAATTTTGAAGTTATAAGGGATTTCAGAGGCCAGCTAGGCCAGTGAGGAATTGAATAGAAAAACCTTTCTACAGTATTTTCCAAGTGGTCATCCAGGCTCCCTTTAGAAGACGACTTCTAAAGGGAAGGAACCCACGACTTCCCATGTCAGCTTTTCCCACTTTGGGGCTATTTCTAATTGTTAGAAAGGTTTTTTTCTTACTTCAAGCCTAAATCTTGCTTTTCAGCAGCTTTGCTTCTATTCTGATCTCTCTGACCAAGCAGAACAAGTCTGATCTCATGGCTGAAGTCACAGTCTCAAGTCCTTGTCCTATGCAGATTGACTGAAGGAACAGGGGAAAGAAGGGGAGGAGGCTGGGGAAATGTTAGCTGTCTTCAAGTATTAGAAAGGCTGTCACTTAAAAGAGGGATGAGCTATATAGAGAGTATTTGCAAATCTTAAAGTACTATCTAAATGTTAACTACTATTGGGAGTGGTAGTTTGGGTGGGGGTGGGAAGGCAGAACTGGGAGCGAGGGGTATAGAAGCTCTAAAGAGGTACATTTAGGCTTGATAGCAAGGAAAACTTGCTAATAATTAGAGCTATCCGAAACTTGGAATGGAGATTCTTTTTCTGGTATAAGGTAGATTAACTAACTGCTGAGGTCCCTTCCTACTCTGCAATTCTGTGGTTATGATTCCTCTTTTCTTTGACAAGCCTTAAGTTCTTAAAGACAACCTTCCACCCCCATCATCAGCTGGGCCTTCACCAGGGACAATCCAGGACATGGGGCTGCTAGGGTACCTCAGCCCTTGCTCTGAGCCCCAAAGGAGGCTTTTTAAGCAGTCAGAGGAGCTATGTACAAGTCAGCTAGGGCTGTGCCCCCCAACCTGCTTTTCATTACTGGATGAACACCCTGACTAACTAGGCTGGTTCCCAGGAGAAGCTATCCATTTTTACACCATCAATCCAGGAAAGCTTTGAAGGAGAGGTGGGAGCCTAGGAGCTGTTTGAATGAGGAAAGAGGGACTGCTCAGGGAGGGTCAGGGACAGCCAAGGGGTCACTTCCCTGCTGAGACAGATATAATCACAAGCCTTTTCTGGGTACTAAAGTGGAGCTGTCATTGTGATTTCACAGATGCTGCTCATGGAGGGAGAAGGCATGGGAGGGAGCCTGAGAGTGTGGGTTATGCATTAGCAGTACAGATGGGTATGAATCCTAAGTGATGGGGAGGAGAAACTCAATACAATAGCCATGTTCTCAATTCATTTCCCCTTCTCAGAACACCTTGATGCGTGCGGGACATGAGGAACGACAAGGACTATTGGGTTTTACCCAGAGTGGGATTGGCAATGGTTCAGTTTCAGATGTTCATTTAAATAAATTTTCATTCTGTGCAGATCATTTTCCCAATGCTGGTGCTTCTTTCTTCAACTTTAAGATATTAGAGCATCAAAATATCACCATGGCACTAAGTGCCTCAAAATAGTCTGCTTGCCCTAAAAATGGTGATCTTAGCTACCTCAGAAGTTTCCCAGATGAGATTCTGGCAGCTGTACAGGAAGTAGGTTTCCGAAGGAATGAGAGGAGGGCTGGTCATGTACAAAGAGTGAGAGGTAACCAATGAACAGCCCACATGCTCCACTGCTCCATTGGTATCCACATGACATCAAAAATTCTAGAGGAAAGTCCTCAGCATGTTGGATGAACCCTCTGTGGAAAATTTAGAGGGGGTCATGGATAAGAATAATAGCATAAAAGCTTGGATGGGTTTCAAACAGCACTTCTAGAAGGAGGACCCACATCGATGAGATCACAGATCCCTAGATGAAAGAAGGGCTGTCTTCTTAAGAGTAGGGATTCATAGCCTACAATAAGTGACATATATTTATTTCCTGTTGCCAGACTTGGTGAAGAATGGAGGAGGGAGAAAACTCACTTGGGAGAATTTTCCTCAGCCATTTACTCTACAGCCATCTATTAGACATATGCTGGACACCGTTCATCTCCTAGGGTACTAACTCCATACCTTGGACAGGTCCTCTGACAACCTCTCACTCAAGTGATGAGTCTCCTGATCTTCCTTGTTCCCTGAGTTCAGAGATCAACTATGGCCATTGTATCTTGGTGTCATTTTCCAGCAGCCATGCTCCCCTTTCTTTTTGTCTCTTGCCTCCACACAGTCCAGACCACAAGAGTCCATATTCTAGGATTTTAATTTTTTTTTGCAAAGGATAAGTAAATATACAAATCCAAAAAAAGCACACCAAGGTGGAATGATTAGATGTGCATGTAAATGTGTCTGTCACATTGGTGGGTATCTAAACTTTCTGATCTAATGCTTACTAAGATTCCTCAGATCTAGCCTGGACTGCCCTTACACACCTGGAATGCAAAGCTTAACAAGTAAGAATTGGAGGTCAAGAAAATGAGGTACCAGATTTAGACAATCCAAATAAAACAATAATGAATTTGGAACACTCTCTCCCCTCCTCCACATTTTACAGAAGGAACAGCTGAGCTACAGAAGTAAGATCACATGCTGGCAAGTTGCAAGGACGAGTAGCTCCACCTTGAAGCAGACTCATGACCCTGGGAACCCACACTGTAATCAGCCCCATCCTGCTTCTCTAGTTCCTATTGGATAGAATGATCTCAATTCCCACAGAGAATACCTTAGGCCACGAGAGGACACACTAAGCTTAGCTCCTGGAAAGAAGTTGAGAGCTGGGTCAACAAAATAGGCTGGAAACTGATTTGGGGCTGAATTTCTCCCTAACTCTGTAATAACTTCTTCTCCTAGCAAGGCTAGTGGGATACCTAAGCAGATGTGTACAGATGTTAAGGTATAGACAGGAAAAGGTTTTCAAGAGGAGAGTCAGTGAAACCCAGAGAGGGAGTGCCAAAAAGAAAAAAAAAACACTCATGAATAAACATGAAAGGCTCCAACTCGAAACTACATTAATTGTGCTCAAGTTAACAAGATAGACAGTCAGCAGCTGTGTCTTGTGTGCAGGAAGGTGGTCCCTCCTCTCTCCCTGTCCCTTGTTAGCTGCTCCCCCAGAGCTTCTGTGACAGGGCCCTCTTTCAGGATGGGTGTCTCATTTCTTGGCTTTATATCACAGATTGTCAGAGGCCCTGGGCTCCCTCACAAACACCTCAGTGTTCAGTGGGCACAGTTTGCTTGGGGCACCACTCCGTGCTCAAGAGAACATGGACAGATGTCAGAGATGGATGGGAGTTGGCAAACATCATCCCAGAAATTGGCAGGTTGGGCTGGCATCTGGGGCTTCCTGGAGCTGGCTCAGTGCTGAAATATGGATCTGAATCCACTGTAGTGGAGTAGGCACTAGCCTCTGGCAATATCTGCAGGCAAGGGGGTCTCAGAATGGCATCTCAGTGCTGGAGGACAAAGTCTGAGTAGCCAAAACATCTGTGAGAAAGAATCCTCAGCTGGAAGTCAACAACAATGAGAAAGCCTTGTGTTTCTATAGGATTTCACAGGTTATAGAGTGTTTTCACTTATAAACCACAGATCATGGAAACGACCCTGCTATGTAATCTAAACAACACAATATGCCTGAATCCACATTCTCTACCCAATCTCTAACAATATAATGGCTTAACCAGCATGATTAGGACAGCTAGGTGGCACAGTGGATAGAGTGCCAGGCCTAGAGTTAGGAAGACTCATCTTCCTGAGTTCAATCCAGCCTCAGACACTTACTAGCTGCATTACTCTGGGCAAGTCAACAAACCTCTGTTTACCTCAGTTTCCTTAACTGTAAAATGGGGATAATGAAAGCTTCTATCTCTCAGGATTGTTGGGAAGATCTAATAAGATAATATTTACAGGTGTTTAATAAATCCTTGTTTCCTTCCTAAAATGCATTTATTAAGCACCTACATGGCACAAAGTAGCAGGGATAAAAAGACAAAAATGAAGCAGTTCCTGACTTCAAGGAGTTTCCCTACTACTCAGGGAAATAATAAGTGGTTGTAGAGATTCCACTTAATAACTTCCGGTGGCTTACTTCCTCCCAAGGTAGCCCGTTCCACTTTTGGATATCTGTAACTATAATTATGAGGAAGTTTTCCCCTACATCAAACCTAAATATGCCTTTTCTGCAACTAATCATTCATCTTCCACCTATTGCTCCTAAATCTGTCAAGCTGGACGAATGTAACCTCTCTTTTACGTAACAGTTTATCCCTCCTAACACTTGAAGGCTCTTCCTGTTTTCATTTCCTTGAAATCTTTTCTCCAGACTCAACACCTTCAGTCTCTTTAAATGATCCTCATCAGTAAAATTCTTTAGATCCCCAATCATCCTGGTCACCTCCAAAGGACACATTTCAGCCTATTCATTTCCTATATAATGTGGTCCCCAGAACTAAACACAGTGTTCCAGAATGGAACCTGGACCAAGACAGAGGACAATGGAACTATTACTTACCTTAGGGTGCCATGTCTCTTAGAGTAACTAAGATAACATTCATTTTTGTCCAACTGCCAACTGATAGAGCTTATAGTTCATTTTCTCCCATGACCTTTGTACTGTCCTTCATGGCCTCCCCCATAGAATATTTGTAGATTTTTATAAAACCCCAAATGTTGGACTTTACATTTATGTGTAATGAATTCTATCTCACTAGACTCAGCCCAACGTTCTAGCCTGTGGAAACCATTTTGGATCGTAACTCTATCATTCAATATGATAACTTTGCATTATCTTGATAAATAAGATAACTGTGCTTTCATCCAAGTCGTGGGTAAAAAATGATGACTAGTACAAGACAGGGCAGTGATCCCTATAGCTCACCATTCAAAGACAGATCCCTGTATATCACCATTCAAGACTGAACACCAAGTTTACATTGACCTATCAACCACCCTTTGGGTGTGGTGCTTCTACTAGTCCTGCATCAACCTGACTACGCTATCATTGAACCTATGCCTCTAGATCTTGGGCACAAAGCTAGAAGAAGAGACCCTATTAAGAGCTTGACTGAAATTCACCTAGAAGTGCTATGTCTACTGCTTTACGAGTCTAGTAACTGTCCAAATGGAAATGGGGTTAATCTGATATGAACTACTCTTGATGAATTTATGCCAGGTCTTTGTGATCACTGCTTCCCTTTCTAAATGACTATAAAATAACCATTTAATAATCTGCTCTCTGATTGTACCAGTAGTAAAATGGAAGCTCACCAGCCTATACTTCAAAGATTCCATTCTATGTTCTTCTTTGGAAATGAAGGTATTTATTCTTCCTCAGTCCTATGGCACCTCACATATTCCATATTAATTTTTAAGAATCATTAGCAGCAGTTAAGCAATTTTATCTATCAGTTCTTTAGGTACCCTTAAATGTATTTCATCTGAACCTGGTCATTTGTACCCATCAGGGGCATTTAGGGGCTATTTTATTATCTCCTCACTGCCCTGGGACTTTAATTCCTATTTTGTCTTCTTTGCTCAATAGGAAGACCATTCTGCTAGATCGAGTAATGTGAAGCAAATGAGGAGTTGAGCAGTTCTGCCTTTTTTCTGTCATTTGTAGCCCATCACATCCACTCTGAGCAGCTGGCCTTACTAGATCATTGACTTGCCTACAATCAAGGTTTTAAAAAAAACTCAAATGTCTCATTTTATTGTTTTTAGCATCCATTATCGGTCTCCACCTGCTCTGACCTTTAGCACATTTGACACTGTTCTTATAGGACTGGGCTCCTGTGTTCCATTATATTCCTCTTCCATTACCTTCTCTTGCTTCTAAATTCTATACTTGTCTTCTTAAAATCTAAGTTGGTTGATGACTTCCCTTTGCATCCATATTAATCTCTTTAAATAGCTTCTCCTTTTCTTCCTCATCAGAATTTCATCTATGTTTGTGTCAGAATTTCACTCTTACGTGTTTGCACATGCCTCCTGTGCCAATTTCCCTCACAGAATTTTTAGGGGGTGGGGAAGAGAGACAACAGAACACCTACTATTTATTAAGCACCTACTATGTACCAGGCACCATACTAAGTGCTTTACAAATATTATCTCATTTGATCCTCACAGCTCTGGAAGTTATTAGATGCTATTATCTCCTATCCCCATTTTACAGTTGAGGAAACTGAGGCAAAAAGAGACCAAGTGACTTGCCCAAAGTCACATTAATAAATATGAGATTGGATTTGAACTTGAGTCTCCCTGACTCCAAGTCTAGCACTCTATGTACTATGTCACTTATGCCTTTTTGTCTTACCTATATTCTTTCCTTGAGTTCTCTGAAATCTCTCTCAAAATCTAGACTGTGAATGCTCCTCCTCTCCTTCTCTTACAATAAGTTCTAAGGAGGAATGATTCTTTCTTCTCAAAGTTCCCACTTGTGAATGAGTTATTTGCCACTTAGAGCAACTCTTCCCATGTTGACTTAGGAGCTGACCCCTTTGTCTTTGGTCAGAATCCAGTGCAAGTTAGCTAGTCCCTCCTTTGCTTTCTTAACCTATTACAGAATTATGTTATTATTAAGTCAAGACAAGAAAGTATTAACCGCCCCACTTATCTCATGCAAAACTCACAGCATCATCAATAGGTAATATTCATTAATAATAGCTGCCATATATGTACTCAGTACTTTTTAAGGTCTGCCGAATGTTTATACTTGTTTTCATTTGATCCTCACAACCATCCTGTGAGATAGAACCTTACGCGTCTTATCTCTTTTTTGCAGTTGAAGAAAGTAAAATTTCTAGAAATTAAGTGACTTGCCCAGGGCCAAGAATTTAGCAAGTAACAAAGCCTAGAATGGAACCCAAGCCTTCTGATTCTTAAATCGAGGTCTCTTTCCATGACACTATGCTGACTAGTTGAAAGCCCTGCCTGACTCTCAAAGGATGATTCAAAAAAGAAGAAATAATATTATCTTAGCTTTCAAGGAGTCTAATGGGAGAGAGAGAACACACACACACACACACACACACATATACGTACACACACACACAATCACATGCATGATCACATGCCCACACCTTGAGTATGCTTGCATGCCTATGAAAAATAAACAAGCATATTTATAGATATAAAAACGAATGTTAATAAGTACATAAATAAATGCTGAAGATCGTCTTGGCAAAGACGTTGATTTGATGGTGCGGGTTTCATCAGGGCAGCCTTCCCAGAGAATGTGAGCTTTCAAAGAAAGGTAAGAAAAAGCTTCTTGTTGGTAAATGACACCAAAAGCCCAACCCCTGGTTAAAGATCCCATTCCTAACAGTGAAGAGAGGAAGCTGACAATACTCTATACCTCCAAAGACAATCCCTAGATGTCACTTTCCCAAATTTATTTTAGCAATTTGGAATGAGACCTCCATTGAATCTCATGCTCTGAGCCACCCCTTTCCAAAGCTTATTTCAGCAGCTCCTCATCTTCTTCCTACCCCTTAGCTCATTGTATGAATTCATTAGCATATGACAGAAAACTGTTTTTAAAAAAAATGAGAGTTAAAATGAAGCTGAAGTGGGAAAAGTAATTATGGGTTGGTGATTAGAGATATCTCTGTGTTTCATTTGCTGGAAAGTATCTCTTGGGGCCTGGTTGGGTAGGTGATGGGTTATTGTGACCTAGGGTGATAAGGACTCTTATCAGGATGGAGGAAATAGGCTGGGCTGATAGAACAGAAGGACCAGAGAGAAGATTGTCGGGGAGGACAGGAAGGGGAGCAAATTACATTTCAGGGCTTCTCAGGTCTGGGAACCACACAGAGGATTGTGGAGAGATCTACCCTGAACACTTCTCATCCTTATGGAGGCTCAACATAGATTGTTTAGATGGCTGTTTGAAGTGTTGGGGGGAAAAAAGACTTAATCTTCAGTTCTGAGACTTATTTCTAAGATTTCCTTCTCCTTTATAGGATCCCTGAATACTCAGAAATTAGCCTGGCCTATATCCTCTTTCCCTATCCCCACCCACTCACCAAGGGAGCAGGGATATAATAATAAATAGAAGGGGGAGGAAGAAGAAAAGGAGGTGGTAGTAGTGGAGGAGAAGGAGGAAGAGAAAAAGGTGGTAGTGGAGGAGGAGAAAGACAAGGAGGTGGGGAAAAAGAAGAAAAGAAGAAAGAAAAAGAAAGAGAGAAAGAAAGAAAAAGAAAGAAAGAAAGAAAGAAAGAAAGAAAGAAAGAAAGAAAGAAAGAAAGAAAGAAAGAAAGAAAGAAAGAAAGAAAGGAAGGAAGGAAGGAAGGAAGGAAGGAAGGAAGGAAGGAAGGAAGGAAGGAAGGAAGGAAGGAAGAAAGAAAGAAAGAAAGAAAGAAAGAAAGAAAGAAAGAAAGAAAGAAAGAAAGAAAGAAAGAAAGAAAAGTTACATTTATAAAATGCTTTGAAGTTTACAAAATGCTTTCCTCATAACCTAGTAAAGTAAGTAATAACCATTCATAGTCACATATGTGATAGAAGCAGTATCTTCCAGGCTTAGTAGCTAAGGTTGAAACCCTTGATGGAGACTTTGCAGCCTTTTGGTTGCCTAAGTATGAAAGAGGCCAGCCAGTCAGTGCTCCTCAGCCTTGGGGGATGCCCCACTGCCTTTAGAATCACCCCACCTGAGACTGTATAAATTTCCATTTGGAGATGAGATAGTCAGTCAGACAATTAACTTCTATTAAACGCTTAATATTTTATTAAGCACCTATTGTGCCAGGCACTGTGCTGAAAGCTGAAGATACAAAGAAAGGTACAAGAACATCCCTGCTCCCAAGTAGCTCACAGTCCAAGGAGGGAAGTGACATGTACACAGTGATGAACAAATATGGCGTATAGGAGATAAATTGGAGATAATCAACAGAGGGAAGGCACTAGCATTAAGGAAGGTTGGGAAATGCTTCCTGGAGAAGGTGGGATTTTAGCTGGAACTTCACAGAAGGCAGGCAGTAGAGATGAGGAGAGACGGCATTAGCTATGGGGGAGAGATAGCCAGTAAAAATTCCAGGAATCAAGAGATGGAGTGTCTTAAGGTGGGGTGGGAGTAGCAGATGAGGACAGGTTATGAAGGGCCTTTAAAGGCAAACAGATTTTGTATTTGACCCTGGAAGTTGTACAGAATTGGTGGAGTTTAATTAGTGGTGGGGCAACATGGCCAAATCTGCACTTTAGGAAGATCACTTTGGCAGCTCAGTGGAGGATGAAGTGGAGTGGGGAGAAGCTTGAGGCAGGTAGACCCACCAGCAGCTGTTGCGATAGCCCAGGTGTGAGGAGCTGAGGGCCTGCACCAGTGGGGTGGCAGTGTCCGTTGTGAGAAGGGAGTATATATGAAAAATGTTGCAAAGGCAACTTTGATAGGACTTGGTAACTGATTGGATATGGGGGTGCAGGGGAGAGAAGATGTTGAGGATATCTAGGTTGTGAACCTGGGTGATGAGGAGGATAATGGTTCCCTCCACAGTAATAAGTAGGGGACTGTGTCTATGATTCAAGTCTTGTTTGCTGCTCTTCAGTTATTTCAATTGTGTCCCAATTCTTCATGACTCTATTAGAGGTTTTCTTGACTAAGGTACTGGAGTGATCTGCCATTTCCTTGTCTAGCTCCTTTTACAGATGAGGAAACTGAGGCAAACATAGTCAAATGACTGACCCAGGGTCAGCTAGTGTCTGAGGCCAGATTTGAACTCAGGAGGAGGAATCTTTGTGACTTCAGGCCCAGCGCTTTATGCATAATGCCACTGCCTCGATGCCCTAGATTAAAATCTTAGCATTCTGGATAAATGAAGAATCATGAACAACTTTTTTGCCTTTTAGGAAAAGCACAGACCCTGGTAAATATTGTTCTTGTCACAACTTACAATTGTAAGGTTTATAAAGCACTTTATATAGGCAATGCAAGTTTTATTATACCCATTTTTCAAATGAAGAATAGGCTCAGAATGGACTTCTACCCTGGTCAGATGACATCTGATGGATATTCAGTTCTGGACACCACGTTTTAGGAAGAACCCTGAGAAGCTGGAGCAAGCCCAGAAAAGCATGATCAGCATGGTTTGAGGCCTCCAAAGATTGTTTGGAGAAACTGAGGATGTTTAGCCTGGAGAAAAAGAAAAAGAAAAGATTTGGGGTGAGACAAAATAGCTTTGCTCAAATTTTTGAAAGTCTGCCTTGTGGTAGGGGGAATAGACCGGGGATGGGCTGGCAAACATTTAACAATTGCCTCCCCAAGAACTTGAGACACTTTTAAGATTAATCTGTAATATTAAAATTTTCTCCATCATTTTCTTAAGTCTAGACAATCAACAAAACAATAAACCAAGCCCCGATTTGTAGCATTTTACAAGGTACAAATGCTCACCTGAGAATTTAATTGAAAATTTATTTGAAAATTTAATAATTGCCTCCAACTCACCCCAGCATTGGAAGTATTCTACTTAACCATAGAGGGGAGAACTCACCAGGAGCAGTGGTAGAGGCAGATTTCTGCTCCATTTCAAGAAAAGCTTCCTAATGAGGAGAGCTGTCCAGACATAGAGTGAACTGGCTCAGGAGGGAAGGATTCCCCCTTCCCTGGAGGTCTTCCATTGAAGCTTAGGTGACCCAAGTATTCTCAGGCAGGTGTGCATTGGACTAGATTGGCCTGGGTGGTCAACCAATCAATGAATAAACATTTATTAAGCACCTGCTATGTTCCAGGCATTGTGCTAAGGGCTGAGGATACAAAAAGAGACCAGCAGTCCCTACTCTCAAGGAGATTACAATCTAATAGGGAAGATAATGTGCAAACAAATATGTACAAATAAACTAGATACTGGATAAATAGTTAATAATTAACAGAAGGAAGGCACTAAAATTAAGAAGGATTAGGAAAGGCTTCCTGTAAGAGATGAGATTTTAGTTGGGACTCAAAGGAAGCCAAGGAAGCCAGGAGGTGAAGATCAGAAAGAACAGCATTCCAGGTGTGGAGTTCAGCCAGTGAAAAAGCCCATGGGATCCAAATCTTTACTCTGTGGAGTAGGCAGAGCCAGGGGCATGCTTGTAAATGTTTGACAATCGGCTCTCCAGAAGGAAAAAAAACATATACTCGACATATTTTAAAATTCATTCTGTATTATTAACATTTTCTTAACTTTAATCACTTTCTAAAATCTAGACAATCAATAAAAGAGTAAATCAAGCCCTAATTTGTAGTCTTTGCCAATTTCCAAGGTATAAACACCACCCTGAAAAGTTCAAAATCAGTTCCAAGCAGGTAGGAGCTGGCTCCGGCACAGCCCTGGGTAGAGCCCCAGTTGTCTGAGGTATGGCAGGAGGCAATCCAGGACAGCCTGGCAGGCCAGGATTAGGCCTTGGGCAAAGGGGAGTCTGGGAAGGAAGTGATCGTCCTGGAGTAAAGGCTTCTGAGTTGTCCACAAAGACTGGACCAAATGATGTGTCTGGGGCCTTCCAACTCCAGCATCGTGTGACTTCCAATCTAGTGTTCTTTCTACTATACCTATACTTCCTTCTATGTACTCTAAGCTTCAGCCAGCCTGGACTACTCTCTGTCCTCTGAGTAAATGCTGTTTTCCCACTTTACTTCCCCTATTTCCTATGTTTGGAATGTCCTTCCTCCCTCTCATTATCTATTGAACCACCATCTTTTACATGTCTATAGCAATGCTACCTCCTCCGTGAAGCCATCTCTGATTTTAGTCAATCCTAATCTTTTCCCTTTCTTATAGTACTTTGTTTTTTACCACTCCTGACTAATTTATGATATGTTAGCTTATGTTTTAGTTACCTGGGTATGTGCTCTACTCCCCCTTCTAGACCATAAGCTCCATGAGAGCAAAAAATGGATATTGGCTAAACTAAGTATCCATCTGTAGTACCAAGCACAGTGTTCTTCACTGAACAGAGACTTAAAACATGTTTGTTCAGTTGAATTCCATTTGAGTCTGTGGGAGGAGGGCTTCCCTTTTCTATTCAGGATTACCATGCTCGAGGATTAACTCAGAATCTTTCTTGGTCTTCTACACACACACGCACACACACACACACACACACACACACACCCCAAAAGAATAAGAATCAGGAGCTTGGCACCACACTTCTGAAAGGTTGCCAACCCCAAAGCTATACAGATGTAAGTTATAATTACTACTGTGTGTGAATGTATGAGTGTGTCATAGACATTCTGATTGCTCATTGGCCTTTTCTGGCCACCTACACACACACACACACACACACACACACACACACACACATTCTGTCAGCAGCCTCATCTCCTAACAAGACAGACAGTTCCAGCTCCATCAATGGAAGTAGCCAAGGATTTAATGACAGAGTGCTCAGGCTTCCTGGGAGACCTACCAGGAGTGGACAATCAAGTGGAGAAAGAAGGAACCAGAATGTAGTTGATTAGCAGACTAGAGGCGACACTCCCCGACTGGCTGGCATGAGTCTGGATGAGTGTGAACATTGCTTAAATGCAGTGATTCTAATTACATTGGCTTGAGGTTGTGACTTGAGCTGGTCTGTTTTTCTTTCTGGGTACCTGTCCATTTTTTGATGTGTGTGTGTGTGTGAGAATGAATGGCATCCAAGAAAATTCCCTCTGCCGGTTGGTCTGGAGGTGCGTCACCATATGCTTGGCATATACTTAATTAACATAATGCAGCTGCACTCCCCTCCCTCTGTCTGTGTTATAGATTATACTCCTACCTCAGGCAGGAGGCCCAAAATTCATATTTATTAAAATAATTGCTTTTCAAACAAGGTGCTTAGAAGAATGAGCACCAGGCCAGGAAGTACAGTGTTTAGGACTAGTTGCTAAACCCTTCAGACTCATCGCTCAGGGTTCTGACCCAGCCTTGACCCTAGAACAGCCTTTCAGTTTGCCCAGGGTTTGGTTTGGTTTTGTTTTCTCTGGAAGGTCCACATGGCAGGAACCTGGAGTCGCTAGATAAGCTTTCCTGAGGCTCCCCTTGTCACCCCTCTGTGTGACTGGTGTCAGAACTGTCAGAACTGAAACTTTCTAAGCACCAGGAGGAGCTGGCCTGACACAGGCAGGACCCAGAGAATGGATGGAGCAGGCCTCGGCATCAGAAGGGAGAAGAGGCCAAAGAAGCAGATTGTTAACATCAAGAAAGCCCAGTAATGATCGACAACAAGTCAGTGTTCAGACAGGCAGGATGAGAATGCAGCCAGGAGTAAGGGTTGCAGGACAGGTCTTGGGGCAGCTACGTGGCACGATGGATAGAGCACCGGCCCTGAAGTCATGAGGACCTGAGTTCAAATCCGGCCTCAGACCAAACACTTGACACTTACTAGCTGTGTGACCCTGGGCAAGTCACTTAACCCCAATTGCCAAAAAAAAAAAAAAAGGACAGGTCTGTAGACTCTAGGATGCCTGGGAAGAGCAGAAAAGCACTCTAAATCTCCAAGGAATTGGACTAAAAGTTCAGCCATTGGGCAAATACTATAGGGACCCAGTTTGTAGGATCATGGAATTTAGAGCTAGAAGGAACTTCAAAGGTCATCTAGTCCAACCCCCTTCATTTACCAGAGACCCAGAAAAAATAAAGTGATTGATCCATAATCACCTGTTGAGTGAGTGTTGGAGTCAGGATTTGAACCCAGGCCCTCTGAGAATTCCTGTGCTTCCTCCCCTAGAAGGAGGCAGTTGGGCAAAGCAGCAAAAGCACAGAACTTTGGAATCAGAAGACCTGCGTTCAAGTCTTGCTAAATAAGAGACAGTGAACAAGTCACTTAACCATCTTGACTATCAATTTCCTCATTTTCTAAGAGACACTGTGGCATTAATGCACAGAAGGCCAAGCTTGAAAGCAATAGGATCTAGGTTCATATCTTGCCTCTCTGAAACATATCAACTACAAATCTCCCCTCTGTCCTCCAGGCAGCTGCCAAAGTGACGTACCTAGAGGCACACAGCAAATACTTCATAAATGGTTGTTGATACCTTGAATGGCCAAGGAATAAATCACTTAACCTCTCGTTGCTCTAACAACCTCTAAAGAGAATAATTGGAGAGAAGACAATAAGCATTCATTAAGCACCTACTATGTGCCAGGCAGGCCAGCTAGGTTGCCCAGCGGAGAAAGTGCTGGGCCTGGAGGCAGAAACTCATCTTTATGAGTTCAACTCTGGACTCAGACACTTGCTAGCTGTGTGACCCTGGGCAAGTCACTTCACCCTGTTTGCCTCAGTTTCCTCATCTGTAAAATAGCTGGAGAAGGCAGTGGCAAACCACTCCAGAACCTTTGCCAAGAAAACTCCAAATTTAGTCACAAAGAATTGGTCACTACTGAAAACAGCATGTGCCAGGCACTGTGCTAAGCACATGACCATTATTATCTTGTTTGATCCTCACAACAACCCTGTGTATATTTATTATCCCCATTTTACAGTTGAGGAAACTGACACAAACAGCAGTAAAATAACTTGCCCAGAGTCACACAGCTAGTAAGTACATGGTAAGCACATAATAAACACCCAAGGTCACACAAGCAGTGTATGTCAGAGATGAAACTTGAATCCTGGTTTTCCTGATTTCAAGGCCAGCTCTATCTACTCTGCCATGATGTCTTTCCATAAAGCACTACATAAGTGAGTGTGGTTGCTATTGTTATTAATTTAGGTAATTTATTAATTACCAGCAGGAGCTTTATTACAGACAATGAGAAGATAGCTCAGCTGCTGGAACGGGGACCCAAGGTCAGAGTGGTTCCAGCAGCAAGGATAATCGATGACACTGAGATACAGAGTTATAGACCTTCAGGGCCCTTATACTTTATATTTTCTCACACTTAGGAGAAGTTGGGACCTAGAGACTGGATCCTTAAGAGTCATTAGATGAGGATACTCAGTCTCACCAGGCAGAGAGACAAAAAAGTAGGTGGCAAGAAGTGTACCAGAAATGAGATGCCCAAAAACCTTGCCACCTCTATTTCAGGGTTTTCATATAGTTTTGAGTCTTCTATTGATTCCAGAAAGAGCTGAATGGAGGAGAGAGAGCTGGATTTGGAGATCTGGGTTCAAATCCCTCTTTGGACCTCACTGGTTGTATGACCCTACTGAAGTCACAGGATCACAGATTTTGAGCCAGAAAGGTCCTTAGAGACTGTCTCACCCAGCCCTCTCATTTTTGCAGATGAGGAAACTGAGACCCAAATCAGAGAAGTGACTTACCCAGGGTTAAATTGCTTAGTGTCAGGGGCAGCAAGGTGGTGCAGTGGACAGAGCATGGGCCATAGAGTCAGGAGGATCTGAGTTCAAATCGTGCCTCCGACACTAGCTGTGTGACCTGGGCAAGTCACTTAATGCTGATTGCCTTCAAATGAATGAATGGATAGATAGGTAGATAGGTAGATAGATGATAGATAGATAGATAGATAGATAGATAGATAGATAGATAGATAGATAGACAGACAGATAAAATTGCTAGTTTCAGGGGCAGAGAGGTGATATAATGGATAGAGCATGGGTCCTGGAGTCAGGAGGACCTGAGATTACATGCGGCCTCAGACATTCACTAGTTTTGTGACCCTGGGCAAGTCACTTAACCCCAACTGCCAATAAATAAATAAACAAACAAACAAATAAATAAAGTTGCTAGTGTCAGAGTTAGGACTTGAAACCCTGCTCTTCCTGAACCCAGGTTAGATGCCTTATCCACTATCTCAAGCTGCTGGTGACATCATCTAACCCCTCTGAATCTCAGGCAACTCTCCAAGACCACAAATTATAGACAGTTTTGATCTGTGTCTGGTAGAGAGAATTCACGCATTGATGGATGCTCATTGAATTGGAAAGACTCAATGAAATCACTGGTCCCACAACTGAGTTCTGGTGGTAATGCAGTCACAGACAATATTGAGCACAACATCGTGAGGATGGATGCATGCATGCTCTTACTAGCACTTGGCACCCTGCCCTCCTGTCTCCATGCTTTTAGCCAGGTTCAATCCTGTGCCTGGAATGGACTCCCTCCTTCCCTTACCTCTTACTAGCCCTAGTTGTGTTCAAAGCTTGGTTCATGTGCCATTACCTCCCCTAAAGAAGACTGAAAGGCTAGTTCCTGCCCTCTTTGTGCTTAAACAATAATTCATATATTTATCTCTTTACGTGTCATATTCTCCCACAGAATGTAAGTCCCTTGAGGACAGGTCCTGCTTTTCATGTTGACTTTGTATCCCCAGTGCCTGGAAAATTGTTGTTGTTCAACCATTTTTCAGTTGTGTCCGATCCTTTGTGACCCACTTGGGGTTCTCTTGGCAAAGATACTGAAGTGGTTTGCCATTTCCTTCTCCAGCTCATTTTACAGATAAGGAAACTGAGGTGGAGTGAAGTGACTTACCCAAAGTCACACACCTAGTAAGTGCCTGAGGCCAGAATTGAACTCATAAAACAAGTCTTCCTGACTCCAGGCTCTATCCACTGTACCACCTAGTTGGAAAATAGTAGACACCTAATAAATACTTATTAGATTGGAGGGATAAGGGTGAAGGGATATTGATAACATTTTGTCAGGTGCACAGCTACTGAACACGTAGTGTGCAGGTATTCTGGATGAAGCAGGGAAGCAGTGAAACCCATTGGAAAGAGAAACGACTCTGGAGTAAGAGGACCTGAATTTGAATCCTGCCACTGATATTTGCCACCTGCGGTGAACAGGTCCTGTTAACCCACTTTCTCTTACTTTCCTCATCTGTAAAAGGAAAGGGTTAAATTAGGTGGCCTCTGAGTTCCTTTCCAACTCTAAATTGAAGATTCTGAATGACAGAGTATCCCTGCCTTTACTTCCCTTCCAGCCTCACCGAGAGATGAGGCGCACGTTCAACAATTAAGAGATTCACCCAACCCTTATTGAGTCCTTGATACCTGCAGAGCCCGTGGCATGGTGGATAGACAGCTAACACAAAATAAACAAAAAGGAACTGGCTTCAGCTTCTGTCCCCGTGACACATACTGGCCAGGTGACCCTGGACTTAACCTTTTAGCACCCCAGGCAACTCCGTTTCCTTCCCTGAGAGTTCCATCAAAAGTGAAATCATAGGTCCAGTCCCTGACCCTGGGTGCAGGGCACAAGGAAAGGTAAATAATGATAGAAGACAACAGTCATGAAAAGTACTTTGTGGATGCCCACTTGGTGGTATAGTCAAGGTACATCACCTGGGCACGTGGTAAGTTTGCTCAGATCCAAGAACTGGTCACTTTGTTGTTTGTTTCTTATTTTTAAATGAATAATTGGCAGCAATTTTTTTTTCTTGGGGCTCCCCCCCGCCCCGGCCCTTAACCCCAGGCTGTACTGACTTCTGGGGGCAGCTCATGTGGACTCAGGTCATTTAGCTTTAGCCTAAAGAAGTAAACGTCTTCCCAGTAAACCCTACAGAGCTATCAGATGTCAGATGTTCCCTCTCTAGGTATAGATCATGGAGAGCTGGTTGGAGGGCATTTCTGGGTGCAAGTGCTCGTGAGGCTCCTGGGGAAAGAGATGGGGAAAGAACTGTAGGCGGGTCGCCACGATCATTGACCGCCCCCCCCATCCTACCCCCGGCCATGGCTCCAGCGTCAAGCTCCAGATACAGGGTCTTCCTCAACAAGCAGCTTCCCTCCCTCATTTCTAGAAATGACCACATCGCAGGGAGGGGGTGCTGGAGGGAGCTGTGTGTAGGGCTGTTTAGCCACTGATGAAGTTGCTATTCTTAGCACCGAAGCAATTTGTGCTTCTCTAATCAGGGAGCAGGGAGCAGGCCAGCTGGGATTGCAGGAGAATTCAAGATTCCGGGAGGGGCTTGGGAGGACAAGGGCTGGCATTCTTCAGTTCCTGAGAAGCAAAGGCTTAGGGAGGCGTGGTGAAAGCCCACTGGTCTCCATTCCTGGAGAGGACTGGGCAGGGGCAGATGGACTGATACTGCAGCAGGGAGGGGGCCAGGTTTCATGGCAGGAATAACGAGAGAGAAGTAGGTGTTATGAGACTCGGTTATAGGTTATGGAGGTAGAATCTTAGGAGCAGAAGCCCCTGGGTTGGGCTGGGTGTTCTCCTAGCAAGGGCTTAAGCAATGAGAGTATGAGTCAGGTTAGGGAAGGCAGGACGGAGAGACTCAGGCAGATGGAGACATAGGATGAGGCAAAAGACAGAAGCTGGTGTAAGCTCCTTGAGGGCAGCAACCGTCTTTTGCCTCTTTTTGTGTATCTCTGACGCTTAACATAGTGCCTGGTACATAGAAGTTCAGTCATTTTTCAGCTGTGTCCAACTCTTGGTGACCCCTTTTGGGGTTTCTTGACAAAGATACTGTAGTGGTGTGCCATTTCCTTCTCCAGATCATTTTACAGATGAGTAAACTGAGGCAAACCAGGTTAAGTGACTTGCCCAGGGTCACACAGCTAATAAGTGTCTGAGGCCAGATTTGAACTGAGGAAGATAAGTCTTCCTGACTCCAGGCCTGGCATTCTATCCACTGTGCCACCTAGCTACCCATGGCACATAGTAAGTGCTTAATAAATGTTTATTGATTGATTGATATGAAAGTAAGTGCAAAGACAATGTAGGATTCATACAGGTAAACACAGAGACATGAATCTTGAGATAGGTGTGACCTTAAGAGATCAGTCTGGCTTGAGAGAAGAGTATTAGCAAGTGGTCCAAACTGAATCTAAGACCCAGAGTGTCTACTGAGAAGCAGCATTATGCCAGGAGGAGAGGACGAGCCTTGGATTTGGAAAACCTTGGTTGAAATTGAAGCGCTCTCTCTCTCTCTCTCTCTCTCTCTCTCTCTCTCTCTCTCTCTCTCTCTCACACACACACACACACACACACACACACACACACACACACATTGTGTGATTTTATCTGGCAGAAAGTCACAAAAACCATGCTGAACCTTGGTTTCCACATCTGTAAAATGGGTTGTCTCACAGGATCATAGACTTAGTATTGGAAAGTTGACATTGGAGGCCATATAGTCCACCCTCTCTCATTTACAGATGAGAAGCTGAGATACAAGTAAAGCAACCTGCCCAAGATCCCACAGGCAGTGACAGAGTTGGTATTTGAACAAAGGTCACATTGACATCAAATCCAATCATGTTTCCACAGCATCCTGCTGCTTCTGTGCCTACTTTACAAAGTCTGAAAGGCAGTATGGAGTAATGGATAGAGCGCTGGACTTGGTGTTAGGAAGACTTGAATTCAGATCCTTGGACACTCACTAGCTGTGTGATCCCTGCCATACTCACAGGTCACTTAACCTCCATAAGGTTTAATTAATAATAATTAATAAATTGTTATTTATTATATATCATTATATATTATAATAATGATATATAATAAATAATATTCTGTGTAATAATTATATAATATATTATAATAATATAATATTATATGTTATTATATATTAATAAATTAATGAAATGAGGGAGGTATTCCAATGGCCTCTAAGATTTCTTCCAGCTCTAAATCTATGATGCCATGATTGTTGTAACAAGAATCCAGTGAGGTGCCCTCTGGAGGGCCTGGGAGACCAGGGGAGTTCTCACTAGGGATGCCCACTGGCATTGTGGGAAGCTTGGAGATACAACCCCAAGCTAGGTCTTCCTAGCCCCAGCCTTGTCTCTGCCTCTCCACATGCCTGAGTTTTGAGTCCACGCTTCTCTCTGTTCTGCCTGGCACCTCATCAGAACCAGCAGCTTACCAAATTGAAGTCTTATGCCATGTTCAAGCAGCACCAAGTTTGGCCTCAGCCATCCAAGGGAAGGGGGAAAAAATAAATGTTGAGAGTTGTTGAGGATTTTTTTTTCAATGGTGTAGCAGACACCCAACTGTGCGGAGGTTTGCTGGGTCTAGACTGTATTCGAGCCCAATCGATAAGGCTTTAACTTCCCAGGGATGAACCTGAGAAAGAGGAGCTTTTGTTTGAAATCTGCTGCCCTCTACCTCACTTTTGCCTATTGGTTGCCAGGTCCTGTCTATCCCATTCATTCAATAAGTTCTGTTGATTTCAATTAGTTACCAGGTCCTGTTGATTGCACTCCCATAGATTATCTTCCATGCTATCTACTCCCTCCCTCCCACCCCAATTCACCCCCAGCCACTACCATGATCCAGGCATTCATGTCACCCACCTGTACTATAGCCCCTCCATTCACCATCTCCCTGCTCCAGTCTCTCCATTATATTGTGGCTAGACTCCTCTTTCTTTTGCATAGATCTACGAACTCAGAAGTCTTTTGTGATTTGTTTATTGTCCACTTCTTTAGGCTGGCATTGAAAGTCCTCCACCATCTGGTACCACCCTCCTTCCTAACCTTACTTATTACTTTCCTGCTAGCACATTAGGCCACTTTGTATTTCACCATCTCCATGTCTTTGCTCCCATTATTCCCTATGTTTGGAATATCCTCTATCCCTTATTGATTCAGGCTAAACAATTGGACTCCAGGAAGGCTCCCAGCACCACCACTAGTAATGACTTCCCCCTTGCATTTCACAAAATGATAGCACCAACAATAATAATAATGATAATTACTATTATCATTATAATAGCAAACATTTATATAATCCCCTAAGGTGTGCAAAAACCTCTTTGCATGTTTTTTATCCTCACAACAACTCTGTAAAGTAGAGAGGAAGAGAACAAGTATTTATTAAGCACTTACTGTATGCCAATACACTTTACAAATGTGATCTCGTTTAATCCCCACAACAGCCCTGGTAGGTGTTTACAGTTGAGGAAATGAGGTTGATAGATGGTAAGGGACTGGCCCAGGGTGTGGGTAAGTGACTTCTGAAGCCAACCAAATCCAGAGTTTCCTCGTTGTCTAAATCAAAAGGAATTCAGAGTTTAGTTTAATCAGACTAGGTCCAAGCGAGACATCCATGAGTTGGCTCAGAGGTAGTTCTCCCATTACCCACTTTTGTTCCAAAATTGAGATAAAGGTGGGAAGATGTAAGACTCTTAGGCAGAGGTGAAAAAGTGTAGCAAGAAGAGCCCAGGCCATAGGCCATTGGTCAAGGAAGGCCTCACTGCTTTGAAGTTGGAGGAGTCCCAGGCTTGAGGGCCAGAGTCTCAAGATGCTTAATTAATGAAAAAAGTGGGGAGGGGGAGAAAAAGGAGGAGGCATTCAGGGTATCAGCAAACTTGGAAAGAAGGTAAAGTTTTTAAGGTTTGCTGCAAAGGGAAGGATAGGAAAGTGAGCTCCATCTAGTAACTACCAGATCACTCCTTTCTCCAAGCTCAAAGAGGGTTTCAGGTGCCATCCAAGCATACCTCCTCTTGGTCTCCATAAATGAGACTGTGTGCTGAAGAGTCTTTCTCAGGTGCCTTGGTGGTCCTTAGGAGGAAGTGGCCCCAAAAAGAAAAAGAACAGAATGTCAGAATATCTCCAGTGTCTGCCCTCCCACCCCAGCCCTTTACACCAATTATTAGCTCCCCTCATCATTGTGTCCTCAATTCATTCAGTTAATCAGCAGATATTCAGTGAGTGCTGGTCATGAGTGGTTTATATACTAGGGTAAATGAGACATGACCCCTGACCCCAAGGCCCCAGAGGGAATAAATAAGAGCCGTAGGTAGAAATTACAAAAAGGCAAATTTAGTCTTTGACCTATTCAAAAGCGAAGTGGACTGCTTCAGGAGGTGGAGGGGTCATCTTCTCATGAGGCCGGATGAACACAGTAACATTGCAGAAGGGATTCTTGCTCAGGTGTTTAGAGACCTCTGAAATCGCCTTCCAGTTCTGAGATTATATGATTCTGTGTGTTTATAGCCCAACTGGGGGAGAGAAGACATTCAGCCATTAGAACGAAACCAATCAACAAGCAATTATTCAGAGCTGGGGATGAAAAGAAAGGTAAAAAGAGTCCCTGCCCGCAAGGAGTTTACATTCTAATAGGTAATACAAAACATATAGACAGAGAAGTATCCTTCAAGTGGGAGGGCACTGGAGGCTGGGGGGATCAAGAAAGGCTTCCTGGAGGAGTTGACTCTTGAGATGAGTCTTATAGAAAGTCAGGACTCTAGGAGGCAAAGATGAGGAGCACTCCAGGAATGGAGGTAGTACAAAAGATATGAGGCTTCACTTGTGAGGAATAAAAAATGGGAAGTATGAACGGATCGTAGGGAGTAAGGAGGGGAGTAACGTGTCAAAAGATTAGAAAGGTAAAAAAGAGCTGGATTGTGAACAGGGAGCCATTGGAGCTTATGGAGCGAAGGAATGACTGACTCTTTAGGAAAATCACTTTGGCATCTGTGGAGGGTGGATTGGAGGGGGGAGAGACTTGAGGCAGGGGACGAAATTACAAGGCACTACAAAGGAGGGGCCAAATAACTGGTTCAGAAACCAATCCAACCTTCTAGAAAAAGCCTTTCCCAGGCTTCTTCAATCTTAGTGCCTTCTCTCTGAGACTACCTCCAATCTATCTTGTGTGTGTGTGTGTGTGTGTGTTGTGTGTGTGTGTGTGTGTGTATATATTTATATATATCTTGTTGTTTGTATGTTGTCTCCACCATTAGACTCTAAGCTCCTTGAGGGAAGGGACTGTCTTTTGCCTCCTTTGTATCTCCAGTGATTAGCCTAGGCACATAGTAGGTGCTTCACAAATGCTAGTTGGCCAACGAGCAGTGTTATAGAGGTTCAAAGGAGGGAGACATCACTGTGGGCTGGGGTGATGGGAAGGTTGTAGGGAGGCAGGAGGAGCTCTGAACCTTAAAAGATCTGAATGGTGGAAAAGTATTCCATGTAGGTGGGGTGAGCAAGAATGAACAAAAGCTTGGAGGTGAGAATAATTGTTGTTTATTGGTTTGTTTATTGTTTTTCGAAAGTCTAGCTTGCCTGGACAATTCACATAAAAGACTAGTGAAGAGATAAGGTTGGAGATGTGTGTGTGTGTGTGTGTGTGTGTGTGTGTGTGTGAGTTTGTATAGTTTAATGGCAATTTATGGACAGAGGGCAGTAGGCATTAGACAAAGATTTAATCAAGGAGGGGGGGTTGGTGGCAGAAAGGTATAACAAAAGTAGCAAGAACCCAGGTATTCATCCATTGATTCATTCAATAGATACTTGTGAAAACACCTAGTATATGCAGAACTCTGTACCATTAACCAAAGCATCCAGGGTTCAGGAACAGGACTCCCTCCAGTCCTAAGCACAGAGCCACAGGACCCCAATTATGGGGTATCAAGCAAGAGCTTTGTCACAAAAAGCAAGGCAAAGAACAGTTTCTGGAAACAGGGAATGAGGTCAGAGTAGGTCCACAGCTAAGCTGTGGAGTGCTTCATTCTGTTCCCTGAGGCTTGGGCAAGGGGGAGTTAAGTGGTTTTTCTCACTGAGTTTTTAGGCCAGAGACCCAGGCTGATCATTATAGAGGAGACACTGAAAATCACACAGGGCAGGCCCTGCCCTCTTAAAGAAATCAAGTGAGATGGCCCCATTGACCCACACACACATGGTAGGTGGCATAGTAGATAGAGTTGGACACATCGTCAGAAAGAACTGAGTTAAAATCCTGCTTCAGATGCTTACTTTCTATGTAACCCTGCGCAAGCCACTTTACCTCTGTCTACCTCAGGTTCCATATCTGTAAAATGGGGATAGTATAACACCTCCCTCATGGGGTTGTCTCAAATGAGACAATATATAAATGTGCTTCAGAAACTTGAAAGGCCACCTACCCATGGTGATGATGGTAAAAATGATAATGATGACAATAATGATATGCAGACCTCTGGGCTACAGAGACAGGAAGAAAGGAGAGGAAAAAGGAAAGGATGGTTAGATTGGGGAAGACTGGGAAAATGTCTGTGCAAAACCTCTTGGCTAGGACAAGTAGGGCAGCTGCTCAGTTCTGTTCCAATCAGTATGGAGAAAGTTGGGTCCCTCTTTCCTTAGCCAACTTCCACACCCAGCTTTCTCCTCTAGCAACTTCCCAGAGATCCCGCTGGCTCTTTCCAGATGCAACAAGAAGCACCCACGACTCTTCTGTTCTTTTCATGCTCTGATCCCCAACTGCTGTGAACAATTAAGCCCACGAAGGCCATTAGCACTGAAGGGCTTATATTGATTAGGAACAATTATATTTACTCTTTGGCAGTATAAGGCCTGGTGAGGAATATTTCTGGTTAATCACTCCTTAGTCACAAGAATTGGATCTCCTCATCGGCTCCCATGGGGCTATTGTCTAATACCCTAACTGCTAAAGGCTCAGTCCACTCTGGGCCCTGCAAACAGCCAAAGGAGTCTGACCTCCTGCCCTCTTACGGCTTCCATTTTTTGAAGGAAACATGGAAACGGTACCAGTAGATGGTTGTGTTATTTCTGTATTATCCTGGATAAGAGCCATTCTTGAACCCTAAGCCCCCTTC
This sequence comes from Phascolarctos cinereus, assembly GCF_003287225.1. Classification (NCBI taxonomy): domain Eukaryota; kingdom Metazoa; phylum Chordata; class Mammalia; order Diprotodontia; family Phascolarctidae; genus Phascolarctos; species Phascolarctos cinereus. The sequence goes on from NW_027555958.1 coordinate 56,300,036, forward strand.
CTCCCCGGTGCTTCCTCTAATGGCAGCCCCTTGGCCATTCCAGATGGGAGCCATAGAAAGAGAGGGCCTTCATTCCGTTGCACTGTAGTTCATGTGAGGCCCTTGGTGATTTTACTTCCTTCTCCTTCTCTTTCCCTCATAAAAAGAAGAAAACAAACACATAAAAAAAATATAAATTCTAGACAGAAAAGATACACCCAGGCATTTCTTCTTCCTGTTGTGCTCCCAAACTGGCAGATTCTTGCATTCACCACCCAGGATCCTTTATCTGAGCCTCCCCCTCTCCCCCCAGCCCCACCTTTCTGTCTCCTTTGAAATCCTGGCATCTTCTTTTTCTTGGAATGGTTATCAAGGACATTGGGGGTGAAGTTGAGGGAGAAGGGGACATCAACGTAACTTCCAAGACAAGAGGAAGATGGGGAGACCACACATTACATCCCCCCTCTCTCCCCCTACAGCACACACACACACACACACACACACACACACACACGCACACACACACACGCGCACACACACACATACACACATGCGCGCACACACACACATGCACACACACACAGACACACGCACGCACACACACACACATGCACACACATGCACGCGTGCACACACACACATGCACACACACACATACACACACACACACACACACACACACATACACACACACACACACACCCTGTCCCCACTGCTATGTGACTTGAAAATTATCTCTTTATATTTAGCTTTAACAATGGGGGGGGGGTATTCTGTGATTTTAATTAACATTGTAAAATGGAGCTAAAACAGTAATTACAACCCAGAGTACTAGTGTACAGTAGGTAGTTTTGGGGGAATGGGGAGGCCCTGAGTTTGAGGGGAATGTTCTATTTGCAAACAGAACTCCCATTCTGCAGCAGTCCCCCATATCTTCATTAACTTTTCTCCCAACCCCCGCTCTGGTCCCTGAGCTGCAGATGGCTTGAGCAGAGCCCTGAGACACAAGGGAGAAAGGGCCTTATTCAAAGCCTCTTAATGGCATCAAAAAGGGCAGGATGAAATAAAATGCCGATAAAGGAAAAGAAAAAGCCCAGCTTCTCCCAAACGGCCTCTGGGGCTCCTGTCAGGGGAGCAGAGACAGACGAGTTTTATTTTTAACCCAGGAGGAAATATTTACTTTCCTAGCAGGCCTTGAGCTGTGTCCCATTTTCCAAGTGAACAGAGAGCTTGGGGTCCAGGCCATATGGTCTGTACCAGAGGCAACGGCCAGTCCTGGCCTCCTCCTGCTGCTGCTGCTGCCATTAAAAAATCAAGGGAATGTGAGTGTTCACCACATCCACATTTTCCTAATGGAAGTTCATTGGGCTATAGCCTTTGCTAACTCAAGCAGGCCATAAATACATCTGAAAGACCACACACGGTCAACCCAGGGCTTTCTCCCATAAACCAACTCCTAGGAACCAGGTATAAGTGAACCATGACCCATTTCAGTTCAGAAAACACTTCTTCAATGCCTATTGTGTGTAGGGCATGGTGCCAGGTGCCAGGGATACAAAGCCCCCAAAACCTAGAACAGTCTCTGCCATCCAGAAGCTTCCATCCTATTCTCAAACTTTCAAAGGTGAAGTTTTTATGCCCAGCAGGACCTGAAACGAAGGATCTGGCTCCTAGCTGAATCATCTTCCTTCTTATCCCCTGAGCAAAGGACTTCGGATAACTTGGGACCAGTGTGACATGAAGGGAAATAGAGGCTAGGAGGCCTTCCTTCCCATCACCGTGGTCTGGAGTGACCAGCTACCTTCTAGCAAACGGTGCTTATGACAAAACAGGACAGAGCAACCCCCAAATAGCAGCCTCTCCATTCCGCTGAGCTAGAGCAGTTGGGCTGTTAGGTGGGCCTAAACTTTCTGTTGCCCCCATCCAGGAGCTTCAGAAGTCCTGATTTCCAGCCCTTTTCCCACTTTCTCTTCTTTGGTTGGAGCCCCACTCCCATCCTTACCCCTACACATGTGCATCCCCTCTCTTTTGCTCCCTGGAACACCCAGTCGTTTGAGTCGATAACTAAACTACAAGAGAATATGTCTCACATCTCCTCTAACACCTTCCTTCTCTGGATGAACAAACAGGTCCTGAGAGGCTATCAGCAGTCATCAGATTGTTTTCACGTATTTCCTAATCTTCTGCCCCTCCTTGGTGTTCAGTTGCATCTGACTGTTCATGACCCTGTGGACCATAGCACATCGATGCTGTCCATGGGGTGATAAAAGACACTGACATGACTTGCGGCTTCCTTCTTCAGTGGATCAAGAAAAACAGGTTAAGTGCCTTGGCCAGGGTCATACTGCTTGCTAGCAAATGTCTGAGGCTGAATTTGAACACAGGTCTTTTGGACTCCAGGCCCAGTGCTCCATCCACTGGGCCACCTAGCTGCCCCTCCTACGGCCTGGTAATTTTTCATACAGTAAGCACATCATAAATGCTACTTGAATGAGTGAATATATATAAATACACAAATGACAGGAGGCTTTTGGGTAGAAATACCCATCTTCTTTACTGGGAATGGTTGTTAAAGTTGATGAAACCATAATACCCTAAATATAGCCTAATACAATTTAAGCACCCTATACTTTAAAAAAAAATTTAATATACTTTTGTTGATTTCATTAAATATTTGCCAATTACATTTTTAAAGTTTTTTTTAACATTCCTTTTTTTTTAGTTCCAAATCCTCTCCCTCCCACCCTTGAGAAGGCAAGCAGTGTGATATTGATTATATAAGTGAAGTCTTGCAAAACATATTTCCATATTAGCCATGTTAAGGGAGAAAAAGTACACAGAAATAAAAATAAAGAAAGTTTAAAAAAAAGTAGGCTTCAGTCTGCATTTAGAGTTCATGGGTTCTTTCTTTTGAGGTATATAGAATTTTTCATCATGGCACCCTACGAGGGCTTTCATTTTGACCTAGAAGAAGGGCTGGAGGTTTCCTTTTTTCTCCTTCTCTATAGCTTCTTTGCTTTTCACACAATTTTTGAAAGATTAAAACCTTAAATTGCTCCTTTATCTTTAACCTTTCTATGACTCAGTTTTATCCTCTATAAAGTGGGAGTGGTAACTTTGTTTTATCTACTTCATAGAATTTTGTGGGGGAGCGCTTTGTAATCAGCTGAATTTATTAAGCTATTACTACATGCCAGGTACTACTCTTAGCATCAGGATTACAAAGTCAAAAGTTAGTCAATCCCTACCCTCCTAGAGTTTACATCTTATGGGAGAAGGAAGGAAGGAAGGAAGGAAGGAAGGAAGGAAGGAAGGAAGGAAGGAAGGAAGGAAGGAAGGAAGGAAGGAAGGAAGGAAGGAAGGAAGGAAGGAAGGAAGGAGGAAGGAAGGAGGAAGGAAGGGAGGGAGGAAGGGAGGGAGGGAGGGAGGGAGGGAGGGAGGGAGGGAGGGAGGGAAAGAGGGAGGGAGGGAAAGAGGGAAGGGAGGAAGAGAAAGAAGGAGAGAGGGAGGGGGTAGGGAAGCACTGTGCTAAGCATTTTACAAATATGATCTCATTTGATCCTCACAACAGCCAAGTTCTAAATTCACATTTTACAGTTGAGGAAACAGAGGCAGAGAGAAGTTAAGTGGCTTGGCCAGGGTCACACCTAATAAGTTTCTGAGGTCAGATGTGAACTTGGGTCTTTCTGACTCCAGACCCTGTGCTCTATTCTCTTGTGACCAGTTACCTCAATCAATATGCAAATAAAAGTATACAGTATACAAACAAAGTACAAGGTGATTTGTGGAGGGAGGGCACTGGAAGTAAGTAATGAATAAGCTAGAAATGTCAAGCAGAGGATGATGACGGTAATGAAGAATCTTGAGTTCATGCCATATGAGGATCAGTTGGAAGACTACAGGATCTAAGATGTTGAGCTGGAAGGGACCTTTGAAGGCTCCTAAGCAAATTCCTTCATTTTACAGATAAGGAACTGAGGAATTGAGAGATGTTTAGCCTGGAGAAGACCTTGGAGGGACATGATGGCTACCTTTAAGTATTTGATTGAAATCTGGATGGATGTCATAGTTGGCAGGGCATGCCTAGCTTTTCCTATCTTAGGTCCTGATATGTGTATGGAAGTAAGAATCACCCTCCCACCCCTACCCCTACCCCCACCCCTATCAATGCCAATTTCCTGACTGTACTGAAGGAGGGCAGGGGGTCATCTGCCTAAGAGGGGTCACAGGGGATAGATAGGTAGTGTGGACAGCTGGGACCTGTCCTGAGTCCTAGCGCTGACTCACAGCCCTGATGAGCCTTCCAGTACCCTTGGCCAGCAGTGCCATACAAAAATCCCAACTGCCCTGAGAAAACCCAGCTGATCCAAAGTTAGACTGGATTCAGGACAACTGGATCCACTCCTTGACAGCATTTGGGACCATAACCAAAGGATATAATGCTCCTCAGGTGCCTTGCTTTCCAGCTGCCCTGCCTCCCTCCAGGACATCACAAAGATCAATTAAGCACCAAAACCATGTCCAGCAGGAGACAAGCCCCAAAGTGCTACAGATGGGTCACCAAGCTTATTACACACCCACAGATAATGGAAAATTGTCTATGGTGACAAAATGGGGCAAATTATTGCACACTCGCCCCCATAGCTCATAATTCTCTTCCACATTCTGATAGTAGGACTAGCCTTGCCAAGGCAATCTTTTTGGCCCCCTATTCTTTTTATTCCCTACTGAAATTGAGCACTGAACAAGCCATTACAAGACCTGAAACTTTAAAATGAAATGAAGGCTTAAGCTGCAATTTGAAGCAAAGGAAGAAAAATACTTATAGGAGACAATCGGTGAGACACAGAAATATCATTCGCTGATAAATAGCAAACATTTAAATTGTCTGCTCTGTGTAAGTTACAATACTGGGTGCTGGGGCTATGCATTCAATTCAATTAGCCCTTATTAAGCTCCTAATAAATTCAGGTCATTGTACTCAAAGCCAGAGGTACAAAAATGAAAAATAATATTTAGCCCCTGCCTTCAAAAGGCTTCTGATTGAAAAGGAGGATACTTATCTCAGAAATAAGGAGACACCTGCCACGGTCAGACTGCATCTGTAGAACTGGGTTGAGTTCTGAGCTCTGACATTTAAGAGACCTTATTAAACTGGAAAGCATCCAGAGTAGCAAAAGACCTTGAAACCATGCTATGTGAGGATCAGATGAAGCAAGTGAGGCTGTTTAACCTCTGGAATAAAAGATTCTTGGTTGGGAAAAATCTGGTATTGGTGACTGTCTTTAAGCCTTTAAAGGGCTATCATATGCAAGAGGGCTTAGACTTTCTCTGTTTGGCCACTGGGTTAGATTGTAAACTCCTTGAAGGCAGGGATTGTCTTTTGCCTCTTTTCACATCTATTCCTAATTTAGCACAGTACCCAGTACATTGTAGGTGCTTACTAAATGTTTATTGATTGATTGAAGTTGCAAAGGGGAAAATTTAAGCTCCAGGTAAAGGAAAGCTTCCTGGCTATGAGAGCTGTTTCAAAGTGGAATGGATTGTCCAAGGACATAGTGAGTTTCCTTTCATTGGAGAGCTCAAAGACTGAATGACCACATAGAAGGGAGTCCTTTTTAAGGTATGGCCTGAACCAGATGGCTGCTGAGGTGCCTTCAAATTCAAAATTGTACAATTCTGTGAGTCATACTAGTGGATACTTACTAGCTAGCAATGTGACCCTGGGCAAGCCACTTAACCCTGTTTGCCTCAGTTTCCTCATCTGTAAATTGACCTAGAGAAGTAAAGGGCAAACCACTCCAGTTTCTCTGCCAAGAAAACCTTGAACGAGGTCATGAAGAATTGGTTACAACTGAAAAATAACTCAACAACAACAACAAAGTGAGTCATACTAAATCAATATGATACAAACTAGGACGAGAGAAGGTCAAAGAAGAGATCTAGACAACATTCTCCAAGATCAAAGAACAGAGAGATCAATTTCAGCTAAAGGATAAGGAAGGGCTTCTTGGAAGAAGCAGCACCGGAGCTGGGATGTGAAGGGGGAGAACTTCAGCAGGTAAAGATGAGAAGGGAGTATGCTCCAGTCATGGCTGATAACACACACATGGATAAGAATGGGCAGCATTCATTCGGTGAGAACAGGACATAGCGTTTGTGTGGGGAACAAGGCAAAATCAGACTCGAGGATTTGGAAGAGGGGCCCAATAATCCTCAGCGAAAATAATAGGGAAGCACCTTGGGAACAGCATTTGTGGCCCGAAATACCTATGTATAGAACATGGGAACTAAACAAGTTGAAATTGTAATACAATTTCAGTCTTTCAGTAAACAAGCATTTATTTGGTAAATACAGCCTTTTAAGTAAAACCAATAATAGTCATTGCTGGCATTGCTTCCCTCTTTCATTGCAGAGATGGGGTGCTATGGGTGTGGAATACTGCATCTACTCTCAGACACAGTAAATGTGATATTAGGATAATAATAAAAAATAATATAATTTTTAAAATATTTATATGGCATTTAAGGTCTTTGAAGCATTTCATCTACGTTATCCTATTTGGTCCTCATAGCAATTCTACAAGGTAGGTGCTACAGGCGTGATTGTCCTCATTTAGAAGTAAGGAAATTTAGACACAGTTAGGTTAAGTGACTTGCCCATAGGTGCACAGTCAGCAAATGTCAGAAATAAGATTTAAACCCTAGGCCCTTCTGACCAGCTTCCCTTTCCGTGATGCCATGATGTCATCCAGATTTGATGGGATGAGATTTATGGATAGAATATGTAGTGAAAGGCTGAGTCTTCATTCTTTTAGCTACCCTCTATTAGGCTCCTTTTATATGCTGAGCACTATGGTTGATGCAGTGATAAATAAAATACATTGCCTCATTGAGCTTAATAATAATAATAGTCAAATACAAAGGTGGATCTGGGGTCATATCAATTTAAATGTTTCCTCCAGCAATGCAGATTATACCTATCTATGCTTGCCTATCCTGCATGACCCATTCATGTTCTCCTGACTCCAAGCCTAACATTCTTTGCATTGCAACACATTGCTTTTCTTATTATGAAACTTATAGTACTACAATATAGCAAGTGGACGCAGACATAAAATGATAAATATATACTACCATCACTAAGTGCATGAGATATAAACACAGTTCCAAAGAAGAAAACTTAATTTTCAACCAAGAGCAAAGGGGAAGTTTCCACATTCAGCAGATTGGCAAAGGTGACCAAAAAAAGGAAAATGACAAATGCTGGCATGGCTGTGAGAAAACAGGTATATTAATGTGCTGTTGCGGAGTTGTGAGCTGGTCCAGCCATTCTGGAAAACAATCTAAAACCATGCCCCAAAAAGCTACTAAACTTTGATCCAGTGATACCACTACTAGATCCATACCCTCAAAGTGATCCACAAAAGAAGAAAAGGATTGATATATGGAAAAATATCTCTAGTAGTTCTTTTTGTGGCGACAAAGAATTGTAAACTATAGGATTACCCATGAAATGGGGAATGGCTGAAATATATATACACATACACACATATACATGTATGTGTACAATAGAATATTATTATGCTGTAAGAAATAATGATGGGGACTATTTCAGGGAAACCTGATAATCTGATGCAGAGTGAAATGATCATAACCAGGGGAGGGAAATTATATAGCAACAACAAAAACATCGTAAAGACAAATAACATTGAAAGACTTAAAAGTTGTGATCAATGTAATCATGATTCCATAGAACTTGTGATGAAATATGTTATCCACTTCCTGATAGAGATGCGATGGACTCATGGCATATATTGAAAGCATATTTTTGGGCTTGTGGCCAATGCAGAAATATATTCTGCATGACTCTGCACCTTTATTAAAAAGGATGTTGATTTTTTCTCTCTCTGTCTTTTTATATTGAGGGTAGAAAAGAGATAAACCAGATTTTTTGCTTGCGAAAAATTAAATTAAAATAAAAATGAGTACTAAGATTTTTTTTTAAAAAAAAGCTTTCATGGGGAGGTGACATTTGCATTAGGTCTTGGAAGGTGGTTAGGATTTCAGCAGTTAGAAAGGGGAGGACATTCCAGACATGGAGGAAAATATGAACCATGGAACAGAAGCAGGAAAGCATGGGACATATATGTAGCACGGTGAGGCATCCAATTTGACAGCAGGATAGAGTGGCCCACTAAAAATTGGAATGCTCTAAAAATGGAATGGGCCAACTTAAGATCCATCAATGGGACTCTTATCAAAAACCTGAGCACCTGCTTGACATATGTAGTAAAGGGGTTACGTGCTTTAATGCTTGGACTAGATGGTCAATGAGGGTCCTTTAAACTCTGAGACTATAATTCTCTAATTCATTTTAGCAAGCATAAAAGGACAGCAAACTAAAAATAATATTTTATGGGCATCTATCGTATGTACCACCTAGTCAGACAAAGACTATAAATGATGCCTGGGTAATAAGTATCATAAACTATCACAAAGGCAAAATATAGTAACGATAGGAGGCAGGGTAACTGGTCATAATTAAACTTTAGGAAACTGGGTACCTGAGACCTTAAAAAAACAAATTCCAAAAAAAATTAAGAGGAAAAAATGGTTGTGACCCCATGACCAGACCTTATAAAAGGTTGGGAAGCAGAATGAGATAGCAGAAAGACCTTTGACTTAACCCCAGTTTCCTCAATTGTAAGAGTAGAGACTTAGACTAAATGGAGTCAGAGGTCACTTTTAGCTCTAGATCTGCTTAAAAGAGGCTGTAAAAATGAAATTCTGACAGCGAAATTAAAACAATCACAAGAAGAAAAGGAGGAGACACAGAAACACAGATGTAGCTTCATAGGGAACTCTCTGGTGAGCCTATGTTTCAAGAGGAAATATACAAAAGATGAAAGGAGGGACCCTGTGTGTAAGAACAAAAATGTCAGCAGGCAGAATCCTAAAATGAGCTGAGACTTAAGAAGGTTAATGTCAAAAAAGAAAAAAATAGCTGTTTATAGCAAAAAGACAAAGATAGGTGAGGCTAAGTACTTGAAACAGATGGTTAACATTAGTTAACTGATGACAATGAGTAGGCAAATTCAACCCCTGGTTTGCTCCCATCTTCTGGGATTAACCGCAAACTGTAAAAAGTAGAATGTCATTTAGAGGGATTTTAAACTCAAGCTGGGAATTGAAATTCTATCACTTCATACAGTGCCTGGCACATAGTAGGTGCTCAGCAAATGGTTGTTGATTTGAAGATAATAAAAAAGATAACATGAGAAAATACAGTCGTTTTTAAAACAGCTCGAGTCCCTAGGCCCAGTATAAAAAACATAGAAGTAATCAGCATGCTGCTATGAGTTTCCTTTGATGACAAACAAGATGGCAGGAAAAATTGGAGAAAAGTGATTCTCCAGATTTCCAAAAAGGTTGGATTCCATAAATTAAATACCATCTAACTTGGCTTTCATCTTTTGCAAAGTTCTAGAATGAATTATTAAACAGACTATTTCTGGAAAAAAATAATGACTAGGAGACAGCATGGGTTTACTACAAAGAAGTCATGGCAACCTAAGCCAATTTATATTTCTGATCAAGGGTAGCTATAGCGGTTGATCAAGGACAGGCCGGAGACGTTGTATATATCTTGATTTTAAATCTCTCATGCGTTCATCTTTTCCTTGTTTATCCTATTTCTTCAAGGATCATTTTTGTTACCCCTCTTTGTTGTCTCAAGCCTGAACTCGTTTTGGTCATTAACACTACAGTGTTATTTTTATCAGTTTTGCCAGGCCTCAGTTATATGCAAATCCTTCCATCTTTTCCGTGATATTATTGTGGAGAAGGTAGAGAAATGCAGACTGACCATAACATAGTTAGCAGGGTTCATAAATGTTTAAACAAAAATCGCCAAAGAATGTTGTTGAAGGGATCAGTATCAACCTAGAATAAGGGTTCTTAATTTGGGGTCCATGGATTCCCCCTCCCCAAAGGGCTCTGTGGCAAGATTTGGAGGGAGGGGTCTTTGAATATGGAAGGGGGAAAAAATTACATCTTCGTTTCAGTATCATTGGTTTCCTTTGTGCTCCTATGTATTTTATTTTATGCTGAACATTATTCTAAGAAGACTGTAGGCTTGGTCAGACTGTCAAAGGGATCCATGACACACAAAATATTAAGAATCCCTGACTAGAGAAAGGTCTTTAGCGGCATGCCACAAATCTCTGTCTTTGGCTCTATTCTGTTCAACACATTTTATCAGCAATTTTAATGAAGACTCACAAGGTACGCTCACCAAAATAACAGAAAACACAGAACTAAAATTGAGATTGTTCCCACGGGCTTAGCCTAGCTCAGATCCTGACTCCCTAGACTACTTTCCCACTTCTGTCCCAATGGCCTTCTCATCCTGGAGACACGTCTACCCTTGTTCCCTCCTCCTCTGCCCATAAGCTCCTCCCAGAACGTCCACTTGAGGAAATGCCCACACCAGCCATACTTGTAACCTGCCTAAGCCCCTGATTCCTCAGACAGCCTTTTCACTTTGCACCCCCCTCCCCCCACCTTTTCAGTTCCCTTTTATGTATTGTCTTCCTCCCAAGAGAATGTAATCTCCTTGAGGGCCAGAATTGTCTTTCCTTTTGCTTGTATTTGTATTTCCAGACTCTTGCATAGTTTCTGTCACTTAGTAAGCTGATAATAATAATAACACTTAGATAGGGCTTGCTATGTGCTAGACACTATGCTAAATGCTTTACAATTATTATCTTATTTTATCCTTACGACAAACCCTGGGAGGTAGATTCTAGTATGCTAATTTTACAAATGAGGAAACTAAGGCAAGCAGAGGTGAAATAACTTGTCCAGGGTCACACAGCTAATAAGCATCTGAGGCTGGATTTGAACTCAGGTCTTTCTGACTCCAGGCCCCTCTATGCCACCTAGATGCCTTAATAAATGCTATATCTAAGTTAAAAGCAACAAGACACAATTTAATAGGGATAAATGTAAAGCCTTGCACTTTGGCTTAAGCAGAATTAATCCTATTAAGTGCAAGATGGGGGATACTTGGTCTGACCAGAAACTGGTGTGAAAAAACAAATGGAGGTTCCTATCGACCACAAGCTCAGTATGAGTCAAGAATGGAGATGCTAAACAAACACATGCAAAAAACCTGACGGTCTTCGGTACTTCAAAAGATACAAAGAAACAATAGTACATAGGCCCTGCTCTTAAAAAGATTTCATCAGTGTGGGTACCATTCTGCCAATGCATACTGCAACCCCACCATGCCTCAGGAGCTGGTTTCATGAATGTCTGTTGATGAAAACAATATTATCCTCCAGGGACCAGTTCTCTGGCAATGCGCCCCCTCTGAACTAAGCCAGGCTAGTCTCCAGACAGCAGGCTTCATATTTCTTTCCAGATGAGTGGTACCTGCTGTCAGAACTTGCACTAGATGAGGTTAGGAAGACCCTAGGCTCACCTCCTCTACAAAGCAGAGGAAATGGAACTTACCAGAATCATGGTGCCCAGAATAAGTGAAGCGCCTGTCCCAATGTATTTTCTACCAGTCAGATCACATCTAGAGTATCTAGTTCCGGGCCCTACACTTTTAAGGCAGACATTGATAGACATAGAAAAAAAATCTAGAAGTCAGACAGAATGATGAGAGAAACCGCATTACGAGGACCAAATGAGGGAAGATAGGGTATTTAGTCAGAAGAGAAGACTTAGGGGGAGTGTGATAACCCTCTTTAATTACAATATTTAACTTGTAGTCGTGTGGAATATACATTGTTCTGGGTTTCTCCAGATGTCAGAATTACGACCAACAGGTGGTAGTTCCAGAGAAGGCAGATTTGGGTTTACTATAAGGACAAACTTTTTTGTAATTAAAGAATTTAACAGCAAGTAGTGAGCCCACTCCTCCAGCACTGGAAGTCTGGAAGCAAAGCTGAATGACTATTTGCCAAAGATGTCATAGGAGATTTTTACTGCATTGAGTGGTTGTCTGCACTATGTAATTTCTAAGGTCCTTCTAACTCTGAGATCCTGCAAGGTGCACTCAATAATCCTGGTGATCATTACTATGGGACTTTGGATGGCAAATCACCCTACCAGCTGACATCTCTGTTTCTTGATCTATAAAATGAGTATAATAATACTTGCCCTGCCTTAAGAGGCACAGTGGATAGAGCACTGGCCCTGGATTCAGGAGGACTTGAGTTAAAATCCAGCTTCAGACACTTACTAGCTGCATGACCCTGGGCAAGTCACTTAACCCCATTGCCTAAGCACCCCCCAAAAAGAGAAGAGTATGTGAAAAAATATGAGTTAATACATTTGCAACTGATTTGAAAAAAAAAAGCAAAGAGTGCTATAGTCAGGTCTAGTGTTCGAGTTTTAGATCGATATTTACTTTTTTTTGGCCTGTTCACACTAGAGACAGGTAGTTGAGAGAGAGTAGGATAACACATATTGCCATTTGAAATGACTGGTCTCCCCTGAGCTGTCAAGGTAACAGCAGAGCAAGGAAGATGGTGCCTTGCTCCCATGCTGCTCTAGCAGGGGTTACTGACTCCTCAAGTATTAACTAACATGGGAGAAGCTCCAAAGATGGTCTGTCAGGGAGAAGAGCCCCTCCTCAATCCTGTTCCAGTCTCCCAAATCCAGCACAAACTGTGCAGTATTCCATATGGATTTATTGGGAAACATCAGTGTAATGGATAGACTCAGGAGAGACCTAGGTCCAAAGTCTGCCTCTGGCACTTACTAGCTATGTGACCCTATGCAAGTCACTTAACCTCTCTATGCCTCAGTTTCCTCATCTGTAAAATGGTCCCTACCTCCTGTGAGGATCAAATCATGCATGTAAAGCATTTTGCAAAACTTAAATACATATAGTTATAAATATTACATATATATATATGTATATGTATATAAATGTTTAGGGGGAAGGGTGTGGGGAGGTTGGAGTGGACCTGTTATTTCACTGAGGAAAACTGCCTTTACCAATGTGAATCAGCATCTGCTCATCTCTACTCTCAGAGAGCTGGCTGGGGCACTGAGAGACTGATACCAACAGTATGTTTCAGAGGCAGGATTTGAACCCAAGTCTTCGTGACTCCAAGGCTGGCTTTCTATCCACTAAACGGGGTTGCATATATAAATGTTCATTATTATTGTTCTTGGTGGTGGTAGTAGTGTAAATAGTGTTAATATTACACAATTGTATGTCCCTTGCTGCTTATAACCTCTCTCCTACCCAATAGAAATGAACAAGAAATGGTATCAGACAGTCAATTTGTTCATATCTTGTGCATGAGGGCTTGTGGGGAGATACATGGAAACAGTTCCTGCCTTCAGGAAGCTGCCCTTCCATAAAGAACGGAACCCAAACAGGAACACAGTCTGAACAATTTGCAAAGCAACACATAAATGAATATGGCACATACATAATAGCTAAGGGGACCCAGGTTAAAAAAGAGTTCAGAGTCAATGATATCACTCAGGGAATAGTAATAACACTTATTTCTAGTGTGTTAAGGTTTATAAAGTCATTTTGTCCCACAACAATCCTAGAGGTAGGTAGTACCAGCATTATATCCCTCATGTTGTAGAAGAGATCAGAGAGATCGCCCAAAGTCACCCAGCTACCTGGTGCTGAAACTGGGATTCAAAGCTAGGTTTTTTGGATGTCAGGCGAGGAAGGTTTCCCAGGGGGAAAAAAAGTGACATTATCATTTTGTTTAAAATGAGAGGACTAGGGGCAGCTAGTGAATAGAGCTGTGGCTCTGGAGTCAGGAGGACCTGAGTTCAAATCCAGCCTCAGACACTTAACACTTACTAGCTGTGTGACCCTGGGCAAGTCACTTAAACCTGAATCACCTCACCAAAAAAAAAAAAAAGAGAGGACTAAATTGTCAGGTAAGGGGTATAAGAGTTGAGGGCGGGGCAAGGCAAGGTATGACAAGGTGAAGGGAACCGTGAAAAATGACCAGCTCAGGAGGAGATTCAGGAAGCTCCCTGAGTGACCCGACCTAGCAATCTGTGAGCAACATGAATAGTTATCATGTGGCTTGGGAGGGAGCCATGAACTGATTGGGAGTCCGATCATTCCAAATAACCATAAACGTCCCACCAGGCTCTTTACAAACAGTGTCTTCAGTTCTTCCAACCACAATTAGCTGTGTGATACAGACTATGGGAAGCAGGGGAGCAGGGGTGATTTGGTCTTTAGGATGTAAGATTATTCTCCACATCTCCAGGACAGCCGTAAGATCCTCTTCTGTAATTTCTGTCCATGGCTAATTGCAGGGTGATTTAGGGTAATGCATTACGCTGAGATCTGCTTACGCTGGAGATTTCCAGAGATGTCACTGTGTTCCTTTAAAAAACAAAACAATGTATTTTTTTAAAAAAAAATTTAACGGAGCCTGAAGGTACAGTAGACAATGACAGATGAATCTAGTTTTGCATAAAGTGACACAGATGTGAATTCATTTTTGGATTTTTTTTTAAAATAAAAACAAGAAGGAAAAGAATTTAAAAAAAAATCACCTCCAGCTCCAGCCATTGCTAAGCAGCAGAGGACTCTCGGCAGGGGTTAGTACAAAGGCCAGACTATAGAGTTTCCAAAGGTCAAGGATTAAAGACTGGTGAGGTTGTTCTGCTTCCCTCCCAGACCCCATGTCAGCATTGGGGAGCACTGGAAGTTGCCTTGGAAAACCATCAGCCCCTTAATTCATAGAATATAGCCCATGATTTAACTCTTCATTGGAAAAAGTTCTACCAAGCCATTGGAATCCATATCATATCCCGCCTTCAAAAAGACATCCTCCCACCCACTCTGAATCTCAGAATTCAATGGAATCCCAGAGGTCATCAGTCTAGAAGTCAGCAGTTTCCCAAAAAAAATGATGATCATAGGATCATAAATTTCTACTTCCAAATGGATACCCCCAGAGATGGGAGCTCCAACTACCATCATTCCCACTCCTCCACACTCCCAAGCATCCTATTCCATCTCTTAGCAAGTCCAAGTATTTGCTTACATAGAGCCTATGTCTGTTTCTCTAAAATTTCCATACATTGTTCCTAGTTTTGCCCTACAGGGCTTAGAAGAACAATAACAGATAACATTTATATAGAGCTTTGAGATTTGCAAAGAGCTTTACACATGTAAAGTACTGTCACATTTTAGATGTGGACAGTCTAGTCGCAGAAAGTCACAGAAAAAAATTAATTTTTGCAAAAGGAAAAAGGATAAAATCAACTTGTAAAGAAATGCATCGTCTCACATTAAATGTGAAGGAGAAACAGACGGTTAGGAGGACCAGAAGGAGAACTTTGCATGTATAATTTCATTTGCTCCTTAAATCAATCTTGTAAGGTAGTTGTGGTTAACTTTCTTTTGCTGTTGTTGAGTCGTTTTTCAATCACATCCAACTCTCTTTGACCTCTTTTCTTGGCAAAGATACTGCAGCGGTTTGCCATTTCCTTCTCCAGCTCATTTTACAGATGAGGAAACTGAGGCAAACAGGGTTAAGTGACTTGTCCAGGATCACACAGCTAGTAAGTGTCGAAGGCCAGATTTGAATTCAGGAAGATGAGTCTTCCTGACTTCAGGCCTGGCACTCTATCCACTGAACCACCTAACTGCCCTAACTTTCTTTCACAGATGAGTAAACTGAGGCTGAGAGAAGTAGTTGAAGTCAATGCAGTAATTATGATCAAGTAACCTATGATCAATGCTGTAAATGCCTGAGTCAAAATTCAAACCTAGATCTTCCTCACTTCAAGTCCAGCATCCCCTCCACTATGTCAAGCTTCATTCCAACCAATTCTTGTACAGCATGGCCTTCAATCTGCTCCTCCCCCACACCAATTGCCTTCCTTAGGATTCTGGGTTTAGCCAGGGTTAGCTGGGCTGACACTGTGGTCTTTATCTGTGGAACAATATTTCAAGAGGGATGCTGGAAAACGGGAGTGGCCTAGGATGAGAGGGGTCTCAAAATCATGTTACATAAGGAAGATAAAAAGAATTGAGAAGATTTCTCTTTGAAAAGAAAAGACTTAAAGGGAGCAGGTTGGGAGGGGGTGGGGGGAAAGGCAACAACAGAATCCCTGTCTTCAAATATTCAATGAGTTGTGTGAAAGGTGGACTTGACTTACTCCTCTATTGTTAGTTTTTCCTAAAAGATCTCCACAGGCTGGATCATTGAGCCAAACATAAGATAAAACATGAAAGGGATAACTGTAAAGTCTTACGGTTGAGTTTAAAAAAAAATCAGCTTCACAAGTATTAGATGGAGGCTAGACAGAAGTTCATCTGAAAAATGTCTGTGGTTATAAGAGGACTTCAGGTTCAATATAAGTCAACGATATGACATGGCAGCCCAAGATAGCTAATGCACTCTCAGGCTACACTAAGAAAGACATAATATCCAGATATAAGGAGGTGATGCTCCTGTTGTAATCAATAATAATAGCTAACGTCTATATAGAGCTTACAATATGCTAGGCACTGTATTAAGCACTTAACAGTGATTCTCTCAACTGATTGTCACAAAAACCCTTAGAAGTGGGTACTGTTATTATATCCATTTTACATATGAGGAAACTGAGGCAGTCAAAGGTTAAGAGACTTGCCCAGAGTCACACAGCTAGTAAATGTTTGAAGCCAGATTGCAACTCAGGTCTTCCTGACTTCAGGCCCAGAACTATACCCACTGCACTACCAAGCAGCCCCAATCAGACTATCTGGAGCCCTGTATTCACTTCTGGACATAACATTTTAATAATGATTTCAGTAACAAAGAGATCAAAGGAAAAGGTAAAGGACCTCTATGTCCAAAAAATATTTGTAGTCGCTCTTTTTGTGGTGGCAAAGAATTGGAAATTGAGAAGATGCCTATCAATTTGGGAATGGCTGAACAAGTTGTGGTATGTGATTGTGATGGAATGCTATTGTGCCATAAGAAATGATGAACAGATTGCTTTCAGACTAGCCTGGGAAGACTTGCATGAACTGATACAAAGTGAAATGAGCAGAACCAGAAGAACATTGTACACAGTAATAGCAATATTGTATGATAGCCAATTGTGCATGACTTAGTTATTCTCAGCAATATAGTACCATATAATTTTGAAGGAATTATGATGAAAAATGCTATCCAGCTCCAGAGAAAGAACTGATGACATCTGAATACAGACTGAAGCATACTGTTTTTTTCACTTTTTCATCATTCTTGGGTTGGCTTTTTTTTTTCGGTCTGCATTTTCTTTTGCAACACAGCTATTATAAAAATGTTTTGCATGGCTGCACATGTATAATCTATATCAAATTTCTTGCTTTCTCAAAAACGGAGGAAGGGGGGAGAGAAAGGATATGAAACTCAACATTTTTAAATGAATGTTAAAATTTTTTGTTTACATGTAATTGAGAAAAATAAAAATTAAATGTAAAAGTTTTTTAAAAGATTCTTCACCTATTTGAAGAAAAAAATAACAATAAAAAGGAAGGACATTAAGTAAGCTAGAGAGCATCCAAAGATTGGAAAAAGGGACTCAATATCATGTCCAATGAGAATCAGTCAACAGATTTGGTGATATTTAGTCTAGAGAAGAGAAGACTTGAGTGGGATATGATACATGTCTTCCAAAAGCTGAAGGGCTTTCCTACAGAAAAGTGATTAGGATTGTTCTGCCTTGGCCTCAGAAGGCAAAACAGAGTACAACAGCTAGAAGTTTCAGAGAAAAATATTTAGCTTTGATTAAAAAAAAAATGGATCCTAACAGAGTTAGCCCAGAGTAAAATAAGCTGCCTTGAGAGAAAGAGAGCACCCCCTCCTCACCAGAAGTTTCCAAACAAAGGCTGGATGACCATCTGTTGGGTATATCATAGAAGGATTTCTTGTTCAGGGACTACTTGGACTAAAAGCCTCTGAAGTCTCTCCCAATTCAGAGACTCAGTGCTTCTCCTTGGCTCTAGGGGGGAAAACTAGGATTGGTGAATAGCTTAAGAGAAAAGCATATTGCAACCCAGTTTAAAGAAATTTCCCACCAATTGCACTCATCCAATAATAGAATGACCAGTCTCACAAAGTGGAAAGTCCTCCATTACTGGCAGTATTCTAGAAGAGACTGGATGTTGATCTGTCAAGGAAATTATGAAAGGGATTCAAATACTAGAAGGGAAATTGGAACAGGGGGCAACTAGTTGGTGCAGTAGAAAGAGCCTAGGACTTGGAATCAGGAAGACCTGTGTTCAACTCCTACCTCAGATACTTACTAGCTATGTGACCCTGGACAAGTCACTTAATCTCTGCTTGCCTCAATTTCCTCATCTGTAAATAATAAAAGCATATACCTTATAGGGTTATTATGACAATCAAATGATATGAAAATAAATGAAGTGCTTTGAACACCTTAGAGAGCCATATGAATTCTACAAATATTATTATTTGATATTAGTATTATTTTGTGAGATTTATGGTCCCTTTGAATCATAAGATTCTTTGACAAGTCTATCATTCCCTTTTTCTCAGGTAGTAGAAGGAATCATACCCTAGGAAATGACTATGTTGGTAAAAACCAACACAAGGTCTTGGGTATTTTCTGAAAGTCCTAACCCACTTGGGATACCCGAAACCCAAATCTTCTTCCCATAAGCTAGTTTTCCAGCTCCTATTAATAGAAAGGGTGACAAATCTCTTTTGGCTCCAAGACAAGGGCAAAGGCATGTTTCTTTTGCCTTTGGTTTTTCCAGACTTACATCCTTTCAGGAAAAGCTCTTGTTAAAATCTCCATCAGGTAACAAGAACTTAAGAATTATTTCCTTTTATTTCACTGTTCCTCTGTCTTCAGGGTGGCTGTGAGGATTGGGAGCAGTGTTGGGTTTTTGAGTCTAGGCTGGGTGTAGAGAGCAGTTCAGCAGAGACCTGACCAGTTCAACAGAGCAGACTGACTTGACTGGCCTGTTCAACTGACTTGTTCAACTGACCAAGAGGAAAAAGTCAGTCACCATAATCCCAGTCTTCAGACAGCTCTTTCCTGGCCTATAAATCAGTCTCCCTAGTGCAGTAATTCAGTGCAAGAAATATACTATGATGCACATGGCACTGTGGTGGGATATACATAAGGGTGAAAAACAAGACAGTCCCTGCCCTCTTGGAAATGACAGTCTATTGGTATTCTTAAGTGTTTACCAACAAGTGTAATTAAGGTAAAGGAGAAATCAAAGTGACTTTGGGAAATTTGAGATGAGAGAGAATGCTCTGAGCTGGAAAAAAAAAAAACAAGAAAAGCTTCAAGGAGGAGTTGGCACCTAATTTGGACCTTTAAGGGAGAGAAGATATCTGGCAGGAAGAGATGAAAGAATGCAGTCGAAGCAATGGGAAATAGCTTGTGCAAGTTGGGGGCAAGAAACAAGTAAGAGTCTAGTTGGACTGGGATGTGGAATGTCAAAAAGCATAATGTAAAATAAAGACAGAAGGGTTGATGGTAGCCAAACTGTGAAGGATCTTCAATGGCAAGCCAAAGCATTTGTATGCTAGAGACAACAGGGAACCAGGTTTTTGAGCATAAAAATCACATGGTCAGATTTGTACTTTAGAAAGACTATTTAGGGGCAGCTAGGTGGTGCAGTGGATAGAGCACCAGCCCTGAATTCAGGAGGACCTGAGTTCAAATCCATCCTCAGACCAAATACTTGACACTTACTAGCTGTGTAACCCTGGGCAAGTCACTTAACCCCAATTGCCTAAAAAGAAAAAAAAAGACTATTAAGGCAGCTGTTTATAGGAAATAGTAGAGACTAGCAGCATGCAGATACTTAAAAGGCTAGTCTGGTAGTACAAGTGCAGGATGACATGGGCCTGGACTAGGGTAGTAGCAGTGTGAGCATAGAGAAGAGGAAGAAGGCATAACTTTGTGGTGTTACAAGCAGCAGGATCTGATACCATTTTCACTTTTCTTGTTGTTCTTTGCTTTTTCTTTCTCGTGATTTTTCCTTTTTGTTCTGATTCTTCTTTCACAACATGACTAATGTGGAAATAGGTTTAACATTATTGTACATGTATAACTTATATCAGATTGTTTGCTGTCTTGGGGAAGGGAGGGAGAAAATTTGCAACTCAAAATCTTATAAAAATGAATGTTGAAAACTATCTACATGTAATTGGAAAAAAATGAGATACTATTAAATGCAAAAAAAATTCTAAATCTAAAAAAAAAAATCAGTAGGATCTGGTCCTTGGTCGGCTCTGAGGGAGAGGAGAGAGTCATAAAATCATATGTTCTAGAGCTATGAATAAGTAACCCTAGATCTAGTCCACAGAGACTTTACTAACCTGTTGGAACAAATGGACTTTTCTTCTGCCCCTTCCCACTGTCCCTTATAGGAAGCTAAGTGGCACAGTGGATAGAGTGCTGAGCCTGGAGTCAGGAAGACCTGAGTTCAAATCTAGCCTCAGACACTTACTGGCTATGTGACCGTGGGCAAATCATTTTATCTGTTTGTTTCAGTTTCCTCAACTGTAAAATGGAGATAATAACAGCACCCATCTCGAAGGATTGTTGCAATGATCCAATGAGATAATATTGATAATATCCAATGAGATAATGTAAGTGTTTAGCACAGCACTTTGCACAGTAGGCGCTCTAATAAATATTTATTCTCTTCCCCCTTCATAATTCCCTCCTCCTTAACCTAACTGGCACAACAGTATCTGCCAAAGAGACCAATTTATGCCAGTGGGCTTAGAGATACCACTCACAAATTGGCATGTGTCTGGCAATGAAAAATAATTATTATGGTTGGCATTTACATAGTGACATATATATTACATAGCCTTTTCTGGTTCTCCCCAAAGCTAGTATCAGCCCTCACAAAATTGCCGTGTATTTCTTTTGTATTCATTTTAGATATGTATATGTGAGTGCATGTTTACACACCTGGTAGAATGAAAGCCACCTGAGGGCAGCAACTGTTTCATTTTTGTCTTTGTCTCCCCCTCCCCACGCGCCTAGTACAGTGCCTTTCACCTAATAAAGGCTTGTCGTGATCCTCCCTTTTGGGACCTGCTCTGTTCTTCCCAAGACTGGGGCTTTTGGCCAGTCAGTGTCAGATCATGGATATGCCCCAAAGGCACCTGCTGCAGGACCTCAAACAGCTCTACTTGTTTTGTTGACTCGTGGGGTCAGGGACGTGTCTGTCATTATGGGGAATAGCTGGGATAATGAGAGCTAAGGTCATATATATAGGGTTTTCCAACGGACTTGAAGTCAGGGTTCAATTCAGTTCAATTCAATAAACATTTATTAAGCACCTACTGTGTGCCAGGCACTGGGTTAAGCACTGGACATTTGAAATTGAAACTTGCTTCCAATAGGTGCTAACTGTGTGACAACGGACAAGTCAGTTCCCTTTTCTCTGCCTCTGCTCCTCTGGAAATTTGAGATGCCTCAAAGGGCTGTCATCAATGCAATGCTCCCTAAACCTTTAAGTTGGGTAGCTAGATGGCGCAGTGAATAGACTCATCTTCGTGAATTCAAGTCTGGCTCCAGATACATACTAGTTGTATGATCCTGGGCAAGTCACTGAACTCTATTTACCTCAGTTTCATTATCTGTAAAATGAGCTGGAGATGGAAATGGCAAACCACTCCAATATCTTTGCCAAGAAAACCCTAAATGGGGTCGCAAAAAGTCAGATCCTTTAAGCACTATGTAAATGTGAGCTATTATCTGGAAAGCATTTCTAAGAACCATCTAAGGGAGAGCCAGAGGTAATACAGGATAGTGAAAAGAACATTGGATTTGTACTACAAGGAGCTGGGTTCAAATCCTAGCTCTGCTACTCACTAGCTGTATGACCTTGGATAATTCAGTTCTCCTCTTCTCTCTGAGTCTCAGTTTTCTCTTCAGTAAAATGGACTAGGTGATTTCCAAACCCACTTAAAAGCTACAAATCTTGGGACCGCCTATGGGCCTGCAGAGGAACCAAATATAGAATAGTCATGGCCCATCAGCAGAATGTGTGTTCAGTGCCTTTGACCCACTGGTGTTGCCCCACCCTTGTCTCTGAGCTAGAGGTCAGGAGAGATAGTCTGACCTCTCTAGGACTCAGTTTCCTCATCAGTTAAAGGAGAGATTGGATTACAGAATTTCTAAGGTCTCTCCTGGCTTTAAAATCCCGTGATTCCAGGGCCATCCTCACTGCATTCCCCTAGTTGGGTGGGCAAAACCTGACAGAAGGCTACTTGAGAGGGAGGGCCATTTTCAGTACTGACAGAGCAAGCTCATGAGGGTATGAGAAGCTGCTTGTGGACAAGGAAAGGGTCCCTGCTAATAAGCTCCCAATCTGAGAAGTGCCCAGCCCCCATTAAGATCAGAGCATAAAACGGGTGCTATAATTGGGCACTGGGGCTGTAGCAGGTTCACCTGACATCTTCATCGTGCATTGAATCAGGCTTCATGTCAAACAGCAAGCCTGTGAATGTGTGAAACAGGGAGGTATCAAAACGGGCAAATATCAAAGCTTCTGATTCTTCTCACTCTGCATCAAAGCAAAACGGGTGTTGCTTCTTCCTTGGGAGGCGGCTGATGGTGTCGCTGAGGACAATCTGTTGGCATGGGCAGTATGTTGGATAGATAAACCACTGCCTGTCTTCTCCATCCCCCTCCTGGCCCTTGAAATCTTTAATTGGGCCCCGAGCTCTGTCTGCTGGCTGTTTTCTCAGTGATGAGATAGAAGGGGAAGCAGAGATGACTCCCATGGATGTACAAAGATCCATCAACCCTCACGATAGTGATAGGGAACAGAGCAGCCGTTTTTAGATTTAAAGATGTCTTAGTGGGAAGATTTACCAGAGATGTATTTATTCCATTACAACTACACCTCCCTTCGGCCTACTTACCTCCAGCATTGCATCGATCACAGTGCCTCTGTCTTCCAGGGGGAACAAGAGAGAGAGAAGTGTCCTCTGTGTCAGAGGGTTTTGAGTTTAAGAAGACAAAGTGCTTTTTTGTATATGGGAGATCAAGACATACGGACTCCCTCCTCGGGCCAGGAACTGATAGTATCTTTCCAGTGCAATTCTCCCCTTGGAACTGGGTCCTACTCTTCTTTCCCCCAGTCTCATGTAACTGCAGTTGTATCTGAGCCTTGGCAGAAGACAATGTCAGATCAACCAGCTTCAGCATAAAATTGAAATGACTCTGGGGAAAACGGGAAGTACCTGATGGAATTGAGGGGTGGGCCATGGATTGGGGAGCATCGTGTTACTTATACTCGATATAAAATAGCACAATCTAGATCTATATTCAAGAACTTTCATTTTTGTCTTTGCATGCTCAATACCTAGCATAGTGCCTGACACACAGTGGGTACTCAATGATGAGTGATTGATAAGCGAGCCCCAAGAAGAAGAAATTTAAAAGGATGAGTTAAATTTAGGCCATAATATGCCGTGGACCATAAAAATTCACCTTCACAATTAAAGGTCATGGGCACCAGAGCTCTTTGCATGTGTATATGTGTGTGTGCATATGGGAAGCACATGGTTCCTTAAAAAGGCCTTATAATTAGCCCTTGCCTAATAGCCCTCGATGAGTGGTAATTTGATATTAACAAGTGGTAAAAATTTGTGATTCATGTGTTTGATCCCCTAAATCCTACCTAGGGTTGGGAGAGGCCTGGGCTGGCTAAAAAATATGGTATCTGTGTTGGGGAAGAAAGTAGGGAGATTGGGACATTTTTTCATACCTAGTTGCAAGGTTGCTCTAAAGGCCCAGGTGGTAACTGAGATCTGGGTTCTTCTCTTGGGGGAGAATGGAAAGAGAAATGTACCTTCAGCATTTATGGGAATAAGGAGCAGAGGGATCCCTGATCAAATGAGATAACATATGGAGAGTGCTTTGCAAACCTGAAAACATTATATAAATGTTGGCTATTATTATTATCTTTAACCAGGACAATCTGTAAAAAAAATATCCCAAAGCAGAAAGGAGAGCAGCTCATACAATCAAGCCCCAGAACAGCCTTCCTGAGGCTATTGTTCCTCATTCTAATACATCTCAGATCAAATGGGGGCATGTAGAGTGGCTTCTGTATCTCTATAATTGCTATAGTCCCTACCAATCAAATCAATAAACATTTATTAAGTACCTATCATATGCCAGGGTTAGACCAATCAATAAACATTTATTGAGTGCCTACTATGTGCTATGCACTGTGCAAAGCACTGAGGATACAAAAAAAAAGGCAAAAATGGTCCCTGCCTGCAAGGAGCATGTAATGTAATAATAATATAATGGTGGAGACAACTTGTGAACAAATTATACAAAGCAAGCTATATAAGAGATAAATAAGAAATGTTTAAGATGGAAGGCACTAGAATTAAGAGGGCTTAGGGAAGGCTTCCTGTAGAAGATGGATTTTAGTTGGGACTTGAAGGAAGCCAGGGAGGTCAGTAGGCAGAGCAGAGGAGGGACAGTGTTCCAGGCATGGAGACACCAGAGAAAACACCTGAAACAGAGAGATGGTGTGTCTCTTGTTTGAGAAACAGCCAGGAGTCCAGCGTCAATGGATCATGGAGCACCTGGTGGGGGTATAAGGTGTAAGAAGACTGGAAAGGTAGGAGGGAGCTAGGTTGCAAAGGACTTTGATGCCAGAGGTGATAGGAAGCCATTGGAGTTTATTGAGTAAGGGAGCAACATGATGAGACCTGAGCTTTAGGAGACTCACTTTAGTGGCTAAAATGGAGGATGGATTGGAGTGGGGAGAGACTGGAGGCAGGCCGAGTCACCAGCAGGCTACCTTAGTGTTCTATGCTGGGCCTAACTCAAACCAGTCCCCTGGAAACTTAAATCTGATATTGGTATGAAATGAGATACTCATAGGTTATTCAACAGTTGATGAAAAAATATCTCTTGACCCCTACCAGGGGAAGACTATTTGAAAAGGACGTGCACTGAAGACATCACAAGTTGACTCAACATAGTTCCCCTACCTCTGAGTTTTCCAGGATGGTCTTCTAGCCAGGCATCAAAGAGTGAGCACCTATAGATGAAGTCCGTGAACAGAGCCTTTAGTTCCCTGAGTTAATTAAGTCTCTGCGATGGTTCTAATAATTTTGAGGAAACATTAACCTACCTTTCATGGAGGAAGGCAGTGGCTAGGTAAGTATTGCTCCCATCAGACAAGGATGTATTCCATTTCCCTATGTCTCCTGACCTAGGTGCATATCTGAGTGTTTCTCCTTCAAGACAAAGGTCAGGTTGTTTTAAAAGGATTCTATCAGTCACTTGGAAAGGGGAGTTAAGGAAATGAAAGAGGGCAGAACTGACTGGTTTATGAAGCCCAGAAATCTCTTAAGATGTCTATAATTTAACCAGAGGTGACTGGCAGACCTTCAAATGAATAACTTGCCTCTCTTGCCTTCTAACCTTGCTGGTGACATTCCCTAGCCTGTTGTTTAGGCTGGTATTACCCTGCTGTGATATACTGAACTCTCCCCTCTTGTTCTAACTGCATCCACATCTGGCTTTGCCACACCATCAGACACCGTGATCCCCTGGAGATGGACTTGGGCATGACTGCCTCACACCAAAGACAAAAGTTGACTCACTTTTTCTTCAGCTTTCAAAGCTTTTGTTCCCTCATGAATGTCCCATCAAATTCTGTGTTTGTTTTGTTCTGTTTCATATATGTGTGTGTGTGTATACATATACATACATATAATGGAACATTTATTAAGTACAACTTTTAAGAGTCCCTTGGCCAGCAAGGAGATCAAATCAGTCAATACTTAAAGAAATTAATTCAGACTATTCACTGGAAGATCAAATGTTGAAGCTGAAGCTTAAATATTTTGGCCATGTAATGAGAAGACAGGACTCATTGGAAAAGACCCTGATGTCGGGAAAGAATGAAGCAAAAGGAAAAGGGGACATCAGAGGATGAGACGAATAATGTCATGGAAAGAAGGAACATGAACAGACTTCAAATGATAGTGGAGGACAGATTGGGGTTGGTGTGCTGTGGTCCGTGGGGTCACCAAGAGTCAGATGCAACTGAACAACCAATGTGCCAGGCACTATGCTGAACAGGGGGGGATACAAATACAAATTTTAAAAATTAACTGCACTCAACGAGCTTGCATTCTAAAGGAGGAAAACAACCCCTAAATGGGGACTGGAAAGGAAGCTAGGGGAAGCCAGAAGGGCAAGATAGTGCAGAGATAACTGAAGTGATGAGGAGTCCTGCTTTCAGGTAAGGTAAAAACTCACCAAGCAGAGCCCAGGAGTGGTTCAAGGGGTGGAGTCCAAGGTTCCTATGGGAAGGAGGAGCAAAGAATGCAGACTCTGGCCGATCCCAGTGAACATTTCAGGGCCCTTCCAGCTTAGCTGCCAACTTCCTCCACTGCCCTGTGTTTTAAAGGTATTGGTCACTTAGGGAATCATAGGATCTCAAGAGTTGGAGAGGGATTCAGAGGCATTCTTGTTCAACTTGTATGTGAAGCAAGAATCCTTTCTAGGCTATCCAGACAAAAGGTTATCCAACTTCAGCTTACAAACAAGTCTTTTGAGTTGCAGTGGCCCTCAAAATTCAGCACCTTATATCCCTAACCCTTAACCCCATCTTCTATAGAAAGCTTCTTAATTCTAGTGCCTTCCCTCTCCTAATTATTTCCTAGTCTTCCTTTATATAGCTTGTTTGTATGTATTTGTTTGCATATTGTCTCCCCAGTTAGATTGTGAGCACCTTGAGGGGACAGACTATCCTTTGCCTATGTTTGTATCCTCAGCACAGTTCTTGGCACACAGTAGACACTTCATAAATGTTTATTGACTGTCTGACTGACCTAACCCATTCAGTGATGAGCCTTTCCAAATTTAGCTTGGCTGCATCCTCAGATGACAAAAAACACTCACTAGGACAATAATAAAAATCTTTCCAGCTTGGGAAGACCTACCAGAGCTCATCTTCTTGCTGGAACAGCCTCTGACAACTCAGGGACACCTGGAGCCCACATTGAAGCATGGTGCTTTAGTGACGGAATATACTATCCCCATTTTATAGACATGGAAACTGAGAGTCACTAAGTTATTTGCCTATAATCACACCACCAGGAAATATCAAGGTCAAAACTCAAATCTGGTTCATGAGGTCATGTACTTAGAGCTGGAAAGGAAACTTAGAGTTCATTGAGTCTAACCCACCCATTTTTCAGATGAGGAAACTGAGGCCTATTGAGATTAAATGACTTTCCCAAGGTTACATAGATAGTAAGTATTGAAGAGGGATTAAAAACCCAGGTCTTCTTGACTCTCAAATACTATTTCAACTATATCATGTTGCCTCACTTTGTACTTCTCTGGGGTAGGGAAAAAATGGCATGAGTGCCCGCAGACTTAGTTCAATGCTTTGGCACCCTAAGAAGCAGTTAGGCCAGCTTTGAGACGTTTGCTTCACCCTGGGTAGTTGTGTGTATGCCTAAAGTTTATCTGGAGGGTGTGAAGCATCAGCCCACCAGGCATTTACACATCTGCTGAGATCTTTAAGCCTGCTTTCAAACATGGATCCCAAGGGGTCAATGTTCAAATACCTGGCGGGTCCAGCTGACCTATTTATGGATGCAGAGGATCATACAGAGATTGATGAGGTCTAGAACAGCTGTGGACTAAAGATGGAGGAATATTAATACGTTTTTGGAACAGCTCTTTCCCTTTATCTTTTCCCCTCACTGCCAGAGTAAAGGATGGTTCTGTTTATTCTCCCGGGATGGCACCGTAATTGGCATCGAGTGGAAAGATGGAGGGACTGCCCTTAACATCTGTGAAAGAGGGCAACACTGAGATCCCTCCATAGGATGAGATAAGTCAGGGCCAAGTTGTTTCAGGAGCCCCCTCTCCCCACTCTGTCAAGCCCCTGCTGATCTAGTCAGATTAAGACCAGAGGAGAGCTGGAGCTAGGCCATAGGGACCAAAGGCTGTCATCATTAACGTCAGAAAGTAGGGCCGGCAAAAGTATTGGCTGTCAAGTCTCAATCCCCAAAAGACACGGCCATCAGCACAACATGGTGTGAGAGGTACCAAGGAAGGGCCCTTACTTCAAAATGCCTCCTCCCATACGCCTGAAATTCCACCATTAGTCACACCTTTGGCCATCTCTTATGAAAAGTAACACATTTATTCCTATATCAGCTAATACCTTTGTGGGAATTAGTTGACAACTAAACTAAGAGAAAGATCCTTTAGAGGTTATAGTAAAGAAAGTAAGGGGAATCAAAGACAAACTTTTCGTCTTTTACATCCTTGCCCAGTTAGGTAACATAGCAGCTTGGAAACTGTACTTGGAATCAGAAAGTATCTGTCTCAGATGCTTACTAGCTGTATGACCCTGGATAACTCAGTTATCTCTTATCCTGTTTCTTTATCTAGAAAATAGAGATAATAATAGCAATTTACCTCAAAGGAATGTTGTGAGGATCAAATGAGATTGTGCAAAGCATTTTGCAATCCTTAAAGCACTATAGAAATGTTAGCCATTTTGAAAATGTGTCTTATGGTCAAGATGAAGCTCATAGGTCATAGGTATGAAATTCTGGCATCATTAGGTTGTGAGCTCCTCTTGGGCAGGGGCAGCACTTGGTACAGTACCTCACACATAGTAGGTGCTTAATAAATATTTATTGATGAATTGATTGATCATTCATGTCAGAAAATGGTGCCCCTAAGAGTGCTGACGCTCCAGGGCTGATCCCACCGGGAGATAACTACCAGAGCAGTATGAAGTGAGAAGTACCAGGGAAGGCCCTGGGGCTTTAAAAAACACCTTGCCCGCCCCCACCCTCCTCACCACTGGCCTTTCACTTGCTTAAAATTCAACAATTAGAGATTCATTCCTTTGGGTCAGTGTCTTTGCAGCGTGTTTGGATGGGTAAGAATCAAACCAAAAGAATTTATCTAGAGGTGCATTAGATGAGGTGCGTCACAATAGCTCATATGTAAAGACGACTGTGTTTTACGAAGCATTTTCCTTGCCAAAACCCAGTGAGGCAAGTTGTTTCTGTGTTATTGGTCCATTGACAGATGGGAACGCTGGGGCTCAGAGAGATGGTGACTTGTCCCATGTCACACAAACAGTAAGCATTGGAACTGAGAGTTAACCCCACATCCCAAGACTCCAAATTCAGCACTATTTCTGCTAAGCAGGTGAAAAAAAATCACCCTATGTTGTGGATGGCCCTTCTCCCTACTCCTCACACAGAGCAAGTACCATTTCATTGTGCTCAGGTGAATCCAAAGGCGACTGTTCTCTGTTTCAAAGGAAGACAAGATGAGAGGGCAGAGACAACTAGAAGTCACAGTGGATAGAGTGTTGGATTGGAGTTCAGATCCAGCCTCAGACACTTACTGCCTCAATTTTCCATCTGTAAAATGGGAATAATAAGAGCAGTTACCTCCCAGGGTTATCATGAACATCAAACAAGATAATATCTGCAAAGCACTTTGCCAACCTTAAAGCACTATATAAGGTTAACTATCATTAAAGTGCAAAAGGAAGGAATTGGGTTTGACGTGAGGAAGAATCACAGAATATTAAAATAGAAGGGGCCTCAGAGATGATCTAGACCAAACCACATTTAAACCAAAAGATTCCCTCGCAAACATGGCCATTCAGCCTCTGCCTGACACCCTCCATGGAGGATAGTCCCTATACGTTGCCAGAGGTCTCATTGTATTGGGGGGGGGGGAGTGAGGCAATTGGGGTTAAGTGACTTGCCCAGGGTCACACAGCTAGTAAGTGTTGTGTGTCTAAGGCTGGATTTGAACTCGGGTCCTCCTGACTTCAGGGCTGGTGCTCTATCCACTGCACCACCTAGCTGCCCCTTATTGTACTGATCGCTATCAAGTTTTTTCTACATGTGTAGCTGAAATCAGCCTCTCTATAACTTCTACCCATTGTGCTAATTTTCTGTTCAAGAGCCAAGTAGAACAATACCTCTTTCACGTAACATCCCTTCAAATATTTCAAGACAGCTATCATACTGCCACCTAAGTATTCTCTTCTCCGGGCTAAATATCTCCAGTTCCTTCAACCAGTCCTCATGTAGTACTGTCTCCACTCCTTTCGCCATCCTAGTCAACCTCCTTTGGACATCCAGAGCCCTAAAGGGACCCACCAGTGTGCAGGGCTGTTTGATTTCCTTCAGAAGGTGGAAGGCTTGTTAAGGGCTTCTGTTTGAGCCTGTTCTGGCTAAATGAAATCTTTCCTATAACTTGTGAGTCAGCCTGAATGCTTGCAGAGGAACTAAAGACCACATCGACAAAAGAAAAACATTGCCTAGCAGAATGTGATCCATTGTGTCAGGGGCTAGAGCCCAATTCATAAACAGGTTACCACTTGAAATAAAGGAGTCAATAAAATACCCATGCCCTCTCCCCTCTACTCATTGATCCCACTTTTAGTCATATGCCCCAATCAGGTCAAACATAAATCCCATATTCTCACATGTACCAAAATATTCACATTAACACAAGTGCTGCCGTAGCAAATAACAGGAAACAAAATAGATACACATCTATTTTGTTGTTCTTTAGTCATCTTTCTGTCATGTCTAACTCTTCATGATCCCTTTTGAGTTTTTTTTTTTTGGCAGAGATGCTGGAGTGGTTTGCCATTTCCTTCTCAACTTCATTTTACAGATGAGGAAACTGAGAGAAACAGGGTAGAGTGACTTGCCCAGGGTCACACAGCTAATAAGTGTCTCAGGCCAGATTTCAGCTTCCTGACTTCAGGCCCACCACTCTATGCCACCTCGCTGCCTGTACCCATCTACTGGGGAATATCTAAACAAATTATGTTTCATGTGTAATGAACTGTAAGGAGCGATGAATATAAAACATAAAGAGAAACATGGTAAGACGTGAATTGATGCAAAATGAAGTAAGTAGAACCAGTCATAACAATAACCAAAACGATATAAATGGAAAGAACAGCAAAAAAAAACCCCAACGATTTCGAGTAGTATCAAATTATAATCAGTCATTCAATAAATATTTATTAATAACCTATTAAGTTCCAAGCACTGTGCTATATACCCCAAAAGATAGCTATGAGACTGAACTTACTTCCATTCTGTGCAGAGGTTGGGGACTACAGACGTGGGATACTGTATGTTATATGGGCTTGGTTGATGTATCAGCTATCACTGCTCAACTGATTTTGTTTTCTCTCTTATTCTTTGTTATAAGAATAGCTGTATAGAAGGAGAGGAGGGTATATTGGAAGTGAATATGATGTAAAAATACAAGATAACAATGATTTCTTTTTTTAGAGAAATATAGAAGGCAGGAGAAGTAGCTGATTATCAGAGAGAAGGTGATGAGTTTGGTTTGGACACGTTCAGTTTGAACTACTGATAAGATATGGAAGTGATGATGAATGTCCAGTGGATAGTTTTAAATTCAGGTCTGAAACTCAGGAGATAGGTCAAGGCTGGAGATAATAATAATCATCTGCATAAAAGTGATAGATGAGCCCATGAGAATGAGTGAGATTGCCAGAAGAAAAGGTATAATAAAAAAGAGAAGTATGCTGAGAACAGAACCTTGAGAAGTACTGATCTTTAGGGGCCAGAGAAGGAGACAGAACAAGAGATATCAGAGAAATAGATTAACCAGTATAACACAGTGTTATAAAAGCCAGAGAGCAGTGTTTCAAGAAGAACAGGGTGATCAACAGTGTCAGGTGCTAGAGACACATTAAGAAGGATGAGGACCGAGAAAATGCTGATGGAAATGGTGATAAGATCATAGATCATCATTTTAAAGCTGGAAGGGACCTTAGATGCCATGTAGCTCGATCCCTTCACTTTACAGATGAGGAAACAGAGATGAAGTGACTTGTTCTCTGGTCACCCAGCTGGTAAATGTCAGAGGAAGGATTTGAACCTAGGTCTCACTGATTCCAAGGCCAGCACTCCCTCCACTATATCACACTGCCTTTCAGTTATCAGATGACTCATGACCTGCAAGAGGTCAGTTTCGGTAGAGTGACAGGTAGAGAAGCAGGTAGTTAAAGAGTGGATATTGCAGAAGTGAAGGCATATATTGTAGGCTGCTTTCAGATGCAATGGAAGACAAGAAATATATTACATGGTCCGTGCTTATTGTCTACTTGGGAGACAAAATACACGTGAAAAAAAAAGTTAAGCAGCAACATACAAGTTACGGCAGGATATGATCCAACTTAAGTGGTTGCTGCTGTTGTCGAGTTATTTCAGTCATGTCCAACTCTCTGTGACCCCATCTTGGGGTTTTCTTGGCAAAGATACTTGAGTGGTTTACCATTTCCCTCTCCAGCTCTTTTTATAGATGAGGAAGCTGAGGTAGGGTTAAGTGACTTACCCAGGAGCAAGTGTCTGAGGCCAGATTTGAACTCAGGTCTTCCTGACTCTAGGCCTAGCACTCTGTCTACTGATGGACCTAACTGCCTCAGTTAATGAATAAGGAATATCATTATAGGTTAGAGCAGTCTGGGAAGACTTCATGGAGGAGGTATGACTTACTCGCACAAAGCTTTGAAGGCTGAATCGGATATGATTACATAGAAAGAATGAAGTAGGCGTTGCAAGTGAAGAAGATGCAATAAGCCTAGGTATGAAGGCAGGAATAAATATGGCTGTTACACTCCTCAGGGACAGTGGTGATATTAACTGGATGAAATGCTGGAAAATAATGAGAGATGAGGTTAGATGAGTAAGGTCACTCTTCATTGATCATTAGGCCAGAAGAGAGCGGAAGAATGAAACACAAGCAAAGGGACACATACAGAGATAAGGAGAGCATTGCACCAAGTCTGGACCCTCCCTCAAAGTAAAGAGTAACTAGCAATGGACAGGAAATTGTGTGTTCCAGGCCTTTGGGGGAAGGGGAGAAGAGGAGGCATCTCCCCCTGGCAACATGAAGTTGAACTGAGTGAAGCAAAGGCAGAAGGAATCAGGATACCCAGGCTCTAATATCAGCTGAGATACCTGCTAGGTATATGGCCTTGGTTCAGTTCTTTTCATCTTTCTGGGCCTCAGTTTCCTCACTTGCAAATTTAGAGAGCAGGATAGGAGGATCCCTAAGGTCCCATTGCAGCTCTGATGTTTTGTGATTCTGAGCACACCACTGCAATGCCATTAGATTGAGCTGCTGAGTGTCAGGAAGCCCCCAAATGCTCCTTTGGAGCACCCTTCCCAGAGCTACTTCAGAGCAGGAAGTGAGTGAGGTGGGTAGTGAGTCCCCTAAGAGCCCTTAACAAATGCAGATTTTCATTAAAGAGAGAGATGGGGAGCAGAATGGGCACTGAGACTAGA
The DNA here is from genome assembly GCF_003287225.1 of Phascolarctos cinereus. Lineage (NCBI taxonomy): Eukaryota > Metazoa > Chordata > Mammalia > Diprotodontia > Phascolarctidae > Phascolarctos > Phascolarctos cinereus. The sequence goes on from NW_027555958.1 coordinate 56,333,392, forward strand.
AATATTTGTTTTTAATTGTTCCTTCTCCCTGAGCTCAAAACAGGGTGAAAGCGGAGGGTGGTGCAGTCCCCTGATGGGTCCCCTGAAGCAAAGAGTACTTTTTTCATCACTTCTATGTTCTTCCTGCTCAGTACCAATTAGACTGTGAATCTCACTATCTTCCAGTTAGGACAATAAGCTTGCTAATATGCTGTCGATTCCTGCCCCCTTCTCAACCCCCTTCATTGTATTTTGAGACTCTGATGACCAATTGGAACATGGACTAGTGAACGTTGTCCTAAGACCCCCCAGCAGTGGCTTTAACCTTCATGCATAGGCTTCAACTAGGACTTATCCCCACCTATGTGGTTTCATGGAGGACTCCCGAGCAGAGGAACAAAACCTGAGTTCCAGAGGCTCACGTAGTGTACTCACATAGGAAAGGCTCAGCCTAACCTGGGACCCTATGCTGTCAGCCTGACCCCATCCTCAAGCCTGCTGTTTACTTCCTGCTCCTTTTACACCTTGCTGAATTGATGTCAAGCTGTCATCTACACACATCTGCTCCCTGTCTTGGGGATTACATGATTTTCAGAAAGACAGGTGGGGAGGAGAGGAGGAAAAGCTGGAAAGCTGGGAAAGAGGGAAGGAAAGGGGAAAGAGAAGGGAAGGAAAGAGAAGGAATGTGAAGGAAAGGGAAGGCAAGAAGAAGTTGCTTCTAGAAAACTCTGCGCTATGCTATGAGGGGCGAGGAACTGGAATTTCATCCCCCAGCACCAGCTAAATGATAATCTGAGCCTCCTATTAGAGATTGTCCGATCCAAATGAGACTTTTAAAACTAGCTTGAGAAAAGATAGAAGTTCTGAGCTAAATCTCAATACTGCGAAACCTGAGTAGTATGTCTGTCATGAGAAGGACTAGTTCTCTGTGTGTATTTGTGTGTGTATAAGTTGGTTAAAAAAGAAAACAAAACAAAACAAAACAAAGGGACTGTTTATAGTCATACCCTAGACTGCAGGAAAATGGATTCAAAAAACAGCAATGTGGACAGAAAAAATAGGCATGATCTTAAAGCTCTGGAAATAGAAGACAGCTCAAGAGGGATGGGGAGGTAAGAAATGAAATTCTGGGTATACAATCATAAATAATCCCAGTGAGGAAGAAAAAGGGGAAGCTGCAACAAACACCAGTGTAGCAAAGAGAGCTCTCCAAGGGGCTCAGATTTTAAAAGGATGTGTACAAAGGATGGAAGGAGGGGCTCCTAACAAAGGATGAATACAAAAGAGGAGGTAAGAAGGCTAAAGACTGGAATGGAATGAGACCTGTAGAAGTGATAAGGACAACATATTGGGCTTTTGTAAAGCTACATTCATAATTTTTTAAAAAAATGATGGATAAGAAGTAGCTAAGATACTTGGCGAAGCTACTAAAACATTAACATTTGGAAAAGAGGGCAGAACTTTCTATAGGAGGCAGCACGGGCCAAGGGAAAGAATGTTGGACTTGGTGTTAGGACACCTGGGCTCTAGTCTTGCCTCTACAGCTTCTTATGGGACCTTGGACACATCCCTTAGTATCTCTAAGCCTCAGTTTCTTCATCTTAAAATGGGACTAAGCGTAACAGCCCTGCTTGCTTTACAGAGCCATGGTAAGGATAAAATGAGATAATAGATGGGAAAGTGCTTTGCCAGCTATAATGTAAGAGATGGATGCAGGCTCAGCTGCTATCTTACTTCTCTCTTCTCCATCAAGGAGAATAATCTTCAAGCTAGAAAAGTTAGAGTAAATGTCACTGAGAGGCACTTAAAAGGGAGAAGATTAGCAAGTACCTCATCACTTTGAATGAGTTCAAGTCAGTGCCAGGCTTGGAGTCAGAAAGACCTGAATTCAAATCTAGCCTTGGACACTCATTAGTTGTGTGACCCTGGGCAAGTCACTTAACCCTGTTTGCCTCAGTTTCCTCATCAATAAAATGAACTGGAGACGGAAATGGCAAACCACTCTAATATCTTTGCCAAGAAAACCACATATGGGGGAATGAAGAATTGGACGTGACTGAAAAATGACTAAATAATGTCACCTGAAAGAATGTGCAGTTGTGATCACAGAAACTTTCAGTAGGCTTTAAGGTGTCTTGGAGAGGAAGAGAGAGGTGCCAGAAAGCAGGCAAATACCCCAATTTTCAAAAGATGCATTTACCAAAAACTATAGTTGACATTGGTTCATATAAAAATTCTAGAATGGATTCTGCAAGCAATTAAAAAATAAAGAGGTGATCACTAGAAGTTAATGTGGGTTTACTGTGAATAGATTCTGACCAACTATCCTCATTGACTTTTGACTGGTTTCAAAAAGCGATGGCCAAAGGATTCATCACCTAGTAGCTAGTTTATTGGTGATTAGTTTCGACATACTTAGCTAAGATGGTCCTCAAGGTACACACTCTATTGCTGGGCCCATAGACCCTACTCAAATCCTTTCTAGTTTTGTCCAACCTGTCAGAGCTGAGGCTTCACCAGCTTCAGCTTTAAGAACTCAGAATCACCTCCACATCACAATGAGGTATTTAGAACAGGACTTTGATCTCCTAAAACAAAAACCCATTTTTAATATCAGTATTCTTCTGGAGATGCAATATGGACATAAATCATGGAATGTCTTCTAAGGATCAAAACTGTGGATTACCCGAAGGGTAATAGACGGATGTCTGGTAGGTATAAATAAGCTACTATTTCTGACAATGTAATATTAAAAAATATCATCAGAGATGTGAGAAGGGAAAAGAAGGTGAGCCAATCATGTAATGAGAGCAAGGGATAACAGATGGAGAGGCTGCATGCTGTATTAGTACCCATGTAGTATCGGGAGTCCTTAAGAAGGTCCTCAGCATGGTGGGTGGACCCCCTGTGGAAGATTAATGGAAAGAAAGAGCAAAAGTTAAACAAAATGAGGATAGGTTACAGTCTATATACGTGTGTATACATATACAGTTGTATGTATACATACAAACACACACACACAATGTGTACAGCACTGATGAAATCACAACTCCATTGAAATACTACATAGGCTAGTAAATTAGGAGAAAGCCATAGACATAGTGCATCTTGATTTCAGTAAGGCAATTAACAGAAACTCTCATGACATCTTTGGGGATAGCATTGGTGAGATGTGGTCTGAATGTCAGCACCATTAGGTGGATTCAGATCCAAAGGATGCTGACGACAGAGCAAGGTCTGTCGCTGCACGCTGTAGAGTTTCATATTGGTACTATCCTCCTCGACGCTTTTCTTAACTGCTTGGATGGAAATGTAGCGGGCACATTTATCGAATTGACATATGGCACAAAACTAATCCATTCAATAAGAGAATCAAGATTTAAAGGGGTCTCACAGACTATAATGATGGACCAAAACCAAAAATCAATGCCTCGGGTTAGGGGACACTTGATAACAGTTCATGGAGAAAGGACCTAAGGGTGTTAGTGGGCTCGATATGAGCCCACAATACGATGTGGTGGCCAAAATAGTTAGCGGGACCCTGGGCTGCAATTAATGCAGAAGCCCCATGTACAGCTTGAAGGAGATTAAGGATCTAATTTTGCTGTGTAATAGTCAGAGCACATCTGGAGTACCTTCAATCCTTGGTGCCACATTTAAAGATGGGCATTGAATAAACTGAAGCGTAGGGAGAAGTCGGCAGCCAGAAGGCTGAAGTGTCTAGAAATCAAATCACATGAGAAATCATTAAGGAGCAGCGGCCATTCTTCATAGAGAAGGAGAAGACTCAAGGAGACAAAGAACCACAGAATCTTTCACTGGAAGGACATCTAATGACTTACTCTGTGACCTGGGGCAAGGCACTGTTGGACCTCTGTCTCCCCATCTGAAATGGGGTGGGGGAGGACAAGAGAATTTGGAGCTAGGTGATTCTTAAGGGGTCATGAAAAGAGCATTGGACTGGAGAAAACCTGGATTCAAATCCAAGCTTTCCTCTTTAGTGTTTTCTTCTCAACTAAATATAGTACTGGATTAGAAGTCAAGCGCTAGGCTCTGAGGCCCGCTCTCAATGACTGTGGGACCACAGGGCAAATCATTTCATTTGCCTGATCTTCAGTTTCTTAACTCGGTAGTTCAAACATCTGTTATTTTATCCCTGGCTCCTTCCTGTAAACCGATAAAGATTTAGACTTTTCTAGGAAGTGTTCAAGAGTTGCTGAGCACTAAAACCTTGCTGCTGGTGATGAGACTCTCCAGACTTAGCTGGTCTGGTCCTCAGAATATAGGCATACAGTCCATCACCAAGTCCATACCCAAAGTGTGAAAGAACGTCTCAGACTTTGCCCTCTGCAGGTGGCTCACTCCCATTCCATGATGAGGCAGCAGAAGAGGTCTTCATTCAGTCAATCAATAAACATTTATTAAGCACCAGCTATGTTCCGGGCACTGTGCTAAGTTCTGGGAATATAAAAAGAGACAAAGAAAGTCCCTGCCCTCAAGGAGCTTACAATCTAAGAGGGGAGATAACATGCAACAAATATATACCTAGCAAGCTATATACAGGATAAATATTGAAATAATGAAAAGAGGGAAGGCCCTGGAATTAAGAGGGCTGGAGAAGGATTCTCGTAAAAGGAGAGATTTTTAGCTGGGACTCACAGGAAGACAGGGAGGTCAGTAATCAGAGCAGAGAAAGGAGAGCAATCTAGGCATGTGGACAGCCAGGGAAAATACCCAAAGCTAAGAAATGGAATGTCTTGTTCCTGAAACAGCCAGGAGGCCAGTGTCACTGGACCAAAGAGGACATGTTGGGGAATAAGCATAAGAAGACTGGAAAAGTAGAAGGGGGCTAGGTTATGAAGGTCTTTAAATGGCAAAAAGAGCATTACACTGAGGGTTCCTCAGAATAGTCATTATAAATAGCTTACATTTATAATTCACCTTAAGGTTTACAAAGCGTTCTACATGGTTTCCCCTTTGAGTCTCACAACAGTGCTCAGAGATAGGTGTTATTATTGTCTCCATTTGACAGATGAGAAAACTGAGGTTGAGAATGGCTAAGGGACTTACCCAGGGTCACACAGCTAGGAAATATTTGAGACAAAATTTGAACTCAAGTCTTCCTGATGAAACCCAACACTCTCCATTGCTCTGCCTCCTCTATAAAATGGAGGTATAAAAATGCATACTACCAACTTCACAAAATTGTTATGGGGGAAAAATGATTTTCTAAACCTTAAGATGCTTTATAAATGTAAATTACCCTTAAAACCCAAAGATTCTACCAATTAATTGATTTCTTTAAGAGTAATGGGGAAATGGCATTCTTATGGTACTCTGCCCTTTGTCAGGCTTCAACTGGAGTACCGTGGATACTATGGTTTAAAAAGGACTTTAAAAAGCCTGAGGCTGTCCAGAGAAGGGCAACCAACATGGTGAAGGCCCTTGTGTCCATGTCATATGAGGCTGGAAGGAGTTCCCATATTTAGACTGGAGGAGAGAAGATGTCCTCTAGTATTTGAAGGGCTGTCTTTGAGAAGGATTGTGTTTGTTCTGTTTGACCCAAGAGGACGGAACCAGGAATAACAGGTCAAAGTTGCAATGACTCAAATTGAGGTTTGATAGCTGGAGAAAGTTCCTGAAGTTTAGAACTGTCCAAAAGTAGAATGGGTTGCCTAAAGAGGTCATGGGAGGTCTTCGGGAAGAGGCTGGACCACTACCTGTTTGAGGTGTGATAGTGAACATTTCTTTGGGCATGGTTTGAACTAGACAGCCCTGAAGTTCCTTCCAACCCCCATATTCTGTGATCTTTGGACTGGGGGTCTCAAGGACTTCTCTGAAAAGGTAGCTCCTTTTGCTCAAGGCTTTTCCTTTCCAAAGAGCCAGAATAGGCTCCACTCACTGCCATGGTGCTCTCCCTGGTCCATATCCAACTGATGGCTTTGGAAAAGTGAAGTTGGGACAAGATAATAACAAAGTTAAGCTGGTGTGAAATGGTGGGCTTTCTTAACTTCAGAGTATTAACATTCCCCTCCACCACACTTTGGAATTAGTGAATATTTATGAGAAGACTGCTTCACCTGGAGGGAAACCTTAATGAGCTTTCTTTCCTTGCTGATTTTAGGGTGGGGCTGTTTTATTGTCAGTGTCACATCTCTCATCTGAATTCCTACCCAGCTGCACATTTCTCCCACTGGGTTTCTCTGAGGTAATGAGATGGATTGGAACTTTTTTGCTAAAACTTTGGATGGAATTAGGCATTCAGGATGTTGTCGCTGTTCAGTCATTTTCGGTCATGTCCAACTCTTCATGACACCATTTGGAGTTTTCTTGGCAAACTTACTGGAGTGGTTTGCCATTCCCTTCTCCAGCTCATTTTATAGATGAGGAAACTGAGGCAAACACGGTGAAGTGATTTGCCCAGGGGCAAGTCTCTGAGGCCAGATTTGAACTCAAGAAGATGAGTCTTCCTGACTCCAGGGCCAGCAAGCTATACACTGCTGCTCCCAGGCATGCTGAAATAAGAACACCTCACCCCCTAAAACTACTATAATAGTGACACAAGTACATGTGGCTATGTTCCTGTGGGTCTACATCTGTGTGTGTGTGTGTGTGTGTGTGTGTGTGTGTGTGAGAGAGAGAGAGAGAGAGAGAGAGAGAGAGAGAGAGAGACAGGGGAGGGGGGAGGGGGGGACACACGAAGAAGGAGAGAAAGAGAGACAGAGGAGGGTAAGGGTTCTTCCATGCTGCAATAGATCTCTAAGATCAATGTGAGTACTCCCTCCATGGGTGCTGATCACCATCCATCCATGCCCACTTATCCTGTATGGTTCTTGTCCTTGTGCATAGAATCATATGTTTAGAGCTAGAAGAGAGCTTGAGTGTTATTTAAGCCAACCCCTGCATTTTACAGAGAAAGAAGGCATTTCTCAGAAGACCCACCCAGTCCTCTAGAGCCCTTCCTCAAGGTCTCTTTACCTTGCATGGGCACATGGGAGCACTGTGGCTATCCATTTGTTACCCTTCGCTTTTAGATCATGGCCAGCCCAACATGGTTGTTAATTATACCTTTCCTCAATCATATCCCTGAGGTTACTTACTGTACATAGGTAATCACTGGATCAGTCTCCTTGCACCCATCACGCAAATCTCTGATGCCCTTTGGGTTACCTGCAACCTTGATTCCTTGGACGATGTGGCCTTACGATATCAACAACCATGTAACTCATTCTGATCCCTCAATCTATCTGCAATTCTATCAGTGAGGATACTCCATCCTCTTATACAGAGTACAACTCGACCATGTCTTCCCATCCCTGATGACTCTTGTCCTCTCTTAATTCAGTCCACCCAGCATACTGGGGGTGGGGCAGGGGAAGGAGATGGAAGGAAGGGGGGAGGGGAGGAAGGGAGGAAGGAAGGAAGGAAGGAAGGAAGGAAGGAAGGAAGGAAGGAAGGAAGGAAGGAAACAAGCATTTATTAAGCACCTAGTATATGCCACGCACTATGCTAAGCATTTTACAAATATTATCTTATTGGATTCTCACAATGACCCTGGTAGATAAATGCTATTATTATTCGCATTTTACAGTTGAGGAAACTGAAGCATTTAAGTGACTTGCCAGGGTCACTAGTAAGTGTTTGAGGCTAGATTTTAACTTAGGTCTTCCTAATTCCAGGCCCAGCCTTCTATGCACTGCACCACCTAGCTACCTGGCTGCCTTCTTCTAGACATCTTGACGCTGCATGAATACCAATGGATCCTATCCAGATTGTTCATCAGTTATATTTCATTCTTACCTCATGAGCAAATAGCCTACTTTTCCAGTCCTACATCCTTTCTTCTACTTTTCTGCTACTTTCTGCTGTTCTTTCCGCTATTTCTCCTGCATAGGTTTTCCACTAGTAATAGGCTATAGCGCACTCATGCCCACCATGAATCTCTCCTTCGCCCTTTGGGTGCCTGGCCACATTTATTCCTTTAAAGGACATGCTATTCCATCTTGCCAGCTATATTGCACTACCAGAATATTTATGTTTAAAAGGTGGGCTTTTCTTTCATGGAGAAGGTTGGAGTCATTAAAACACTGAACAGTTTCCCAGATACAATCTGGCTTATATCCCTCATCCTATTCAATTCCATGTCCAGCTTATTGTCCATCCGTAGGTCTAGACAAGATATTTATGGTGATAGATCAGATGAGTGGCTGTTGGTCCAGCTACACATTGTAGTCTCAATAATTGCTATTCTTTGGCTGCCCTCTTCCATTTGAACTTAGTCAAAAACAGTTATTAAGTACCTACTGCATGCCAGCATTGTGCTAAGTACTGGGGTTACAAATAAAGAAAAAGAAAAAGTATAATCCCCGAACTCAAGGAAATCACATTCTAACGGAGGATTTTTTTTTCCTACTAGAAAACCTCCATGGCAGTGACAAATACCCCTGGCAAACATGTCTTCCTGTTTTATGCTTGGCTTGACATTAATAATCAGAGGATCACCAAATAAAGTGATCTCCTTTGTGTCTTTGAAAGAATCTTGTAATGGTTTTTACATATGCATAGAAGACAGGCCCCTTTAAGACACCATTTTGCTCTATTGAATAAAATAGTTTTTTAATAGTCAACAAACAATAAACACAGCAGGATCTGGTGTTTTCTGTACCCTTCAGTCAGTTGTGTAATTGTCAACGTATGCCTGACTACAGAATGTTGTTAGCAAAAGCCTGCCTGTTCCCATCTCATACCTTCCTCAAGAATGCCCTTGATATGTGCGTAGATAGAATATTATCATAAAGATTTTATAGAGGTGGGAAAACAGGCATGCGGGTTGGTGGTTATTATTATTTTTTCATTTGCCTTTTTTTCAGTAGTAATAACATCCATGATTTTTTTCCCCGAGATTTCTGGTCTCTTCCCCTCTAGATATGTTGAGAATCAATCCCTGAAAAAACATTTTTGTTGAGCAAACAAATAAGTCGTTGTACTAGAGAGCATCTGGGGATCTTTAAAGGCACTTTGCAATTTTCTAAATGCAATCTAGCCTGCCTATGTGAAAGGTTAAATGTATTAGTAATAACAATGACGTTTACAACAATGCTTTTATCTGTTAGGCAAGTAGAAGGGCCCTGTGGTGCAGTGAAGGGATGACTGAATTGGACTTGGGTTCAAGTCGTGCCTCTTTGTCATTGTGTGACCTTCAGCAAGTCATTTAATTGCTCTCAGCCTCAATTTCCTTATCAGCAAAATGGGGAGGTTGGACGAGATGGCCTTGACGGTCTCTTCCAGCTCCCAGATCCGTGACGCCATTATCCTCGTTTGCCATATGAGGAAAACCAGGTGAGGAAGTAGGAAGAAGTAGGGATGACTCCAAAGTTGATGGTCTAGAAGGATGATGATGCCCTCAAAAGAAAGAGGGAAGTTAAGATGAGGAGACATTCGGGGGGCATGGGCATGGAGAGAGAGGGTGGAAGACAATGAATTGGGTTTTGGATATGTTAACTTCGACATGCCAACAGGACATCCAATTAGAAATGCCCACTAAGTTGCTGGTGATTCAAAAATGAGGCTCAGGAGAGAAACGAAGGCTGGAGAGACAGACTGGAGAATCATCTGCATGAAGATGATAATTAAACCTATGGGAGCTGATGAGGTCACCAAGATGAAGTATAGACAGAGAAGAGACAAAAGCCGGAGGGAGAGCCCTGGGGGATATCTACAGTTAGTAGGACTTGGATTATGATTGAGTAAGGAAGATAAATAAGGCAATCATGCAAGTTGGAGAAGACCAAGAAGGCGTTTTGTCTGACTCTCCTTTTCCTGTCTCACATTCTTTCTTGGATCATGTCTATTTGTATCGATGTTGTATCACACTCCGTCACCCAGTTACACTATAAGCTACTTCATTGTAGTGATGGTGTCATTTTGGCATTGCTGAATCTCCAGTGCATAACGCAGTATCTTACATATAACAGATGCTTAATAAAGTGTGGCATAATAGAGGGATGCTGGGCTGAGAGTCAGGAAGACCTATGTTTGAATCCCCCCCAAGACACTAACTAGCTGAGTGACTTTAGTTAAGTCACTTGGACTCAGCCTCATTTTCCTACATGGCACAAAGGATAGAGAGCTGACCTAGAGTTAGGAAGAACCAAGTTCAAATCCAGCCTGAGACACTTATTAGCTCTGTGACCCTACCCAAGTCACTCAAGTCACTTTGTCTGCCTCAGTTTCCTTATTTGTAAATTGAGGATAATAATAGTACCTACCTACCTACCAAGGTTGTTGTGAGGATTAAATAAGATAATTGTAAAGTATTTCACACAGTGCTTGGCACACAGTAAAAGCTATACAAATATTAGTTATTATTGTTGTTGTTATTATTAAAATAGGGCTAATCACTATAATAATGTTAGCTATTATTATTGTCAAATGTTCGTTGAGTTGAACTAATAATAATAAAAAAACATTGGCTCTGGAGTGGAGGATATAGGTTCCAAACCTGCCTCCAATGCTTACCACCTGTGTGACCTTGGGCAAGTCACCCTCCCTGGACTTCTATCTCCTCATCTATAAAATAAAGGTATTAATTTACATAGCTTCTGAGGTCATTCTAGCTTTAGCCCTTTGATTCCCTCTGATCTAGTTATAGAACATTCTGGAGTTTACAAAACACTTTCTACACACACAGCTGGTGAGATAAGGTCAGTCTTATTATTGCCTTTTTATGAATCAAGGTATTTCAGCCTCAGAAACCTTAAGTGACTGGCAGCCCATGGTAACATAGTTAGGAGACATCAGTACCAGGACCTTCTAACTCAGACTCCACTGCTCTGTCCACTACATCACAGCTGCCCCGTCTCTATAGGATAGCATGTGCTAAGTGCCAAGTGAGTGATACCGATGTTCAGAACAGGCAGAGATTGTCAACGGCCAAAGCAATCAGAGAAGGATTCATGGGGTTGATGGGACTGGAGTTCAATCTTAAAAGATGACTGGGATTTAGGTAGGAAGAAGAGGAGAGGAAGAAGACAAGCACTCTAGGTAGGGAAGAGAAGTGTGAGCAGAGATATCAATGAATAAGGGATTTGTTCTCTGGGGACAGTGAACAGCTCAGACTAGTTGAAAGAGATGGTTCATTTGGGAGAGTCATGGGACCTAAGGTTGGAAGCATAGCAGTTGTGTGCTGAATGGATTGGGAGAAAGGTTGGAGGGGGAACAACAATTAGGAGGCTATTAAGATGTTCAGATGTGAAGTGATAAAAGCCTGAATTAGTATGTGTGTGGAGGGTGGGGGGAGAACAAGATACAAAAGACAGGATTAGTATGGAAGTGTCATTGACAGCATCATAGAATCACAGCTTTGGGGGTAGGGAGAAGGGAATTAAGCACTTACATAGCTCCTACTACACGCCAGGTGCTTTACAAATCTTATTTCAGCTGATCCTCACAGCAACCTATGAGGTAGGTGCTATAATTATCCCCATTTCACACTTGAGGAAACTGAGGCAAACAGAGGTTAAGTGACTTGCCCAGGATCACACGGCTCGTAAGTGTCTGAGGCTGGATTTGAATTCATGAAAATGAGTCCTTCTGACTCCAGACCCAGTGCTCTATCCATTGTACCGCCAACTACTTCCACCTTTAGAGCTGGAGGGGGTACTTAATCCACCCCTTTGTTTTAGAGATAAAGGAAAGTGAGACCCAAAGAAATGAAGTGACTTGACCAAAGTCACATAGGTAATAAGTGGCAAAGGTAGAACCGGAATGCAGGTCTTCTGTCTCCAAATCCATTGACACTCTTAGCACTTGCACCACGTTGCTTCTCACAAGAACATCAACAGATGTGCCTAAATCAAATGTTGACATGTACAAGGGATTGGCCTTGACCTTGGTGTTAGTACCATGTTCTAACCAGCTTGCTGATGGGCCTTGAGCCACAGATTTGGCAACTGATTAGAAGGAGGCTTGGAGGAGAGGGGAGATAAGAGAAAGAAAAGAAGCAAAGCTAACTACCAGATTTGAAGCCTGGAAAAGTAGGAGAATTATAGTGCCCTTAATGGAAGGAGGGGAGTTAGAAACCCTGAGTAATGAGTCCATTAGAGCATGGCTCTCTGCTACCTAGCTCCTCTCTAACCCATCGGCTCACGTTTCCTAAAACATTCCCAAATACATACTGTATAACTCTGCTGTAATATGATTAGACTATAGCACAGATATTAGCCCTGTCTCTCCAACATCAACATTGTAAAGGGGTCCCCTGAGCATTATTTTGCTATAGCCCTTTTCCCCTCCCTCAGCCCTTGAACCCAAGTCAGGAAATCTCCCTCTTGCTAATCTTTAACTCTGAAATATTTTAGATTTCAGATTTTAGGTTTAGTTGCTCCAATATAATATATGCCTCTTGAAGTCACAGACTGTTTCTTTTTTGTCTTTGTGTCAATAGCACTTAAAACAGTGCCTGGCATACAGCAGGTATCTAATGTTTGTTGGTTGTTTGCACATCACTGAGCAGGAAAGGACTAGGTTGGGTCAGTGGCACAGGATAGAGAGAGGGAAGAAAGAGAGGAAAGTTTTTGCTGTGCTAGATCAGAATCCTCCTCAGTATATATGATCATTTGCCTAGAGAGAGTGACCTCTGCCTCCTGTCACAACCCCAGCCTTCACCTGGTTGAAGTATCCGAACCTCCCTCCTCCGACACACACATACATCTACCCCAAATCCTAATCCTCCCCTAAATGGAGGAGAAAATGGCCTCTGGTCTCAGCCTCTTAAGCCCCAATACTTTATGTGAATCATTTGTGTAATTGGGCACAATTTCCGAGATGGAAAGAAGGGAAAAGAGGACCCCCCCCACCACAACTAGAATTCTTTCATTTTTCCCTTTTTCTTGAGATAATCTATGAGTTGCATACAACCTGAGGCTAAAGGCCTGGGCTACGATCCAGCTTCTTACACCCTGGGATGGTGGCCTGCTTCTTCTCCTATCCCAATTCCCTGAGTAAGGTATCTAAGACCCATCTGCCTGACCTGGGAAGGGAGTCTCTGAGAGACAACTAGAAGGTGGAAAAAGACTCCAGTAGAAGGAATAAAGGCTTCAGTTCCCAGCCCCCTTGTTGCCATGGTTTCTTCTCTGACCCTTCATATATTTTTAAAAAATATTTAATTTCCTAGAGGGGAAATTAAATTGGATAATACCATTAATTTGAGAGAACACTGCCTAATAGAGCAGGCACAAGAATTGCTGACTTCTGATTCATCCCAGGGCCTAGGAGATGACCTGGGGAGCATCCTGTGAACCCATAGTGCCCCCAAATGCCTTTGCCCAAGTAACTGCCATCTCCCTACTGACCCTCCAGGGCTAAGCTGGAGAAGAGGATTCATGTTCAAGACAGAACAGCTCCACAGGGCCCTTCACTTTTATACCTTTCAAAATGTAGGGAAGGAGAACCAGCCTGAATTTCTGGAAACTGCCTAGTAATCTGGTGACGGGAAGATTTGCCCAGTCAGCTAGGGGCATGTCAGCTCTCTACCTTGGCTATTCCACAGGCTCCTCACCTTGTGACTAGGAAAGAACCATTCTCAAACAAGAATCTCCCATCTGAAAGTAGAAGCAACGCAGTTTAATACATGAAAGCTGGATTTAGAGTCTGGTGGCCCAGGTTCAAATCCTGCCTTTGCTTTTTATGAACAGAATTGCCACAAACTCTTCACTATGGCTGTAAGACCCATCTGTCTCCTCTCTGCAAATTCACATCTCTCCTTTCTCCCTGTAAATGAGGAAGTAAGTTTTCTTACAATCCCACAACAACTTATGATGAAGCTCCCTAATCAACTTGAGAGGTTTTATATGTCATTGGATAAGGGTAACTGATACCACACAGGAAACATCTACTGATTGACTAAATCAGCCACAGGTTAATGGACCCCTTGGGCCTGTATTAAATTAAACAAAACAAAAAATATCCAGCAATTCCTAAAAAGCTCCAAACTGGGAATATTAGGTAAAGGAGAATTCAGAAAGGGGATTACCTTTCTCCCATCCCCATCCCCATTGTCAAGGAAGCTACTGAACCAGTGGAAAAGTACCTTACCACTTTCTTTACATTCCAATCAACCATGATAAGCAGTTTTCTGGGTCCCTACCAGGTAAGGAACCCTGCCCCATACTCCCTTCCTTCTGGATGTCTTCCCCAATTATCTTATCTGTGCTTGATCCCACCTTTGACTCCTCTCCACTTAACGGCTCCCATTCACATAGCATCAGTTTACACTTGATCATAGATTTCTTTCGACAGGTACCTTTTTTGTGGATTCCATCTTCCTCATCAGACAGTGAGCACCCTAAAACCAAGGGCCACACATTTCCCTTCTCTATCCCCTCTAACCCCAAGTACACGTGTACACACAGGGCTCTTTGAATATGTGTGTGTGTGTGTGTGTGTGTGTGTGTGTGTGTGTGTGTGTGTGTGTATACCTGGGATCAGAGTCAAACAAACTTCTATTTGATTCTCACCTCAGACACTTACAGTATGATTGTATGCATCTGGACAGGTCACAACCTCCACGAGCATCAATTTCCTCATCTGTAAAATGGAAATAATAATGACACCTAGTTAACAGGGTTGTTCTGAAGATCAAACTAGATAATAAATACAAAGCAAGCCGCAAATCTTAAAGTGCTATAGAAATATTAGCTGTTCTTTTATATTATTTTAATTACCACATTATGCCAGCTCGACTACCCCCTGGATAATTGAAATCTGGCTGTGCCAGCAATGAACAACCACGATCGTCATCTCTGCCTCCTCATCTGTGGATGTCATTTGTATATAAACAAGAAGAGTCTTTCAGCATCACAGTGCAGGGGACAAACTGTTGAGTTTAGAGGCAAAAGGACCTGGCTTCTAATCCTAGATCTGCTCCTCACAACCTGTGTGAATTTGGACAAGGAAAAGAAAGGGAACAAGCAATTATTAAGCACCTGCTATATACCAAGCACTGTGCTAAAATCTTTACAAATATCTCACTTGATTCTCATAACCACCCTGGGAGATAGATACTATTATTATCCTCATTTTATAGTCCAGGAAACTGAGGCAGACAGATATTTACGTGGTTTATCGAGGGTCACACAGCTAGTTAAGTGTCTGAGGCTAGATTTGAACTTAGTTGTTCCTAACTCCAAGCCCAGTGATCTATCCACTGCACCACCTGGCTACATAGGTCATTTAATTCTCTTGGCCTTAGTTTCTTCCTCTATCAAATGAGGAGGTTAGACTAGACAATTTTCTAAGGTCCTTTTCTTCCCTGAATCTATGATACTTAGATCTTATGGTCCCCCAACCCCCACCCCTATGAAGTGATTTCTATGCTGGGCCATGAAAATAGCTAGGCTAGGTATGAAGAAAGATAGAAAAGAAAACCTTTGATCCTGAGTTCCATAGGCCACAAGCTTTCCGAGGAAAATGCTTACATTACTCATCCCATTCCAAATGAGTAATGCCCCTCTAGCAAAAGTTTAAAATAGGGTCTACAGTCATGCCTTAGTGAAGGCAGAGAGTTCTTTAAATAATTGTGCAGTGGAATTCTATAGCCAACTATGTTTTTGAATGTTCATGGACAAAGGAGGGGCAGAAATCCCCCAACCACTGATTTATCCAAAATGACTTATACTTGGCTCTGAAACGCAGAGAGTGGCCCACTCAGGAATATATAAATATACTTATTCACACAGGAGAGTGCACTCACCCCTCCTTCTTCTATTCCTATTGCTTTCCCCAAAATCTCAATCATATGACCAGTTAAGATTGGGGGCGGGGCCAGGGAAGGGGGGAATGGAAGACAATCCACTCACAGATAACCAAGAGATGACCATATTTAGACAACATAGAATGATAATCAATAGTGATAAGAGTAATCCTTTGCTTATGCCTTACATTTATTTCAAAGTGTTTTCATATCCTCACAACAGCCCTTTGAGATAAGTGGGAATAGCTATTTTAGCCCTATCTTACAGGTAAGGAAACTGAGGCAGAGAGCCTCAGACACTGGACAATCACATGATTCAAGATGGCCAATTGGACTAAGGATCTGAAGATAGGTCACAGTCTCCTTTAGAGGTGTGGGTTCAAATGACACTTCTGAAAATTTATTTTTGAGAGAGGTAGAATAGAATATACATGAAACATAGAACTGGAAGTCAGGGAGACTGAGGTTCAAATCTTACCTCAGATACCTACTGGGCAAATGACTTAACCTCTCTATGCCTCAGTTTCCTCATCTGTAAAATGAAGGTGTTGGTCTTGATGGCCTCTAAGGCCCCTTCTTATTCTGAATCTATAAATCCTATGATCCTCTCTTCTCCCTAATATCCAGGTGAAATCTGATCAGACTGAAAACCCAGGGCTCCTATGATAGGATAGAAGGTAAAGTGGATGGAAATACCAGGAAAAGAAGCTGTAGGGAAGAAGTGTCATGAAAGGGCAATATGGTAGCCTGAGGGAGTTACTGGGAGAAGGTGAGGGACGCATTACACATTAAAGGTTCTACCTGCTTCACTGGCTAGCTCTTCCATACCCCTTACTCTTTAGCCTTAGAGTTACCTCCCACCCCAAAATAGAGAGCCCTAACTGCTCTACTCCTAGTCCAATCCAATTCTCTTTTCCATGTACAAACTACTCAGAAGGAAATGTGGAGGAAGAAGTGGAAGGGGGTGGCATTTATTTATTTATTCATTCTTTCCTTCATTCCTTCATTCATTCTTGAAGCTGCTCCTGATGGAGGTCTGTCCCTTTACACTGTATACCATGTAAACTCTTTACTTTACCCTGGCTTCTAACCCCTCTATAAAGAAATGCCTCAGGCAGGAAGAAGTCAGTATTCAGAGCTGAATCCCAGACTCCCTTAGATAAGAGTTTCCCCACTCTCTAACAGGTTTCCACCCCAGATCTGCTAAGGTAGTAAAGATGAAGGGGTCCCTGCCTGGCCTCAGAAACGGGAGGGGGCCCAACCCTCACAGAGACCAAAGCATCCTCTGATCATAGATCTTGAGCCAGAAGGAGTCTCAAAGGCAACCGTGCCCAACCTCTTCTTTTTAGAGATGAGGAATCAGAAGCTCAGAAAGGTTGTGACTTGCCCAAAGCCACACAGAGAATAAATAGCAGAAGCACGATTTTAAGCCAGCAGTCTTTTCATTGAAACATTGCAGAACACAACTTAAGTCTAGTCCCCTGCGTACCACCAGGTGTTTGGGGACCTGTCTCTCCCACCCACAGGTAGTTCTTCCGTGGCTACCCAGTGACCTGGGTGGAATCTCCAAATACAGTTGAGAAATGAATATTGTCTCCTGAAGTAGAATGATCTTTATAGCTGAGGAAATGGAGACCCAAAATAGATAAGAGATTTGCCCACTGCTAGTTGAAGGCAGGGCTACACAAAAGCTCTGGAATGGGGGTGGTGGAAAGGGGGATAGCTGTTCTAACCGCCTCAGTCACTTTTCTTCCTCCTCTTCTGTGTGAGGTGCTATTTGTCAGCCAGCAGGGTGACCAAGAATTTATCATGCTTCATTCAATCTCAGTAATATCCTGTCTACACTAAGAGGTCATGTTGGGGGCAGAAAACAGCTTCTCTACCCAAATTTCCGGTGCTGCCCTTGGGAGTCCAAGCCCTCTGGGTATCATTCTTTTAGCCTCATTGCTGCATCCATGGAAGCCTTTCAGAGCAGCCTGGGCATCATGTTCTCCCCCTTCTTGAATTTTCTGAGGGCACTTTCCCTGTATTTCTTACAGAATCTGAGAAGGGTTCTCAGAGGACAGCGAGTCTAGCATGTATGAAAGAGGAATCTTCTTTATTACATCCCTGATTGAGCGACTATCCAGGCTCTGTTGGAAAACTTCCAGTGATGGAGAACTCACTTCCTGTTGAGGAAGCCCATTGTTTGCTCTTTGGGATAGATGTGATGGTGTAGGGAACCTTCAGTCAGTCAGTCAAAAAACATTGATTAAACATTTACTATGTGCTAGTCATTGTGCTAAGCACTTGGGTTACAAAAAGAGGCAAAAGACCATCCCTGTCCCCAAAGATCTCACAGTTTAATGGGGGAGACAACAAGCTATATACAGGATAAATCAGAAATAATTAAAAGAGGGAAGACAATAGAATTAAGAGGAGTTGGAAGAAGCTTCCCATAGAAGATGGGTCTTTAGATGAGAATTAAAGGAAACCAGGAAAGTCAGTAAGAGTAGATGGAAAGGGAGAGCATTCCAGGCACTGGGCCCAGCCAATGAAAATGCCTAGAGTTGAGAGATGGAGTGGCTTGTTCCTAGAACAGTCAGGAAGCCGGTGTCACTGGACCAAAGAGTACACGAAGGTCAGGAAGAGGGAAAAGGGAGGAGGGGCGGTGTACGGTGTAAAAAGACTGGAAAGAG
Organism: Phascolarctos cinereus; assembly: GCF_003287225.1. Taxonomy (NCBI): domain Eukaryota; kingdom Metazoa; phylum Chordata; class Mammalia; order Diprotodontia; family Phascolarctidae; genus Phascolarctos; species Phascolarctos cinereus. The sequence goes on from NW_027555958.1 coordinate 56,351,800, forward strand.
GAGGCCAGATTGTGAAGGGTTTTCTTTAAACACCACACAGTGTGTTTTACATTCGATCCTGGTGGTGATAGGAAGCCAATAGAGTGGTGACAGGGATTGAACCTGTGCTTTAGAAAAAGCATTGCAGTGGCTAAATAGGGAATGGATTGGATTGGAGAGAGACTTGAGGCAGGCAAACCAACCAGAAGGGTATTACAGTAGCCTAGGCATAAGGTGATGATGGCCTGTACCAGAGTGGTAACAGTGTCAGAGGAGAAAATGTGGAGAGATGCCACAATGGTGAAAGCCACAGCTGTTGGCAAAAGATTGGATATGGGCTGGTGAGAGATAGTGAGAAGCTGAGGATGACGCCCGGGTTGCGAGCCTGAGAGACTGAAGAATGGTGTTGCCCTCTACATTAATAGGGAATTTGGAGGGGGGGGGGAGTGTTTAGTGGGAGAGATAACGAGTTTGGTTTTGGACGTATTGAGTTTAAGATGTCTATTGAACATGCGGTTCAAGATTTCTGAAAGAAAGCTGGAAATGGGAGATTGGAAATCAACAGAGAGCTTAGGGCAGGAGAAGTAAATTTGAAAATTGTGAGCATGGAAATGGTAATTAAATCATCAGAAGTGGATGAGATCACCAAGTGAAACATCACTTCACAAATCCATCACAAAAGGAGACCCTCCCTCTCAGCAGGCCTCTCTTACTTTATGGGGGGGGGGATGAAGGGGGGAGTGTCTATCCACCACCAGTCCTCTCAAACACCTCTACCATTTCCTTTGTTCTAGTCTCTGATGAAGAGGTGGTCTTCCTCCTTGCCAAGACATGGTCCTCCACATATGCCCGCAATCTCATCTCCTCTCTGAAGCAACTCATCTCTGCAATCATCCCCTATTTGTCACTTTCAATATGTCATGCCCTACTGCCTACAAATATGCCCCAGGGCACCACCCAATCTTAAAAAACCTGCATTTAACCTACCATCCACTAAAACTATCATACTATTTCTTTCCTTGCTTTCATTGCAACACTCTTAGAAGGAGAAATAAAATCTGTACTTTTCCCCTCTACTTCCTCACCTCCTACTCACTTTTCAACCTTTTGAAAAATGGTTTTGGACTCTACAACTTAATTAAAACTGTCTCCAAGATTACCAATGATCTTATATTGTTTTGGTAGCTGCTTGACCTTTCTGCATTTTTTGGCATTAGTGACCATCCCCTCCTTCTGAATACCCCCTCCTTCCTTGATTTTCATGACACTACTCTCTTTCTGCTCTTCTCTCTCTCTCTCTCTTCTCTCTCTCTCTCTCTCTCTCTCTCTCTCTCTCTCTCTCTCTCTCTCTCCCCTTTGCTTAATCATCATCGATGTTTCATGTATCAAACATAGGCATTCCCTGAGATTCTGTCCTGGACTCTCTTGTCTTCTTACTCTATACTCAAATTTTTTTAATGATCTCACCAGTTCCTTTGGGTTTAGTTATCTCTCTGTGCAGATATGTGTGTGTGTGTGTGTGTGTGTGTGTATGTGTGTGTGTATGTGTGTGTGTGTATGAGAGAGAGAGACAGAGATCCTTTCCTCTTTCCTGATCTCTATTTCAATATCACCAAATGCTTGCATGTTCCATCAGCATCTCAAACTCGACGCGTCCAAATGAGAAATCATTAATTTACCTCCCCCCAGGGCAGCGAGGTGGCTCAGTGGAAAGAGCACGAGCCCTGAAGTCAGGATGACCTGAGTTCAAATCCAGCCTCAGACCAAACACTTGACACTTTACTAGCTGTGTGGCCCTGGCAAGCCACTTAACCCCAATTGCCTTAAGAAAAAAAAAATTTACCTCCCCACACTGAAAGTTGCTCTCCAAATTCTCATATTTCAGTTGAAGGCACCACCATCCTTCCAGTTTTGAAATCTTGGAGTTATACGTACTTCTCCCTCTCCCTCATTGCCCATATTCAAATCAGTTGCAGTCTTATCAATTCTGCCTCAGCATTATCTCTCATACCCATTCTTTTCTCTGGCCTCTACCCAGGCCATTCTCACTTCTTATCTGGACTTTTGTTTCCAGCTTCCCATAATCTGCCCCCTCCAGTCCATCTTCTACATAGCTACCAAAACAGTCTTCTAAAGGTATAGGTCTGAGCATGTCACTCCTCCAATCAAAAAACCTCCCTTTTTCACTCTAGCCTAGACCTCAGACTTCCTATCTTGGTCTTTAAAACTCTTCACCTTCTGACTCCAACAATCCTTTATAGACACTTCATATCATTCCTCCGTGTATACTCTCGATTCTGACCAAATCAGCCTGTTAACTCTGCCCCAAACTTGGCATTGCATTTCCAACCAATGGGCCGCCTTCTCTCTCTCCTCACCACCAACTCTTGAAACCCCTAGCTGCCTTCGGTTCTTGCCCTCAGGGAACTTACATTCTATAAGGGGAGATGACATGTACATATATGTAAAATACGTATGTAATGACTGTATCCCATCTATTGATGTATCTATTTCATATCTATCTATCTGTCTACAAAGTAGATACATAAATATAAGTAGCAATTGCTCTGGAGTCATTTTTCCAGAGCTAGGCTGGCTATAGCCCTCTCCCAAACACATACACGCTTCCAGGGAAAGGCCAAGGTCACCCACTGCATCCTGGACCATTGCCACTCGTCTTGACCTTTGCCTTGCCACTGGACTCGGATGACTGTAAGACAGAACAAGGCTGATGTCTTTGCACAGCTCTGCCTCACTCAAATCCAATTCACATGCAAGTCAAGACATCACACTTGTGATGTCATTGGTCCTCTTTGAGAACAAAGGACAAACAGCAATGACAATAGCTCACCAAGAGGCTCACATTGGAATGAAGCCCTCCTTGAGCATTCTAACTGTTAGTTCTACTTACTTATCTGTAAATAGAATGAAAGAGCTTTGAGGGCAGGGACGGTTTCACAAGATCATAGATTTAGAGCTGGAAAAGACGTTAGAAGTCATTGAGTCCAACGCCCTCATTTTTCAGATGAGGAAACTGAGGCACTGAGAGAACTGACTTGCCCAGGATCACATGGCTAGTAGATTTCTGAAGGAAGATTTGAAGCCAGCCTTTCCTAACTCCAAGCCCACTCCTCTATCCACTTCACCAACTGCTTTGTATCCCCAGGGTCCAGAGCAATTTCTTATTCCTAATAGCCACTTAGTAAATGTTTCTTTAAATGAATTGAGAAACTGGCAAAGACTTATATGAACTGATGCAGAGCAAAGTAAGCAGTTTCAGGAGAAAAATCTATAAGATGACCATGATAATGGAGAGGTGAGGAAGGAAGAAATGAAGAGCTTGGAGTGACCAGTTGGTGGAAAGACCTTACATGTTATATTGAGGTTGGGGGATTGAGGAGGGAGGAATACTCTCTCACCCCATATCCCTTCTCCTCAGAGATGGACCTCAGATTACTCTTCTGCAAAATGAGGAGGTTAGACCAGATGACCTCTAAGTTCTCTACCAGTTTTAGATCTATGATTCTATGGCCCTGACCTCCCTCATCCCCCTTCCCTCCAGGGGCTGCCTCCCCAGAATGCCTTCTTCTGAGACTTCTCTGAGTTTGTGAAAATACAAATAAAATTTTTAATTAGGTTTTCCCCTTGACACCAGTGCTGCTTTACTAACTGCAGCTGTAAGGGAATTTTTCTCTTCAGGCATTTTCCCTAAAGCAAAGCAAGCAGCTGCCAGTTCTTACTCCCCAAACCCAGGCTTGGATTGGGCAAACCCTATCCACCATCCAATTCCAACTTCCCCTAAAGTTTAAGGCCTCAGCTGAACTGAGCTTTTTAAAGGGGGTTGATTTATTCCCCCTCTAATGGTTCCTTTTGGACTTTGTAAGTACGTCTGAGATTGATTTTCATATCATCGGTGCAGGGGGACTCATTAAAATGCCAGGGTGTATGTCTGCCTGACTTGAGTCTAGCTCAACAGGAACCCCGCTGACTATGCAGAAGGGCAAGAAAACAGTAAAGAGAAGGAGAGAAAGGAAAAGAAAAAGGGGGGTGCAAAATATAGGGAGAAGGCAGAGGGAACGAGTGTTTGTGCAAAGAGGCAATTGTGGTGGGGTAAGAAAAACACTGGCATCTCAGGACCTGTCATGCCAGCTGTATGACCTTGGACAAATCACTTCTCTCTGGGCCACAGTTTCCTCATCTGTAAAATAGGTGTAAGGGGATGAAGTGAATGAAGTCTAATACCAGAACTCTCAAATTCTATTTATCTAAGAGGAACAAACTATAAAGATTATAGTCTGGCTCTCTGGGAGTGTGTCCTTAGCCTCTAAGGCCTCAAAGGTCTTTGGGCTTAGTGTAGTGGGATGCTCTAAGATTCCCTTATCACAGCAGCTCTATCCTCAGGTGGTCCATCCCCAGGGGGAGCTCCCTGCTGACACAGATCTCTTCTCAGTGATTTTCTTTCTTCTGTTTTCCCTGTTGGGGCTGATGGCTCAGGAAGGATTAATAGCAGATTGAGTCATTTAATAGAAGCCCCACGATGGGGAAGAGGAAAATAAATAACCCTGTTTGTCAATGTTTGGCATAACTTCCCTCCTACTAACAGCTCATCCTCTTTGTTGGAGACAAGATTCCCCCTACCCAGATACCCAGATCCACTGACTTGCCCTTAATCAAGCTGGGTCTCTCTCCCCAGAGCCCCTAGCTCTCCCCAGACCAGTGGGGTATTTGGTCAATTGCCTGAATCAGAGGGAGATGGTAATCGCCTCCATTTTATACATTTTCTAGCAGAGCAGGGGCCAGCTGGTCATAAAAAATCTGAGCTAGAAAGAACCTCAGAGATCATACAGTGCAGCAGTTCTCGAACTGTTTGGTCTGAGGACCGCTTTACACTCTTAAAAGTTTTACATCCCCCAAAGAGCTCATGTTTATTAGGGTTTTATCTATTAATAGTCACCATATTAGAAATGAAAATGTTAGTATCATTATGAAATAATTTTGACCAAGGGTCTCCATATGACACTTTGAGGACTGATGATCTAGTCAGCAGTCATGCTTATTTTACTAATGAGGAAACCAAGGCTGAGAGAAAAGTGTCTTTCCCTAGACAAAGCAGATTAAGTTGCAGAGTCTATATTCAGACCTAAGTCTTAGGATATTGGGTCTAATGCTCTAAGAAGCTACAACTCAAAACACAATGTAACAGAAGGAGCCTAGCATTTCAAACCAAAAGGTCTGGATTTAATCTGGAATTTTGCCCTTGAAAAAGTAGGAAGCAGCATGGTACAATAGAAAGAGCCTTAACTCTGGAGTCAGAGGAACTGGGTTCAAATCTTACCTCTGAAGCTACATACATGACCTTGAGTAAGTCATTTCTTCTCCTGGTCCTCAGTTTTCTCATCTGTAAAATCAGGGAGTTGGACTAGCTATATGGCCTCTAAGTACGTTCTAGCTCGAGATGCCATGACCCTTGAGGTCATGTGTGACCCTTAGAAAATCACCTCCTCTCTCTAGGTCTTATTTCCTCAGCCGTAAAATAAAGGCATTGGTCTTGATGAGCTTGAAGCTAGCTCCCAGCTCCGACACTCTGTGCCCACCACGCATCAGAGGGAAGGCATCCTTGCACCCTGGCCCAGGGGTGGATGGGTCCCAAGCTCTGCTTGCTTTTCCCCTACTAGCAAATGATGGGAAGTAAAAATTGGTGGGGAGGGGAGAGGTTGGAAGAGGATCTGGATACTAATCCTGCCTCTATTAGCACCCATGTGACCTTGGGCAAAAATCACTTCCTCTCTCTGAGCCTTGACTTCCTTATCTGTAAAATGGTGAGGCTTTGACTACATTTAATCCAACATTTGTTAAATGCCTATTATATTTGAGGTGCTGTGCTTAAGCCTAGGCTCCACAGCAGGAAGCCTGGCCAGAAATGATGGGAACAAGTGTAGCTTACAAGCCGGCACTTGGAACACTACTCATCTTTATAAAGGATGCAGACCAGGCTCCTGAGGAAGCCACTCTGAGCCAGGTAATTGTCCCAGCAATGTTGCCCTCCCCTGGCCTCTGCACAAGTGCCAGAACATGGGACCTGTTCATCAGACAGCAAGGCAGGAAAGGGGCAGAGACGGAAGGATGTTTTAGAAGAACAGACTCAAAGCAAAGTAGCCTCCTTATAACTTAAAATGTATGGTGGCTGAAGAGTCCTAGGAGATAGGCATCTCTGCCTGGCATTGGTGCCAGCCTGTTAGTGGCTTGCAGAGAAATACATCTTCCTCCTTCCTACCTGCCTGTACTAGAATTTAAATTAAATTAAATATTGGCCAAAGGAGATGAGAGGAGGGGGGAGAAAGAGAAACAGAGGGGGAGAGGTAGGGAAGGAGGAAGGGACAAAAAATCAGGGGGAAAGGCAGGGGGGAGAGAAGGAAAGAGGGAGGGAAGAAAAGAGAAAGAGAAACAGGGGGATAGAGGGAAGGAGTGGGAAAGAGACATGGGGAGGGAAGGAGGGAGGGAGATAGAGACAAAGGGGGAGGGAAGAAGAGAGAGAGAGAGAGAGAGAGAGAAAGAGAGAGAGCGACTGCTCTGTGCCAGGGCTAGGGAAAAGCTCCAATTACCAAGGAAACAGGATAGTCCTTGACAAATAGCATTACCCTCTCACCTTAGCAGAAGCAGGAAGAGAGTTGGGGCCAGTGGGGAGGGCTAGCAAGGCAGTAGAACAAGAAAGACTTGAGCCATATGGAAGAAGGTAGCACCACGCTGCTAACTCAAGCCTTGCCTCATGCCACGTCCCACAGCCTCCTTACCCCTCTGATTGAAGGGCTGGAGGGTGAAATACCAAACTCTTTCTGATGCCGTACTTTATAGAGAGCATACAAACTGGTCTTTTGGGTTCATCCCACCATGCACCTGCTGCTCTGCCTGGCTTCAACTCCAAGGAACTAGGTGGTCCTGGGCCAAGTACCCCTGGTTTCAGGTCACTTCCCTCCTTCCTTGCCTCCTTTTGTGTATTGTTTGTGTATTGTCTGCCCACCCCCATTAGATTAAAAGCTCCTTGAGGGTAGGGACTGTGTTTCTTGTCTTATTAATTGAATCCCCAGTGCTTAGCACAGTGCCTGGCACATAGTAGGCAGTTAATAAATATTGATTGGATTGGATTATTGGATTAGGAGAAGACTAGGAGGAAACGGAGGGAGAGAGAGAGACAGAGACAGAGACAGAAACAGAGAGACAGAGAGAGAGAGACAGAGAGAGACAGAGAAAACGAGCATTCTGTGCCAGGGCTAGGGGAAAGCTCCAACTACCAAGGAAACAGGAAAGTCCTTGACAAAGAGCATTACCCTCTCACCTTAGCAGAAAAGTAATAGGAGAGTTTAAGGCTTGTGGGGATGAACAGCAAAGGAGTAGAACAGAAAGGACATGAGCCATTTGGAAGAAGGGCTTGGTATCTCACACAAGGTGATGGAGAATGGGACTTGGGAGATTCTTCATCCATCACTGATAGAGTAGCTACTGAGAAAAACAAAGAAACAGTGGAGTACAATGGAAAGAGCACTGGTTCTGGAGTCAGAGGACCTGAGTGCAAGTCCTGTCTGTGACACACACACACCTGTGTGACCTTGGGCAAGTTGCCTCAGCTTTCTCATCTGCAGAGTGAGGAGCTGGACTCACTGGCCCCTAAAATCCTTGCCAGCTCTAGAGCTATGATCTCATCCCATGACTTGGCTGTCAAATAATTTGTAGTCTTTTTGGCAAAATGAGATCCACACACGTGAAAAGTTAAACAAACATTATGGAAGAAGATCATAGGACCATATCTTAGAGACCAGTGAATCCAACTCTTTTATTTTACAAATGAGGAAACTGAGGCCCAGAGAGGTTGGGTGACCTGTTGGTGGTCAAGCAGCTAATAAGCATACAAGCTAGGATTTGAACCCAAATTTTCCTGATTCTAAATCCAGTGCCCTGATTAAGTCACCAAAAGCAGAACCACCAAGGAAACCAGAAAGCTTTTATTAAGCACCTATCGTGTGCAGGGACTCTGTAAATACTTTTGAGATTGATTTTCATACCGTCAGTGCCTGGGGGGAGGAGAGACAGGGAAGATACAGTAGGTCAGATTTAAATGAAGACCTGTTATAAATTCCAAAGGAGTAGAGAGGCAATGAGTTCACAGAAGATAATGACTCCTACAGCTTAATTATCCTTGTACTCAGAATCATAAGATATAGAGCTGGAAGGAACTGGACAACTCATTCAGTCTAACATTCTCATTTTACAATCAAAGAACATGAGTCTAGGGGGAAAACTGACTCGCCCAAGGTCACATGGGTAGTAAGTCACAGTGTCATTTCTTATCTAGTTAGCACCTACCTCCAAGTCAAATAGGAGAAGGGCAATTCTTCCTATTTCACAAAGATGCAAATAGAGGCACAGGGAGATTCAGTAGCATTTAAAGTCATAGGGCACGGGGCAGCTAGGTGGCACAGTGAATAGGGCTCTGGCCTTGGGGTCAGAAGGACCTGAGTTCAAATCCATCCTCAGACACTTTACACTTACTAGCTGTGTGACCTTGGGCAAGTCACTTAACCCCTATCGCCTCACCAAAAAAAGGGAAAGTCATAGACTATTAGTTATATTTGAAATGTTAGAAAAACTTTATGTTAATTATATTAGTTCTGTTAGAATGTCGGAAAAACCTTAGAGTTCTTAACCTGGTTTGGTATTTTATATGTTGGTTGTTTATCTTGCTAATTATGTTTCAATGTATAATTCAATGTAATCCTCTGGATTTTATTTATGCATTTGGAAACATTATTCTAAGAAAAAACCCATAGATTTCCCCGGACTGCCAAAGGGCCCTGTGACACAAAAAGTACTAAGAATTCCCAACCTAGGGGCAGCGAGGTGGCGCAGCGGATAGAATACGGGCCCTGCAAGTCATGAGGACCTGAGTTCAAATCTGGCCTTGGACCAAACACTTGACACTTACTAGCTGTGTGACCCTGGGCAAGTCACTTAACCTCAATTGCCTTTAAAAAAAAAATTCCTAGTCTAGGCCAACCCCCTCATTTTACAGACGTGGAAACTGAGAATCAGATAAATAAAGTGATTTTCCCAAGGTCACACAGCAACAGAAATAAGAATAGAATCCAAGTCTGCGGCCTTTCAGTACTGCACCATTTGAGTAGAGGGTTTTGGACTCCTCTGCCTCCCTACCATGGCCCTCAGAGATCAGAAATACCAAGGTGAGTTATAGACACTTGCTTTCCATCTCCATGTCCCCTAAACCAGAAATATACTCTGTCTTTGCTTCTGCTCCTTAAACAGTCTAAGTTCCTTCAAAGCTCAGGTCGAGCGCCATCTCCTATATGAGGCCATTCTTGATCACTCCAGCTGCTGCTGCCTCCCTGCACAAATTACCAGGAATTTCTTCTGTACATATTTTGTATGCATTTATATATGTAGAGACAAAGGCTCCCCCTCGTTCAACAGAGAAGGGGTGGCAGTGGGAGGAAAGAGAATAAATATTTGTAAAAATGAATAATCATTTAATAAATTAAGAAATCAGGTCTCATCCCTGAGTGCCTTTAAGCAGTGGCTGACTGGCCACCATCTATCTATGGAAGGGATGCAGGCGTTGAGTGGAAGGTAGGACCAGATGACCAGTAAGGTCCTTTCCAACTCAGTGATTCTCCTATAGATGAGCTGGAATCAGGACTGGAATTAGCAGATTAGGTTTTATGAAAGAAGTAGAACTAGGTTTGGGCCTTGAGGGTTGGGTATATTTAGACAGATAGATAGATAGATAGATAGATAGATAGATAGATAGATAGATGAGATAGAGATATATAATAGTTAGAAAGGAATGGGGAAAGCATTGAAGACTATAGCCATGGTGTCTGTGGTGGAAAGTAGGGTAGACAGTGAATATATAAGGTGTGAAAGAACCATGGAGGGCTCTGAGTGCTAGGCTTAAAAGTTTGGACATTATCCTAGAGGAGCCTCTGAAGGCTCTTTAGGGGAGGGAAAAGACTCAGTGCTCTTTGAAGGCAGGAGTTGTGCTAAGCATAGAGCTTGGCATATAGTAGACAAGCACTTAATTGCTCGTTGATTGATTGAGTGCTTGATCCAAGGGCAGATGTAGGGTCCCATCTGTGCCTAGATGTGTGGAGACAGAAACAGAGACAGAGAAAGGTAGAGAGAGAAAGAGAAAGGAAGAGAGAGAAAGAGAAAGAAAAATGTAGAAAGACAGAAAGGAAGAAAGAAAAGAAAGAAAGAAAGAAAGAAAGAAAGAAAGAAAGAAAGAAAGAAAGAAAGAAAGAAAGAAAGAAAGAAAGAAAGAAAGAAAGAGAAAAGTAGAAAGAGAGAAAAACAAAGGTAGAGAGATAGAAAGAAAAAATAGAGAAAAAGAAATAGAATGAGAGAAAGAGACAAAACAGAAAGAAAAAAGTAGAAAGACAGATAGTAGGAAGAAAAATAGCAAGAGACAGAGAGAGAGGTAGAGAGAGAGAAAGAGAAAGAAAAGGTAGAGATATAAAGAGAAAGAGAAAGAGAAAGAGAAAAAGGTAGGGAGAGGAAAATAGAGGGAGAAAGGTAGAGAGATAGAAAGAGAAAGAAAAATAGAGAAAGAGAAAGGTAGAATGAGAGAGAGAGAGAGACAAAACAGAAAGAGAAAAGTAGAAAGACAGAGATAGAGAAAGAGGAAGAAAAATAGTGAGAGAGAGAGAGAGAGAGAGAGAGAGAGAGAGAGAGGAGAAAGAAAGAGAAAGGAAGAGAAAGAAAAAGAAAAAGAGAGAGAAAGAGAGAGAAAGAAAATAGAGAAAGGGAGAGAGAAAGAGAAAGGCAGAGAGAGAAAAACAGAGAGAAAGAAAAGTAGAGCAATAGAAAGAAAAAGAGAAAAAGAGAAAGGTAGAATGAGAGAGAGAGCAAAACAGAAAGTATAAAGGCAGAGATAGAGAAACAGGAAGAAAAACAGCAAGAGAGAGGTAGAGAGAGAGAACGGAAGAGATAGAAAGAAAAGGTAGAAAGAGAAATATGAAGAGAGGAAGAATGAGAGAGAGAAATAGAGAAAGGTAGAGAGATAAAAATAGAAAGGTAGAGAAATAGAAAGAGAAAGAAAAATAGAGAGAGAAAGGGAGAATGAGAGAAAGAGGCAAAACAGAAAGAGAAAAATAGACAGAGATAAAGAGGAAGAAAAATAGTGAGAGAGAGAGAGAGAGAGAGAGAGAGAGAGAGAGAGAGAGAGAGAAAGGAGGAGTGAGGAAGAGAAAGGAAGAGAAAAAGAAAGAGAAAGAAAAAGAGAGATATAAAGAGAGAGAAAAGAAGAAAAATAGAGAAAGGTAGAAAGAAAGAAAAACAGAGAAAGAAAGGTAGAGAGATAGAAAGAAAAATAGATAAAGAGAAAGGTAGAATGAGAGAGACAAAACGGAAAGAAGTATAAAGACAGAGATAGAGAAATAGGAAGAAAAATAGTGAGACAGACAGAGAGAGAGAGAGATTTGTTTGTGTGTATGTGTGTGTTTCTTTTGAAGGCAGAGACTGTATATGACCTGAGAAAGACTGCTTTACAATGAAAAAAAATCACTCTATGGGAAATTACCCAGCTGGCAGTCCTAAATGGAGCCTCTAATCTCCCCAAAGCCATCCTTACTGATATTAGCATATCTCATCCCAGGCAAGTTGCTGCTAAGCCCCAGTCTGTCTGGGGGCAAGACCTTGCACAGGAGCAGCATAGAAATAGGACTGGAGAAAGAGAGGCAGATGGGAAAAGGGAGAGAGCAGAGGTGCATTTCTTAATGCAAAGTAGCAGTTAACTAATATAACAGTTTGCCTTTCTATAGCGCTTTACATATATTATTTCATTTGGTCCTCACAGTAGCCCTGTGAGGTGGGTGCTATCAATTGTAATGTTTCTTATTATCCCCAAAGCTAGAGAGGTGGAAAGGGGGGAAGGCACCATGTAGCAGCCCAGCCTAGAGAGCTCCATGGAAGCCTTCAGATGAGCTAGGTATGATGAACTCATAAATCAATACAGCTGCTCTGGCAAAGGACATGTCAGTCAATCAATTGTCCTCTGACTCCACTCACCATCCCTGTGACTACCCAGACCCTCCCTGGCCACCAGTCCTACATAGATATCTTTCCCTATTAAAATGCAAACTCCTTGAGGTCTGTTGCTTTCTGTATTTGTATCCTTAGCACTTAGCACAATGCCTGGCACCTACATAAACCCTTTTTTATTTAATCATTCAGTATATAAAGGGGAATGAAGAAATGTACAGCAGTTAAGGCTCCAAGAATCTTAGAGTGGTTTGGCCAGTAGGGGAGTGATATCTGAGTCGGGCCTTGAAGAATCTATCCAGTCCCCAGCATGAAACTTTAGCCTATAGTTTTTGTCTGTGTACAAAACTGGCTTCTTTGAGGAAATGGTTGAGCTTGGTAAAGGAGCAGTCATTCTACCTGAGCCTTAGGATCAGAATATTTAGTGCTAGAAGGGACCACAGAAATAATCTGGTACAATCCCCTCCATTTCTAAATGAAGAAACAGAAGCACAGAAAGGTTTTCCCAAAATCTCAAAATTGGGCACAACCTCAGAGGTCCGCTAATCTGTAATTTAACCGTAACCTAGTCTATGCTATAACTGCCTGTGAATCCCCTCTATGCCATATCTGGCAAGTGGTCTCCTAGTCTTCGCTTAAAGTGAGAGAAAGCCCACTGCTTCCTAAAATGGCCTGTTTCAGCTGGGGAATAACTCAAGTGTTACTAAGTTTTTCCATATATTGAGCCAAAATCTAGTTTTCCTCATCTTCTCTCTATCATACCTCCTTCTGTCTTCTGGGGACAAGCAGAGTAAATCTAATGTCTTTTCTTTAAGACAGACAACTCTTCTGTTCCCCATAAATCTTCATTCTCCGGGCTGAATGTTCAGCAGATCCTTTTATGGTATGATCTTATGATGCTTCACCATCTTGGTCACTCTTCCCCAAGGTCACCCAGGTAGCAGAGCCAGGATTCTGTCAGTCATGAGTGACTGATTACATTGGGACATAGCTGGGGTCAGGAAATGGAAGGCCTCAGGACATAGCTCTCATTGCTCCACTCCAAAGTAAAAGCATCTAGAAAGTGACTATTGGAGGGGCAGCCAGGTGGCACAGTGGATAGAGCACTGGCCCAGGGGTCAGGAGGACCTGAGTTCAAATCCAGCCTCAGACACTTGACACTTACTAGCTATATGACCCTAGGCAAGTCACTTAACCCCAACTGCTTCGCTTTAAGAAAAAAAAGTAACTATTGGGATTGGGACTAGCCAATGCTTTCTTGGGGGATTCAGGGCAGCTTTGACCCACCTCACAGCTAGAGTGGGAGTGCACCCCTGCACGGTCACTGGGGAAGGGAAATCTGAGTCCAATGAGGATTTGCTAGAAAAGGCTAGGAATTATTTTTTTAGAGAACAGGAGCAACACCTAAAATCCACAGGAAATAAGCCTCAACTGGGGGATGGTCAACAGTCCAGCTCCTGATTTAGGAACCTTCGAGAGATGCCTCCTGTGTTTAAACCATTCGTTAGCCTGTCTTGCTCTTCAAAAAGTATTTACTGAATGCCTGCCAGGTTCTGGGCACTAGAAATTCAATGACAAAAAAATGAAACAGCCCTTGCCCTCATGGAGCTTACATTTGACTGGGGAAAACAACATGTACCCAGACAGGGATAGACAAAGTGAAAACATGGGAGCAATAACAGCTAGGTAGATTTAGAAAGACCTCTTATAGGAGGTAGAACTTCAACTGAGATTTGAATGGTTCTAGGAATTGCAAGAGTAAAAGGTGAAGAGGAAGAACATTCCAGAAGGAGGAAGAGAACATTCTACCCATGAGGAAGAGCCTGTGGAGATGAGCCAGTTTATAATGCAGAGTGCATGAGAGGGATATGCCATTGGTCTAGAGAGACAGGGTGAAGCCAGATCGTGATGGGAGAATGAAAGGAGCTTAAATACCAAACAGTGATTTGCATTTTATTCTAGAGTCAATAGAGATCCACCAAAGCTTGGGTTTTTAAAATATTTTATTCATTTTAAACTTAAATACAAAATGAGAAAAGAAAAAAGAACATGTCAATGTACACAGGAGAACATAAAGAGAGGATTCAATATAAAACAATACATTTCCATTTCAGACTTGGCCTTCTTTTCTAAAAACCTATGTAATGAATAGTACACATTTTTTTCAAAGCTATCCAGCCTTTCTGTGCTTCCTTCTAAGTTTTCTTTTGTTCTCTGCTGTGCACATTTTATTTTATTTGCCTTTATTTATGTCTTGCTCTAGAGAAGGCCACAATTAAACATACACATACATACACACACACACACACACACACACACACACACACACACACACACACACACAAACCTATATGCACCAAAGCTTCTTGAGCAAGACAATAGCATGGTCAGAGCTGTGCTTTAGGAATATTAATTTGACATTTGTGTGGAGGATGGATTGGAGTAAGAAGAGGCTACAAACAGAGAGACCAGTAAAGAGGCCATTTAATAATGCAGATGAGAGGTGATTAGGGGTTGAACTGGAGTGGCGTCTATGTGAATGGAGCAAAAGGGACAGGTACAGAAGTGGTGGATGTACAGCCCATAGGACTTGGCAACTAAATGGATCTGGAGAGTGAAGGAGAGGAAATAGTTAAGGATGCACCTGGGTGAGCTGAATAATGGAAGTACCCTTGACAAAAAAAGGGGGGGGGGAGACAGGAAAAGAGATGGAGAGAAGATTTTTGAAGATGTTTAGCTTGAGATGTCTACCTAAGTGAAAATGTCCAGCAAGCAGTGGGTAATAAGGGATCACTCAAATGAGTGATAAGGACTAGGTACACAGATTTGGAGATCTGGAAGACCCTGCATCAGGATGAGAGCTGATGAGATTACCAAGACAGAGAGTAGAGAGAGAGAGAAGACAGTTGAGGCTCTTAACTTCCCATCCCTGTTAAAGATTCTCGTCTTTCACTTCCCACCCACCAAGATGTAGGGCCCAGGGGTGAATCACACTGTGTGCCAACCTTCACTTTTATAACAAACACTTTCATACAGATGCATTCAGGGGAAGATGGGGTCATGAGCAAGGGAGCCAAAGCTATAAACATCAGGAACCTTTGTAAATAGAAGTGTTACAGGAGTCAAGAATCAGCCAAAGAGGAAAAAAATGTCTTGAAGGAGTGACATGCAAGCCAAGGCACATTTGGGCATGGAGGAGGGGGTTATATCAGCTAATGCCACCCCTGCCCACATTGGCTGGCAAATGATGGAAGGAGGTGGTGGGGTACTAATTGTATGTACATAGGTGTTTCATGGTCGGTAGATTGACAGCTGAGTCAACTAATGACCTCTAAAATGAGGATTCAACTCACTCATTTTACAGATGAAGAAACTGAGGTCTAGAAAGGTTATGTAATTTGCATACAGGGATTAAGTGGCAAAGCCAGGATTAGAACCCAGGTCTTCTCACTTTAAATCCACTTCATAGCACTGTCTCATTAGTGTTTATTAGCACCAGCAGACAGGACCATCTTTTCTTCTTTCTATCTACTGCCTCCCTGAGTCACTCTCTGTCTCCAACCACCTAGTCCCTACAGCAATGGGAACCCCAGGATACTTGCTTTAGTTCATTATACCCTAAAGGTGGCTGAGACAAAAATATTCCAGGATAATTCAAGATTGAGAGAATGATAGAAAGTAAGGGAACAGGGGAAGGGGTGAATAATGTTGTATAATGAGGCCAGAGCATAAGGTCATAGATTTGGAGGTGGAAGAGACCTCGTGGGCTATTCCAGTCCAACCCCATCATTTCATAGATAAATAACCTAACACCCAGAGAGGCTGTAACTTGACTAAGACCACACAAGTAATAAGTATCAGAGTCAATGGGCTGTATGGGGTGTTCAGGAAGACGAGCATATCTGGTGTGAGGGCTCCCGAGCCCTCTTCAGGGCTGTTCACCCAACGTTTAGTGTCCACTTCCACCCAACTCACCCCTGTGGCTCCAAGAAGCTATAGCATGTACAGTGGCTACACCTTGGTGAAATCTCAGCATATGGGCTAAGCCAAGTGATGGTAAGTTAGCGGGGGACTACCCCAAGCATGTGAAGATTTCTCGCAGAGGAATGGGCTGATGAGGACAATTTGTTTCAACAGCCGTGAAGGCCGCCAAAGCAGATGCTATGGAACACTTAGAGCATGGTCAGACATTGAAGACACCAAGGTCATCCACTGCATACCAAGCCATCACTAGTCATCTTGACTTTTGTCCTGTTAGTGGACTTTGATGATTCTGGAAGAGAGAGTGAAGCTGGTCACTTTGTGCAGCTCTGCCTCACTTAAATCCAATTCATACACAAGTCAAGACATCACCTGTGATATCACTGGTTCTCTGTGAAAATGAGGGGCACAAAACAACAATCAGAGTCAATATCTGAAACCAGGTCCTCTTTCTACCATATTATATTGCCTCCTTAAACTAAAAAATGGAGGGGGGTACAGAAACAATGAGTCAGAGAGAGAGAGAGAGAGAGAGAGAGAGAGAGAGAGATTGATTTGGTCTAGACCTATGATTCCATCAATTTCAGAAACTCTTAGCTTGAAACTCCTGACCCTAATATCAAATATCCCCCCAAAATAACAACTATCTTTAACTTATAGCCTTAGAAAGTTGCAGTGACTTACCCATTGCCTCCCATCTAATATGTGTCAGAGGCAGGATTTGAACTTAGGCCTTCCTTAGTCCAAGGCCAGCCTACGAATTACTGCCATCAAACCTACCCTGATGCTCTCCAGCTATCTTTATGCCAGACTGCTACATGGTACCTTTCCCCTTTTCCACCTCTAGCTTTGGGAATAGTAATAGTCATCACTACAAAAAAAGCAACTACCTCCCAGAGTTGTTATGAAGATCAAATGAGATAATCTGCTGCCTTTCAAGATAAAACGCGATGGAGATAACCAAAAAGTCCTTCACTAAGTTTCAAAAAATCAATTGTACAAATATGGAATTGGGGAGATGTGCCTTGATAGTCGTTTAGGAGAAAAAAAAACACACGGGCATTTAGTGGGCTATGAGCTCAAAGGGAATCAGGGGTGTGGGGACAAGAAACCTAATGTGAGCTTTAGCTTCATTGATAGATGCATTGGTAGGATGTCCAGCCAAAGGAGGTGATAGCCACTGTGCCCTGGTCAGACAACATATGTGAACATTGTGTTCGGGGGGGGGGGGGCGGAAGGAAAGCCCATATTTTAGAAAGAACATTGACTAACTAGAGTAGACCTAAACTAGGGAGACTAGGTCCATAAGGAATATGGAAACCAAGTCACAGAAGATAGGTTGAAGGAACTAGGGATATTGAGAAGGGTGAGGAGGAGAGTGCAAGTCATAATGATTGTCCTCAAGTATTTGAAGGGCTGTTGTGTGAGCAGAGATTTGGAACTTGTCCTCCGAAGGAAGAAATAATGCCAATGAGTAGAAGTTAGAGACAGATTTCAGTTTCCTAAAATTAGAGCTGTCCAAAAATAGTTTGGGCTGAGTTCCCCATCCATGGAGGTCATCAAGCAGGAGTCAGATGATCACTTGGTAAAGATGTTGTCGATATTGCTTCAGGGAGGGTTGTACTAGAGGATTGCTTTCCAGCTCTAGGACTCTAGGCTCTTCCTTTAGCCCTTAAAACCATCACTTGTTCCTATCTTTCACCTGACAAAAAGCTTAGAGGCTACATATTCATACCTTCTCTGAACTCCAAGAGCAGCTCTTCTTACAGGAATCATTGATCCTGTTATTGGACACTGATTAGACATATTGTCTCATCACTGATTCCTGAATCTTAGCCTTGCTTCCCCAGCTAGACTAGGGAGGGCCTTGAAAGTAGGGACCATAAGAGCCTGGGGCTCCCCTCCAGGCTTCCCCTGGAGCTTACGTCCACTCCTGATGCCTCCGCCCCCAGGAATTCTCTGCTATGCTAGCCTCCTTTTCCCACTGATGAGTTCCTCCTGGGGCCTCCATTTTAGAAAGAGGTCCAGACTGGCCAAGCTTCATTCCTCTCTTGGTTTTATTTCTGAGTTTCCCCAACTTAGGCATCGTCCTCCCACCCCACCCTGGCTTTTTAGTTCCCTTTTGTGTGTTGACTTTCCCCACTAGAAAGTAAGCTTATCTCGATTAAATTACCCGAAAAAAAGTATTTTGTTGAGCTAGAAAAAATAATAACAAAATTCATTTGAAAGATTAAAAGGTCAAGAATATCAAAGGAATTAACAAAAAAAAATGTAAAGGAAGGAGGTCTAGCAGTACCAGAGCTTAAGCTGTATTGTAAGGCAATAATTATCAAAATTATCTGGTACTAGCTAAGAAATAGAATGGTGGATCAGTGGAATACAGATATATAATGCACAGTTGTAAATTATTACAGCAACCTTGTGTTTGATAAATGTAAAGATTCAAGCTTTTGAGATAAGAATTCACTGTGTGGCAAAAATTGTTAGGAAAATTGGAAAACAGTCTGGCAGAAACTAGGTACATACAAATACACCATTTACCAAGATAAGATCAAAATGGATACATGACCTAAATAAAAAAGGGTGATATTGTAAGTAAATTAGAAGAATATGGAACATATTACCTATTAGATTTATGGATCAGAGAATGATTTATTAATGAACAAATTATAGACATCACTGTGATATATGAAAAAGATAATTTCAATTATATCAAATTTTAAAAGTTTTTTGTATAAACAAAACCAACATAGTCAAGATTAGAAGGAAAATAGAGGGGAACTGAGGGGAAAATTTTATAGACAGTTTCTCAGATAAAAGACTCATATCATAAATATGTAGAGAACTCTGTCAAATTTATAAGGATATGACTCATTCCCCAATTGATAAATGGTCAAACAACATGAACAAGAAGTTTTGGAAGAAGAAATCAAAACTATATATAGTCAAATGAAAAAATACTCTAAATCATTATTAGTTTGAGAAATACAGATCAAAACAACTTTGAAACATTGACTCACACCTATCAGATGGGCTAATATGACAGAAAAGGAAAATGACAAATGTTGGAGGGAGTGTGGAAAAATTGGGACACTAATACACTGTTGGTGGAACTGTGAATTGATCCAGCCATTTTGGAGAACAATCTGGAATTATGCTCAAAGAGTCATAAAATTGTGTATCTATTGACCTAGCAATGCCATTATTAGGTCTGTTTCCCAAGGTGATCAGGGAAAAAGGAAAAGAACTTATATGTTCTAAAATATTTATAACAGCTGTCTTTGTGGTGGCAAAGAACTGGAAATTGAGGGGATGCCGATCAACTGGGGAAGGACTGAATAAATTGTGGTATATGATTGTGATGGAATTCTACTATGCTATAAGAAATGATGAGCGGGGAGAGCCAGGTAGGTGGCGCAGTGGAAAGAGTTCCAGCCTTGGAGTCAGGAGGACCTGAGTTCAAATCTGACCTCAGATACTTGACACTTACTAGCTGTGTGACCATGGGCAAGTCACTTAACCCTGATTGCCTCACTAAAAAGGGGGGGGAAGAAATGATGAGTGGGTTGATTTTAGAAAAAACATGGAAAGACTTGCATGAAATAATGAAGAATAAAACAAGCAGAACCAAGAGATGTTATGTATAGTAACAGCAATATTGCTTGAAGAGTTAACTGTGAATGACTAAGCTATTCTGAGTAATATAAACATTCAAATCAACTATAAAGGATCTATGAAGGAAGATGCTATCCACCTCCAGAGACAGAACTGATATATGGAACTGTGTATTGTATAGTTTCATATATAAATATATATATATATGTATGTATGTATGTATGTATATACATCTGTGTCAAATGTTGGCCTTCTCTAGTACAAGAAAGGAAGGAGACAGCTCAAAACTTAAAATGGGAAGGAAGAAAGGAAGGAAGGAAGGGAGGAAGGGAGGAAGGAAGGAAGGAAGGAAGGAAGGAAGGAAGGAAGGAAGGAAGGAAGGAAGGAAGGAAGGAAGGAAAGGAAGAAAGGAAAGGAGGAAGTCCCCTTAAGGACAGAGACTGTCTTTCTCCTAGCACATAGTAAGCATTTAATAATTGCATGTTGCCTCACTTTGCCTTCACTAGAGTTCTTTAAGCAAAGACTGAAGACATCCTTTTCAAGTATGTTGTCAAAAGAGTCCATTTCCATCTATAACAAGGGCTAGATGGCCTCCAAGATGGAAGGTTTTTGAAGCCAGATCATCCAGGCTGTAAGCAGCAAAGCTGAGATTCAAACCGAGGTCTTCTGACTCTCACATTAGCACTTTCCCCACAGTCTAGTCTTGCTGTAAGGAATCTCACATACAGCATCTCAGTTAGAAGGGCCCTTGGGGGTGTTTGTTGCTACTTCTACCATTGCTCCTATTTGTACCTTCTGGGATAGAAAAGAATAAGTTTAATCTGTCTTCTCTAATGCAGGGATGGAGGGAAGAAAGGAAGGAAGAGAGGAAGTAAAGAAGGAAGGAAGGGAGGAAGACAGGGAGGAAGGGAGGAGCATTTATTAGGCACCTACTATTTGCCAGACACTATGCTAAGTGTTTAAAAAATATTATCTCAGCACAGTGGATAGAGCACCAACCCTGGAGTCAGGAGGACCTGAGTTCAAATTCTACCTCAGACACACAACATTCACTAGCTGTGTGACCCTGGGCAAATCACTTAACCCTATTGCCTAGCAAAAAATTTATGTGTATATATATACATATATAGAGAGATAGAGATATAAAATAATCATTACATAATTATATAATTTATTATATGATTTTATATAATATATATAAGTTATATATTTTTATATAATTTTATATATATATATATATATATATTATCTCATTTGATCTTTACAACAACCTTGGGAGGTAGGTTCTATGATTATCCCTATTTTACAGATGAGGAAACTGAGGCAAACTGAGGTTGTGACTTACCCACAATCACGCAGCCAGTAAGTGTCCAAGGCTGGATTTGAACTCAGGTATTCCTAATTCCAAGCCCAACATTCTATGAACTGTGCCACCTTGTTCCTTCTAGGCTATGTTAGAAGATAGTGATTGTGTTCCTTCCAAGTTTTTTTTTTAATTCTACAAGCTAAAAAATATCCAGTTACTCCAACCAATCCTCAAAGATCTGGAGGCCCTTTGTCATTCTAGCTGCCCTCCTTGGGACACCCCAATTTGTTGACCTCCTTCCACAAATGTGGTACCCAGAGCTCTAGATGGTGCTCTCAATGTGACAGGATTAGACCAGAGGACAGGATGACTGTCACCCCCCCTAGTCCTGGACACTGTGCGTCTGTCTCTTACTGCAGACTAGGATCCCATTGGTTTTCTTGACTTTCTCCGAGGTCTGCCCACCCTGGCCCGAACTGGGTCAGGCTGTCTATCATCCCAAACAAGTCATGATGACAGAGGAGTGATGCTAATTCTCTGGGAACTCTTGGGAAGTGGCTCCGAAGGCATTTCCAAAGGGGAAAGCCAGAAGCATCTTAACAAAGGCAGCATCTCAGGAACAGATGAGTCACCTCTGAAGGGAGATTACTTCAAGGGAGACAGTGGTGACTTGTCACCAGCGGGATGAGCTCTGAAGCTGGACTCAAGGGCCCTGGATTCGAATCCCACCTCAGATACTTCATCCTGCATGGTCTCGAGCCAGTCCTCATCTGTCAAATAACAGCTAGCCTTTCTATACCCTTCAAGGTTTACAAAAGCGCTTTACATAGGTTAACTCATTTTATCCTCACTACAGCCTTGTGAGGTAGGTGCCATGATGACCCTCCTTTTGCAGATTGTGGCTGCGGGAGTTTATACAGCTAGCTAGTAAGAGTCTGCGGCAGGGTTCAAACTCAGATCTTCCTGACTCCAAATTTCTCACTCTCTTTTCAGTGTGGCACCAAGCTGTTTCAAAAAGGGAATTAGAGGGGCAGCTAGGTGGCGCAGTGGATACAGTACCGGCCTTAGAGTCAGGAGGACCTGAGTTCAAATCTGGCCTCAGACACATAATATTTCCTAGCTGTGTGACTCTGGGCAAGTCACTTAACCCCAATTGCCTCACCAAAATAATACTAATAATAATAACAACAATAAAACAAAAAAGGAATTAGACTCTATGACCTCTAAGGTCCCTTCCAATTCTAACTTCTGTGATCTTATGCAGAAATTCTAGCCTATATGGTTTTCTTTTCTTTGTTAAATCTTAAGGGTCACGGTCTATATTTTTTATGTAGACATGAAGCTGCCAGTATTTAGATTACTTTATGCTTAGTAAAGAGCTGGGACAGACAATAACAATAGCTAATTCCTCTAATAACAATAGATCACCACTTTAGGAACCTTTTTAAGGTTTACAGAGACTTTGCTTATGATCCCCCTCCATAAGATAAACAGTGTGTATATTTTTATCCCCATTTGATGGATGAGAAAAGTGTGGCTCGGGGCAATTAAGTCACATAGAATCACAAACTCTCAGAGCTGGAAGAGAACTCAAAAGTCATAAAAGCTTCTATTTACAACTGAACAGGGCCTCAGCAATCTCCCCCTGGTTTCTCATGTTACAAATGGGGCAGCAGGTAAGTAACTTGCCCAAGGTCACGCAGAGTAGGTAGCAGACCCAGGATTCAAACCTAGGTCTTCTGACTCCACTGCCTATTTTTCTGAGCCCCAGTTTCTTCCTCAGAAAGCTGGAGTAATAGAGCCTAACCAAGGGGCAGATGGGTAGTGCAGCGGATAGAGCGCTGGGCTTGGAATCAGGAAGACTCATCTTCTGGAGTTCCAATCTGGCCTCAGACACTTCCTAGCTGTGTGACCCTGGACAAGTCACTTAACCCTATTTGCCTCAGTCCCTCATCTGTAAAATAAGCTAGAGAATGAAATGGCAAACCACTCCAGTATCTTTGCCAAGGAAACCCCAAATGGGGTCACGGAGAGTCTGAAACAACTGAAAAACAACAACAACGTTGGTGTAAGGCCCAAGTGGGAGAACATATGTCAACTGCTCAAATGTCAGCTGTTATTAGGGAAACTCGCCTGGAGGTGCTAATGGGGTTTTCTGTCCACAAAGCATTAGAGCCTCTACATTTCAGAGAAAAACAGGCTTAGTCTATCTTGGCATTGCATCAAGGAGCTGTGTTTGAGAGCAGAGTGAAGAGCAGGATTGTCCTTAAGTAGGCCAGGAGATGGGATGGATTTTGAGCCGGGGGCCTGTATTCAGATTCTGCTCAGCCACTTCTTGCTCATGTGACCCCAGGCGAGTCACCTGTCTGTGCCTCAGTTTCCTTATGTGGAGAATGAGAGGGTTTGGACTGAATGATCCCCAAGGCTCTTTACAGCTCCAAAGCTGAAGACCATGGATAGCATAGGTCTGGAGCTAAGGCTACTAACTGCCTGAGCAGATCAGTTCTGAGATTAGGGAAAGGAAAGCATACCTCCGAGGTATTCCCCCTCTCCCTCTTTCTCACTCAGACCTACCATGAATGGGCTTTAAGGCAGGTAAGAAGCCGGGAAGGGGAAAGACAAGTCCAAAAGGTGAGGAGGAAGAGGGACAATGACAAGGGTAGAACACACCTGTGACCCACGGGAACAGCTGTTTCAGGGTGGCAGTTCATACATAAGGAAGAGAGAAGGAAGACAAAAGATTTGCCTCTATGTGACCAAATACTAACTTTCTCTGGTAAGGACCAGAGGAATTCAGAGAAGGGGCCCAATGAAAATAGCTCACATGAACACTTTTTAAGATTTATGGAGCACTTTGCTTACATGAGGCACACAGCACAAATATATTTCTTTTTGGAAGCAATTGAGGCTAAGTGGCCTATCCAGGGTCACACAGCTAGTAAGTGTCTGAGGCTGTATTTGAACTCACATCTTCCTGACTCCAGGGCCAATGCTCTATTCTCTACTCCACCTAGCTCTCCCATCCTCATTTTATTAATGAAGAAAGTAAAGCTAAGGGCAATTAGGTGTTTTTCCAAGGCCTCACAGCCAAACTCCCACGGTCGAGGCTCTTTCTACTACATACTACTGCCTCTTCACAGAAGATGAAATAGACTTAATCTAGACAGGTGGTGCAGTGGCGAGAGCACTGAACAAGGAAACAAGACGATTCATCTTCCTGAGTTCAAATTTGACCTCAGACACTTCCTAGCTGTGTGACCCTGGGCAAATCATTTAATCCTGTTTGCCTCAGTTCCTCGTCTGTAAGATGAGCTGGAGAAGGAAATGGGAAACCCTTCCAGTATCTTTGCCAAGAAAGCCCCCAGTGGGTTCACAAGGAGTTGGACACGACTGAAAAACAATATGACAACAACAATCTGTCTATAGAGCACAGGCTAGTCACTAGACCAATGGATAGAAGTCAGGGAGCCATGTTTTGATGCGAATATGAGAAAGAACTTTTTGACAGTTCAAGCTGCCAGTGATGGAAAAGTCTGCTTCAAAAAAAAGTGAGTTCTGAGTCCAAAGGAATGCCAATGAAATATGCTAGTCACATCCTGCCAGAGAGGTGATGGACTTAAAATGCAGAATGAGATGTCTTTTTGGACACAGCCAATATGGGGATTTGTTTTGCTGAACTATGCATATTTGTTATGAGGGTTCAAGTTTTCTTTTTTTTCCAATGTAGGGGAGGGTGCAGTGAGAGGGAGAGAGAATGAGTGCTTGTAAAATAAGTAAATAGCTTTTTTTTATATAAATAAAAGAATCTATTCTCCTCATTGGAAGTCTTCAAGGCTTAGCTGATTCACCACCATCTATCTATTTGAGATACTATGAGCTAAGGTGAAAGGATGGATTTCTAAGGTCCCTTCTAACCTGGTGATTCTTTCGTAGGTGAGCTGGAATTAGGGCTGGGATAGTCAGGGAAGACTTCATAGAAGAAATAGAGTTTAAACTGAGCCTTGAAGGACAGGTATATTTTACATCAATTAGAAAGGAGAGGAGAGAGTATTGAAGACCCAAAGAGAGTCATGGAGTAGAAAATGAGATGGACAGTGCATGTACAAGGTGGGAAAAACTGTGAAGGGCCCTGAATGCCAGGCTGAAAAATTTGGGCATTATCTCGAAGGGGCAGTCAGGTGGCACTGGAGAGGGTATAGGAGCTACAGTAAGGAAGATCTGGGTTCAAAGTCAGAGTCAGATACTTACTAGCTGTGTTACCCTAAACAAGTCACTTAATCTATTTGCCTTAGTTTCCACATCCGTAAAATGAAGATGGGCAGCCAGGTGGTGCAGGAGATAGAGCACCAGGCCTGGAGTCAGAAAAAACTGAGTTCAAATCCAGCCTTAGATACTAGCTGTGTGACCCTGGGCAAGTCACTGACCCCTGTTTGCCTCCATTTCCTCATCTGTAAAATGAGCTGGAGAAGGAAATGGCAAACCGTTCCAGTATCTCTGCCAAGAAAACCCCAAATGGGGTCATGAAGGGTCAGATATGACTGGAACTACTGAAAGACAAAACGGGGATAATCATAATCTCTGCCTTTCAGGGTCATTGTGAGGATAAAATGAGACGATCTTTGTACAGCTCTTAGAACAGTGCCTGACACATAATAGACATGATGAAAATTGTTAATTATTATTACTAATTTTTTCAAAGGAGCCACTGAAGAAAATGGTTTGACGTTATCCTGGAGGAGCCATTGAAGATTCTTTAGGGGAGGGAAATGACTTGATAAAAGTTGTGTTTTAAGATGAAAACATTTAACCACCAGGGGGCACTGCTGGCCACTTGTCTGATCTTGCTCAACAGTAAGACCTAGGCACAGACAATCCTATAATTACCCCCCAGCAGTTATGGCTCAGCATCAACACCAGAGGCCATTTGGAAGGAAGTGCAAGACTCTTTATGGTTCTAGGGGCACTGGTTTCTTCCACCCCTACGTCTGCCTCTTCCCTGAGTGAGGCCAATATGGATCTTTCATTGTTATATATTTTGAGGTGGGGACTGCCATCCTTTTTTATTTGTACCCCAGCCTCTGGCATAGTGCCAGGCACATAGCTGGGTCTTAGTAAATGCTTCTAAGTTGAACTTCTAGGTTGAACTCAATTCTGTGGCACCTTGACTTTTCCCAACCCCCGACCTAAGGGAACAGCTCTGCTTCCTAACTTTGCTCCTGCCTCAGCCTCCAACCAGTCTGGAGCCCCAAGGACAAATGTTTCATGCTCCTTCTGTCTCTCTGGGTCTGATCCGGGGATGAGCACAGAGCTGGAAAGCACAGAGGGAGCCAGCTCAGGGGAGAATGACTGTTCAGCTGAGCATATGGAAAAAGATGAGCAGATGGCCTGGGCCTGGAGGACAAGGTTCTCTCCAGGCCTTTGATAGTCTGACCAGAGATGTGTGTAATGTTCCCCATGCTTTCCACCCCTAGGGGTTGGGGGCGGGGGGTGCTGCTCTCCAGCCCAGAGACACAGAGGAGAGCTCTAGTGACATCCATTTTTCCAAAAGAATGTACACGAACAGGCCGAGTCTGGGACTTTAGAAACAAAATAGAATACAATACAACTAAGAGCACCACAGAAAGTACTGTCCTAGGCTCTAGAAATGCCGGCACAGCTCCCCACAGAGGGGAACGGCTCTTCATTGGACTAACTGTCAGTATCCTTGAGTAGGGTTCAGGGTAAGGGCACCCAGAAGAGGGTATGTTGGCCCCCAAAAATCCTCCAGACAGTTTTCAGAAGTGGGGGTCCTCTTCCTCTGTCCCTCCCTCTCCCTCTTCCCTTCTCCTTCTATTTCTCCCTCTTCACCTCTCCCTCTCTCCCTCTCCCCATCTCCTCCCCTTTCTTTCTTCCTTTTCTTCTCCCTCTCTCCCTTCTTCTCCCTCCCTCTCCCCCTCTCTCCTTTTCTCTCTTCCCTCTTCCCCATTCCCTCTCTCTTTCCCTCTCTCTCTCCCTTTCCCTTTCTCTTTTTTGTTCTTTTCTATTCTCTCTCTTCTTTTTCTTCTCTTTTCTTTTTTTCCATCTGTCTCTCTGTTTCTCCCTCACTCTCACCCTTTATCATTTCCCTTTCTCAATCCTTTCCTCATCTTCTTCCCCTTCTGCTCCAGAATGAAAGGCAAAAAGATCTGGATTCAAATTCTGCCTTGGATACCTACTAGCTATGTTAAACTATTTGGGGCAAGTCACTTAACCTCTCTGTGGCTCAGTTTCCTTATCTGTGAAATGAAGGGGCCTCCAAGATCCCTTCTACTTCTAAATCTGTGCATGCTGTGTTCCTTCCTCCTCCTTCTGTTTCCTCTCTCTTCCTCCTGTTCTCTCTTCTCTCTGTGTCTCTTTCTCCTTTCTCACTCTCCCTCTTTGTTTTTCTATCTCTGTCTCTGTCTGTCTCTCCCTTCTTCCTCTCTCCACTGCAGATACACACCCTTCCCCAGAGGAGAGACTACCCCCCTCCCAGGTCCTCTGAGGCATTCCCATGGGCGGAGGAGAACACTGCTGGTATTTTGGGATCTTCATAATAAATTTAAGAACTCAATTTACTGCTCCGTATTTGCTTGTTGAAAGGAGACCAGTGCAGGCCTTGATTGCATTTCCTTCCCTGGCTTTTACCAGCTGGCACGGGTTCCTGTCTAGTTTCAGATTGGTTTGCTTGTTTGCGGCTCGTTCTCTCTACATCCTTTTCCCATTTGTCCCTATCAGCGCGTCTTAGAGGAGGAGCTGTCTATGTAATTCCCTTGGTCCATGGTGGAGCCTGGCACTGTGCTAAGCTAGGCTTTGTGATAATGGAGGTGAGAACAGGCAATGTCCCAGAAACCTCCTGCCCCCAGCCACCTCTTAGGGTCCAGTGAGGCAAGGGGACCCTAGGACACAGGAGATAAGCCCCATCTGATGCCCTCAGGAATTGTCTTCCTCCTTTTCCTACTCCATGCTCAGTCTTTATTCACTGCCACCTAAAGCTGCCAGTGGGGAGACTCCTGTGTCTTTCTATGGCTTATTATTGTTGAGTTGTGTCCAACTCTTCATGACCCCATTTGGGGTTTTCTCAGTAGAGATACTGGAGTGGTTCACCATTTCCTTCTCCAGTTCATGTGACAGATGAGGAAACTGAGGCACACAAGGTGAAGTGGCTAGTCCGGGGTCACACAATGGCTGGATTTATACTCATGGACATGAGTCTTCCTGATTCCAAGCCCGGTGCTCTATCCACTTTTTGCGACTCCCCTTAGTCTATGCCCAGACCTTCAGGCGACCCCAGTTCCTAGCCTTTCTTTCTGTCTCCTGAGACAGAGGATGGGTTTTTCCAGCCATATTTCACACACACACACACACACACACACACACACACACACTCGCCTTCTCATACCCCAGCTCCCCATCTTCCATCTCCGTGCCTTTACATTCGCTGTCCGCCATGTCGGAAATGTTCTCCCTCTTTGTCTCCATCTCTCAGAAACTCAAGTTTCCTTAGAGGCTCAGCCCAGGCACTGCCTTCTACATTAGGCCTTTTCCAGTTTCTCCAACTGCTAATGTCTTCCCCCAAAACACCCTATATCCATATTGCACATGCAAGTTTTATACATGGTGACCCAAAAGTCAGCACAATTTTAAATTTTAGTAGTTTGAAACTTTTGTCTTTTTTTTTTAAATTTAAGCCTTAATAGCTTAAATATGAACTAAGACTTTTGGGACACTCTGTACCTACCTCTGTGTGTACATGTTGCCTCTGTGGGTAGACTTTAAGGTCACTGAGGGCAGGGACTATTTTACCTTTGTCTTTTTATCTCCAGTTGCTTAACATAATGTCTGGAGCTCAATAAATGTTGATTGATTGATTAATTAATTGACTTTACTACTACTTAGGGAGAAACTTCCATACATACTTCAGTGGTTCCATGGTTTCTTAAGTGAGAGTGGTCCCTCAACCATCAAGATTGCAGCCTTTTCCTGCCTTCTCATTCTTTGAGATTCTTGTCTTTATTTCAAAGATCCTCCATGAGAATCCCCCCAATATGCTGAAAGCCTCCCCCTGGTTCTTTTAATACCTTGGGGTAATGAGTATGTCATAGTCCATCTGTTTTTTCACATTCTAGATTCGTGAGCCTCCTAACTCCTTTTCTTCTGGCCATTCATGCCCCTGGTGGTGCCTTTTATGGAACGTTGTGCCTACACGTCATCTCTGGCAACAAGCTGCAGTCTACTTATACCTACCACCTGTCTCTTTCACCTTTGGGTTACTTATGGGGCAAAGGGTAAAAGAAATCAACCTTACAGAGCACACAGTTGTTCAATTCCAGCACACAGACAGTCAAGTCCACCTGATCCCTCACCTAGCCAAGAAGGCCAACAGAAACATCCCAGGCCAACAAGCCTCCTTCACACGTGGGCCAGAACCTCCCCTGCTATTGGCCAAGCCACTGTGCTGTCCAGAAAGCAGATCATGTATGCCTTTTTGCTCTAGAGACCCCCAATTTCTCTTTCCAGAGAAAGCTGATGCCCCTCTTTTTTTTTAAGGCAATTGGGGTTAAGTGACTTGCCCAGGGTCATGCAGCTAATAAGTGTCAAGTGTTTGGTCTGAGGCTGGATTTGAACTCAAGTCTTCCTGACTTCAGGGCTGGTACTCTATCCACTGTGCCACCTAGCTGCCCTGTTGCCCCTCTTTCAAGGTTAGCCTTCCTGACCTGTCACTTGTTCACATTAGCAAGGTTCCAGCTACCTCCCCGGATTCAGAATTATAACTCAATCCTCAAACCAAGAAAATATTTGCTGAAAGGCTCTCTAGTTCATAGTATCCCCTGTATGTGCTGGGGTTTGCCTTTGCAGCATGCCCTGATCACCTAACATGGAGGATAGCAATCCCCTGCCACGTTGGGGTATAGGTTGTATCTCACACCTCTCCCTGGGGTTCTCTGGTATCCTTAAGGGAGTTTTGTGGTATCTAGGCTCTTAGCGAATGGCTCCAGCCCCTATCACTGGTGCATCCTCAGTTGTTGGGGGGTCAGCTGTACCCCAGTTCCATTTAGCCATTAACAGTAGGATTAGCTCCCCTCTCTATGCTATGGGCGAACTATGACCTTTACCCTCTACACAGGACACAGCAAGCAGATGCAGGCAATCAAAGAAGCCACCCTCACCCACAGTGGTAAGGGATGAAGAGCCTCTATGTTAGGAGATCTGAGCATGCCCATACAAGCCTCCTTAGGGGTTCCTCCGTTGGGGGATCTGGGCATGCTCCAAAGGCAAGCCCAGTTACACATACAATCGTCAGCAGCCGTCCTTAAATACCTCACAGCTCCATAATTCCATCCGAATGGGTATTACCTTCTCTGGTGCAGATCCTAGTCCCCATTATACTTTAGCAGATGTTGTGACCAAAAATATTCATCACCTAATGACCAGCTTTCTGGGAAGGAGTTTCTCTGAACTTACCTCAGCTGATCTGGGGACAGCAGACGTATAAACTGTGCTCAGGCCCAAATGCAAAGCCTGTCCAGCTCAGTAGGAAGGACCTGCCAGAGCTTATTGCTGGCATGGCCTTCAAGAACCCAAGCTCATCTCCCTACCACAATGAGTCACCAGAAAAGGATGTCAGCAGAGCAATCTATAATCATGCCCTCCCACGATTCCAATCAATCAATCCACAAGAATTTTATAGTCTCTTACTATATGCCAGGCACTGTACAAAGCACTGAGAATACAAATAAAAGCAAAAGCATTCCCTGCCCTCAAAGAACTTACATTCTATCAGTAGAAAAGAGCCATTTTCTTTTTCAGTTTTCATATTGGAATGACCATGAAAGGAAACACTTGCCTAAATGACTCAAGTACAAGAATAAGAGAAATTGGAGGAAGTGGGACCCACCATCTGCGCTGCTCCTTCTGTGCTTGGCTTCCCAAGGGCTCTGTGCCCCTGCAAAGAGGCTCTTGGCTTCAAGAAGATGCTGAGGGAATGTTAGGAAGAGGAAGAGAACTTGGGTGGGGCCACTGCAAATATTGTGAGTGAAGCAACCTTTTGAGGGAATCCTTGAAGAAGACAAGACGTGGAAATACCTTAACCTCACAAAAAAATTTTCCTGGGATCACACAGGGAGGTGGTGCCTCAAGTCATGGGACCCAACTTCAACACCATGGGCCATGATGAGCCGTGACTGACTTGGCCCTTCTCTCCTCTGAACACAAGCTCAGTAGCAGTGACTCCATAGAGGCACCATATTCTTTTCTCTTCTGCACCCTCCAATATCAAAGCTACTCACTTGGCAAAGTCCAGAAACGCTGTCTCTCAGTGCCAGCTCATTCTCCGTCGTCAGGGAATTCCAGGTGTCCCCAGGACTGATAGCACTTCAGCCAAGTTTCTATTATCCAGGGATTAGTTATTTTCCTTATGGATTTCCCAGGCCTCTTGTCTTGCCTCCTTTCTCCTGCCCCCACTCTGGCTTATATTGAACCTCAGACAGGTTCAGCAGAAAGAATATGGGCTTGAAAGTCTAAGGACCTGGTTATAAACCCTGCCCCTGATTCATACTACCTGCATAACCTTGGGTAAATTATTTCACCTCTGTAGGCCTCCGTTTCCTCATCTGTAAAATGAAAGGGTTAGTCTGGATGGCCTCTGAAGCCCCTTGCAGCCCTCAATCTAAGATCCTGTGACCCGAAGGAGATGTCGTATTAAGGATTCCCAGTTGAGCACAGAGTGAACTAGCTAACCTCTAAGGTCTCTTCTGACTCAGGAACAAATTTTTGCAGATAGGAATGCTAAGGGTTTGAGAGGTTTCAAAAATGCTTATTGAATAAATGAATGAATGAATGAATTTGGCCACACTCACATTTGTGACAATGAAGGACATGCAATGCCAGACCGTGATCTTAGCCCCTACTTCTGTGCTCAGGCTTAAGGTAACATAGTATGACAGAGTACTAGACCCATGGTGAGGCTTCATTTTTTTTAATAATGTTTTATTTTTTCCCAATTACATGTAAAAACAATTTTTGACACTCTTTTGTTGGGGAGTGAGGCAGTTGGAGTTAAGTGACTTGCCCAAAGTCACACAGCTAGTGAGTGTTATGTGTCTGAGACCAGACTTGAACTCAGGTCCTCCTGACTCCAGGGCCGGTGCTTTGACATTCATTTTTTAAAATTTTGAGTTCCAGATTCTCTCCCTCCCTCCCTCCCTTCTCTCATCCCTCCCTGAGATGGTAAGCAATTTGATGTAGATTAGACATGTGCAATCATGCAGACATTTCCAGGGTAAGGGTTCCAATCCGTGCTCTGCCACCAGGGCACTCTGACTTTGGGCAAGTCACTTAACCCTGGGGTTCAGTTTCCTCATCTGTAAAATAAATGGGGGAATTTAAAAATTAATTTAAAATTAAATTATTTTCAATTAAATTAAAAAAGCAAACATTTATTTAGTGCTGGATACGAGCAATGCAGGGATAGGCAGCAGGGACAAATTCAAAATTTGGATAAAACTAGGCTTCGCACCAAAAAATAAAAAAAAGAAAAGAAACTAGGCTTTGACTCTTATAGAGCTTATGGTCTAGTCAAGGGGATAAGACACAACTGTATGATATCACATGGTTAGAAAGATGCTCTTTGAACTCTAGTAGGTCCTGATAGATGTAAGCTCCTCTAGAGGAAATAGAAACTTTCATTTCTCTTAGAGGCAAATGAGCTGAACAGAGAGAATTGGGCTGCCTACAGTCTCTGAGCTGGACTCCTGCTTCCACATTCTAGGTTTCTGAGGATCACACAAGGGAAGGCAGTGCGAGCTTTTGGCTGCAAACATGGGGATTTCCAGTTCCCAGAGTGCCCATCCTTGAACACAGGAGATGAGGATTTGATTCTGTTGAATTCACTCTGAGCATTTGCTAGGAGGTGACATCTTCCTATTTAAAATGTCAAGTCCTGGCCTCTACCTTCCAGAAATCCTCATCCCAGGCAATAGACAGTCCCTGCTGTCTGAGATGAATTGCTCTCCTGGTCTACACTATCAAACAGATGTTTTAGGCCACCCAACTGAAGTTCTGGGCCAGGGGTTTTTGTTTCCTCCAGCTGCTCTCAATCAGCATTAGCAGATGAGCTCACCTGCTCATTACCCACCACTGGGGCTGGCCCAGTGCCCCCTGATGGGAACTGGCCATGTTGGCTCTGTCACTGCTAGTGGTGATAGCTTCAGCCACCCTGACCTACTGTGTGCCCCAGTAGCCACAGAACATCTGGTCCAGGCCAAGAAAGACAGGTGTAGATTTGGAAGATATCTTAGAAAAAAGAGTCCAACCCTTCATTTTACAGATAAGAAGTAACTTGTCCAAGATAAACAGCAGATCCAGGATTTGAACCCAAAACACCCAATTCCAAATCCAGTGTTCTTTCTGTGGGTCAACACTACTCCAAGAGCCCAGATCTACCCATTAAACAGGTTCTACAGGAGGCAGCCAGGATGTGGCAGAAAGAAGACTGCAAGACAGGTAAAGGCAAGACAGACCTGGTTTCCACTCCTACCTCCAACATTTACAGGCCCATGACCTGCCATAAGTGACATATCATTTATGAGGTTCTCTGAGGCCTCAGTTCTGTCATCTTGAAAAAGGGGAGAATAATACATGTAATGGGGCATCTAGGTGGCATAGTAGATAGAGTGCTGGGCCTGGAATCAGGAAGACCTGAGTTCAAATCCAGCCTCAGAACCTAGCTGTGTGACCCTGGGCAAGTCACTTAACCCTGTTTGCCTCCGTTTCCTCCTCTGGAAGAGGCAAACCATTCCAGTATCTATGCCAAGAAAACCCCAAATAGGGTTATGAAGAGTCAGACATGATTGAAACAACTGAATAACAACAAAATGCCTGTAATACCTATTGCAGAGGGTTTTCAGGAGGCTCAAATGAAATCATAAATTTAAAACACCTTGCAAACCTTCCTATATGCCAACTATTACTAGCGATATCATGATTTCTTCCATTGGTGGGTCTTTGTCATTCACCATCCAGCCCTCTGCTGATCTGGCCCAGGTCATAATGACTACTAATTAGGCCAAGAATAGTATAGTTCCTACTTATATGATTTACAGTTTACAAGACACTTTCATGTCCATCATTTCTTTTGACCCTCAGAACAGGCCAGAAAGGGAAGTGGTAGAAGTCTCATTACCCCCATTTTATGGATTTGTCCAAGCCAAGGTCATCTCACAGCTAATGAGCCACAGATGAGGGACTGACTCTCTGTTCCAGCGTTCTGATTCCTAAGAGAAGGCAGATTGGAGCTCCTCTAAAGGACCTTGGTGACTTCTTTTCCTGGTGGTAACTTGGATGACCATTCCTTTGATGTTTGTCCCATTTTGCCTGAGTAGGGAAGGAGCAGCCGTATCCTGAATCCTGAGAACTCAGCCAGGCCTGGCAGTCAGTCAACAGGTGTTTATTAAGTACCTGCTTTGAGTCAAGCACTATGCTAAGCAGTGGGGGTACAGGGAAAGGTGAAAACACAATCCCTGCCCTCAGGAAGGCCACATTTCAATAGGGAAGCTGACATGTAAATAGTAATGTATAAACACTATATATACATATATATATATGTATATATATATATAACACACACATACACATACACACACATACTATATATATACATATATATAACACACACACACATACACATACACACACACACACACACACACACACACACACACACACACACATATATATATATATATATAAATACATGGAAGGTAATCCCAAAGGGGAAAGCACCAGCACTGGGGAGAAGAGAAAGGAAGAAGAGAATGGACCAGGAAAGGTCTCTTGCAGAAAGGAAGGGAATAAGCATTTATAGAGCACCTACTATGAGCCAGGCACTATGCTAAATGCTTTATAAACAAATTATCTCATTTGATCCTCACAACAACCCTGGGAGGTAGGTGATATGATTATCCCCATTTTATGGATGAGGGAACTGAGACAGACAGAGATTAAGTGACTTGCCCAGGGTCACACAGCTAGTAAGGACCCAAGGACAAATTTGAACTCAGATCTTTCTGACTCCAGATTCAGCTCGCGCTCTCTCTCTCTCTCTCTCTCTCTCTCTCTCTCTCTCTCTCTCTCTCTCTCTCTCTCTCTCTCTCTCTCTCTCTCTCTCTCTCCTCTATGGCACCAGGTAATTTTGGTTGAGGGAAGGGAAGGCATTGGAGTACTGAAGGGGACATCAGGAAAAGCCTCATATAGAAAGGGGCCTTTGAACTAAGCTTTGAAAGAAACTAAGGATTGTAAGAGATGAAGGTATACAGTAACAGCAATATTGTTTGAAGAGTACCTGTGGATGACTGAACTATTTTGAGTAATATGAACATTCAAATCAACTACAAAGAGTCTATGAAGGAAAACTTCCAGAGAAAAAATGTGGAAGTATGTGTTAGATGGTTCCATCTATATGTCTTTATCAAATGTTGGCCTTCTCTCATGTGTGGTTGGGAAGGAAACAATCTGGAACTCAAAATGTAACAAAAATAAATAAAATTAAAGAGAGAGTAGAGTAAGGAGACACTGCAGGCGTGGGGGACAGACAGCCTATGCTAAGACACAAAGCCATGGAAGATCAAGGTCAAGGTGAGGAACAATCAGAAAGCCAGTCTGGCCAGGCTGAATGAGAGTAATGTGAAATACGGCTGGACTGGGAGGTTGGAGCCAAGTTTTAAGGGCTTTAAATGGACGCTATGGAAGATTATTGAGTAAGAGAGTGACCTCACCCATCCTGTGCTTTAGGAAAATCATTTTGGCACCATGTAGAGAAACACTGTGGTGGAGAAGGTGATCCTACTTTGCCAGAGCTAAGCAGAAATTTGGGGAGAAACCTTTCACTTTGCCTAGCCCTGCCTGTCTCCCCCCAGGTATCCCACCGATAATAACGATAGCTAACATTTATATAGCACTTACTATATGCTGGGTGCTGCAGTGTTACCTGGGGCAGTGTCCCCTCTGTCTGTCTCCTGGACATAGCCCAGGCACACTGGCAGCTTTCTCTCCCCAGAAGAAGCAACAAGACAAGATGAGAGAGAACCGCTCAGGCTTATCTCTCTGGTACCTGGAGAAGGAAAGGAAGGCAGCAATTAATCGTACAAGGCCTGCCGTTTGTGCAGCTTAGGCTCAGATAAAAAGTTTAATTATCCCTAAGCCCTAATACAAATTAATTAGCCTCCCATATTACTGGAGTAAGCTTGCCTGTCCCTGCCTCGGCATAGACAGCACTTTGTATTACTGAAGACAGCAGATTGGATTCCAAGGCAGAAGAGGGTCTGGGGCCCACCCTTAGTGAAGGGGCTCGTTGCATACTGGAACACTGGGCCACAGACTCAGTGTCCTGACCGAGCATCAGTCTCTGCTGGCCCTCTGCTTTGTGAGTGGTGAGGACACATCCCTCCTTCCACGTCCTGATTCCTAAGGGCCCCTTTCACTTCCCTTCACTTTCAAACGCCATTATCAGAAAAGCTCGTTTTTCTTGGGGAAGGAGACAAGGCTATGTGCTAAGATTCTTTCAGGAGGTCTGCCTCTCTCCGTGGACTTCTCCACTTTTCAGTATCTTTCCTGCTCTTTCTCCTTTTCCCTCTCTCCTTTTCTGTTCCTTGCATCTGGCTGGGCAAGGGTAGAACTGAAAATCAGACCTAGGTCAAGGTGTGATCTGGATAAATGCTTCAGTGACCCCACCCCCATCCAACCATTCAGAGCCATTGGGGGCTGAGTCAGCTAATGGTGGTGGAAGGTGAGAGGATTGTATTATATGTATGCACCGAGTCCAGCATGATATAATGAGGAGAGTAATGGATCTGGAATGAGAAGGCTTGGCTTGGAGGCCCAGTTCTACCTCTTCACAGAACTGGAGAATGGGAAGGAACTCAGTGGCGGTCTGGTCCAACCCTTACTTCAACAGTTCTGCCAAGTTGCCATCCAGACCCTGCTTGAATCCGTCCAATAAAGTCTTCACTACTGCTCAGGCAGAGGAATTAAATAGCCCATTGTCGGCGCCCAAGAGAATACAGTCTCCTCCACTGCTCCTCCTCCAGTTCCATTCCCCTCCTCATTTGGAGCCCCAAGCCCAGAACCTTTCTGTGCTTTAACCCTACCCAGACGTCTCCTCCCCAGGCCTCCTTCCCTAAACCACTTGCTCCAAAGTTCCCGGGGTTTTCAGCATCTCTGCCTGGGGAAAGCTGATCATAGGGTCAGCAATCACTGCTGCAGGAGTGCTATTTTTAGCTTGGGCTGTTTGCCGGTGTGAATAAACCCCTGTTTAAGAGAAGGAGCTGGCTAAGAGGTGAAACCACAAGGTTCAGATCCTGGAGAGCCCAGACATTTAGCACCAAGTCTGTGCTGAAAGTTGTGGGTGAGGGTGGCCACCACCCCACAGGCTGAAAGAGGGGGAGGGACCAAGCTAAGAGTACTAAGGAATGGGCTGGGGGTGGGGGGATAGAATCTGGAGAGAGGGGGATGACTCAGGAATGCTTTCTTTTAATTTTTTTAATTACCAAACATTTGTTTTCTCTTCTGCCTCCATTAAGAAAAGAAAAAAAAATGAGGCAGCTAGGTGGCACAGTAGATAGAGCTCCAGCCTCGGAGTGAGGAGGACCTGAGTTCAAATCCTCAGACACATGACACTTACTAGCTGTGTGACCCTGGGCAAGTCACTTAACCCTGATTGCCTCACTAAAAAGTAAAAAAAGAAAAAATTAAGAAAAGAAAAAAAAAGATTGCAAGAAATACACATAGACAAAACAGATTCCTACATTGGCCAGGTCCACAAATGTACATTCCATTTTATATCCTGAGTCCATCATCTTATCATCTTGCTAGTGATCCAGAGATGGGTACCATTCATTCTTCGTCATCATTGGCCACGGTGCCGATCGGAGTTCTTAAATCTCTCAAGCTTTTCTTTATTTTTTTTAAATGTTACTGTTGTACAAATGGTTCTCCTGATTCTGCTCACTTCACTCTGAATCCGTTCATACGAGTCTTCCTAGGTTTCTCTAGAAGAAACAAATCATAGTATAGGAATGTCAGGGATACTTCCTCACTGCAACCCAAGAAGGTAGAACTTCACCTTGACCCCCTCCCAGGGGCAACTGTGCAACAGAGGGGAATATCTCTGGAATCTGAGGGCCTGGGTTCAAATCCTGGCTCTGCTACTTATTCCCACTGTGACTTTGCACATTTCGTGTCACCTCACGAGGTCTCAGTTTTCTCATCTGTAAAATATGGAGCCCAGACTACATAATCCCTGAACCCCAAGACGCCAGAATCTCAGAGTTGGAGAAGGCTGGCTGAACACCCTAAGCGAGGTTTAAAGACTTTGGCCCTGTTGGTGTTACTGTCCATGAGAGATAGAAAGGGCCCCTCCCTTTAGTACAAGTGGGCTTAATCTGAGGTCTGTGGATTGATTTCAGGGGCTCTGCAAACTTAGAAGGAAAAAGAATCTTTATTTTCTTTCTTTTCTTTTAAACTGGGGCACTAATGTGTTGTTGTTGTTGCTGTTTTTTTTTGGGGGGGGGGTTGGTGAGGCAATTGGAGTTAAGTGACTTGCCCAGGGTCACACAGCTACTAAGTGTCAGGTGTCTGAGGTCGGATTTGAACTCTGGTCCTCCTGACTCCAAGGTTGGAACTGTATCCACTGCGCCACCTAGCTGCCCTAAAAATCTTTATTTTCACTAACCTCTAATCGCAGTTTAGCATTTTCTCAGTTCTTTAAGCCATCCTTCTGGAAGGGGTCTGCAGGCTTCACCAGATGCCACAAGGGTCCATTACACACAAAAAAAAATCCTGTACCACAACATGTGACTCGACTCATCACAAAATAAATAAAATCCCAACATGTCACAGAGGATGAGAGTTTTCTGCTATTAAAAATATTAACAAGGGCCAAGTCTTCACTTCCCCACCTCCATTTCTTGGCAGAGGTGGGGGACTTACAGGTGCAGAAGCCTGCATGCATTGTCAAGTTAGTTTTGTCGAATTGTTTTTTCCTCTTTTTAAATCCTTTATTCCAAGGGATTGCCTTCTGAAAGGCAGGGTGAGGAGGATACATTGGGAAATATAAGTGACGCAAAAATCATATCAATAAAAAAAGGATTCTTTTTCAATATGCTTCTTGTTGCCCTCTTAGGCAGCTGCCTTCCCCTAGTTTCTGCCCTGGTTGGAAAGGATTTTTGGAGATAATCCAGGTCAACCTAATACAAAGAAATACAAAATGAATAATAAATACAAGCACAAGAAATGCAAAATACAAGAAATACAAAATTAATCAAGCACCTGCTACATATAAGGCACCATGACAGATGGGGCACAAAGACAAAACAAGACATAGCCTCTTCCCTCAAGGAGCTTACAATCTAATAGAAGTAGTGGGAAACTGGACATGTACAGCAGTAACCATAAGACAAGTTAAATCAGGAAAGGCCAGAGCGGCATGAGAGATGTGAAGGACAGATCAATGAAGGCTTCATGGATGAGGGCAAACCTCAGTAGGACCTTGAGGGAAGGAAAAGATTTCAGTAGGCAGAGGTTTGAGGGACAATGGGCCTCTTATCTTCCCTGACTTTGTTCAACAATCAGCCCCAATTCCACATATCCAAGAGGCCTATCCCTCTAGACCATGGCCCACCGCTAATTCCTTCCCTTTTCAGATTGCCTTCCATCAGCTCCATATGTCCTGTATCTCCCTGGTTATTTACATGTTGTCTTCCCCATTAGATTATAAGCTCCTTGAGGGCAGGGACAATTTTTGCCTCTCCTTGTATCCCCAGTGATTAGCACAGTGGCTGATACATGGCAAATATTTGTTGACTTAATTTTCTAACTTATCAGTCATAAATGTTTGTTGACTTACCTTGAATACAAGTGCATATAGGTGTAAGAGACCAAGATTAGGGAACATTGTGGTTGAAATCTGGAGTAAGTGAAGGGGAGTCGTGTGAAATAAGGCTGGAAAGGTAAGTGGGAACCATATCGTGGAGGGCTTTATACCATGGGCAATAGGAAACAAGTAAAAGTTTTAGAACAAGAGAGTGATATGAATTTTGAAGATACTAAAATTAAAACCCTCACTTTACAGGTGAGTTAACAGAGGCCCAGAGTAATCGAATGTCTTGCCAAAGGCAATACAGGTGATAAGTAGCAATTTTAGGATTTGAACCCAGGTCTCCTGATTACAAATACAGTGTGATGTAAAGGATGGAGTAGAGAGAGGAGAGGCAGGAAGACCAATGAGGAGACTACAACTGTCACCCAGGTGAGACATAATCAAGGCCTGAACTACAGGGATATCAGTGAGAATAGATAGGAAGAGACAGATGGCCTCTTAGTGTTGGCCTCAGGAGGTACCCCTTCACTGAAGGTTTTCAAGAAGAAGATGGAGGATCCCTTGTCCATGGAATGGGTTCTCATCCAGGTACCAGGTGAATTAGATGGGCACTGCTGCCCCTTCCACTTCTGAGATTCTGTGATTCTGTGATACTATGAGCTTGGAATAGAAAAGACTTACCAGTTGGTTGGACATGAGGAAGAGGGGAAGTCCAAGACTTGGGAGAAAGTTGTTACCACCAACGGAAATGGTCAAGTTGGAAGGAAGGGTGAGTCTGGGTACATATTGTGTGACCTTGGATAAGCTCCTTAACTTCCCTAGGGCCTCAGTTTCCCCATCTGCAAAATGAGGGGTTTTGACTAGATGTTTGCTGAGGTCTCTTCCAATCCAGTGATACTCTAATGAGTGCATCATTGGAGCATATTGAACCTGAGGTACTACAGCACTAGGTAAAGATATCTGCCAGACATCCTGGACAGGGAGCTATTACTACTACTACTACTACTACTACTACTACTAACCATTGCTACTACTACTATTACTATTATTGCTACTCCTATTACTACTACTACTAATCATCATCATCATCATCATCATCATCATCATCATCATCATCATCATTATTATTATTATTATTATTATTATTATTATTATTATTATTATTATTATTATTATTATTATTATTATCATTCAGTCATTTCAGTCATACCTGATTCTCCTGACCCCATTTTGGGTTTTTTTTGGCATCTAGATACTGGAGTAGTTTGCCATTCCTTCTCCAGCTCTTTTTATAGATAAGGAAACTGGGGCAAACAGGGTTAAGTGACTTGTCCAGGGCCACACAACTAGTGACACCAAGCCCTGAACTCTATGCACTATGATAGCATCACCTAGCTGCCCTAATAATTAATAATAATAGTAAAAATGTCAACTATAACAATAACAATAATAATAATATTTGACACAAGTTCTTTATGGTTTGCAAAACATATATATTTAATCATTTACTTGTCAAAACAATCCGGAGAGGTAAGTACTACCGTTATTATCATCTTCATTTTCAAGATGAGGGAACTGAAGCTCAGAGAGATCAGGTGACTTTTCCAGGGTCACACGGGTAGCAAGTATCAGAAGTAGAATTTGATGCCAATGAGTCTAAAGCCAATGTTTTTTCTACCATCCCACACTGCCTCTACTACAACCTCATTGAGTAAGCCGTCCCATTTTGAGACAGCCCCAACAGTTAGAAAGGTCTTCCTTATGGGGAAGGCAAAGTCAGCCTCCCTCAAAGCTCCCCACGTTGGTTCTGTGGCTGGCTGCCTTCTAGAAGAATGCAAAAGTAAGTACAAAGTGGGCAGCTGGCTAGCAGAGTGGATGGAGTGCTGGACTTGGGAGCAGGATGACCCAGGTTGGAATCCTGCCTCAGACCCCTGTGATTAGGTGTGTGCGCGGGGCAGGTCACTTAACCTGCCTCAGTTTCATCATCTGTAAAATGAGCGTAATAACAGCATCCAACCTCCAAAGGTGGCTGTCAAGAACAAGCGAGATAACATACGTAAAGAGGATTTTTATGAGGTGACTGTACCTACGAAAGCAGAAAGAGCCTGACCCTCTGACCTTGTGTCAGACGGGCCCGTTATTCTGTGGTGGTTGAGGTGTGCATTTGAGAAATAGGGATGATAATAATAATACCACTAGCTAGCATTTCTATTGTACTGTCTAGGCACCATCCTAAGTGCTTTACAAATATTATCTCATTTGATCCTCACAACAACCCTGCAAGTTAGGGACTATTATTATCTCCATTTTACAGTTGGGGAAACTGAAGCAGGCAGTGGTTAAGTGGCTTGCCCAAGATCATAGTCCAGTCATTGCTACCTGTTCGACCCTGGAAAAGTCATCTAATCTCTTTGAGCCTCAGTTTCCTCATCTTTAAAATGAAGATAGTAAGTGCCTGAGGTGGGATTTGACCTCAGGTCTTCCTGATGCCAGGGCCAGTGATCTCACCACTGTGTCACCTAGCAGTCATGCTCTAGGTCTTATTTCCAGTACAGTTTTCCCTGTATTTCTGAGTTTATTTCCCTGTGGTTTGTGCATCCCTGGTCAAAGTCTTGTAGTCTATGTTCTAAGAGGCTTGAGACCACATCCCAGCTTGCACCCGGAGGCTGAGCAGTGATGCCTCTGCATCACAGGGTCATCAAAGGCTGAGTCTGTAACAATTTCAGAACCCTTTCTTTCTTGGGAATGCCTCTGTCAGAGGTTGCAGAGGACAGTCATTGTCTGGTGGGATAAGCACACGCCGAGGTCAGTATTATAAGTTTTAGCCGTATCTGCTTGGGTAAGTCATCTCTTCTCTTTGGGGTGCAGTTTTTTCATCTATAAAACAAAGGTGATCTCTAAGGGGGTGACCCACTTCATGACTCTGAGTAAAACTGGGCTTCTGGAAAATGACTGATTTCGTTCAAAATCCCTTTCGCCCAGTCCCAAAGGACTCTACATTCTTTGGATAGTTGGTTATATAGAGTATGGCTTGTAACAAACAAGCCTTCTGTTTGGGTTGTTCGGAATATTTTTGTTAAACAGAAATTCTCACCTTGCTGATGTCTGCGGGCACAGGCTTTGGCCTGTTTTCAGAAATCGCACTTTTCTGTTAGACTTTAAGTACCTCAAGGGCCAGGGTGATTTTTCATTTTGTCTGTAGTCACCATTTGCACGGTACGTTATTCCTAATAGGTACTGATTAGACTGGATTCAATCTGATTCTCCCAGTCCAAAAAGGGCACCACATCTCCCCAGAAGTCCTCCCCCTTGCCAGACCTAGTGCCAGGGGACACCTTGGCACAGCTCCAGCATCTAAGTTTAAAAAAAAAGGCAGCAGCAAACACAATTACTATCAAAAGTCTGTCCTGACTTCCCTTGGGTTGGGAGAAGGGGGAGGGGGAAGAAGGCTATTCCCAGATTAGGTCTGTTGACTCTGTTTTGTCTTGTGGGGCTCTGAGTTGAAGGCACCAAGTTGAATAACTGTCAGGACCAAATGTGATGATTTATCACCAGTCAGAGGAGGCTCAGACCTACAATCCAAAATTCAACGAACCTTTGTTTGCTAAGTTCCTAGCGTATGTGAGGCACTGAGCTGGGCACTGGAGATGCAAAGGTATTTAGGACATAGACCTTGCCATCAGGGAGCCTAAGAGTTTCATGGGAGAGGGGGTGAGGGGAGGGAAGATGTTGAGGGAGGGGAAGATAAATGTTCTTAACTCTACAGAGATAAGTATAAAGGAAGTATCCAAGTATCCAAAGAAAGGGCCATAAAA
Organism: Phascolarctos cinereus; assembly: GCF_003287225.1. Taxonomy (NCBI): domain Eukaryota; kingdom Metazoa; phylum Chordata; class Mammalia; order Diprotodontia; family Phascolarctidae; genus Phascolarctos; species Phascolarctos cinereus. The sequence goes on from NW_027555958.1 coordinate 56,395,415, forward strand.
ATTTGAGGAGAAAGATCACTTCCATTTGGAGGGGAGGAAGTAAGAGAAGGCTTCCTGGAAGAGATGGCACATGATTGAGGCCTTGAAAGCAGGGAGACCTTAACCCTTTATACCTATAGCCCCCTCCACCTGACATACATAGAGTTGGAAGGGGCTTCCGAGTCCATCTAATCCAATTCCTTCATTTTACAGATGAGGAAACTGAGGCCCAGAGGAGTTAACTGGTTTATCCAAGGTCATACAATAAGCAGCAGAGTCCAAATTTGAACCCAGGCCTTATGACTCCCCACTGGGTCATTTTGTATCCACCTAACTACAGCCCTAGGTGGTACAGTGGATAGAGCAATAGGCCTGGAGTCAGGAAGATCTGAGTTCCCATCTGGCCTCAGACACTTCCTAGCTGTGTGACCCTGGACTAGTCACTTAACCCTGTTTGCCTCAGTTTCCTCACCTGTAAAATGAACTGGAGAAGGAAATGGCAAACCACTCCAGTATCTCTGCCAAGAAAACCCCAATAGGGTGACAAAGAGTTGGACGTGACCGAAACAACTCCACAGCAATAAATTTTCACCTCTGAGAGTCTTTCCTCAGTCTGGTCTACTGTCTGCCTGTCTTTGGCCATCACTCCAGCCCATCTTCAGTCCTTTTTACAAGCCCTGGAACCCCCCAGGATCCCTGAGTTTTCTCACAACCAACAAGCTATTATTAAGCATCTGTTACGTGCTAGGTGCCTTGTGCCAGGTGCTGAGGATGAAGTGGCTTACATTCTATAGATGTACAACATATACATATATATATATATATGTATATATATATATATATACATATATATATATATACATATAAACACACACATAATATACAGAACAACTATGAAATAAATATGAGATTGGGGGAAGGGGAGCCATGAGGATTCTATAAGGCAGAGAAGAGGAAAGGATACATTCCAAGCACAGGGGACACATAGCCATGCAAAGGGGGCTGTGGTCCATAAGATCACATTCTCTTTGAGACTTGGGACCAGGTTTTCACCCTTCCTTGTATCCCCAGAACTTAGCGCAGTGCCTGGCACATACTACGTGCTTGAAAGCTAATTAAATCACTGCTAAATATGAGGAATAAGGAAAAGGCCAGTATGGCTAGACTGTAGCGTGGGAAGTAATAGCTAATGAGGCCGGAAAGGGAGATGGGCGTAGATTTTGAAGGACGTTAAAAGCCAGACAGAAGAGTTCAGATTTTTAGCCTAAGAAGTAATGAATGGGGAGCCACTGGGGTTTATTGAGTGAGGGAGCTGACATGGTCAGAGATGGGCTTAAAGAAAATCATTTTGTCAGCAGTATGAAAAATGGATTAGAGAGAGGAGAGAGAAGGCAGGAAGATCAATCAGGGGGCCATTGCGAGCGTCCAGGGGAGGCATTAAAAAGACCTGGACTAAGGCAGCAGCTGCAGCACAGAGAGAAGGGACTGGACGGTAAGAGATGGGGAAGAGGAAGTTGTACATTTTGGCCATTGCAGGACATGTGGGGGGAGAGGGATAGTGAAGAGAAAAGTATAACGCTGAGGTTGCTAACCTGGGAGCCTGGGAGGATGATATCTCAGGACAAGTAGCTTTAAGCCTTCATAGAAGAAATAAGCTCTATGATTTCAAAGTGATAATTTCATGATTAATGGTTATCTCAGTCCCCTCTGTTTCCAGGCACCCACTTGACAGAGGGGCTGGGAAAAAAAGTGCTTCTGTCCTTGGAGAAAGGAGGCTTCAGAACTCTTGGTTTAACAAAGGCCTTTAAATTATCTCCTAAAGAGAAGGCTGAATAACATTCAACAGCTGGGACAGAGTTTTATTTATTAGAAGGGAGGTAGTAGTGAGAGCAGAGACAGGAGATTAGGGCCCCCAGTGCAACTGCTGAAGTGTGAATATCTACCCAATCAAAACTTCAGGGAGGGGTTTGCCAAGCTGTTCTTTAGACTAAAGGGCACGGAGAGGGAGACCCAGAAGGTTTTGGGGTTGGGTTTTTTTTTTCTGTTCTGTAGGAGAATGGCTTCCTGCCCGTCCCTCAGTGGGGAGGAGGGAGAGGACGTAGGGGTGGAGGAGGTCATCTGCCCTACCCTATGCATCTCTAGGACTCAAGAACCCTAGAGGTTGTTTCCAGAAATTCACTCCCTTCTGATCTCTGGCAAAGCACATTAAATGGAGCTTGCTGGACAGAGCCTTGGGCATGTGCCTGGCTCCATTCTGCAAGGAGTCCAGCCTGGCCCTTGACCACACTTGGATGTGGAGTCCTGAGAGGTTCATCTCCCATGGTTCTTCATAATCCAGGCAATTGCTGAAACCTCTTTCAACCCAAGAGAACAGATGCTGGAACCTCTACCTGAGACCTCCCGCCCTAACTCTTAGGGGTAGGAAAGCAATCAGCAGAGCAGCCCAGCAAAACCTAAGGACAGATCAGCTCTAATCAAAAATAACTGTTGGCATTTATATCACACTTTAAGATTTTTAAGGGTTTTTTTTTACATATATTACCTCTTTTGATCCTCACAATAACCCTAGAAGTGAAATACTTTTATTATCCCCATCTTACAGATGAGCAAACTGAGGCTGAGGATGATATGGTGTCACAGCTAGTGTCTGAGGCAAGATTTGACCTCAGGTTTCTTGGCTTCAAGCCACAATGGACTGGGTATGGTGGAGGATTCCAAGGGGCATGGGAGACAGTTCTTAATCTCAATGATCTTACAACAGCAATGAGAGAAAGCAGAAACATATGAGAGGTTTATTAACAAAACAGCATTTTTCATGAGGTAGAAAGGAAGCATGAAGAGAAGGAAGATGCTCATCTGGGGTCTGCCATGAACTGACATGGGCATTTAGGCAAATTTCTTTTCCTCTCTGGGTTTGTTTCCTCAACTGTACAAGGAAAGATTAAACCCAAAAGCTCTCTAAGGTTCCTTCCAGTATAGATATGCTGGAAGACGGCGTAATGGATAGAGTCCCCAGCTCGGGGACAGGAAGACTTGAATTCAGCTTCTACTTCTGACACTGGGTAACCCTGGGTAAGTCCCTTAATCTTAGTTACCTGCTCTGTAAAATGGGGATAATAATAAGTACCTACCTCAGATAATTGTTATGAAGCTGAAAAGCATTAGGTGAACTCTAAAGTACTCTGTAAACAGTAGCTATTATTATCTTTTTATTACTATTCTACAGCCAATGAATACTAGAGTGGCTCAGAGAAAGGAAGAGATAAACCTGCTAGGGTCTGGAGAAAGGCCTCTTGGGATTGCAAATGCCAGGAGATAAGGAACCTGACAGCACAGTCCATCCCTTATCCTGCTATGGCACTGCAAGCTGAAAAAGAAACAGATTTTGACTTGTTACAAGAAGTTAAATGGGCTGCCCAGAAAGCATTGAGAAAGGATGAGTGTCCAGGGGTAGGGAAGGGGTAGTCCCAGTATGCTCCATCTGGCATATCATGTGGACTTCTGAGCTCCATGTTTTAGGATAAGACATTGGTGATCCAGAGAGTGGACAAGTAACCAGGGCAACCAGGATGATGAAGGCTCTTGAATTTATCCTATCTGAGTATCAGTTGAAGGAACTGGAGACATTGTGAGCCTTGGTGAGGGGGACTGGGGTGGGGACTAAATGCTTTTTCATTGAATGATTGGTTGATTGATTGTTTTAAGAGATTGTGGGTTTCTCCTCATTGGAGGTCAGACAAGATTCCTGTCTGGGTCTAGATTGGACTGATGACCTCCAAGGTCCTTTCCATCTCTAATATTGTAGGATTCTATCATCTATGACCACAGGGCCATAGGGAAGTGGCAAGATTTAAATATCCCAAATCCTTTATTTTGGCCACTGCTTCCTCCCTTCCTATTAGAAGAATCAATGTTGGGGGGCAGCTAGGTGGCACAGTGGATAGAGCACTGGCCCTGGATTCAGGAGGACCTCAGTTCAAATCGGGCCTCAGACACAGAACACTTACTAGCTGTGTGACCCTGGGCAAGTCACTTAACCCCATTGCCTAGCCACAAAAAAAAAAAAAAAGAATCAATGTTGGGAGAGTAGAGCCCCAGCTCCCCTTTCCTCCCCTCCAGGGCTGAAGAAAGGAGGAGCGGCAAGATGGGAGGGGTCAGAGAGGCTGCACTAATTTAATTCCACTGGGCACCTCTTTGTTTCTTTCTCATCCCCAGATACGGGGACATGGTACCCAAGACCATCGCAGGGAAAATCTTTGGTTCCATCTGCTCCCTGAGCGGCGTCCTGGTCATCGCCCTGCCCGTCCCCGTGATCGTCTCCAACTTCAGTCGGATTTACCACCAGAATCAGAGAGCGGACAAGCGACGAGCACAGAAGGTGAGTCCTGACCCACTCTATCAGAGGCTTTCTATCCCATAACATTCAAGATGAGCCAGATACTCACAGAAACTAGACGACCTGAGTTCAGATTCTGACCTCTGACACTTACTGGCTCTGGGACCCTGGTGGACAAATCATTTAAATATCACTGAACTTCAACGTCTTAATCTATAAAAGAGAGCAGCGTGGCAGAATAGATAATAAGACCAGCTTTGGAATCTGGAAGACCAGGGTTTGAGGTCTGCCCCCACTTCATACTGACCTGTGTATGACCACAGGTGATTATTTGGTCATTTAATTCAACCTAGTACTTAGTAGTACTTGAATTCTTTCTGTTGCATCCCAATGGAGGATCTTTGAACATTTGCAAGGGGCAAGCCCAATCCATTACTGAACTGCTCTACCTCAGTGGCCACTCATTACTTATTTTGCTCCCAAACTTTTCTCCCTTTGCTTTAGACCCTTTGCTGCTAGCTCTGCCCTCTAGAGCTACATAGAACAAATGGGGAAAGGGGGAGAGAGAGGATATATAGATTACCCAAGGCATGGTTCCTAGCCTCAAGAAGCCTAAGGTCTCATGGATTAATGTCAGATACCTAGCAGAAGTGAGGGCCTTTGGAGACAGAGTGAGGTCAAGAATATGACCATCTCTCCCCAGTTCCAAGTTCTTCATCATCTCAAGCATATAAACGCTAACCTAAGAGATGGATCAGGTTTTCAGTTTCCCTAGACTGGCCCTAACTCTTCAGAGGGAGCCCATCTGCCCCAATCCAAAACCAAGTGGCAGAGATAAACTAGAGTAGTACAGAAAAAAAATACACTAGAATAGAATCCGCCAGTTGTACTAGTGTTTGAATACCACCCATTTGGGGACTGAGGTCTCCTTTTTACAGTGAGAATGGAAAGAATGAGGAGCGATGAAGGTACATGATTGAGGCTGTGTCAGAACAAGGTATTGTTTAAAAACTGATCTTAGAGGTGTTCAGGCAGAAACTAGATGACTACTTGTCAAGATGTCTTGGAAGGGAATGGTTCTTTAGAGAGTTAGTGAGTCAATGAGCATTTATTAAGCAGCTACTAATGTGCCAGGCACTGTGCTAAGCCCTGGGGATACAAGTAAAAAAGCAAAAAAAAAAAAGTCCCTGCCCTCAAGGAGCTTACATTCTGATGGGGAAAGGCAACACATAAAAAGGAGCTGGAGGGGTGCCCAAGTGAGGGCATAATTTCAAAGGGCCAGCAGGGAAATGAAGCATGGCCGGTCTGAGCCCATCATCACCAAAATGGAGGCCCTGAAAGGAACTCACCAGTGGGAGAAGGGAACCACCATGGCAAAGGCATTATTGCAGGGTAAGAAGATCCAGCACTACATGATCTCTTAAGGTCTCTTCCAATTCTGGTTCTATAATTCTATGATTCTGACCAAGAAAATTGTTGTTGACCTAATGACATTAGGATTGACATATTCTAATTTCCCAGAAACTACCACTAAGGCATAGTATGAAACAGGAGGTTGGGCTGTGCTGTGACCCAGATCCTCTGATTTCAAAACCAGAGTCCTTGAACTATCTGCCGGTATTAGTATTCTTCAGTCGTTTCAGTCATAACCAACTCTTCATGACCCCATTTGGGATTTTCTTGGCAAACATACTGAAGTGGTTTGCCATTTCCTTCTCCAGCTCATTTTACAGATGAGGAAACTGAGGAAAATAAGGTTAAGTGACTTGGCCAGGGTCACACAGCTATTAAGTGTCTGAGGCCAGATGGGAACTCAGGAAGATGAGTCTTCCTGACTCTAGGCCCGGCACTCTATCCACTGTACCACCTAGCTACCCTAGTATTAGTATTAGTATTAGTATTAGTATTAGTATTAGTATTAGTATTAGTATTAGTATTAGTATTAGTATTTGTATTCGTATTTGTATTCGTATTAGTATTGGTATTGGTATCAATTTAATGTCATCTGCAATTTGGTAAACTATATCCAAGTTATTGACAAAGATGTCGAACAAAACAAGGCTGAGGAAAGAGACCTTTAGCCCTCCACTGGACACCCGCTTTAGGTTGGTGTTTATCCATTCATCAGAACCATGGAATCTTAGGGTTAGAAGGAACCTCAGAGACCATTTAGACCAAGAGTTGGCAAACTATAGCCTGAGGACCAAAGCCCACCCACTGCCTATCTTTATATGACTCATGAGCTAAGAATGGTTTTTACATTTTTAAATCAAGTTTTGTTGAATATTAAAATGTGAAAAACCATTTTTAGTTTGTGGGCTATACAAAAGCAGGCTGCAGGCTAGATTAGGCTCTCAGGCTGTAGTTTGTCGACCCCTGATCTAGACCAATCCATACCTGACCAAGAATCCCCACTAAGATATCTCCAACAGGGGACCATCCAGCTTTCATGTGTATACCTCAATGGAGGGGGACCCCATTGGTCCTTCTGAAGTAGCCCATTCTACTCCTGGATAGCTCTAATTGAGAGGAAGCTTTTCCTTCTACCAAAGTAGCACCATGGAAAGAGCCCTGAACGTGAAATCTGAAGACCTTGACTCACATCCCAGCTGTCATCTACTACCTGTGTGACCTTGAAGCAGACCACTTAGCCTCCACTCACCTCTATTTCCTCACCTATAAAATGAAGAGATTGAGTCAGATGATCTCCCATCGTACACTCCAGCTCTACATCTGTTATCCTGTAGTACTACAGACCCTCCCTTGACACGGTGACTGCCCCCTCCAATTAGACCCCAGCCTCTGGGACTGTCATCATTATTTTCACTACTTGAAGTCCTAGAAAACAATAGACTTGAGGTTGGGTTTAATAGAAATGCAAGAATGTGTGTTTCCTTGGGAAAGGCAAAGATGCTTCAGGACTCCCAGTAAAATCCCCAAAACTGGGTAATTTGTGGTGACCCCAACCACATGGAAAGGAAAGAATACACAGAGGAGTGGGTGCCAGATGGAGTTTGCTGGCCCCATGTTCCCTGAAGGTAAACAGAACAAAGAACCATTCACTCTTCATGTAGAAACCCTCAGTAAGTGCAAAGAGGAGAGAGATGAACACAGGGAGAGGGAGAGGCTAGCTACCCCTTGGCAGCTGAAATGCTCCAAAGATAGATTGTTTGTTCCTCCCCAAAGCCCACAATGGAAAAGAATTAATTAGATGTGGTTTTGGCTGACTCCACAAAATGGTGCCAGGCAGCCTAGGTCAGGGCAAGGGGGGTAGGCAGGATGGAACTGAAGCAATTGATCCCTTCTGAGCAAAGTACATCCTGGCAAAGTTGGGAAGCAGTGAACAGGCTGGTATTGAAAAATGAGATCAGCATGTGTTGACTCCAGTGTCATGATGACAACATTTCCTGGTAAAAATCTGAGTTTTAAGGTTTTTGAGGGATTAGAGGCTATAAGAGAAAAGTTCCCAGAGCTGTAGGAGAACAGGCAGAATCTTTACTCAGGTGGCTCCCAGCCTGGGGGTTTGCACTGGAACGCTTCCCAAGACACTCTAAGTGTGAGTGAAAATAGCTCTGGATGAACAAAGGACTTAACCCAGCAAAATCTCAGACCTCCAAGTGTCATCCCATCAAATCCCCTGCCCAAGAACAGTGTTATGAGCTCTGCTTACATACAGAGTAAAGAAGTTTGGTGCCCTGGAACAAAGCTCCATTTGCCACACCCTGGTTACTGCTTTTCTTGACTTTGGTCAAATCTATGGAAGAGCTGTTTCCTGAACCCTCCCTGGTTTTGGACACACCCCCAAAATCACCCGAGTACTTGCAGTGATTAGGTACTCATTGGAATCAACCCTAAGGACATTCGAAAATGCTTTCAACTGAGCAGATGATTTAGAGAAATAATTGGTCACATTTTCCAAGTTCCTTCACTTTTAGCCTATGGTAATATCAGCACTGGCTATATCCCTAACCCAGCTGTATTCAGGGCATCTCCTGTGTCCCACTTGCCCACCTCTTGGGACATCTCATCTGTTTCCTGCTTGTCCTCTAAAGGTTATAGGTGAGAAGGTAGGGGCTTCCCCATGACTCTATAAAGTACATCCCAGGTCTTTAAGAGACAGAGAGCTATGTCTTGTCTTTTTTCCCCACACTGGCAGATGAAGATGACACCCTCCACCTCTATCTCCCTCCCTGCCTTCTTCTTTCTCTATCTGACATCAGAGTAAATATTTACAGGGTTTTCACTCAGGCTGATGCTGCCTTTCCTCAAGGTTGTTCAACCCTACCCCCTTTCACCTTGGGCTCTCCTCCAGGGAGAAAAAATAGTTATCTGCTTTTGGTGGCTGAGGCCATGCAATTCAGGCCTGGGGAAGAAGGGTCACAAATGGAAGCAGGGGTAGTAGGACAAATGGTAGCCCTTAACCAAAGCCAATCCTTTAAGAGATAGAGCAACTCTGAAAATAAGCACCTACCTACATGCCTGGAGCCTAGACGCCACCAGGCTTGCGAGTCCAGGAAGAAATGAATGCCCTCATTCTCTTCTTTTCTTCCCTTCACATTTCATTTCCATGGTTTTTTGTATTGAGGATTTGGATGGTGTTGGTCAAACAGGTACCATGTTTTCTGAGTCTTATAAATTTGAGAGCAGGGGCAAAGGACTGGGAAGTTGGGGACTGGGGGACAGTAGTAATGTTTCTCCTTTTCTCTCTTCCTCTTCTTACATTCTCTGACCCTTCTCTTCTTCACTCCTTTACCCGCCTCCTCACCTCTATACTTCTCTCCCCCTTTTCTCCCCCTTCTCTCCCCCTTCTCTCTCTCTCTCTCTCTCTCTCTCTCTCTCTCTCTCTCTCTCTCTCTCTCTTTCTCTCTCTCCCCCTTTTCTCCCCCTTCTCTCCCCCTTCTCTCTCTCTCTCTCTCTCTCTCTCTCTCTCTCTCTCTCTCTCTCTCTCTCTCTCTCTCTCTCTCCTCCCTCCTTCCTTCCCTCACCTTTCTTATCTCCCTCTTCTTTCTTCCCTCCACGCTGCCTTTCCTCATCTCTTAATCTCTCCTCCCCTCCTCTCCCATCCCATTCTTCTCCTCTCCTCCCACTTCCCTGTCTCTCCATCTTTCTCCTTCCATTCTTCCAAGGAGAAAGCTGTGTTGCCACTCCAGATGAGAGATATAAATATTCAGGTACTAAAGGGCACCTGTAAGCAAAACTGTTAAAAGGTACTTAAGGAATGTAGGGTGAGATTGATGGAGAGCTAGCAGCACTTAAAATGAGTGATCAGCGCCAGAGGGGAATGAGCATTTCCAGCAGCCATCTCCTTTCCTAAAAGGAAGAACTCACCATCACTCCGACACTCAATACCCCTCCCGTCCCACTGGAATCTGCACCTATCGGCAATGAGGGACTGCTGGTCAGCCTGTGCTCTGTACTGTCCTCAGCTGAATTGAAAACCAAGAAATAGAAATTCCCCCAGCCCACGTCTAGTAGACATTTTCTTCTGCCATCATACTCAGCCCTATTCCCCTGTCTCACACACACGCACCCATCTCTAGGACTAGTATGCCTTCAGGGACACAAACACACACATACACACACACACAGAGACACATACACACACACACTTCTCCAGCTTCTCTTACAGACTCAAGAAGAAACATGGGCCCTTCTGGCCCTCAGGTTACTAGATGCCAAATGAAGGCTGGGCATGCACTATATAAAGGACAAAAGAAGTCAGTAATGGTCATGGGGATATAATAACAATTACAACAACTCACAGTTATGTAGCACTTTAAGGTTTGCAAATAACTTTAAAATATTTTTTCATTTGATCCTTGCAACAATCCTGAGGAGTAGGTGCTGTTATTATCTCCATTTTACAGTTTAGGAAACTGAGGCAGACAGAGGCCAAGTAGTCACTTGGCTCATGGGTCACATGGTTAGTAAGTATTGAAGGAAGGATTTGAACTCAGGTCTTTGGGACCCAATGTCTAGTACGTAGCTGCCTCAGATGAAGATAATAATAGCTGCTATAGCCCTCCAATTGCAAAGGACAGATTATATGTCTGAGACTGCTGTAATCGTAGAGGGTGAGACAGGAAACAACAGATAGGCTCAGGTCTTAAGTTTAGGACTTAAGGGGTCACTCCCACCTGGGTTCTAGCTATGACTGGTGGACCCCACCAAGTTAGCTAGGTCACAGCAATAGAATCAGAAGCCAGAATGAAGGCCTGGCTAGAAATAAGTCACACATATAGAGTCAAAAATCCTAGTTCTCTCAACCCTCCCTCTCTCTGGTATAAGACGGCACCATCCCTGCCAGCAATCCCTCTAAGTCAGGGGTTCTATTTTTTTTTCTTTTAGGCATTTGGGGTTAAGTGACTTGCCCAGGGTCACACAGCTAGTAAGTGTCAAGTGTTTGGTCTGAGGCCACATTTGAACTCAGGTCCTCCCGACTTCAGGGCCAGTGCTCTATCCACTGCGCCACCTAGCTGCCCCTAAGTCAGGGGTTCTAGACTTTTTCTGTTCAGCATACATGGATCCCTTTGAAGAAGGATGCTTTTAAATGCATAAAATAAAATACATAGGATTACAAAAGAAACCAATTCTACTGAAATACAGTTGTCAAAAAAACTTTTTTTTTAAGACGCTGACCCTAGTTAAGAACTCCTGGCCACAATGGTCTACCACAAATGGGGTCAAACTCAAATAGGAACTAGATCGTGAGGGCCAATATTGAATTAGAAAACCACAAATTAACATTATGTATGTTGTATTGTGTTTTTACTTACTTTGTTAAACATTTCCCAATTACATTTTCATCTGGCTTTGCTCTGGTCTACCAATACCCAAATAGACAAATTATGATAAAGGTGGAGAAAGACTAAGTAAAGTGACTGCGGAAAGAGTAGTAAAAAGAATGAGCCTGGGAAAAGTAGGATGTGGGATAACTTTGACAGCACATAGGCTAAAAGTGGAATGATACAGAAAAGATGCCTGGCCCTTGCTCAGGAATGATATGCAAATTCATGAAGCGCTCCACCTCTCTCTTTTTCTCTCTCTTTCTGTCTCTGTCTGTTTGTCTGTCTGTCTGTCTCTCTCTCTCCCCCCCCATCTCTCTCGCTTTGTCTTTTTATCTGTCTCTCTTCTCTCCCTCTTTCTGTATCTCCCTCTCTTTCTGTCTCCGTCTTTCTCTTTCTCTTTGTGTGTATGCAACTCTTCTCTCCCTCCTTCTCTTTTTCTCTCTCTCCCTCCCTCCTTTCCTCCCTCCTCTCTTTCTGGTGGGGGGAGAGTTATAGAAGCAAAGGGATAATGGTAGTGATGCTTAAAAAAGAAAAAAGGAAGAAAAGAAATTAATCAATGGCACATTTTCAGAATGAGAGGAAACCAGAAGGGAGTTCTAAAAGAGACAAAAGCAAGGAAGGTACTCTTGGAACCACGATACTGAGATAGCTGCATGTTTTTTTTAATGCTATACATAATAGTCACACCCTGTTTAATATATATGGGCCACTAGATGGCGCCATAGTGCATAGAGTGCTGGACATAGAGTCACAAGACTAATTTTCCTGAGTTCAAATCAAGGCTCAGAAACTTTAGCTGTGTGACCCTGGGCAAGTCACTTAACCCTGTTTTCCTCAGTTTCCTCCTCTGTAAAATGATCTGGGGAAGTAAATGGCAAACCACTCCAATATCTCTGCCAAGAAAACCCCAAATGGTCTCACAAAGAATTAGACATGACTGAAAACAACTGAACAAGCTTAATATATAATCCTCTTTCTTCCATGCTCCTTTATAAATAGAAATTTTCATGTTGGCTGATGTTTATCAAGTGCATTATAATAAAAACTAGCATTTTAAAAGATTGTAAAATGCGAGGCAGCATGGTGTATGAATGTATGAATAAAACACATATTAAGTGCTTACTATATGCACAATAAGATTTGAAGCTACAAATAGAAAAGTTAAGCAGTCCCTCCTCTCAAGGAGCACACATTCTAATTAGGAGAGAAAACACATATATAAGGTTTCAGCTGCAAGTCAGATGGAAAGGTCCCAAGGTCCTTAGAGGGCAGCATCAAAGGAGACCGTAATGCCTCTTCTTCAATGTCACTTCCTCAGGCATAGTGAAGACAGCGCTGGCATCAAACCACAAAGACTGGGGTTGAAGTCCTGCTTTTGACATACTGGCTGTGTGACCTTGGACAAGTCACCTAAACTTTCAGGGCTCTTAGCAGGTCTCTAAGACTATAAATCACAAAGTAGGTGCTTTAGTAGAGGGAATTACCTCACCTGGGAGTGGCCTCTATCAATGAAATTCCAGGTCTAGTCCCTATCCTTAAAAATCATTTTTAAAGAAAAATATGGGGGCCGAATGCCAGGATAGAACAAGGGATACTGGGTTTGAATATTAAAGAATTATCATCATTATAATCGTAGACTAGCCATGTTGCAGGACTGTAGATCATGGAACACTGCAGTAGCCTAAGAACTGAAGTAGAGGATTTCTCAAGGAGCAGCAGAAAGGTGCATAGTCGGAGTAAGCAGGCTGCAATGCATTCCATACAAGGAATCACAGAGGAAAAAGAGAAATAAAGGCTGTCACCAAAGAAGTGTATGAGGACAAAGCTGGTCATGTGATAAGAGAGGATAGCCCATATGGTCCACTGATATCATCTCTCTATCAAGGGAATTTAAGGAAAGTTGCCAGGACATTGGGTGGATCCCAGGACAATTCCTCACAGTAACCCTGCCAAGTAGATGCTGTAATTATCCCCATTTTTTTTGTTTATTGTTTAGTCATTTCAGTCATGTTTGACTCTTCATGACCCCATTTGGGGTTTTCTTAGCAGAGATACTGGAGTGCTTTGCCATTTCCTTCTCTAGCTCATTTTACAGATGAGGAAACTGAAACAAACAGGGTTAAGTGATTTGCCCAAGGTCACATAGCTGGTGAATGTGTGAGGCTGGATTTGAATGTCTTCCTGACTCCAGGCCTGGTGCTCTATCCACCTAGCTACCCCTATTATCCTAATTTTATACATAAGGAAACCAAAGCAAACAGGGTTAAATGCCTTGTGCAGGGCCACACAGGTAATATGGGTCTGAGGCTGGATTTGAACTCAGGTCTTCCTGACTCCAGGTCCAACACTCTATCCACTGTGCCTCTGATGAGGATGATAATAGCTGCTGTTATCATCTGGTGAGGGGACATGGATGAGAGTCAGAGGAAGGAAAGGCATGGGTCACTTGCAGTCTGCATCATTGGAAGAAATGCTTCCAATGCTTTCATATTTGTGTAGATTCATGAAACAGTGTAATCGTAGAAAGCTAGAAGTAGAATAGACCTTGGACATCGTCCTTTCCAGCCCTCTCCTAACTCCAAGGCCAGTGATCTTTTCTACTACACCAGGCATGCCTAAATTCATCGACTTCCATTGGTACCAGGCCCAGTGGATTCATTCACCATTAATTTATTTCACAAACATTTGCTAAACCATTTTCTCTATTCAACTAGGCTGTGCAGTGGATGGAGCTGTGGCCTGCAATCAGGAAAACCTCAGATAAAATCTGGCCTCAGCCACTTACCCTAAGCAAGTCAATTAAAAACCTCTGTTTGCCTCAGCTTCCTCTTCTATAAAATGGGAATAATACTAGCAGCTAGGGGCAGCTAGGTGGCGCAGTGGATAGAGCACTGGCCCTGGAGTCAGGAGGACCTGAGTTCAGATCCGGGCTCAGACACATAACCCTCACTAGTTGTGTGACCCTGGGCAAGTCACTTAACCCCATTGCCTAGCCCCCCAAAAAAAATTAAAAATAAAAAAAATAATAATACTAGCACCTACCTCGAAGGGTTATTGAGAGTCCCAAATGAGATAATAATTGTAAAATGCTTAGCACAGTACCTGGCTTATTGTTAGGATTTTGTTGAATGAATGAATAATTGAATGAATCATTTTAAAGTATTTACTATGTGCCAAGCACTGTGCTGCTCAGTGGGGATACAAATAGAAAAATTGAGATAGTCCCCCTTCTCAAGGGATTCACACTCTAATTAGGGGAAACAGCATAAAAAAGAACGTTCAGCTGCAGTGCAGATGGAAAACCCCAGAAGTCCTCAGAGTGCCGCAGTGAGTCAGTTGGGAAGACCCAAGGGTCCTTAGAGTACATCAGAACTTCAGACGGCAGTACTGGAGGTTGGCAGGGGAGATGGGAAGGCCTGGAAGACCTTAAGAGGCAGAAGCAGGGTCTTACATCTTACCCAAAAGAATACAATTAGTGACTCCCATCTCACCAAGCCTTGGGAGCAGTGGAGCAATACAGTTAGGTTCTAAGTGGCAACAGCCAGGGAAGGGAGAGAGAAGGGAAGGGAAGGAGGCAGGAAGCCTCCTTCCTAGGACCAGTCTTTCCGTATCATTGCCATCCTGGATGGGGTCTGTTAACCCACAGCTGGCTCCAGAGGAGAAAGTGAGGTTGGTGACTTTGCACAGTCCTCCCACGCTTAAATCCAATTCACTTGCATGTCATGGCATCACCTCCCTGATGTCATGGTCCTCTTCGAGAAAATGAAGGATAAACAACAGGCAGAAAGAAAAGGATGTCCTAGCAAAGGGGTATGAGCAACAGTTAGACAGGTAGTAGGAAAACAAAGGGAGAGCAGTGTCCCCCAAAATAAGGGAGGAGAATAGCTAAGAAGAGGATTGAAGGGGTTTAACAGTGTCAGATGCTACAAAGAGGTCAGGAAGGATGAGAATTAAGAAAAAGACATCAGATGTAGTAATTAAGCAACAACAGCCTTGGAGATGTGACTCTAAGGGGTTGTGATACACTGTGGTACAATGAACAAAATGATGAGTTTAGAATCAGAAGACCTGGGTTTGAAACCTGATCCTGCCTCTTGCATCTGTATGACCTTGAGCCTGTCTTTCACTTCTCTGGGCCTCAGTTTCCATATCCTGTGCTTGTCTCCCACCATGAAGACGATAGGTTTCCCCTGTACTGTCCAAATCTTGAAGGCATCAAAGATAGGAGGCATGTGGAACAAAGTAGGCTCGAGGGATTGGGATGAGTGATGTCATGCACGTCATTTCATTGAGGACTTTTTCTTTTTTTTTGAGGAGGCAGTGCTTTGCATCTCATTGTTTCCCTATCAGGACAAGCTCTCTCTTGATCAAAGGGCTTACATCATCAAAATGTCAAAAATAAATAAATAAGTAGTTCACACATCCCTGGTTAAGAAGCCCCCAGTGGTTTGCCAAACTCTGAGATGCAAGGTCCTGTCTGCACACGCGCAGTTGTGGAGCAGCTTGAGCTTAGAGAGAGCCACCTGGTGGTCTACACTGGTACTACGGTCCAAGTAGTTAGTGGAGAAGGTGACAAAGGGCTCCATGATCTTTTATGTGTGAATGAGGGGGATGGATTAGATGACTTCTCAGGGCCCTTCTAACTCAAAATCTGTGATCCTATGAGTGAGAGCAGTTGATGTAATTAATACACTTTGAATTTTTTGCACATTTATGTTTCAATATTTTTTAATACTTTCATGTATCTCTGATCTCATTGATGGGATACTTACTCCAATTGGACAAATAGCAAACTCTCCAATCTTTCTAATCCTATTTGACTCTGATCTTTTTTCTTCCTGTAAATCTTCCACAAGGGAACCACCCAATGCACTGAGGGCCTTCCTCTGGATCATGTGATATCACAAACCCCTTTATTTTGCTGCCTGGTGGAGCCCTATGGACCTGTTCTCAAAATAATGTTTTTAAATAATTGAAGGAAACATTGAATTTCAGTTAGAACAGATGTTCCTAACCTGAGGTCTGTGTGTCTAGGTTTTTTTTAATATTTTGATAATTATATTTCATAGTTGAAGTAGCTAGTGGTACAGTGGATGGAGCGCTTGGCTTGGAGTCAGGCAAATCTGAGTTCAAATGTGGCCTCAAACACTTACTGGTTGTGTGACCCTGGGCAAGTCATTTAACCTCTGTTTGCCTATTTCTTCAATAGTAAAAGGGGGATAATAATAGCACCTATATCACGAGATTTTTGTAAGGCTCAAACAAAGATAACATTTGTAAGACATGTTTAGCACAGTCCTGGCCCATAGTAAATGCTGTATATATGCTTATTCTCTTTCCTTTCCCTTTCAATATAATTGGTTTCCTTTGTAATCCTACATATTTCATTCAATGCATTTAAAAATATTATTCTGAGGCCTTAGAGTCAGGCCTCAGACACATGACACTTACTAGCTGTGTGACCCTGGGCAAGTCACTTAACCCCGACTGCCTAAGCAAAAAAATATATATATACTGCCAGAAGAGTCCATGACCCAATAAAGATAAAGAATCCCTGAGTAAAGATTAGTGAAAATAAAGATGTGATTTTTTTTTCCCATTCAAGTTCACATTCCCCTTGAAATCCATCTGTGGACTCCCCAAATAAGAACCCCTGCTCTAGATCTCATGATGTTATGTGGGTGCTAGAATAGCACACAGGCCATCCAGCTGTTTACCTTTTGTTGTCAATACATAATCAGCCATCCACTATCTCCAGTCACACACCTCTCTGATCGTATAAAAGATCATATCTTTTACATCACTTTATGCGTTTAATTTCATCATTGTAACATACTACACCAGGAAGAATATGTGGGTTCAAATCCTAGCCCTAATACAAATTGGCTGCATGACCCTGGGTAAGTCACAACTTCTCAATGTCCCAGTGTCTCTAGGACTATAAATTTCAAAAAAGCTGCCAATCTTCATTAGTAGAGGAAGTTATTTACCAGAAGATCCCTATATCAATGAAAGCATGGATCTGGTCAAAAAAAATTATTATATTGACCATATGCCTCTCTGTTGTCCTACGGGTGACCCACCACTTGGATTCGTCAGAGACCATACTGTTTCATAATTCTCTGTTATGTAGCATGACCAGAAGCATATTGATAAAAGAATAATGGAATTTTATTTCAGGGAGGAACTTGGGGTGATTAAAATCACTGCACAATTTCCCAAATGCAATCCAGTTCACTCTCTTCCTCCTATTCAATTCTCAGTCCTTATCTTTGTCCATCAGCAGCATCCATAATATATGCTATATTGGGCCAGCTCTGTGGGATAGTTATACAATTGCATATCATAATCTGGACAAAAGGCATTCTTCATCCATTTGGCTTTTCCTATGTGGATAGTTAGGCTAAATGTTTATAAGTAGTGATGGACCTCACTTAGAAAGTTCTGCAGTATTGTGGGCCTTAATACAATTAGCACAATTAGCAGAGAGGAACATCTGGAGGACTTCAACCACAATAATCTTTCGTCCATTTGGACTCTGCATCATACTTTCTTCTTGAAAGTGGCAAACGTTTTTAGCAGGAGTATATCTCCATTGTTTATGCCTCATTTGATATTAATCATCAGGAGGTCATCAAAGACTTATCACCACGGTTGCTTTTATTAAACAGTCTTGTATGATCTTAAGTAGAAAATGATATGACATTTGTTGTAGGAGGGCCATACAGGCAGCAAAAGTGCTTTTCATAGTCAACAAACAGTAGGCAAAGTGGGCTGTTATATTCTCTGTACCTTTCAGTCAATTGTGTGAAAGATGTGCTCTGCTTTCAAATATCATTTGGGAAATCCTGCCTATTAGACCCTTCTCATATCTTCATCAAGGACGTCCTCAAAAACACACGTAAATTATTCTCATGGAGATTTTGTAGAGATGAGAAGGTAGGCATATGAGTCAATACTTCTTATTGATGCCTTTTTTTTGGGTGGCAATAGCAGTTGTGAATTTTTTTTCCCCAATCATTAAGCATCTTCCTCCCTTTCAAATAGCTCACAAAATCAATTCCCTCAAAACTGTGTTGTTTCCAGCATGGATCTCTCCTGTTTACACTTGGCCTGATGCAGCTGTTTTTTCTGTCTTTGTTTTCTAAAATGTGCTATTTCTGCTTTCTCACATTTCCTCGTGTTTAGTTCAACTCATTTCACTTCCTATGGGAAGCCTTTCCCGATTCCCTAGCTATTCAGTGCTCTCTCAGATTGTCCTTAATTTATTCATATGGGCCAATGCTGTACCTCCCTAGTAGTAGAATGTTAGCACCTTGAAGGTAGGCACTCATGCTGTCTTTGTGTCCCTAGCACGGAGCACAATACTTTTCACAGAGTAGGTGCTTAGTAATGGCTTCTGCATATCTCCCTTTGGACTGAAATTACTAAGTATCAAAGAATGTGCTACTTTGATTTGGAAGGTGATATTAAGTCCTTTGGTGAATATCTCTACCTTTTCCTCTGCAACAGATCTTGGCCCATCAGCTGGTCACTTATTTTTGCTTTTGTTCATTATGAGCACATCACCAAGTATCTGTGAAATTATGTTTCATGTTGCCTTTGCGCCACATGACAAAACTATCTCCCATCAACCCTTTTCTTAACGCCTTTCTAAAGAGAACCATTCTTTCATTTCACCACATCTTCCTTGCGTCTTCTGGTCTCATTTACGGCAAGAATGCCATTATTGACCAAATAAGATAATTATGGACCAAATGAGATAGCATTTCTAAAGCACTTAGCACAGTGCCTAACACGATTCATAAATGCTAATTTCCTTCCCTTGTTATTGATATGATTCAGTTTTGTAGTAGTATGTTATTCATTGGTCACTGGTCAAGGATCTCCAATGTAGAATACATATCAGCAGTTAAGTTTTAGAAGTTATCTAAAACCTATGTGATTCCTCAAATCCATTCTCAGACACTTAACTTGCTATGTGACCCTGGGCAAGTCTTACCTTCTGTCTGCCTCAGTTTCATCATCTATAAAATGAGAATAACAATAACACTTACCTTATAGGATTGTTGTAAGAAAAAAAATAGATAATATTTATAAAGTACTTTGCAAATCTTAAAGTGCTATATAAATGCAGTTTTTATTAGCTATTATGATTCTTAATACCTTCTTCCCACTTTACTATGCTAACAGAAGGGGAAAGTGGGTCACTTAAAACTGAGCCATTTTGTATCTTTCTTCATTTTGTGAGTTGCCATGGTCCAAGAATTCATCACCTCGTGGCCAGCCTCTCTTTTATTAGTCTGGCTGGACCTCAGAAAGTAGGCTCCATCTGTTGCTAGGACCACACACAAAGCTGGCATACCATTTGAGATCCCAGGGTAACTCACATGCAACCATGAAACATCAGAGTAGTACATTTGTGGATTTGTCTGCATTCATCATGTATTATTTTGTATTAATGATATCTGTATATGTATCATATGCCCCTACTAAATTATAAGCTTCATGATGGCAGAAATAGTGTCTTTTCTAGTACAAGGCTTACTGTCCTTAGTAGACAAGGAATGAATGTCCACTGAATTGAATTACTGAATACCCCAAGACACTGCACTAGGCACTATGAGAGAATACAACGATGGAGAAGAAGTGATCCCTGCCCTCCCCAGCTCATATCAAGGGAAATCACAGCAGGAGCCACACTGAATTCCATATTCTGGGTATTGTTCCATAAATACATTGCCAACCTCTTCATCCTGTGTTGGAAATGATTAAACGATACAGTGTATTTGATATGACAATCTATTGCTTTAATAGAGCCCAGGGTAAGATAAGATTAAAAGAAAGGCCACAAAGGAGAGAAGAAAAATCTTTCATCTCTAGAAAGTAATGAAGACAGACCCCAGATACGATACAGGTCTAGCTCTAAGTGGTGGGATCAAATTATAGAAGGCTATAATGAGCTTGACACAATTGGATTTCCATATGCAGCTCTCAGCACCCAGAGCTTCCCCAAAGCAATAAAAACTACCTTCTCCTATGGGGAGGGAAGAACATTGTTTGGATGTAAACATGCAGTTGGAGGGGAGAGAGGGACAGATTCTCCGAAGCAAGGAGCTTGTCAGGATGAAAACGACTTTCAGAAACTTGGCCAGCTGGGCAGATAGCGAATGGATGGATTTTTTTTCCCCTCTCTTCCTCCCTTGTTTCTACTTCCATTTCTCTGGCCTCTCTAGCTGGGGTGAGCAGCTGAAGGAACAGGAAAGAAGGGGCAGGCCACAGCCTAAGAATGGGTTCATAGACTGAGACCCAGAAGGGACTTTAAAGGCCATCTGGTCTGAACCCCTTGTTTTCTGCATAAGGAAACTGAGGTCCAAACAGTTAAGTGACTTCCCAAGGTCTCATAAGTAAGACAAAGGTGCTATTTTAACCCAGAGCAGCCTGGTACAATGGAAAGACATTGGCTCGAATCCCATCTTGGACCTCCCTACCTGGGTGACCTTTCTGGACTTCAGTTTTCTCACCTATAAAATGAAAAGCAAGTTGGCCCGAATGGCTTCGGAGGCCCCTTCTGGTTCCAGATCTGTGGTCTGTACCAATGTGCTTTCCACTATACCTCGCTGCCTTGAAAAGCTATACAACTTCCTATGCTTGTTTAACAGGATTTGTGGTCCAATTCTCCAGTCCCTCATCCTAGCCTAACTGATTTCTGGGGTCATCCTGGGAGGATGACCTCCAACTCCCATCAGTGCTCCCAGATTAGGCAGCCATTGGCAGACTCTTTCCTCAGATGGCTGAGTAGGAAAGGAGACAGTGAAAAACTAAGCCACTTGCTTGAATCTATGTAGCTAGTCTCAGGCATCCACTGGCTTATACCCTTGACCCTGCCTTCTACCTTCCACCAGCCCTTTGTGGCTAAATTTATTTTGCTGATTTGCTATAACTTGGTTCTTCAGAATTTCCCTAAGCTCAAAGCTACCATCATTTGTATACAGAGTTGACATGACTCACGATTTGCATAATTGTTCTAAGGGTGGGGATGACTTTGGCTAGACCATCCATACTCTCTCAACCCAACACTGCCAAGACATGTTATTTGTGAAATACATGTCCAAGGTCTAGGGTGCAATGTATGGCCATGCCACAGCAAAGTTCTGTGGCTTACTTGTAGATGAAACTCTGACCCTTGGACCCATTTGCTTTGAGCTGCTAACCAATTTACCTAAATGAGAAGTTTCCTCCCCTATCCCTCCAGGCTCACTCGAGAGGTGGGAACCTAGGACTTTGAAGCCCCAGGTTCCCCACCCCTGCTGTAAACCTTCTTTGATCTCTGGACAGTTCTTTCCCCCAGTAATTTTCTGAATATTACTGGTCATCATCATCCTCCTGACAGTGGTGAAGGCAAGATTCTCTGGGCTAATGGACAAATCATGGCATATGCCCTGCATTTCTATGAGATAACTCAAGCCCCTGGATCCCTGCACTAGTTTTAACAATTAACAACCAGTGGGGGCAGCTAGGTGGTGCAGTGGATAGAGCACTGGCCCTGAAGTCAGGAGGACCTGAATTCAAGTCCAGCCTCAGACCAAACACTTGACACTTACTAGCTGTGTGACCCTGGGCAAGTCACTTAACCCCAATTGCATATATATATATATATATATATATATATATATATATATATATATGTATATATGTATATATGTATGTATATGAACAACCAGCCAAACAGGACTCAGGATGGGGACTGCCCCCAGGTGGAGGGATGAAGTGGGGTAGGGAGAACACAACAAAATAATTGAATCAACCAAGGGTGTGTTAAGTACCTCCAATGTGTCAAGCAAATGAAACAATCCCTGCCCTCAAGGAACTTAAATTCTTTTTTGTTTTTGCTTTTAGGCAATTGGGTTTAAATGACTTGCCCAGGGTCACACAGCTAGTAAGTGTCAAGTGTTTGGTCTGAGGCCGGATTTGAACTCAGGTCCTCCTGACTTCAGGGCGGTGCTCTATCCACTGCGCCACCTAGCTGCCCCTAAGGAACTTAAATTCTATCTAGAGAGAATGTGTACATGTAAAAATACCTCTAATATGCAAAATAAATACAAGATAATTTGGGGGAAAGAAGACAGTTCAGGAGATTAGGAAAAACTTCATGGAGAATGCTAAGGTTGAGCTGAGCTTTGAAGAAAACTAGGGATTCTAAGAGATTGGGGTGAAAAGAGAAGACACAGGAGAGAGACAGGAGATGGATGGAGTGCTTTGTGTTTAGAAGAGAAGGAAGGGCAGCTTGGCCAGATTGTGTGAAGGGAAGTGCCTTCCTGACCTAACTCTCTAATTTAAGGCAGCTACCAACTTCCTTAGAACCAGAGGGATGAATGAAATGACCCCAGGAAGGCACTGTGAGTCTGGTGTTGCTGCTCTCCTGGTTACAACCACAAAGGAGTGTATTTGGTTGGGTGAACCTAGAGTCATCTGTGAGTTCCAGAGTCTGAACTTGAGGCTACTTCACAATCTTTGGGGTCCCTTCCCCCAGCTCTTCTCACCTCTCCTCCTTCTCCCCCAAAGATTCCTTCCCCCACTGACTTAATTCCTTAGTTGTGCTGCTGTCATGGTTACACCGATGAGGCTTATTAAGAAGAAAAAAAAGCAGTCAGTATGTACCTTGCGTCATTCCCAATTCTGCCCAGTGGGAAAGGTGGACGGTCAGAAGTCCTTAAGGCTGAGGCACATTTCAACGAATAAGAAGCTAGACTAGGCATCCTTAACTGGGAGCTTCTGGGAGAAGGGCCTAGAGAGACTTTTTAACATTTACCATAGAAGTCAGTGTTCTGAAGTCAGGTCCCAAATTCATGAGAACAAATTCAGAGAGATATAGCCACAAGGCAAAGCTTCCGCACAGTCTTCTTCTTCTTCTTTTGGCAGGGAGGAGAGGAGGGGGGCAGCAACTGGGGTCAAGTGACTTGCCCAGGGTCACACAGCTAATAAGTGTCTGAGACTGGATTTGAACTCAGGTCTTCCTGACTCCAGGGCCAGTGCTCCATCCACTGCACCACCTAGCTGCTCCCACATAGTCTTTTTTCATTATTTATTGAGTGCCTACCATGGATCCAGCACTGTGCTAGGTACTAGAGGGAGATGCAAAGAAGCATGGTAGTTCCTCAGTATCCTTGAAATCTAGTCGGGGAGATACATGCAAAACACCTGCAGCACAAGCTAATAGATAAGACCGGCCGTGTTAACTGGTGCTTCAATTCCATTCAGGTCAGCATCTGCCAAGTATCCACTGCTGTGCTAGGCACCAAGCAATAAAAACAAAATGAAGAAGCCCCTGCCCTAGAATCGGGGGACCGGGTGTCCAGAGAAGAAAGAGCACTTAGGGGCAGCTAGGTGGTGCAGTGGATAGAGCACTGGCCCTGGATTCAGGAGGACCTGAGTTCAAATCCGGCCTCAGACACATAACACTTACTAGCTATGTGACCCTGGGCAAGTCACTTAACCCCATTGCCTAGCAAAAAAAAAAAAAGAGCACTTAAAACAAGGTGATCAGTAACACTTAGATATAGTCTAGATCAGTAAGTTCCCTGAGGATAGGAATTGTCTGGCACTTAGCACAGTGTCTGACACGTAGTAGGTGCTTAATAAATGGTTATTGACTGACTATCCTATTTCTGTCTTTGTACTCCCAGCCCAGATCTTTTATTTTGGTGGGGGGAGGAGGGGAGGAGGAGTCCAGACTTGAGAGAATAATGAAACCCCAATGTGAAAACTACCTCCACCAAGACAGACAGGCAACTCTGTAACTGACATCTTTGAGAGCTCTCTAGGTTTCCCAGGATCACACAGCTAACACGTAACAGGGGCAGGTTTTTCCAACTCTGAGGTTAACCAGGGCTCTGTCCACCATGGTAGGCCACCTCTCGTGCCAGATACATAACAGATGCTTAATACATACGTGTTGCATTGAATAACTATTAAAGGTCATACAGACATGAGAATAATGTCTCCCATTCACTTGATACTTTGTAGTTTACAAAGTACTTTTTTTTTTTTTGGTGAGGCGATTGGGGTTAAGTGACTTGCCCACAGTCACACAGCTAGTGAGTGTTAGGTGTCTGAGGCTGGATTTGAACTCAGGTCCTCCTGACTCCAGTGTTAGTGCTCTGTCCACTTCACCACCTAGCTGCCCCATACAAAGTACTTTTCATAAGACAACCTTAGAAGGACACTTGAGAGTTTATCTACTATGATTTACCAGAGACTATATGAATTTAACTATAAAACATTCTTTGCATAAATAAAGATAGAGGGGCAGCTAGGTGGTGCAGTGGATAGAGCACTGACCCTGGAGTCAGGAGGACCTGAGTTCAAATCCAGCCTCAGACACATAACACTCACTAACTGGGTGACTCTAGGCAAATCACTTAACCCCAGTTGCCTCCAATCAATCAATCAATCAATCAATCAATAAAGATAGACCTAAATATTTAGAGAAACATTAGTTGCTCATGGATAGGTTGAGCCAATATTATTTTTAAAAATGACAATACTACCCAAATTAATTTATTTATTCAGTACTATATCAAACTCCCAAAGAATATTTGATAAAATTAGAAAAAATAGTGATGACATCCCTATGGAAGAACAAAAGGTCAAGAAACTAAAGGGCGATAATGAAAAGAAAATGGAAGAAAATGGGATCTATCAGTACCAGATCTTACACTGTACTATAAAGCAGTAATCGTTAAAATAATTTGGTACTGGTTTTAAAAAGAGAGAAGTCAATCAGTAGAACTCATTAGGTATACAATACACAGAAACAAATGGTAGCATAGTGTTTGACAAGCCAAAAGACCCAAGTTATTGAAAGGGGAAAGACTCACTATTTGACAACAGCCAGGGAGAAATTAGGTTTCACTTCACCACATACAAGATAAGCTCTAGATGGATACATGACCTAGACATAAAAGGTCAAATCAAAAACAAATGAAAAGAGAAAGGAAGAAATTACCTTTTGGATCAACGGATCTACAACTAAAAAAGAAATCAAGAGAAACTCACAAGATAAAATGGATAAACATCATTATTGTTATCATCACACTGTTTTAGGCAGAACAACATGAAATCAAATGCACAGAGGTGGGAAAGTACAGGATGAAGGGCCTTGAATACCACAAAAAGACATTTAGGTTTTACTCGGTTGACAAGGAAGTCACTAAAGATTTTAACGCAGGAGGACAAGACAGATCTATGTTTGTACAGAAGGATCCCTCTGTCCAAGATATGAACAATGCGAGAGAGAAATAAATGGGAGAAGAATGACTGGAGGGGAAGCAAGACCTCTTCCGAGTTTAAGCCCAGTGCACAACACAGGGAGATCCTTTCATACTGACACAAACAAATGGAGACGTGTACTGCCTGTATGTATGATCTTTCTTTAGTCAAACAAATGTGAGTGATCTTATATAGTCATCATCGTCATCAGCACCATTTATATAGCTGTTTAAAGTTTGTAAAACACTGTGCATGCTACTTCAGTTGGCCTCCTAACAATCCTGGGAGGTAGGTGTTATTATTATCCCCATTTGACAGATGAAGAAACTGAGGCTGAGAGAGATTAAGTGACTTGCCCAAGGTTACATAGCTAGTAAGTATCTAAGGTGGGAGTTGAAATTAGATCTTCCTCACTCCAGGTCAAACACTGTATCCACTCCAGTTCAAACACTGTATCCACTCCAAGAGCTTCCTTCCCTAAGCCCACATAAAGGTAGCATGTCAACATATTAACTCCAGTGTTTAAGTACAATATCTGAGTTGCCCACTACAGCATCCTCTTTGAGCCACCAGCCCAATCCTCTCCTCAGCTTCTGGCATGTTTATGAACTAGCCTTCCCAAAAGGCTAAAATATGCCCTCCGGTCACCAGAGGGTGCTCACCCTGAAGACAACTAGATCGCCTTCTACACTACCCAGATTTAAAAATGGTAGCAGTGGCCATGTCTTACATTTAGTCTAGAAAATGAAATGGAATATTACTCCAAATATTCAAATAGTCTGCTCTATGATGTGTACATAACTCCAGAATACCCATCTCATTTGTCTGGGATCTCTTCTCTCTGCTGATGACTCCCTCTACATCCACAGGACTCTGATATTTAACATACTGTGATTACATAGTTTATTGAGCACAGCCAGAAAAAGAAATGTCAAATATACCCACCTCTCACTATCTCCTAAGCCTTCTCCGGCTTGCCCTCCCAGATCTTCAGAGAGACAACTCCCAAATCACCCATAGCCGTAGGAAAGGAATAAGGAAAGGAGGGTGAGGAGGGAGTGACCTCTCATCTCAGGACCATAAACCATTTGAAAGAGAAAGCAGACAAGATGGTGTCGGAAAACAATGTCCCCTTCTCAGCTTATTATTAGTCCAACTGAATTCACAGTGGCTGACATCTTGGCACTTGGGATAATCTTTTGTCAAAGTTTCCATCTCTCCTCCAGGATCTCTGCCCAATATCATCATCTCTTTCATAGCTCAGGTCTCTGGCAGCCTTGCTGTCTGGCCAGTAAAGTCTTTGGCGACAGTAGTAGGGGGTAGAAATGGCAACCCCCACCCTGTGATGTAGCCAGTCCTGCAGTGCAGCATGCTCAGACCACTGTCCTAGGCCACATTCCTAGACCTCAGCTCTGAATGGAAGGAGCTCACCACCACACATGAAAATACTATCATGAGAGCAGCCTCAGTACTGTGTAAACTGGCCCTTAATGATCTCTGTCCCTCTCATTGTCTCTCTCAATTACAGAAAGCGCGCCTTGCCAGGATCCGTGTGGCCAAGACTGGTAGTTCCAATGCCTACCTGCACAGCAAGAGGAATGGTCTTCTCAATGAAGCCCTGGAACTGACAGTCAGTATCCTGGAGTTGGAGGGAGGGGATAGGGAAATGGGAAGGGAGAGAGAAAAGCTGTGGTTTTCTCCTTCCCTCTGAACCCTAGGTCCTTCTCATGCTCATAGCTTATCCCCACACCTTCCCTCAGGTAAGGAGTGATACTTCTGACCTTCCCCCAAACATCAGATCTACCAGAATTCACCTTATTAACCATCACCTCCAACACACACACACACTCTCTCAATCTCTCTCTCTCTCTCTCTCTCTCTCTCTCTCTCTCTCTCTCTCTCTCTCTCTCTCTCTCTCTCTCTCTCTCTCTCTCTCTCACGACTGTCCAGTTTAAGATGAATTTGAAGAACTCTGAGGCCTGCCTGTTAAGACTTAATTCCTCACTTCATAGCTTCCCATCAAGGGCATTAAGCGTAACGAGGCCTGTCTCCTCAAAGAGGAAGCTATTCCGATGCTTTTCTCCTCTAATCAAACCATCAAGTACTTATTAAGCCCCTACTGTGTGCCAGGCACTGAGCTAGATGAGGCTACAAAGGCAAAAACAAAGAAGCTCCAGCCTTCAAGGAGCTTACAATCTAATGGGGGAGATAAGATGCATACACAGGTACATTCAGAATATGAACCAAACATATACAGGTTCACCTTGGGCACAGGGGGGACAGGCATCAGGAAAAGCCCCATGAAGATGGTGGTACTTTAACTGAATCTTGGAGACCAGGATTTCAACACGTGGAGATGAGGAAGGAAAGCATTCCAGGCACGGGGGGGTAGTACCCAGTGAAGGAAGACGGAGTGTCACGTGGGAGGCACAGATGGCTCCCGTGGCCTAACCCAGGGATGCTCCGAGTGTGTGCAATGGAACTCTAGCATGATTCAGATTTCACTAGGTGTGCCAAGAACCTCCTCCCTCTACCCCAAGACCTGCTCATTCCCCAGCCCCCTTCTCCAGCTGCAGTCTGCCACCTGCTTTTCCCAGCTTACTCTCAGGAAGGTCACACAATCACAGCCCTCTCCTAGTCCTGAGGAAGTACAGAAAAAGGACAGCAAGGAGGTGGGAGATGAGAAAAAGCCTGAGAGGAATCCCAAGGCCCCAGCGATGGATTAGTGGCCTGACTGTCCAGTAACCCTTCTTTGCTCAATGGGCCACAATTCCCCAAAGCAAAGAATATTGTGAAGCGAGAGGGGGAAAAAAAGAAAGCATGAAAGCAACTGGCTGAAATCCTGGCCGATCTGAAGCTGTTTGGGGCCATGCCTAGGTAGCTTGTACCTTACTAGTTCCGGGCAACATGCATCCCTTCCTCGCTAATTTCTTGATCAGTAACTAGAGCATCCTCCTCACTCACCCCTATTCCCTGAGCAAAGCAGCAAGTGGTGTGGCTGCCACTGAAACCTGCATACACCCTAAAAGTCAATAAACAATTTCCTGTCACCCAGGGAAAAAGGGGAGCTGGGAAGAAGGAGCCACACTCTTCTCCCTGCCTTATCTTGTCTCTTCCCTTGTCTCAGGGTTCCCCAGAGGATGAGCACCTGACCAAGACCACATCACTTATTGAGAGCCAGCATCACCACCTGCTGCATTGCCTGGAGAAAACTACTGTAAGTCTCCCCTTCCCCCACCTTAGCCATCCCTCCCAGTGTTCAACTTCCCTCCTCCTAAAGGTATACCCTTAGTCTCAAGCCCAGCCCCAGTTTGTAGGTGCAGCCTGTCCCTCCACAGACCAAGATGGTGCCAGGGAATGGTGGGAAATTAACCATCCTCGGTTAACCAGCTAGGTGGTGCAATAGATAGAGCACCGGCGCTGGATTCAGGAGGACCTGAGTTCACATCCGGTCTCAGACACATAACACATAACTAGCTGCGTGACCCTGGCCAAGTCACTTAATCCCATTGCCTAGCCAAAAAAAAAAAAAAAGAAATTAACCATCCTCTCTCTCCCAGCATCACCCCATGATCTCCACCTCCCTACCCTGAACTCTATGTATCATCAATTGGTGGCAACTCTGCCATTACGTACCTAACAGAGCAAGAGAAAAAAGGATTATCTTGGGGTAATGAAAAGAGCTCCGGACCTGGGTTCAAATCCAGACTTGGCCTGAGAGGCTTTGGGCCTTTAATTCTTTGAACTTCAGTTTTTGAATCTGCAAAATATAGATAATAATGCTTGTCCTACCAAACTCAGAGAGTTTTCTGTGAGGATCAAGAGGGATGAGGCATAGAAAGCAGTGAAATAAATGCTCTATAAATGTGAGCTACTAAGCTATGATTATCTCCCAATTACAAGTGACTTGCCAGGGCCTGGGCTTTCAGATAAGGCTGGAACTTACTTCCTATTGCAGCTACACATTTGTAGCCAACAGGAGCTATGGGGCAGGCTATATGCTATCACAGTATGACTGATCTCCAACTCTAATGGGCTGACACATCACCCTCCAAGTAGATGCTACTGAGCCATCCCCTCCCCTATCTCCTCATTACCGACAGTGTGGCATTCTTGGACTAGACAGCAGCAGCCCCACAGCACTCTTCCTGCACCCAGGAAAGGCTTCAGTTGGTGCTCTTTGGCCAGGCCCCTCTGGTGCCCCACTTCCACCCATGTGGAAAGTGGTGGGAGATGAAAGGAGCTTTCCAACTGAAGATCATGACTACTGCCCCACCTACCCCCAAAGCCCTGGAGAGGTCCAAGCCCTGAAAGGCTAATGAAGCAATACCAAGGCCTGGGTTACGGGGCCATAGCTGGAATGAGATGCCTGGGCCACCTAAAAAGGCCACAAACAGGACGGCAGCATTCACACCAAACGTTCCACAGTTCTCTGGTACCTTCCCTTCCCCAGACTGATTGATCAGCATGTCAGAGAGGCTTTCTGAGTAAGACTATCTAAGACTCTCCCCTCTCAGGCCAGAGGGAAAGCGCTTTAAATACGCACTCTGCGGGTGGCATGTGAACCCCAGAGAGGTTTCCAAATCAGGAAGCCTGAAGCAAACCCTGAAGTTTCCAGGCCTCACCAAATACTTCTTCCCTTGCCCCAGAGGACTGCATTTGCATGTCTTATGAGGCCCCTGGAATTCTCCTCCAGGACTTGGAACAATGCTAAAAGCACAGGCTCAGACCTAACTGCCCTTTCAAACTTGCATGTGCCAGATGGAATGTGGACATTTTAGAGGGGAGGGAGGGAAGAGGGGGAATGGTTTGGGTTGAGGGGATGGAATGTTGGGATTAAGAAAACAGGAGTTGGAACTAAGGATAAGAGATTGGGATCTGAGGGGGTGGAATGTGGGGACTGAGGGGGTGGAATGCTGGGGATGAGGGGGTGGAATGCTGGGGATGAGGGGGTGGAATGCTGGGCCTGACAAGTGGAATGTTGGGGCCTGTGGAGATTGAGGGGTGGAATGCCAGGATTGAAAGTGGAATGGCAGAGGTGAGCTTGGGAATGCTGGAATGTACAATCAATGGTGTTTTTATCTTCTGTTGGCATGTTGTCCTGTAGGGGTTGTCCTATCTTGTGGATGATCCCCTGTTATCTGTACGAACTTCCACCATCAAGGTAGAGCTTTTTACAAATTCAATTCCTGTTTTTTCTCTCTGATTCCTGTGGCGTATGTGGACTGTTCTCTTTCTATCACTCGGTCCGGTTTCCTTGCATGTGCTGTTACTTCTCCCCCCGGGGCCTGTCCTGCCCTCCGCTGTCACTACCAGTACCAGCTCAGGCTTCCAATTTTCTGTGCAGATCTACTCAGCAACCTTTCTCTTCCAACCTTCTCCTTCTCCCTTGCTGGGGGTGGGGCGGGGGTGGTTGAACACGGCACTTGTCTTGGTATCCTGTGAGTGTCCGTGTGCCTTCTCTGTCTGTGCCACCTCCTTGGGTCTCCCGGGGATTCCTGGTTTTGGCTCTCAGGCTAGCCTTTGCTCCAATGTGACCTCTCCTCTTCACCCTGGCAGCCTTAGCCAGGCCACAGACACCCCCCACAGGGCATCCTTTAGCCTTATAAGATGTCCTTATCCATAGGTCCCCAGTTTGTCCACTTCTCTTTCTTGACTTCAGTCTGGAGGACCCCAGTCATCTCAAGTTCTCCCATCATGAGGGTGTTTGACTTTAAGGAGTCCCCATGCTCTCCTCACTAACAGCCCAACAACCTTCCCCCTTCCCCTCTCAAAACACCTATATTAGGAAAGCATATCCCTTGTAACATTTAACCCTATTGCCATCATGGGGAGAAGCACTCCAACTGCTTTAGTTTATAAGCAATACAGAAACTTTTTTGTCTCCCCCTTCAATAACAATAATGACAAACATTCATTAAGCACCTGCTATGTGAAAGCCATTGTGCTAGATGGAGCAAAGAAGTGTGAAGTCTCAACCGACCTACCTCTAGTGATGTCACCAAATCCCCTTCTGGTGACCAGGAACCATGCTGGTCCACTAACCCTCCCAGCCTACATCCCCACACTCAAGCTTCTAAGTCCTCCAGCACCCAAAAGTAAGCTCTGACCCACGATCATTCAGATAGTTATAACTGTATATCCCTAACACCCTTCTGAACCACTACTCCAGAAGGAAGACACAACACAATCCCACCATTGTGCCAACCCTTCGCCCCCATCCCACTATGATAGCCAGGGCTGCCAAGATGATTCTTTCTTTCCTCTCTCAACGCCTGTGGGATGTTACCTTTCGTGAATGTTCGTCTGTGCTCCAGTCTCCTGGGGGCCTACCCCTTCAGAGCCCAGGACAAGACCCTCCAGTTCATGTGTGAGGGGAATTCATCCCCTCCCTCCCACTTCTTCTTCCCACATGCTTCTCTGTCCTTCCCAACAGAACCATGAATTTATCGATGAGCAAATGTTTGAGCAGAACTGCATGGAGAGCTCGATGCAGAATTACCCGTCCACGAGAAGCCCTTCGCTGTCCAGCCACCCGGGCCTAACCACTTCCTGCTGCTCCCGTAGAAGCAAGAAGACCACCCACCTGCCCAATTCCAACCTGCCTGCCACCCGTCTGAGGAGCATGCAAGAGCTCAGTACCATTCACATCCAGGGCAGTGAACAGCCCTCACTCACAACCAGGTGAGTATGTCCCATTCCCCCGCCCTTTTCCTTATGGGGTCTAACCCAAGAGGATAACATGACACCAGGTTGCTGTCAGGACTGGAGTTAGAAATCAGGCAGCAAGATCCTTGCCCAGAGAGTAGACTTGTTTTCCCCTAGGGAAAACAACATTATTATTAGAGTCAGCTCTTATTTATTGAACAAATAGTATTTATATGGCACTTAAAAATTCATAAAGCACTTCACTAACAATCCTGGGAGATAGATGCTACACTCCCCATTTATTAGAGGAAGCAATAAGTATTGCCTCAGCTGGATCACACAGCTAGTGTCTGAGGCAGGATCTGAACTCAGATCTTCCCCTTATCTACCTTGCTATCTGCCAACTTAGTTTCCATGACCTAATCAGTATTCTCTCTGCCAATGCAGACCACAATCCTATGTCCTAATAGGCAGCCATTATGAGCTGCTGCCGGCCAAAAAGCCAGCACCTGACTGAGAACCCCCGATGATGACCTTTTCTGAACCTAGCTTCAGATGACAACCATCCAGTCTGGAGCTTGACCTGATAAACCCTTCCAGCCTGGTAGTACCTGTGAGAGTTGGTACTGCCCGGGACTAACCTTCAGGAACCCAAAAAGGAGACATCACAGTAGGACTTTAGTGGATGGTTTGAAGCTGATCGACAACTAATTTTGAATCAAAATCTGACTCTCCAGCCCTACCCACTACTGCCATGTACACACCTAGGGGGAGGGGGAAGGGAGGATTAAGAAAGCAGAGTAGGGAGAGAATTGGTCCTGTGTCTTCATCTGTGTAGGAAGCTCCCTGCAGCCTGGCATCTTGTCTCATTTACAGTCTCAAAGAATTGTTCAGGGCAATTGACAAGCTAAGTGGACCTGCCCATAGTTGAACAGTCAGTATGTCAGTGCGTTACGTACAATTTTTTTTAAATTAACCATTATTTTGGGGATCTTCTGAGCCCTGTTCAGCTTCAGTAATGGGGTAAAATTAAATCTGCCATGAATAAGAAACCTGGGAGTTTGAGGGAATCCTGGGGGGAAAGGAAGGGGCAGCCCCTCAATTCTTTTTTCTATCTACCCCAGTCGTTCCAGCCTTAATTTGAAAGCAGATGATGGACTGAGACCCAACTGCAAAGGATCCCAGATCACTACAGCCATCATCAGCATCCCCACCCCGCCAGCGCTGACCCCGGAGGGGGAGAGCCGACCGCCACCATCTAGCCCTGGCTCCACCACGAACATTCCCCCCATAGGCAGCAACATCGTCAAGGTCTCCGCCTTGTAAAGCCACTGAGGGAAGGGCTGGTGGAAGGGGTGACAGGAGGGACGGGGAGGTGAAGGGAGCCTGTCAAACCAGGCTGTTCCCTTCTCCTTCCCCTGCCGCTCCTGCCTGTCCTGGTTGTACCCCTCACACTGAAACTGTGCCTGCAAGCAGGAAGGAGACACTTCTGCAGCCGTTGCTGCCAGAGGGAACAGAGCCCTGGGCGCCATTACCCCACTCTGGAGCCGTGCAGAGGCAGGGCAGGGAGGCAGGGGACGGGGACCTGGGGAGGGACCATGTGCCAGGCCAAGGCCTGGTGGGGTGTGGTGGGGGGGAGCCTCAGATCAAACTAATGATTGTTTCTGGAGACCCCAGCGAGGAAAACACAAGAACGAGAGAGCAGCACAGAGGCCAAGAAATCACATGCAAAACAGGAAGGAATATTAACACTGTGTATTTAAGCACCTTTTTCAAGGCTTTTAATGGATAATATTTATTCATGGGACATGACTGAAAAAAAAAAGGTGGAAAACAAAGCAGAAAAACAACAGATTTTTGGGAAATGTTTTTCT
Source organism: Phascolarctos cinereus (assembly GCF_003287225.1). Classification (NCBI taxonomy): domain Eukaryota; kingdom Metazoa; phylum Chordata; class Mammalia; order Diprotodontia; family Phascolarctidae; genus Phascolarctos; species Phascolarctos cinereus. Next base: position 56,429,311 of record NW_027555958.1, read on the forward strand.
CCATGGACCCAATACCTTTAACTAAACCAAAACAATGCATTTTATGAGTCTTTTTTTTCCCTCCTTTTATAATGAAGGTTTTAGGCCAAGATGTCAGTTGTTACTGAGTTTTCTCTCCTTTCCCCACCAGGTGGGCAAATCTGGCCCACCGAGCCTACTGAAACCTGAGTGATCCACACAGTAGCCATGTGACCACATTGCAGCTCTTGCTCTCTCCAAGTCTGTCTGTCTCCTCGTCTCTTTGTACCTGGTCACTGCCTCTCCCTTTCTTTGTCTCTGTTCAGCTGTCTCTCTCTATGGCTCTCAGTACAACTTGGGTTTATGAATGGCCGCCTTGGCCACTGCAGTACAACTGTACGTGGTAAAAATCCCCCTGCTAGTTAATGGGAAATTGTGCTTTAAAAAGCAAACAAAAAAACCAAAACAAAACAATGAGGGGGAAAGCCAAGAAGAGACAAGATGGCACTTCCCAGTCATCTGCCCCACTGGTATATCCGAAGCTTTGGCTGCAACCAAATTCCTTACTTAGCCTAGGATCTTGAAAAAGGAAAAGATCATAGGGAATCTTGCATCCTGATGAAAACCAAGTAACAAAAGACGGAGGAGACATTCCATGGAGTATGCAGACAACCTTCTCTCCTATTCTGCTGTTGGTACTGATCATGAAGTCTGTCCAGCCCACAGCCAGGAGCCTCTGGGCAGCTTCCCCTAGACCATACCTGACCTGGTCAAGGGTCTAGGATACAGCCAATTGGTTTTCACATCAGAGAACCTGACTTAATAGCTGAGCGAGGTTGGTCATGCCTTCTCAGGAAGGACGTTTTAAGGTGTGGGAATCTGGATGGTTCTTCAAGGTCTGTCCAGTACTAAGGAGAGGAACAGGTAAATGGCTGATGTCCCTCTGAGCAAGTGTGTAAAGATGGCTTTTCCTTGGAAATTTGGGCACCACTTTTATGAAGCAGGACTAGGGGGAGTATCCCCTTGTCCATTTCTATCACTTTCTGCAGAAAAGAGTGGATTAGCCAATCTACTCACTTAGACCTTTCCCTGAGTTTTGGGCTTGATAAGTTCATCCTTCCTATCTCCTGGACTCCCTACCTCATGACCACTCATTCAGCCTGTGTTCTGAAGGATTAAGATGGTCATGTTATCTCCTCAACCCCTTGGAGCTCCTCAGCAGTTCCTCAAACTCTGCTGTGCAGCTAAGCGGTTACCATTCACAGTCCTCCTTCCTCAGCCCTCTGTAGATAAGATTTCTCTGGTCCAAAACCTAAATTCACCCTCATTAGGTTTCCCCATGACCCTGGCCCTATGGGCCCTTTAAAAGGGGTTTCTGAGTTAGTACCTAATCACAGGAAATGGTAGGGCAAAGGAGAGGGAGCCTTTCCAACCTCATCTCCTCATCACGCACTAACTGCGCACTCAAACTGGTCCTGGCCTCAGGAACCTTCCCCAACATGGGAGGGAAATGGTTCCTGCCTTCTATGACCTTAATATCTTGGTGGGAAACAAAGCAAACATTACTGTGCAGCTGTGGACCACACGTGTATGTATGTATATATAATATACACACATCACAGTAGCCACACAAACCTGAACACACTGAATTATCAGTGCTTAACATTGATTTACTACATAAAGGCTTCAGTGGAACAAAGTAAAGGACTGGGTTGGAATACAGACTAAGACAATCTTATAGAGGGCAAACAGGGACTTGCCATGGTTTTTAGGAGCAGGAAGGAAACACTTCCAAAAGTCTAGTATCTGAGTTACATTGCTTTGAGAGGAAAAGGTTTAGGTAAAAGAAACTGATCCTTCATCCAACCAATACAAAGTATGACCCTTCCCTGTCTCAGTAGATTTCGAGTTGTTGTAGCCAGCCCTCTAGCAATGGTCTTCTCTGCAACAGGCAATCTGATACCAGGCCCATACTTGAAGCGTTCAAGCTGTTCTGGAAGAGCCTTTGAGATCACAGGCTTATCTCCATTTCATGAGGAGGCATCAGAATAGTATTTTCACGAAGGCTAACCAACATTTAAAAGTCTTATGGGGTCCCAACAATGCATCCGACCCAGGCACCTTGTCTCATTGTAGAACCAAAGGCTGTTTTGTATGAAAACATCTATAGCACGGACTCAAAGGGGGTCTGGAGGTCACCTAGAGTTCTACCTCCCAACAAATGGCCCCAAGTGTCTCGAGATGCCCCCTAAGCCCTATCGTGACTCCAGATTCTGAGCTCCTTGTGCTGCATCATGCCTGGGTTTGCCACGTACAACCCATGTCAACACATCAAGTCCCTTCGCCTCTTCAGGCCTTGCTTTCCTCAGCTGTAGAATGAAGAGACTGGGCAAGATGACCTGAGGTACCTTCCAGCTCCAAATCTGTGGTCCTCTCATGGCATCCACTGAATTCGCTGTCGCCACCACCACACCTGCCCTAAAAAACCTCTCAGTCCCTCCCTCATCCCCAACACTTTAGTTCGACCACCCTCAGCCAGAGATGAGGCCTTAGCTTCTCTGACCCTGGGTCTAAAATGAGGTGGCAGTCAAGCTAGATAGATAGGAGAAAAACCCAAACATGACAACTGGGCCCTTTCCCTCTGTGTAAGTGGGTTTAACAAGGTCCAGCTGCTACACTAAACGATGCCGATATCTTTACAACTTGCCCCCCAAAAAAAGACCCAAAATTATGATCGGGTCTTTCTCTTCCATTGGTTCCCTGGGAAACTGGTTCTCAAGCTTTTTCCATTCTTGAACCACTTCTGGAAAGATCCCATACGTACATACGCCACATACCCCACCCTCAACCTGTCAAAACAAAGTCAAACAGAGGACGTGATACTGAATTAAGTTTTGACACTGTCTGTGTATTATCTTGGAGAGCTAGTCCAAACCTTCTAATAACTAACCTCCAGAGAGGTTAAGGGACTTGCCCTAGGAGGCATCTCCTGGCTCTGAGTTACCATCAGAGCAGTGCACTGAGCCACCAATAGGGTGTTATTGTAACAATCCATTTGTGACAAATGCAATTGTCACAACACTCAGCAGCATGAGAATAAGCGACCTGGCAACTGGGGCTGGGAGAAGAGGAAGAGGGAAGCTCAGAGATCACACTCTGCAAACCCACTGTCTCCATGTGGAATCAGTTTGGGGTGACAATTCCGCATGTGTGTAAACAGCTTTTTCAGAGCCAAAAGATGCAGTTCCCCTTCTAATCTTTGGGGAGGGTTGGAAAACACTGACATATCAAATCATAATCCTTTAACCTGTTTAGCACTGGCACCTTTTCCAAAACGGGGACATCATATCACACGCTTCTCATAACCCTATTAGGTGGCTAGGGCAGACCTTTTGTTCTCCATTTTGCAGTTGGACAAACTGAGGTTGACATACAGGATTAGGATGCAGCCTTATCCAGCATTTTCCCCAAGATTATCATACAGAACCTACATCTCTAGCATTGCCTTTGCATGGGAAAGTCTTACTCAGAGCCATCTATGAGACATCATAAATTTCTCAAAGGAAGAACTATATCCATTTCTACTTCTCCATGGCATGTCTTTGCGAATAAGCCTTTTGAGCCTGAGACAGTTACGGGACAGCCTGCTCACACCACCAGACTCGCTCAACAGCAGAAGACTAAGGACTTCCTTCAGAATACTGGCGGCCATTTTTGGCTCACTAAGATTACACAAGGAGGATGAGCCTTATACAGTCGCTGCCAAAGGAGCTGATCTCTCAAGCTTACCCGAGGGCCTGACACCAGCACAAAGGAGGGTGAAATTGGGCAATACATCAATCAACAAGCATGTACCAAGCATTTACCACATGCCAGGCACTGTGTTAAACACTGGGGATACAAAGAAAAGAGCTCACATTCTATACACATAAAAATAGTGGCCATGTAATTTTGATCAATGATTAGCAAAGGTGGAGAACTCATGACTATCCTGAGACTGTTCATCAAATATGTGGGTCGACCAGACCCCTGAAGATTTCTCCTGCTCCCTAATTTGGGATCTTTCCACACTCTAAGGCGATAACTTCATAGAGTACAGAAAAGAGAAGCTGACTTTCAAGCTTAGGAAAAGGTTGAAAGCATGGGTCAAAATCAGGTTTTAAGATTCTCTGTAGATTCCAGTGATCCCAGCTCCCATCCCCTATAACCAGATAACTGTGAGGTTGGTTATGCTTATGGACTTTTTAAGAGTTTACCTAGCATAGCCAAATATCTGCTCCCCATCCAACTAAATGGCACTGTGAATACGGCCAAGCAGGGAACTGACAGGCATTTTTTTTTCCTTTTGGGCTTGTTTGTGGAGAACCTCATCATTTGCAAAGTGCTCCATGATGACTGAAGAGGGAAAAGCACTGTCATGGCCCTTAAGAGGAGGCTCATTAGAAGAAGGGACCGTCCAAAAACAAAGTGGTTTAAAGAGGTTCTAACTTAGTCTTGTTTGTTTCGTCATGTGTCTTTCTCACCAAGCTTGGGACTGGCCTTTGTCTCAGCAAGTCACTTACCTACCTGGGCAGGGGATCACTCCACGTGGTACAGGGTGATGATCTCAGTCCCAGGGGGTTCCTTGGACCAAGGGACTATTTTACAAAGTGGGGGCTGGGGGTAGAGGGAGGGTTGGTATATTTTTGATAATCAGACATTCCAATGCAATGTTCTCCTTAAGAGGTTTCCCCACCCCCTTTGTTAACGTTTATTGTGAGAAACATCACGTACGTTCTTCTCTATTTTCGTATAATAAATGGGCTTTGCTTACCAACATCACAATGGCAGAGACAGAAACGCACTGTACAAAACTGCAGGAAGATTCAGACTTCATCTGAAAACAACTTTCTAAAACAAAAGTTCTTGAGTTTCCTGTTGTCTTCTCTTTGAAACTGTAGTGCATATGTTAAAGTGTGTCTATCATTGACAGTACCGAGTCGTGTGCCACTGCTGTACCTGATGTATCCAATCTGGATTAAATGGCATATGTGCCACAAACCCCAAAGTGATGCTGCGTGCTTACTGTTTTCCGGCTTCCACTTCTAAACCTACTCTGGCCCATGAGACAGCAGTTGTGATTAAGGTCTTTTCTGTTCCCTGTTAGAAGCCTTGTAGTTGGAAGAAACCTTAAAGATCATCTAGTCCAATGTCTATGGCAGCACCTGCAGTCGGAGGGCCTGGGTCCAGATCTCAGCCCTGCTTCTTCCTACCTAGGGCAGCATGAGTACACATCCTCCCTCGACCCTCTGGTTCTATCACCTGCAAGATAACAACGATCTTCTACAAGACATCCAAGAACCCTTCCAGCTCCTTTACAATCTACTTACTACCTACTTAACCTTGCACAGTAACAGCTAACATGTATACAGCACCTCCTCTATGCCCAGCACCTTACTAAGCCCCTAATAATTATTTCCTCACTTGAACCTCACAAACACCCTAGGGAGTGAAAGATGAGGAACTTGGTCTAGATCACCTCTAAGAGCCCTTCTAGCTCTGACCCTTCATAGTCCTAAGCAAGGCTAGAATGCCTCCTACAGAATCCCTGAGATGACCACCCAATTGTTTGCATGACCACTTCCAGTCACAGCACCTTCTAGCACAGCTGCTATCAAGTTCTTCCTTACACTGAGCTAAAAGCTGCTTCTCTGAAACGTCTCATTGGCCCTAATTCTGTCCCCTAGCTACAAATCTGAGCCCTGCTATAAAGGAATAAACAAATCCTCTACACCAAGGTCCCTTCGACTGAAAGAGAAAAAGCTCAAAATGAAATATTTTCTAAGGAAATGATTATAGAACAGGCAGCAGCTACAATATCACAAAGTTCAAAGAAAATCCTCTTAAAACTGTCACCACGGTACAGCAGCCAGATCTTGGTCACTGGAAATAGCATGAGAAATAAGACACTTTAGGACAAATATCCAAGAGGTCAAAAAGCCCAGTGGCTGGACTATGACATTTATGTCCACGACCAAAGGTGGGCTGCTCTGACTCTCAGCACCCACTAGGTGTCGCCCTATCCCCATAGCTCTCCAGACCTGACAGCACCTACATTTTTCATTATGGTATGCTTGGATATTAAGTCACAGGCCAACAAAGGTGCCACACTTTGGAGATTCTATCAGTATTTCTTAAGAAAATCAAACTGTTCCCCTGTCTACAAAGGTGAAGTCTGAAATAGAGTACAATCTTAACCGTAAACTATACTAGCAGAAACTCACCTTTTCACAATGTATTTTTTAACAAGAGGGCTCCTGGAGCAAACTGATGGTATAAAAAACCTGAAAAATACGTAACCCATTTGAGAAAACGTATACTTTTAAAATAACACCCAACTCGCCTGTTCAATGAAACAATCACAGAAAAGAACAAAAACTTTTAGTTAGCTGTTACTGTCAACCAAATTTGAATTATTTTCTCGACATATGATGTAGTAATAAAAACACTTTCATAAAGCATTCACTACAGACGTTTCGCCAATTCAACCAGTTTGAATTTAGTAAGGTGTCACACTATTTGCAGATGTGATTCATTCCCAGCCCTTCCCCTCCCAACCCACCACGCCCAATAACCGTTCACATTAGTTATAGAACCCACATGCCCTAAGAGATCATCCTGTCCACTGGCTTCACTTTCCAGTGAAGCAAACTACTCTTCTTAAAAAGACTAGCCCATGATCACTCACAGTGGAGGCAGAACTAGAACCCAGGTCCACATGCTTAGCCAGCACTCTTCCCCAGCCAGGCCACAGCAGTTTTTCTGCTCAGTATCTGTCTCTTCTTGCGGTGTCCTAAAAATGTCTAACAAGTAGCAGAGTTTGTCAGGATGTCAATCCTGAGCTAAACACTTTATGAAGAGAATGCCCTGCAAGTGAACCCAACTGGTTGTCTCTGCTGATGAGGCACAATTTCATAACTTTTCTCACAAATGTTCATGAAAAAAACAAAGATATAGTTTGTGTTTAGCTTCTCTCCTCAGACTAGTCTCCGGCAATAAAGATGTGCTCATCTCTGGCTTATTTTCCAATTTAAAAAATAACAAACACAAAGTAACAGACAAACCTAAAGAGAATCCAATTAATTTCAGGACTAATGGGCAATTTCATTTCTAATTAAGATGCAGTGGCATCCTAATTAAAATTCCCTGGCAATGACAGGCAGCTTGCCTGTTCTGGGGGGGGAGGGGAAGGGGGTGGCAAATGGGACACGGCAAGGCAAAGGTAAGGTGCAAGGACAGGATCTTACTTTGGTGTGTAATTAAAATCTTTACCACTGTATGGCAGACTGGACCTAATTATGGAATTGCTATTTACATAGTTTTAATTAATTCATCCTCACTTGGCAATACCATAGAGAGAGAAAAGTGAAGCTTCCCAGTGCTCAGCCTCAGAACAGGAAGCAGACAGTGCCGCAACAAGTTCAGGACCACGGTTGTGTGGGTGTTTTGACAATAAATGACGATCACTGTGGGTATGTGCTGACAGCAAAGGGGAACAGTATGTATGTTGCCTAGCCCTCCCAACAGCAACAGCCTTCAAAAATGCTCCCCTAAAGCCTGTCCTCTTCCTTCCAAAGATTCAAGGCCTTCTCTGGAGAGGTCAGTCACACCAGGGAAGAAACACAAAAGAAATCTAACTTCTAGTGACTTTCTGAACAGCCACAATTTTAGAATGAAGTGTTTCATAACAAGAACAACTTTCCTCCCAGTCTAACACAACATGCACTATGAGAAAAAAGGCCCACTGAGGAGAGCACTGAGGACATTGTGTGGAGGCAGTAGGGGCAGAAGAAAGGCTAGCCTCCACCCCAAAAAGCTACTAGTTCATTCTGACTGCCTTCTGACAGCAAGAATGGGAAGATGACAAGGTGAGGAATCAGCCATCCTGACCCAGTGTGCTGCAAAACTGAGCAGCTTCACTGGCAACAGACATCTGAAAAGGAAATGGTGAAAACACAGGTGGGTTCACAACTTTAGAAACTCATTTTATAGAAATAAAGAGTAACCTTTCTGTTTGGGCTTTCACAAACGTAAAGAAACATCTTTACTAAAAATCCCTATTTACCTCAATTTAAAATGGAAGGAGTTCATGGTCAAAAAAATGCTAAAAATATTATATTTTCACATCACAGCTACAAAAATCCAGCATGATTAGAAACAATTTTTTTTTACACGAAGTCCTTCATAATATTTACATCTCAGTTGGATGTTTCCTTGGGAGCAGGTGGTGGTATTTTAGGAGTGTTTTAAATAAGGAGTGGTATGGTATTATGTTTAGTTTATTTTTAAGGGGGACAGTGAAAGAACAGCAAGAAAATTATGCACTAAGACTCTGTACCCAAAGTTCTCTTTTTCACAGCCCAAATCTGTGAATTTTCCCAAGAGAGAAAGGGGAAATAGCACCTCACCTGATACAAACCAACCTGAAGAATAAAAGCATTTCATAGAACCTCAAGCTTTTTAAAGTTCCTCAAAAATGCCATCACAGTCCACCTTACAGGACAGTCGTCCCCCCCCCAGGCACCAAGGAGCTGCTATTACTTGAGGTTTCACAGGTCACTGCCCCGCATTAACTCCTGAAGATAGATGGTGTTCATGTGATAGGCTGCCATCCAATCGGAGTGTCTCTTGGCATTCCAGCTATAGGACTGAGAGGCTGCTGCATAGTACTCCTGCCATGCCCAGTAGCAGGATCTCCAGTAATCCTCATAACTCTGAGGATTGGGGGGGTAAACTGGAGGCTGCCCCCCAGCGTGATCGCACCAACTCTCGTGAGGCTCCCACTGTAGCTGGTGGGGCGCCCGCTTAGGAACACTTTTCCTGCTGCGCTTAGAAGTCTGGTTAGCTCCCTCCTCCCTCCCCTGGGCTTTCCTCGGGATGGGAGGGACGTCTTGGCTTTCCTCCACACTCGAGTTTTCACTTCTATTCAAGGGCTGATCGGGAGAAACACAGCCCGCCACGGAGGCCAGTTCACTTTCTCTCACTTGGTTGTCAGAAGAGCCTTCTAAACACGATTTGTTCCCTTTGCTCTGGGACGATGCTCTTGAGCAGCCGGAATCACTGTCACTGGCTGAATCTTCCGAGTGACCACTGCTCACCAATGCCCGGGGGCTCTCTTGAGTTTGTCTCCATTTCAATAAACCGTTTTGGGGCTGCAGGGCCTGGTCCCCAGGACCAGTATAGTGCCTGATGATTTCTACGTGCTTCTCTAGTCCCTCCTTAATGTAATGTTCATACTCCTCTACCAATTCCGAGAAAGTCGCTACACAAGGCTGCTGTGTCTTAAAGGAAGACAGACAAGGGATTTTGGGGAGTGTGGCAAGTGAAGCTTCTCTGGCCTGGTTCTGGAAGATGCTGGGACTTTCAACAGGGGTCTGAACATAGTTCTCTCCGGGTTCTTTCAACTGTGTGGCACAGCCCGCCCCCCCTAGAGAGCTCCACTTTTTCTTTGGCTCCACACTCTGAATGGCTTTTCCCTGGGTATTTCTGCTTGGCAGCTTTCTTTGATTTGGCCACCCCTGCAGGACCTGAAGCTGTCTGCGATAGAGCCACATGGCTACTCTGAGCTTTCTGTGCCTGAATGATCCGATCTGGTTTCTGAATTGTTTTAGGGGGTTGGATGTGCACATTAACTGAGCCAACTGTAGGCACGGCCGCTTTGACCTCAATATCCCAATCCAAACATTCTTCCATCAGGCCAGGAGGGATTGGATCTACATGATAAAAAAAAAAAGGAGAGAGTTAATATTCTCCTAATACTCTTATCAACTTGCACAGCACTGCAGCACAGGCCTCAGAGGTCCTAAGAACACTTTTCTTACGAGCTGTTCCTGGAATATGGGAGACAAGCTCCATCCTTCCCAGCAGCACTTCCATCTGGTAGAAGGATCAAAAGTTTCTGAGGGTGTGGAGAATTCTTTCCCAGAATTTTCCTCTTCCTCTTCCCTTTATCAAACTTAAGCAAGCAGAAGAGGAAAGGACTTATGCTCCCCACAACTCCTCACCTACTGGGCATTCAATTAAACCCAATAAACATTTATTAAGCACCTACAGCATACAAAACATTATTCTTGGGATATAGAGACTGATATTCCTGTTTCCAAGTTTAAAATCTAATCAGACAGAAGAGGGCAGAATGGGCAAGTGTGGAGAATATTAAATTGTGCATGCCTTTGACCTAGCAATACCAATACCAGGTATACACCCCAAAGAGATCCAAGACAGAGAAAAAAGAGCCATATGTACAAAAATATAAGCAGCAAATACACTACAAAAAGTAGTGTCAAAAAACTGGAAGCTGTGAGGGTACCCATCAACCAGGGAACGGCTGAACAAATTCTGATACACACACACACACACATACACACACACGAGAAGTGCTGAAAGAAATAATAAAGGGCATGGCTTCAGAGAAACCTGGGAAGACCTGAAATGATGCAGAGTGAGGTGAGCAGAACCAGATGAACAAGTTATACAGTAACAGCAATGCTGCAAAGACAAATGGGTCTAGGGATGAGAAAACAAAATGTATTTAAAATGAAATTTAATTCAGAAGAGGAAGAGACCAATGCATAGGAGAGAAGTACTATGAGTAAAATGAGCTGGGTCTTGAAGAAGGGAGAATGTCAACAGATGGATAGAGGGAAGGGGAATACAGAAGGAGAGAACACCATTCCAGATCCAGAAAGATGGTGTGAGCAAAGGCGAGGAGACAGAAGAGGGAAAGGGTAGGGAACTGAAAGTAGTCCAATTGGGCTAGAACACTGACTACGTGAAGAAGAAAAGAATGGAAAGGTGGGCTGGAGCCAGATTATTCTGGGCCATGAACACCACGATCAGAAGTTGATACTTTCACCAAGAGGCAATGAGAAGACCCTGTAACAATCACTCTGAATCTCAACAGGATGACAGACAAGAGAGGCATCACTTAAGTTCCGATTAAACACTGAAAGTGACAGAAAAAGTAAACAGCTGGCTGACCACTTTGCAAAAGGTGTGAACAGGGAGTTGCAGCACCACTGTCTAGGTAGTTCAGGACTCTCTCCCCCTACCAACAAATATGTCAACAGTCAGGTCTGTCTTTCCACATTAGAAATAATGATGCCCAAAGGGGTTGGAGCCAAGAAGGTGGAGTAAAAGAAATAATGAAGCCCCTACATTAAGCCCCTGGCTCAGCTTCATTCTTCCTGCTGATGCCCCTGCCTACTATGTAACTCAGCAATCTCCCTTGTATTTTGACCCCTTGGTGTCTAAACACTATGGCCTAAGTTTCTGACAGTCACGGTCCCCCTACCCTGTATCTCTTCGGTTGCCCAGATCCTCTACCTAGCCCATCTCTGATCCTTTTGTCCCTAGTCTTCTAACCTGAGTTGTTCTTGATCTCTCTCAGCTCACTTCCTTAAGACTTTGGCCTTCTTCCTCCAACCTGCTCTTCCCTGCCTTAGGTGACTTCCCTGGACTTGACCACTGTCTCTCCTACCTTAAAAGTCCTTGTCAACTCCCAATCTCATCTAGCCAGATTCCCAGGCCTCTCCCAGCTATTCTGTTGTCACCCAAGTCCCAGAGTAATACACACCCACAAAGACTTCTCCACACCCTCAAAGATATACTATATTTATTACATGGTGAAAGATTCTAACTTGGTACCTTCATGCTCTTTATCATGCTATTCCCTTCAGGCACCCCCTTCCCCTAAAAAAGGACATTTATTCTAACACGTTTCCACCAAAGGGAGTTTTGCTGGCCAATTCTCTATAGACCTTAAAGTAACAAATAAATATGAATACTTAACATTATCATTTTTTTTCCTTTGGTGAGGCAACTGGAGTTAAGAGTTACACAGCTAGTAAGTGTTATGTGTCTGAGCCCAGATTTGAACTCAGGTCATCCTGACTCCAGGGTCAGTACTCTATTCACTGCGCTACCTAGCTGCCTTAATATTATCATTTTTAAAGAACTTTGCATAAACACTAATCAAACTGGACTATTATACATAGAATGGACTTCCCAAGGGAGAGCATGTTACTATTTTACCTCTGGAACTAAAATTTAAGACTTGACCAATTTCAAGCTTAATATTCCTTAAAACTATATACTGTTAGTGCAAGAAGGTGACACAGTGGATAGAGCACTGGCCCTAAAGTCAGGAAGACCTGAGTTCAAATTCAGGTCTCAGACCAGACGCTTGACACTTGCTAGTCGTGTGATTCTGGGCAAGTCACTTAACCCCAACTGCCTTGCCAAAAAACAAACCAAAAAAAACACCCCTATATACTGTTAACTGATATCAAGTGGGGGAGGGGGGTGTCAGGAGGAAGGGAGAGAATTTGGAACTCAAAATTTTTAAAAAATGATTGTTAAAAAAATTTTACATGTACTTGGGGATATTCAATGAAATAAATAAAAAATACATTTTTAAAACTATATGGTGTTGGGGCAGCTAGACGGCACAGTGGACAGAGCACCAGCCCAGGAGTCAAGAGGACCTGAGTTCAAATCCAGCCTCGGACACATAACATTCACTAGCTGTATGATTCTGGGCCAGTCACTGTTAACCCCAAATGTCTCACCAAAAAAAAAAAAAACAAAAACTATATATTGTTAAATTTAAGGACAAGATTTTCCCAAAGAAATTAATTTCTCCAGATATATTAATTATGATTATTCAATAAATATATTATGCCCTATATTCTAAATATTAACATTTCATTAGCTTAGTGGGTTAAAAAAAGCTTTACAATTATTTTTCATTCATCTACCTGTCAAATTCAACATATTAAGAAATAATATAATCTTTCATGAGCAAGAACCTCTTTTCTCCAACCTCCCAAACACTTTGTCTCTTGTGACATTTTCACATTCTACATTAGCTGTGTGACTATTTTATCTTCCCTATTACATCTTAAGCTCCATGAGGACAAGGGCTATATTTGTATCTATCTTGCCCACAGCTCCTAATACAATGCCTTACAAAACAAACAAAAAGAAGCATTTACCCCATTTTCTGAATTGAATGGTCAAATATAACAATATTCCCATGTGACTAGGTTTTTTAAAAAAATATTCACTAAGTGTCAAACACAATGTTTAAAAACAAAAGGACAGAGCATAACTGACATTAAAACAATAATTCCATCAAGTGCTGTGTATAGAACAAGATGCTGCCTAAACTTGAGATGTTACAAAGAACGGTCTAACAGCCTCTACTTATACAAACAAACAATTATGCAAAAACCAATCCACCTGAATAAAAGCAGAGCTAATATGGTAATCAAATACATCTTGTGCTAGGAGGATCTTCAACAAATTTCTGCTAACAAACTGTACCTGGCAAAGAGAGGAGGTTAAGATTACATTTCTGGGCAATTGTCATCATCATATTTTCTTCCTCTCCCCGGCAACAATAGGTCACAGCTAGCCCCAAAGTACCTAAAACAGAGAGATGTAAAATTATACTTGCTGCTGGACATAAATGATACCTGCAATTCCAACCTTTTCATAAGGGCCCTTTCCTCAAAAAAAGTAAACCATATTTTTTTGTTTTGTTTTGTCTTTTACCAAAACGTCCAGCTCTGCCAATCCGATGCATGTATGTTTCCCAGTCCAATGGCACATCCAAATTTACAACCAGATTCACCTTCTCAGCATCAATCCCACGTGAAGTCTCAAAATAAATAAGATAGCAAGTGTTTACTTAATAATGTTCCTTCACATTATTTCAAAATGTACATTGTAATTTCCACCCAAAAAAATCTATACTACCATGGCACAATCACAGATGAAGCACCAAATTAAGTGCATCTGGAAGCATGGATGAAGGTAAATGTGTTTTCTAAATTCTGCATGTGATACAGTAGAAACAGTACCTGACTGGGACTTAAGTCCCCACTCCTACATTTACTAGCTATCTCACTTTGGGAAAGTCTTTTAAACCTCAATAAGCCTCAGTTTCCTCATCTGAAAAACAGATAATACACCAAACACTGCATATATATAAGCTATTATTATGCGAACCATTACTGCTTTAGCTCTAAGAAAAGGGACAATATCAAAACCATTTTAAGAAATCATTCCACAGAGCTGGAAAGAGGTAAGCTGTCTTCTGGTATCCTCTCAATACAAGCACATAAAATATACTAAATCCGCACATTTGAGAACCGGAACATGTGCCAAGATGTTAGTCATCCAAAGTGAACAGGAATCTTACCAAATCTGTTGAAATGAGGACTCTGCAATGGAACTGCTTCAGCTTGGCCATAGCATCAAGACGTTGGTTTTGATTCATGCTACCTGAAGAGATCCAGGGACATCAAATGTTTTATAAGCACTTTCTAAGCACTTGTGTTGCTGCATTTTGCTATCACTCAAATATATAAAAGCAGCGACCCTGATTTGAGACTTTGATATTTATGATTTCATTTATATGGGTAAGTCCTCCAAATGATGCAAATTCTGGCCCCTTCAAACTTTAGTAGATCGTCTGATAAACTGATACAAGTGAAAGAACTCATCATGTGGTGATGAGGCTCCTCAAGTGGAGCTAGGCTGGTCTCTGGATGACAGTAAGTGGGCCCATACTCTCTTGTCCAGTAGGACCTGCCAAAGCTTGGGTTCTTACTATCGTAGTGTCCCAGAACCTAGGATCACTTGCACAATGAGGCATAATAGCAAAATTTCAGTCCTCTCCAAATTTCTTTCCTACACATAATAAAAATAGCTGGCATTTATAGAGGCTTTAAAGGTTTGCAAAGCACTTTAACACGGATTATCTCATCCCCACTTTACAGAAGAGGAAACTAAGGCTGAGAAAGGTTAAGTGACACACACAGGGCTGCACGTAGCTACATCTGAACTCAGACTCCAGCTCTATATCCAGCTGCCACATGATACGACAGTAAGATATGAGCTACTAAGAATGTGAATGATTCTGAATGAGTTACGAGAGATGAGCTTCTTAGAATATGGCTCAGAATAGGAATACTTTCAATTCATAACCCCCACACACACACACACACACAGAGTACCTATACCTGATATTTTCCAACAAAAATGTACATATTACATAATAAATGCTCCAACAATGATGATGAAATACACTGGAGAGAATATCTGAAACAGCTGGGCTAGAGTTCCATCTACTAGCTGGGTGAAGCCACCATCTCTCTGAGATTCAGTTTGCCCATTTATAAAATAGGGATGACACTTGAACCATTTATCTCACAAGAGTCTTACAAGATAAAAGGAGATCGATGTAAATTTCACTTTGTAGCCACACAAGGCATCGTAACTATAAATATGAGCTCCCATCCTGATTACAATGAAGGCTTAACATATATTATACTTTGGAGGGTTTTCTGACACAAATTTAAAATGTTTTTCTATCAAAAAACACTGTCCCATACAATAGGTGAAAACCATACCTGAGTCACAAAAACATGTCATCTTAGTCAACTTACTTGCTATCTGAAAAAAATACCCCAAATAATTCATTCCTGCTAGTCCAGAAGATACTTTAACTATGTGGAAGGCAATGGCAACTTCTAGATTTTATCTCCCATAAAATAATAAAATTGGCAACTCTATTTAAATTACAAAATTCCATCACTGTTATTTAATTTAACTAACAAAATAATCTTTTCACCTGTAAAATAAAGTTCACAGTAGACGATCACAAACACACTCTAGAATTCCACAAAAACGATTTTTTAACTGGAACACTACTTTGCACTACTTTGAAATTACAGAAAAATTGGGGAAAATTCTTTTCTTAACCTATCAAAGTAAAATTTAAGTAGCTATTTTCTTTATTTGGAAGTTACTCATTTGACTGGCTGAAAATCCCAAGATTACATCTGATATACCATTTCTTCCTTCTTACTTTGGGAACTTTGTTCCAAGGTATTATTACAAAGGTTAAAAGAAGAACCACCTACCTGAAATGCACTCAGCAGGAAAGCCCTTGGATGACAAGATGTCAGCCAAATGCTGGGCTCTGTGGAAAAACAATACATAGAACTCAAATCTTATGATTACAGAATTCGTCCAAAAAAATTTTCAGATTCCCATAAATATCTTTCTCCTTCACCCAGCATCTCAATCTTAAATTATATTACCTGCTATGTAAATTAGAGAAGACCAAAGCTTGATTAAATGGAATTCTACTGAATAATTCTTGCAAGTGTTGGGTCTTTTCCTCAAAAATTTTATGAGGCAAGGGATGTGAATTTACCACTTTGTAATACTGCTTCAGCCCTATGCAAAAAAATTAGGAATCATTAGTACAGAATGAATAGGCATCATGCCATATGTCAAGAATTATCACAAGGGCTATAACAGATGTATACTAATAGCTACCAATAAAGGGGAAAACTATCAGAATATCATGAACTTAATAATATGCCAATGGACATATCTAAAACCTAGACATACCAATAAGACTTGGGTCACTGGAATTCAGCCTTACAAATGTGGGGTCTCTCATGTACCTCGTCAAAGCACTGGCCAAGAATTCAGGGTAGGTAGCTGAGACTGCCAGCATCTGTTTGTTGGCAGGCAGGGAGGAATAAATCCAACTGCAGATAACAAGAAAAATAAACACTCTGGAGATATTTAACACAAGAATCCCTTGGAAAAGAAAGTGAAAGACATTTATGCATTTTGTTTTAATGGTTAATTCAGTTATTTTTCTTACTTTATTTGTTCCTGGAAGCTCCCTTCTTCTAGAAGTTTATCTGCTTCATCAAGAATAAAAAGACGGATACTGGCTGTGTTCAAGTAGTCAAGTTCTATTAACTGTTTAATTCTGCCTATGTTTCAGAAAAAATAAAAACTAAATAATAGTGAAGGACCAACTATGTACAAAGCAAACATTTAAGCATTATGCGTATGTGTATGTACATATATAAACATACACACACACAGTTATGATATCCCTTTTAAAGAATCTAAACAATAGCGACAGCAACTTGTGGAAGCCTGAGAGCAGACCAGACACTATTAGTTATATTCCCCTAACTTCCTCCCCCAACTCCCATTAAAATCTGTGCACAGTTAATCAATAAACCAAAATGGAAATTAATTCAAATTAAGTTCAAATTAATTCAATTTTAAAACCTTCTACTCAAAGTGCCTACTCAACATCTAATAAGCTACTACTAAGTGCAATATACCTCTCACACTGTGAAAGAGGCATATGGCTAGAGACTGGATTTCAGAGTTTAAAGACACAGGTTCAAGTCCTGCCTGTTATAAAGACTGGCTGTGTGCCCCAGGCAGCATTTTAGACTCTAAGCTGCAAGATGGTTGCCAGGTTGCATTGGTAAAAGGAGCTCCACCTTCCTGAATTCTCTATTATCAAGGTAATCACATATACAGACAAAAAAGAAAAAAAAGGGGATGTCAGTGCTAAGGAAAAAAAATCTCTGCCTTCAAGAAGCTTCAATTAGGCCCAGGATGCTACCCTAAAACCAGACCTCTTCCCTTCTGAGGCATTCCCGTTTAATCAACATTTTACAAGAAAACACCCAACTCCTGGCGGGCCTGCAAATTAAGATAATCCATAACATATACATTAAAAATTAGTATCCACAGACCAGAAGGCCTCCCAGAAAGCAGCTAACAATCTTTCACATTGTCTTCAGACCCATTTTGCCCCAAATAGCCATTTAGAACTTATTCTTCATGACCTCAAGTTAGGAGGATTCCTTATTTTCACAAAAGCACAGATTTGGATTAGGGACCTCAGGTCATCTGGTCCATCCCCCTTCTTTTACAGATAAAGAAACAAAAGCCAGAAAAGTTAACTGACACAGGTAATAAGTAGCAAAGCCAGGATTCAAAACCAGGTTCTCTAACTCCAAAACTACCACTCTTCCCAATGTACCACACTGTTTTCTCATTTGCTTAGTGTCCATCTCTCTGCTTTAGTGTTCCTGACACTGGCCATTAAAAGAGCAATCATTACCCCTTACTTTCAGAATATACCATGTTCTTGCCCAGAAAAGTTTATTCAGTCCCTAAAAGTAACAACAGTAAAACAAAGGGACAAACTTACCAGGAGAGCCAACAGCAATATGGCACTTTTTAAGTCTGGTCTTGTCTTGAGATAAAGGTGTCCCCCCAATAAAGACGTGGCATTCTAAACCTTCCATTTTGATTCCAATGGCTGTGATAACAGAATGGATCTGCACAGCAATCTCTCTTGTAGGAGCCAAAATCAGGATCTGGGGGTTGGGGAAATAGGGAAGAGAAAGGAAGAAATCAATTCTCTTTTCAGAATAATTTTTTAAAATATGAAAAGCATCTAGTCCCCAGAAACACTCCCAAAGGATGAAGGAGGAAAGAGCCTGCTCTTTTCATGAGCTCATGAGCACAAGCCTCTCACAGCATTATTTCCCTGGAAGAAGCTGAACGGCAACCACTTAAGCAATCATGGAAGGATACTCAACTTATCATGCCTTCCTGTCACAAGTAAAGCAGAGTAATCAATCAACTCAACAAACTTATTTAAGAGTCTAAGCAAAGCAGGGCACTAGGCACTGGGAAATAAGTAAAGTTTGGATAAGGCCCAAGGTCTACCTTTGGAGATAACTCATAATGATGCTACAGGAAGGTTCCTATGCTCAGAACTGAAAACTTCAAGCTTTGGACTCTCCCTGCTTCATCCTTTGCCATTCGTCCTCACCACCATCATTACACTTTAAAGTCCCTTTTACACCTCCCAAGTCCATTGGCTAGGGGGTTGAAGAAACCCATTTGCTTGTGCCCTCCAACTGAAACTCACCTGGGTAGCCAGGTTTTCAAGAATTAGCGAGTCTAGTGCCACGGTGGAGAACACACAGGTTTTCCCGGTGCCAGACTTGGCCTGAACGATTAAATCTGCAGGGAAGCAAACAACTACTATTAGAGTTACTGTTAAAAACATCGGGGTGGATACAGTTGCACCTCGTCTGAGTTGGAACATGGCTGTCTGCTTGCATGCTGCCGTCTTCCTCGTTAGATTGCAAGCTCCCTGAAGGGAGGGGCTGCTTTGGCCTTCCTCTGTTGGCCCAGTTCGTTGACTGAAGACCAAGGATGTCAACTGACCCTTCCAGTCCTGTCCCCACCCCCCAGGTTAGGTCGGCATTCGGAAAGCCATGTGCAAAAGGCCAGACCCTGGGAAGGAAGATGCGGGGAGGGAGCTCCTCAGCCCCCAACTCTGGGCCGGGGAACGGGGGCGGCCCCGACCCGCTTCTGTTTGGCTCAACAGTGGGTAGAGAGAGCAGAGTGCGGGCCCCGGGCCTCACCCAGGCCGCAGCGCCCCAGCGGGATGGCCTTGAGCTGCACCGGCGAGGGCCGTTCGAAGCCGGCCGCCCGCAGCCCCTCCAGCACCGGCCGCGACAGCAGCAGCGACCCGAAGTCCGCCGGCTCGGCCAGCAGCACGTCCCCGGTGCGCGCCCGCGGGCCCCCCACGTCGTGGGCCGTGCGCAGGCTCCGGCCTTGCCCAGGCTCCCCCGGATCCACGGAGGGATCGGGGACCCGAGCTAACCCCGCCGCCATCGCGCCGCCACGAGTCTCAGACGCC
The DNA here is from genome assembly GCF_003287225.1 of Phascolarctos cinereus. NCBI lineage: Eukaryota > Metazoa > Chordata > Mammalia > Diprotodontia > Phascolarctidae > Phascolarctos > Phascolarctos cinereus. The sequence goes on from NW_027555958.1 coordinate 56,448,869, forward strand.
ACCGCAGCCATGCCGCCCACAACCGCCGCGCGATCTCGCGAGAAGAGTGGGGCGGGGCACAGAGGCGGCTGCGCGAGGCAAGAGAAACAACTTTATTGACAAGCCGTCCAGAGCGGACACGGACAGTCGAGGCGGGCCTAGTAATAGTGGGGAGGGAAGGCCGGAGGGAGGGCAAAGTGAAGACCAATAGAGAGACTGGAGTAGAGAGAGAGGCGGGATCGAGAGACTTGGAATCAAGGGCGGGGCTGGTGTGGGGGGCGGCAAGGGGCAGGAGGAAGGAGGGAGGGGCTGGGAGGAGAAGAGGTGTGGTGCCGCCCGCCGGCAGAGGGCGCCACCGGCTCACACTTCGGTCCGTCGCTCTGGCACTCCTAGGCGGCGCTCCTCTCCCTCTTTTTCCCTTTCCCTCTCCCCCTCCCTGGTGACCTGGGCATGGGAGGAGTCATGCGGCCCACCCCCGGCCCAAGGGGGCAGGTCAGCCTGGCCCCTCGAGAGGCTGCCGAGGCTTCCCCGCGCGTGGAAATGTCCAGGAGACGAATCGTTTTTTCAGACCCTCAGCCTTTCTCTGAGCTCAGCTCGCCCCGCCCCCGACATGCGGGCTATTGTTGGTCTGACGTCACGGCCGAAAGCATTGTGGACGTCACAGGGTCATCACAATGACGCCATGCCAGCGAGCGCCGGGATCCGTCAAGTTTGAGCACCAACAGATTTTGGCTCCATTTTTTTCCTAGTTTTATTTTTAAGTAATTGAATTTCCAACTTCTGTGCCAATCAGTGTTTATTAAGCGCCTACTATGTGCCAGGCACTGGGGAAACAAAAGGAGGCAAAAGACAAGCCCTCAAGGAGCTTACAATCTAATGAGTTATCTGTAAGGCGTTTAGTGGTGCCTGTTACATAGTAGGTGCTTAATAAATGTTTCTTGCTTTCCCTATTCTGCTGAAGAAAAAGTTATGCAAAAATAACCTCCAGCGGGTTGGCTTCTGACAACGTAGGCAGCATTCTGTCCCTGTAGTTGCCCACCTCTCAGCCAAGAAAAGCATCTGAACATATTTCCCACAACTCCCTGGTATACAAGAAAAAAGGTGTGGGACCCTAGAGGTCATCTAATTCACTATGCGCACATATAACATGTTAAAGAGGAAGCATACTCCCAGAAGAGGGAAGGGACTTGGTCAAGGTCACACAAGTAGTCAGCAGCATAGCTGGGGGACCGTCCAAAGTCCTCTAACAAACACAGCCCTCTAGTTAAGCTAGTTTGCCCTCATACTTCTGCGGTTCTGTAAGCCCCTGGAGATGGGTACTCCCTCCCTCCCAACAATATGCTTTCCAACCAAACTATGATACTATTAATCTTTGTCCTCCAATAAGTGACAGGCATTTTATTTAGTGCTTACTATGTACTGACACTGTACTAAAAATACAAGCAAAAATAAAGACAATCGCTGCCCTCAAGAAGCTTCCTTTCTAACGAAGGAAGACAGTGGTAGGTCAATAGGCTCAGATTCTTATAATCTAGCCAATAGCTCACAAATGCTCAGATTCCTTAAGAGTCTGGCCAATGTGGCGGATCTTTAATAAACCTTGTCTTTGGCTGAAAGAAGGCTTGGGTTGAATTCATTTGGACAGGACCCACGTGTTGTTGTGATTTGGGGGTTCCAGCACCCCTAAACCTCTAAGCCTCAACGTCACCACTCTCTCAGGAATCGTTCAGAGTTGAAACCCTGTTTTTCAGATCTAAGGCACAGCTAGCAAGTTGTGCTCTGAGCTTGGCATGACAACAATGCTTTGGGCTCACTCTCTGGATGAACATTGCTGCAACTAAATCACAGAACTAACAGTCCCTGAATTCAGGCAAGCGGCAACAGGCCCAGACATGAAGCACTGATATGTACTGATATGTTGTCACTAGACAACTTTGCTCACTGTTACCATTGTGCCTCACCACTGTTGCTACACTAGACCGTTTGATTTTTTGTTGAGTCCCAAATACACACATCAAGATTTAGCCCTACTGCCTTGGGTGTCCTACTAGAGGAGGCCCCAACACATGTGTCTAATTTCTCTCCCCAAAAGGATTAAAGAAGTATTTTTGCTTAAAAAAAATAGTAGATCAATAAGAATTTACTAAAAAGCCTTCTAAAAACAGTCCCTGCCCTCAAGGAGCTCACAGTCTAATGGAAGAGACAACAAGAAAACAACTATATGCAAACAAGATACAGGCTAAATTAGAGGTGATCAACAGAGGGGGGCACTAGTATTAAGGGGGATTGGGAAAGGCTTCTTGTAGAAGGTGGGACTTTAAGCTAGGATTTGAAGGAAGCCATTGAAGCTGGGAGGCAGAGATGAGGAGGGAGAAAATTCCAGGAATGAGGGACAGCCAGAGAAAATTCCTGGAGTCAGGAGATGGAGTGTTGCATGTAAGAAACGGCGTTACTGGATCAGAGACTAAGTGCAGGGTAGTAAAGTGTAAGGAGACTGGAAAAGTAGGAAAGAGACAGGTTGTAAAGGGCTTTAAAAGCCAAACAGAGGGTTTTAGTATTTTATCCTGGAGGTGCTAGGGAACCACTGGAGTTTATTGAATGGAGAGATGACATGATCAGACCTGCTTTTTAAGAAGATAAATTTGAAACCTGGAAAGATTTACATGCATTGATACTGAGTGAAGTGAGCAGAACCAGAAGAACATGAAACACAGTGGAAGCAACATTGTGTGATGATTAACTTTGATAGATTTAGCTCCTCAGCAATGCAAGGATCTAAAACAACTCTGAAAGACTCATGATGGAAAATGCTTTCCACATCGAGAAAAAGAACTATGGAGTCTGAATGCCCATGGAAGCATACTATTTGCTCTCTATTTTTTTTTTGTTCTTTCTCATGGTTTTTCCTTGGTTCTAATTCTTCTTTCCAACAGGATTAATGTGAAAATGCTTAATATGAATGTATATGTAGAGCTTATATCAGATTGCATGCCACCTTGGGGAGGTAGGAGGGGAGAGAGGAGGAGAAAATTTAGAACTCAAAATCTTATGGAAGTGAATGTTGAAAACTGAAAATAAATAAATATTTTGTTTTTTTAATTTTATTTATTTATTTTGATTTATCAATAATCACTTCCATATGCTTTTGAGTTTAAAATTTTTCTCCCCCTTCCTCCCCAAGATGGCACACAATCTCATATAGGCTATACATTTACATTCCTATTAAACATATTTTCACATTAGTGAAGTTGTAAGTAAAAATTAAAACCAATAGGAGGAACCATTAGAAAGAGGAAACAAAACTCAACAGAAGAGAAAAAAAATGATAGTGATTCAACTTCCATAGTTCTTTCTTTGCATGTGTATAGCATTCTCCATCACGAGGCCTCTGGGTTAAGTTTATCAACATTAGTCATCGCACAACGTGGCTGTTATTGTGTACAACGTTCTCTTAGTTCTGCTCACTTCACTCAGCATCAGACCATATAAGTCTTTCCAGGTTTTTCTGAAGTCGACCTGTTCATCGTTTCCTATAGCACAATAGTATTCCATTACATTCATATACCACAACTTGCTCAGCCATTCCCCAATTGATGGGCATCCTCTCAATTTCCAATTCTTTGCCACCACAAAAAGAGCTGCTATGAATATTTTTGTACATGTGGGTCCTTTTCCCATTTGTATGATCTCTTTGGGATATAGCCTTAGAAGTGCTATTGCTGGGTCAAAGGGTATGCACATTTTTATAGCCCTTTGGGCATAGTTCCAAATTGTTCTCCAAAATGGTTGGATCATTTCACAACTCCACCAACAATGTATTAGCGTTCCAGTTTTCCCACATTCTCTCCAACATTTATCATTTTCCTGCTTTGTCATGTTGGCCAATCTGATAGGTGTGATGTGGTACCTCAGAGTTGTTTTGATTTGCATTTCTCTAATCAATAACGATTTAGAGCATTTTTTCATATGACTATAGATGGCTTTAATTTCTTCATCTGAGAACTGTCTGTTCATATCCTTTGACCATTTATCAATTGGGGAATGGCTTGTAGTCTTATAAATTTGTCTTAATTCTCTATATATTTTAGAAATGAGGCCCTTATCAGAGAGACTGGTTGTAAAAATTCTTTCCCAATTTTCTACCTTCCTTCTAATCTTAGTTGCATTGGCTTTGTTTGCAAAAACTTTTCAATTTAATGTAATCAAAATTCCATTTTGCTTTTCGTAATGTTCTCTGTCTCCTATTTGGTCATGAATTCTTCTGTTCTCCATAGATCTGATAGGTAAACTATTCCTTGTTCTCCCAGTTTGCTTATAGTATCAGCCTTTATATCTCGATCATTAACCCATTTGACTTTATTTTGGAATATGGTGTGAGATTTGGGTCTATGCCTAGTTTCTGCCATACTCTTTGCCAGTTTTCCCAGCAGTTTTTTTCAAAGAGCAGCTTCTTGTCCCAGAAGCTAGGGTCTTTGGGTTTATCAAATAATAGATTACTATAGTCATTGACTATAAATATCTTTTTAAAACAATAAATTTCCATTTCAAGAAAACTTTTTAAAAAATGACAGCTGAATGGAGGATGGGCTGGAGGAGAAAGAGCCTTGAGGCGCTACTGCACAAGTCCAGCTGATGACCCACCCCAGAATGGTGGCAATGTCGGAGGAGAGCAGGTGACACACATGAGAGATGTAATGAAGGTCAAACCAACAGAACTTAGCAACAGATTGAATGGGAGGGGGAAGGTTATAGGAGAAAGAAGAGAGGTGGATGTTACCTGAATAGTAAGCCTGGGTTCCTGGGAGGAAGGTGGTACCTTCCACAATAACAGGGAAGTTAGGGAGAGGAGAGAGTTTTGGGGAAAAGGTAATAAGTTTGGTTTCATACATGTTATGTATGAAATAACTATGGACACTCAGTTTGAGATTCCATTAGGCAGTTGGAGATGGAAGTCTGAAGGTCAGGAGAGACTGGAAGAGTAAATTTTAGAATTATCAGCGTAGAGATGATAATTGAATCGATGAGAGTTGATGAGATCACCAAGTGATAGAGGGAGAAAAGAAAAGAGACAGTCCTGTGGGATACCCAGTATTAGCCTGAATGACCTGGATGAAACTCTAGCAAAGGAGAAGCATCGATCAGATAGGTAGAAGCAGGAAAGGGTAGTGTCATGAAAACCTAGAGAAAAGAAAGTCATAAGATGAAAAGTGTCAAAGGCTGCAGAGAGGTCAAGAAGGATGAGCTTTAAGAGAAGACCAATATAGCATCAGGTTTGGTGATTAGGAGGTCATGAGTAACTGAAGAGAGTAGTTTCCGTTGAATAATGAGGTCAGAAGCCAGGCTTTAGACAATGAAGGGACCTGAAAAGAAGGTGGAGGGAAGAAGGAAGTTACATGAGCAGGGTATAATGTTGAATTCTAGGAAGTCAAGAGCACCTGTAAGTTTCTTCAGAAGAGAAACTGAATTATGAAAAGTATCACATAGCACAGGATGGTGTTTGCCTAATGTTTGTTGTTTGAATGAATTGCAGTATTTAGACTGTGCGGTTTCTATGCCCCATAATTATAGTGTAAACAGAACACAGTTTTTCTGGGGGACAGATTGCTAAATAACCAGTTATTTTGTTGCTAGCATGTATGCACAGTAATGGCACAAATGTAGTTCAAAGGCAAAAGCATAGCCTTTCTCATTTACCTAGCCCTGAGTTTATTTGCATGCCAATCAGGAGTTGATGAGAATTGGGGATAATTTCTTGGACCCAATCCTCATTCAGCTTCTGTGGAATTTTGTAAGTGAAGTCCCAAAAATGAGTTTGGGGATACAGATGGTCAATCAGAGACTTAACAAGAATGAAAAGGGCTTTTCTAACCTCAAGTCACACAGTTGGCTGGGATGAGGGGAGTAAAAGTTGGTTGCAGAAGAATAGCAAGAGTAGACTTAATCTCAGTTTGGAACCTTGACTGGGTTTTGCTATATAGTGGTACATAATCTTTAAATATATATTAAAAGAGCTATTCCTTGGTAGGGATTATATAAATACAAAATAAAGACGAAGTAGCTAAACACAAGATAGTTTGGAAGGGAAGGCACTAGCATTTGGAAGGATCAGGAAAACTCCACGTAGCATATAGTAGGTACTTGAGCTGCATCTTAAAGGAAGAGAGGGATTCTGGGAGGTAGAGGAGAGGAGGGAGTGACTTTTAAGAATGGGGGGATGGCCTGAGTTCAAATCCAGCCTCAGACCAAACACTTGACACTTACTAGCTGTGTGACCCTGGGCGAGTCACTTAACCCCAATTGCCTAAAAAAAAAAAAAAAGAATGGGGGCACAGACATGGGGGGAAATGATACCAACTGAATTGCCATTAGTATAACTTTTCATCTTGAGTTTTTCCAGTAGCTGTGATGAGTTTGTATTGACCCTTTCACCAGATAGATGCTCCTTAACAGGATTAACCAAATATGACAAAACCATCTATCTATTTTTAAAATGAAAATGTCCTAATGAAGTGACAGGCAGGATCAGCCCTAGGTAATAAGTGACAGTGTTAGGGAATGTACTTCGTGAGCATGTGTATGAGGTTATGTGAGGTATGCTGGGTACACCTTAATGTTTCAAATAGAATTGATATTTTGTGTTGCATTTTTAAATTTTTTATTTTTAAAGTGAAGTTTAGATGTTACTTTTTAATATTGTTTTATTAAATTTTCATTCCTTGCCTTGATGAATTCAAGATCCTTTGTGACTGAGTAATCAACAAATGTCCACCTTAAAAAAATAAAAAATAAAAATTTCCTGGGTGCACATACTAATACAATGCTCTAGACACACCTGTGGTGTCCTTCTAAGATATAGAGTAACATATTTAGTATTTAGGTGTCACAGTGATAGAGGGCTAGGCCTGAAGTCAGGAAGACTCATCTTGCTGAGTTCAAATGTGGCCACAGAAACTTACCAGCTATGTGACCCTAGGCAAGTCACTTAATCTTGTTTGCCTCAGTTTCCTCATCTGTAAAATGAGCTGGAAAAGGAAATGGCAAACCACTCCTGCATCTCTCTACCAAGAAAACTCCAAATGGGGTCATGAAAAGTTGGACACAACTGAAATAACCCAACAACAAAATTTAGTACTAGGATGGTAACCAGCACAATTTGACTTTCTATAAATGGTATAGAGAGGAAGTGGAAGAGGAGTAATGGTCTGAACTCCCTGGAACTCTAACCAGCAGCCTAGTCCATGGGGATTTGCCTGATCATGTTTTAAAGAAATCTTCTAAGTTCTTCTCCACCCTTCCCCACCCAATTCTTCCTTCTGTCCCAGAGACCACTTTGATTAATTGCCCCAATTAAGCGCCCGAAGCCTGATCCTTTGGGGAGCAAGGCATCAAGTTTGCTTTTCTCCTTGTGAAAACTGACGGGACTTTATTCATTCTTATCCAGGCAGCATAATAAATAACCTGCCCCCTTTGGCAGGGAGTTTATTACAGACTGATGGGATATTTAACAATAACTGGGGGCCCCATGATTTATTAGGTAGGAAGATTCACGGTGTCTCTGAAGACAGAGAATGTGGAATTTAATTGATAAAGTGGTTGTCACTAGCAATGAGATGAGCTCCATAGAATCTGCATTTGAAGGCTTTTTATTGAATCTGTCAGGAAGGGTTTCTGCTAATCATATTCAGCTCCTGGAGATGATGGTGTCTGCTACTGATATGTAGGTGAGGGGGACTGAAAAAGGGGAGTGGGAAAGGGGCATCTGTCAGCTGTATAGTCCCTCCAAAGGATATGATACAAATGTGAAACATTTTTAAAAAAGAGAAAGGATTGAGGGTCCCACTTTAGCTGGTCTTCATCTTTCCTTTGCACTAATATGCACAATTTACATAAAATATATACAACATGCTATCATGTGTGATCACACATGTAAAACTACCTACATCCTACATATTGTGCACTTAAGACATTGTTGTACATACAATGTATACATGTATGTGTATGCATACACATGTCCTCCATTTACATGAATGCAATAATCAGGCTCCAATTCCACCCGCTACCCATCTTCCATCGCAGATGGAGGGCACTGAGCTCTGAATCATGAATCTTATCTTTCCTTTTTGTTTCTGGCCTAGAAATTAGTGTTGTCTGTGGTGTGTTCGGATGCCCGTTTCCTGGCCTTTCACACCATACCCTGTTTCTTATCAAAAAGGGAAGTCAGATTTGATCTCTGACCACAGTGGATGACAAAGGAGCTCTGGTGTGAGCCTCTTGAAAACAAGGACAAGGAAAACTTTTTGTCTTTCTTTGTATGTCTCCAACTCTTAGCCCAGTGCTTAGCACGTAATAGGTGCTTAATAAATTATTGCTGATCTGACTTGGCGTAGCGTCTGGAAGCAGATAATCTAGGTTCAAATATTGGCTCTGCCATTTATACCCCATGAGACCTCAGGCAAGCCACTCCTCTTCCTTCCGCCTCAGTTTCCACACTGATGAAATTAGGGAGGTGGAGTAGACCCCTAAGGTAGCTTCCAGCTTTTTATCTAAGATCCTATAGCCTGGAGCCTTTCTGCCAGGCCCTTCAGCTGGAGTCCTATACCCTCTTCCCCCACCCCCATCCCTAGCCCTGCCCTGTCGCCCTAGGACCACAGAGGACATGGTGAGTGGGCTCCCTCAGCCAGAGCTGTGTTCTCTTCCTTTAATCCTCCTGTGTCTATTCTTAGCCCCTGAGGTTTGTCTGCCTCCACTTTCCTTCCAGCCAGAGAAACTGGGAGGGGGAGATGCCCTGCAAGGAACAAACAATTGTCACTGTCTAATCTGGGCTTTAACAATGACACAAAGGGGCCTCAGAGCAGGATGGATACAGCAAGCTGGTTTGATTAAATCAAACTTCTGTGGCAACCTTGCTAAATTAAAGTGACAGGCGCTGAGCAGATAACGAAGGGCTGCCGCAGAGTCTCCTCAGGTGGCGGGGAGGCAGCGACAGGATGTCAGGAGATCAAGCACCAGCAGAACATTGGTTTTGCCCTTTTCCTTATTTTCTGAGTCTAGAGCGGAGATGAGAGTTACAGCCATGAGATTTTTAAATACCTTCCGGGACATTCAACAGAATATCTAGGAGAAAGCTGTGTGTACACACACACACACACACACACACACACACACACACACACACACACAGAGTTAGGCAGCGTGATACAATGGAAAGAGAAAGTAGGTTTTCAGTCAAGGGACCTGAGTTCAAATCCTGTCTCTGACACTATGACCTTGACCAAGCAACTTTCAATGCCTTGGGTTTCTCGTCTGTAAAATGATGGCACTGGACTAGATCACCTCGAACCTTCTAGCTCCAGATTTTTGATCCTATGCTTTTTATCGTTCATTCATTTCAGTCATGCCCAACTCTCTGTGACTCCACTTGAGGTTTTCTTGGCAAATACACTGGAGTCGTTCGCCATTTCCTTCTCCAGCTCATTTTACAGATGAGGAAACTGAGGCAAACAGGATTGTAACTTGCCCAGGGTCACACAGCTCGTAAGTGTCTGAGGCTGGATTTGAACTCAGGTCTTCCTGATTCCAGGCCCAGCACTCTACCCATTGTGCCACCTAGCTGTCTATGCTACCCCTAAGCAAGCTCAGAAAATGTGCTTGGTAATACCTTGTATTTGTGCCCCATTTTTTTTTTAATTTCCCAAAGAGACTTCCCAAGATGGCAATCTCAATTTATCTTCAACAACAAAGCAGGGGATAGGGAAGGGATTATATGCCCCATTTTACAGATGTAAAAACTGAGGCACGGAATGGGTGAGTTGTTCCGATCCATTCCAGGAGAATTTATGAATCATCTACTAGTACATGACACTGGGAAATGAAGACAAAAAATGAGACAAACACTGGGAGCTTATGTCTAATTCTAAGAAGTTGAGGAGAGGAGGGAGAGGATTCTGTGAAAGATGGCTCAAGGAATCAGATGAGCACCTAGAACTCCTGACCTGGGGTCCAGCACTCTTCCCTCTACAATACTCCACCTCCTATAAGATTTTAACCTGCTGGATAAATTGATGAAAGGCAAAGCCACCAGTATTGCTCCCTCTCCTAGCCCTGGAAAAAGTGCAAATGGAGGTTCAGACCAAATACCATCTCCTCCAGGAAGCCTTCCTTGATCCTACTGTACCACTTTGAGTCTCACTCCCCCAGCTTCCGCTCACATTGGCAGCCTGGGTTCCTAGAGCCCACCTCAGAGACAGCCCTGAGAGGCTGGGATTTTTGGTATTGTCAGTCAGGATCCCCCGCTGTTGTGTCCCCATAATCAATTAGCTTCAAGGAGAGTCAGAAGACTGCTCCTCCAGATAGATCCCAATTACCACTGGAAGGCATTACCACCCGGTGGTGTGCTGGGATAGGCTAAGCTGGGGAGGATGGCTGCTGGAGGAACTGTGGCCTCAACCTTTACACTGCTTCCCTCCCACCCCCAAGATGGAATGGATTTCTCTCTTTGCAATTCTCACAGCACTAGGCCTAGCTCTATCTCCTGCACTTATAGTCTAATTTGTCTTATGGTTATTGGCATAGGGGCCTTATCTCCCATACTGGACTCTAGGTCTCAAAACAGGAAGAGGATCCCCTCGGCTCTCAGCCTTGACACAAGTAGGCACTCAGCTAGAAAAAGGATACACTAAATAATAGCAGCTTGAAAGAGCTGCAGCAAACCTACCCCAGCAGCCTGGTAATGTCATTCCCTGTGGGCTCCCTCACTAATCATTTCTGTTTCCAAGGCCAGTTTTCCACCGGCCATTTGGCAAGTGGCTCACAGCTAATCTATGAATCTCAAAGTTCTACATGAGCACATGCATACAAAGGTATTTACATGTTCACTTCCTCCTGCCCCACCCCCACTCTCCACCAAAGAAGTTCTATCATCTAATCATGATGTAGATACAGCAGCTGGTTTAATTGGGTTCCCAGGAGCTGTACCACTGGATACAAGCTCTGGCCTGTCCTACCCAACATATGAGGCTGAGCACACACCAGCAAGGGGCTCTGTCCCCCAGACACCTGTCTGTCCAGCTTCAGAAAGTCTCCTCTCCAGAAATTTGGCCATGAGAGGATAACGTGGTAACTTGCAGAAGTCCATCTTTTAAGGTGTGGTAGGTCCATGGATTTTATCAGTCAAGAGGGAATAGCATCAGAAACCCAGATTTCTATAAGACTTTAAAGTTTACTGAATGGTTTCACCACAACAGCCCTATAAGTTAAGGAGTGCAAGTATTTTTATGCCTCTCTTACATTTTACCAGCAGGTGGCATTGAGAGCTACTGTCTGGATCTGAAACTGGTTTTGTCCCGTGCTCATGCTACTGATTTGTGCACGCCCCAATGGGGCAGAAGTGACATCATTCCTGTTGTTCTCAGAGAGTCAGCCACCTTAGCTCTGTCATTCTCTAGAGGGTGACACCAACTTGTCAAGGGATAGAGAATGGTAGATCTATTCAATTAAAAGTTAGTTGTGACACCCCCCCCATGGCAAAACTTACCTCCTTTCTTGAGCTTGCTTTCTCTCTTTCTCTCTCTACATTATGTATATATGTGTGTGTGTGTGTGTGTGTGTGTGTGTGTATAGATGGAGTCAACTATGCAGAAGATGACAAATGTATTTGAATGCTGCATATCATTTTTTCCCCTTTGCTTAGAAATAACAATTAATAACAAAGAATCTAACAAGTAATTGCATACCCATTGCTCTCCTAGACTTGAAAAGTCCTTCAGACATAGGTTTAATCTGAACCTTGGAGTTCAATGAAATGTACAGCTGGAGCTGTTCTGGCTGCCCACTTTTTTCCCCTTTGAATGAGCAAAGGAGTGCCCACTCAATGCTCTGTTCACTAGATGAGGAAAGCAGAAACTATGGAGGAATTCTGTCTCTGGGAGCCAGAGTATGGGGAACGGACTCAGGATCTGGGTAAACTCAAGAGAAGACTGAAGCTCCCACAACAGGTGACATACTCTATCTTGGCCATTTTGTCCTGGCAGAGACTGGTCACAGCGATAAGATTCTACAGCCAAGCTCTATCCAGGAGAAGCCTACAATCTAACATTGTTCGTTCTGGAGTCCTTTTCTTTCCCACTTTGAGCTTTAATGCAGCAAAAGGTGCCTTTTCCTCCTCGTGACCATCCCCAGACAAATTTCTACTTTTCTTTGTACAGAGTGGGTTAGGGGTGGACAGAATGATAAAGTCACTACATACAGAAAGGGAAATAGAGGCTCAGGTAAGTGAAATGACTCTGCAGGGTCGCACAGTTAGTAAGGTATCAGAACCAGAATCCCAACACAGAGTTCCCCTGACTCCCAGACCAGTGTTCTTTCCACGACACCTTGCTCTCCAACTGCTAAAATAACAAATCCTTGAAGCATACGTGTACACCTCTTCTAGCATTGTGTGTGAATAGAGCCTTATAGCACCTGAGATACCGATTCTATTTCTAAAACTACACTGTCATTTCAGCCCCGCTCTGATGATGCAAAGCTGTTCTCACCCCCCCACTCCCATCCCCTATCCTCTTTCAGATCCAATTCTCAGAGAGGGGCTATTTTAGTGGCACTGCCAATAATGTGGCATGAAAGTCAATTACACGAAGGAGTCCTAGGTTCCTATTAATCCTTAATTCCTATCCTCAAATCTTACAGGATGATCTTGCCAAGAGATTCTAATTGCAGTGCAAGAGAAGCAAATTTGTTGTCTTTTACCCCTCTCTAGCCTGTCCCCACTCCTGAATACAGACAGACAGACACACAGACACACACACACACACACACACACACACACACACAATAGGATCAGTGATTACTTGAATTCTCATTGTCTGGACCACAGCCTTGTAGGTTTCCTTGAATTTTTTTATTCTTGACCATATATGTATTATTTCTACGTAAAGGTCCTATGACTAATGACATGATTAGAATACAGAGCTGGAAAGAAGTTTAGAGATCTCAACTCTGCCATTAACAGCTGCTTGTCTTCAGACAAGCCCTTTTACTTCTCTGGGCCTCACTTTCCTCATCTGTAAGAGGAGTAGAGGAGATGACCCCTGCAATCACTCACAGCTCTCGACCTATATATGATCTTATGAGCTAGTCCAATTGCCTTATTTTACAGATGAGGACTTCAGGTCTTAGAGGAGATGAAGTATCTTGTCCAAGTTATACAGATGGTATGAAGTAACAGAGCTAAGATTCTAACTCAACCCTTTCATGCCAAATTCTGTGTTCTTTCTACTACATCTGTTCCCACCCCATTGAATGAAAGGAATTAAGATTCTTCTAGACCTGACTTGTCAGGTCAACACAATATAGAGGAGCCAGTACAGGGCTAGTAGTCAGAACACTTAGGTTCTAGCCCGTGGTCTGTCATTAATTAGCTGTGTGGCCTTGAGTGAATCACGTCATCCTCTGGGCCTCAGTTTCCTCCTCTGCAAAAAGAGAGGTCTGGGCTGGATAATTTCCAAGTCCCTTCCAGCTACCACATTCTATCATTCTGCAATGGAAAGATCAAAATGCGAGTTATTTCCAGATCCCTCCAGGCAGAAACACAAAAGACCATGTTGGATATTCATTACTCACTCTCCATTGCCCCAGTCACTTTTCATAGATGATGATTCATGGAGAATAATCATAGCAAAGAAAACTTGTCTAAAGCTAGTGGGGGGCAGGGGAGGGGAGAGATGAAAAGGGAGAAGGGAGGGGAATTGGGAGGGAGCCAGAGAACAAAACTCTTCTCCCAGCTCAGTCCCTGCTCTTTGATTTGCATCTTCATTTGTTAACCAGCGACAATCTGTTTTTCCCCTATACCCGCTCTAGTTTGAGGAAGAGTGCCTTCTCCCCTCTGGAGATCTGAAGGGCTCTTTTCCTTTTTTATAGACCACCCACTCCCGCCTCCTGGGGCAGCTTTGCTTCTTCCTCTGTCATGCCCATGAATGCTTGAGCCCCTCTGGCAGCCAGAACTGAGAGGATCTTTACCCACATACTGGCTGTTGGGACAACAGGAGGGTCATGGGCTCTAGACCCAGCCCTTCCTAGGAGCAGCTGCTGACTTCAGTGCTGGCTGTTCTGAGGGCCTCCAGATTGGAATTCCCACTGAGTCCTGGAATAGAGGCCCCCCAGTTGGAGCAAGAGGAGAATGGATGGTCTCTATCCCCTGCTGAATACCAGGTGTGAGACCAGAGAGCCCCCAGTGGATACCAAATGTGGAGAGCAGGGGGACAGTGTCCCAGAGCGATCTCTTTTCCTTTTCAGTCCACAACTTCTTGTAGGGTCCTTGTTGCCTTTCTTCCTCTATCTCTAACAACTTCTCCCTGGCTTGCTCCCCCTTTTTCCTCCCCCCACAATAAGTATCCTTGTTCCTTTATAGCTTATAGCTGTGAAGAGTTTGGTAAAGAAGTTCCATTGAATATGCTGTAAAGGAAGTACTATTGAATTTAGAGGCAGAGGACTAAGGTTTTTCTATATGAATCTTCAGCATTCAGCAGGGTCTTGTACATAGTAAGTCCTTAATAAATGATTGACTGATTGGTTGTCTTCACATTCTGCTACTTATTGCGTAATCCAGGACAGGCCCCTCTGCTCCTCTGAACCTCATCATCTGTAAAATGAGATGCAGTGCATGGTGTATAGATCAGATTAGCTCAACAGACCTCCAATTTAGACTATAATCTATGATTACAGCATGGCTGCCCCTAGTGTTATGCATATCTGACTCCTGTTTTCCTGATTCCTAGTTCTTCCATTTTTATTCTTTATTTTATCTCCCCCTCTCAACTCAGCATTACCTGTTTCATGTCCAGGTATCCAGACTTTTGTGTACCCCTGCCATTGATATCCCAACTTCCTTTCCTAGCGTTTCCAGGTCATAGGAAACTCTCTCACCTCACCCAGCTATGGTGTCTGACTCTCAGTCTCTTCCCTTCTAATGCCCAGAAGGCCTTGACATATAGAGCTCTTCACATCCTGCTTTTTGCCTGTGCTCCTGAGTCGCAGAAGATACATTTCTGCTACAACACTATCTCTGTGATAGGCGGTACAAACCCCAAACCTTTAACACCAGCTCTGAGTCTGAAGGCTAAAAGACTGTGGGGCTGCTTGCTGGAAAGTAATTACAGGCATTGCCCTCTGTGCAGAGGTAGCTGAAAATTGGTTGCATCTCTGCAGAGATGCAGAATATCAGGAATAGGGCTGATGGCTTTAACATCATATTAGTTGGGAGCTGGACTGGGTGCCATGAGTGGGAGAATGTGAAAAGAGAGGAAGGGCTTGGGAGTGTTTGGGACATGTGATTCAGAATGAAAATAGAACTGTAAGCATGGGCGAGCAGAGAATCCAGGGAGGGGCTATTGGCCCAGTGGTATTTGCTTTGCATCTCCTTCTTCCATTTCAGTAAGTGGGGGGTGGGTGGGAAGAGCAGGGTAGAGCTTTTAGCCCGATTCTTAGTCCCCTACTCAGAGCCTATACTGGTACAGAGCACGAAATGATGAGAGCGTGAGATCAAATCCTGTCTAGTTCAGATTATCTGAATCCTGGGTGTCGCTGAACTAGCCTTCTGGTTTCTATTTTTGAAGAGAAGAGGTTGAAGGGGCACCAGCAACCTGACGCTCTGAGTCCATGAGTTATCTGACCCATCAGAATGACCTTGGCACCTCGCTGTCTGTACTTAGCATTCAGCTTCCTAGCCAAAGAGGGCGAATATTCCCCAGCAGACACAGACTCTCTACCTTCTTAGCCCCTCTCTGGAACTCTCCCAGCTAGAAGTCATCATTTTCTTCCATGACTATCATGGTTCTCAGTGTCCCAGATCACCCAATTGCTGGGCAAGCCTTTAAGAATGAAGGGCAAGCAAGAGCAATTCTTCTGACACAGAAACCAGGAGGAGCTTAGCCGTTTATTCAGCAGAGAAGACAGAATCAAATCTTAGAGCTTTTCATCACAGCCTACTCCATGTGTATGCTGGAGGATAGGAAACACCAGCAATCAGATCTCAGTGTCATTCCAGTGACCATACCTGTATTCACCTTCCCTCTACTCTCAGGGCTCCACACTCACACTTGTCCTGGAGGTGCCACCATGATGCTCACTCTCCCTCTGAACATCTGTCCTCCTCGGACCCCAATCTTACCCAAAGACAGAGACAGAACAAAGTCCTCAACCACTGAGATGCCTTCCACTGCTACTGCCTCTAGGGTTCCCAAGTCAGTGTCCCAAAACCATCACTTAGCATATACCAGTCCCAATATTCTTGATGCTTCAAGGCTTTCCCCAAAACCCAAGGAACCATAAACTCCTTGTTCCCCTGACAGCAGAAGAAACAGAAGCAAATCTCCCTGAGGAGGCAATACCTTCTTCTCCCTTTCACCCTTTCGGTCCCTAAACATGCCAAATCTCCAAGAGGATCACCTGTCTAGGCTCCATTCTTCCCCCCCACACACACCTTTCTCCCCGGATTGAAGGAGTAGGAATGAGGTGTGATAACCCTGATTTTTATGCCCAAAAGAGAAAATTGCCTAATTTCTGCTAGTATTGTGTGATAAGCCTCTTAACCTCTATATGGCTCGGTTTCCTCATCTGAAAAATGATTTGGATTCAGGTCTTCTTGGACCAACATTATCTACCGTGCCATCAGCTGCTTCTATGTGATTTGCACATAGGATCCAGTCCCTCTTATTGTACAGATGAGAAAACTAAGGCCAAGGGAGATTATTTGTCCAAGGCCACACAAGTCTCAAAGGTGGAATTTGAACCTCTATCCTCTGGCTCCAGAGTCAGCTGTCTTTCTACTGACACTTCAGTCAACAAGAATTTTTAAAGTACCTAATTAATAGTGGTTTGTGGCTGGGCCTTGAGGAGGAGCTCTCCATCCAGACTGCTTCCTCCAAACCCACTTGACAAAATTCATTTATATGGTCCAGGAAAAGTCTTGCACCTTGCCCTGTCCCCTGTGAGAGTAGTTTACCCTGTGAGTGTGACCAAACTCACTCTCAGAGCACTGGCAGCAAAGGGAAATCCTCTGCCTTTATGAATGCTGGCCTGTCCAGTATGGGCCCTTCCAACTTGACCAATGGGAAGATTACTCTGGCTTTGCTCTGAGAAAAAATGTTCAGGACTATGTCCAAAATACTAAATGGAATTATCTCAGAAAAGTCATGTCTTTTCACTTCCCTTCTCCTACAAAGAGATGAAATTGGGGGTGGGGTGGGGGCAGTCACCATCATTGATATAGAACAGTCTTTGCTGTAAGCTCCTGGAATCTAAGGTGCATTAAGCTCTGCCCCAGATCCACCAGGTCATCCAAGGTGATTTAGGTAGGGGAGCTACTTTCATTTTGTGGCTGCTATAACTACGATGCTGCCCAACCATAAGTTACCTTCCTGAGCATTCACCTTCTAAAAGAGAATGCAGGAGGAGTTGAGGTCTTGATTCAGACACATTGCCACAAGCAGAATCTGAACTTATAGACAGAACTCTAACTAGGGTAAAGCAATCAACACTTTTCCTTAGAGCTCCAAAATTTAGGGAGCATTGATAGCACTCGTACGCCTCCAACAGGAAGACACGATTGAGCTTGGCCCCCATTTAGTTAAAATAAGAAGATACCAGATGGCTTCCTCCTCTTCTCTGTGCTCGCTGAGCAGTTGGGCACTTCCCTGGCCAACTCTACCTTGTGTCCTCCCCAGCTGTAGGCTCTTATTGTCCTGGGGACCCCACCTACAGTGACAAAAATCTTGAGTTCCAAAGTCTCTGAGGTCTCCCCTCACCACAAATGAATTTACTCCAGGCCCAAGAATCACTGGTTATATCTTTGCTTTTCATCATAGTTCAGTCTGTGCTGGCATACAGTGTGATGAAGACAAGCCACTCCTCTCACAAATTCCAAATGTACCACCAGGGATCCCAGATTCCATACTTGCACTGGTCCTTAGGACTTTATCACTTTCCAGCCAATCCCAGGTAACCGTCATTGCAGCCATGACCAGTCCAAGTATCTATTCTATTCACTTCCTACTCTCACCCCAAAATACAAACAGAATATACTCTCCCTATAGCCAATGAGTCTCTTTCCATCCTACTGAACTCAAAGCTCCCATAGTACTCTCTCAAATCACTCAAGAAAATACAACAGCCCTGAGACTACTTTTTGACAACATACTGAAAATCTATTTCTCCCATACATACACCTTACCCTTCACCTCCTATTCCAATGGAACCATAAATACCTGACTGCTCCTGCCAGTGCCCATTTTAGGACAGGAGACAAGTCTAGGCATACCCATCTTGCCCATAACCTCTCTCAGGCTCACAGTATTTCCAGCTCCTGTTCAATGGTATCCTCAATTTTAGTCTCTCTGACACCTTCTATGCACTCAACCATAATAGCCTTTGTACTTCTGGGCCTTCAGATCTTTGTTAACCCCTTGAGCCCTGGACTCCCTTCAGGCTGCTGGAGAATATCACTTTCCTTTCTAGCACAGCTTATAGGCAAAAACTTCCCAATGATTATTATTTCCAATATGTCTCATGTCTTATTTATCATTGCTAGGTACCCATAGCTCCTAGGAAAATGTCACAAAGTAGGTGCTTAATAGTGTTGACATTTTCGAGCACATGTCTGTGATATGTTTATACAGACGTGCACACATAAATACATATGTAGGGGAATATCCAAGGAGGACCAGCACCTCTGGTGAGAGGGCTTGCCAACCCTTCTTCAGTGCTGCTCATCCACCTTTGGTGTCTACCTGTCACCTAACTGTGACTACAAGAAGCTGTAGCATGTACAGTGGCCACAACTCAGCAAATTATCTCAGCAGATGGGCTAAACCAGATTGAGGGTAGCTGACAGTCTTCAAACCCAAGCATGTGAAGACTTCTCCTGGCAGAATGGGTAGATGAGAACAATTTGTTCCAAGGGCCATGAAGGCAGCTGAAGCAGGTTCTGTGGAGTCCTTAGAGCTTGGTCAGATACTGAAGACACCAAGGTCATCCACTGCATCCTGGGCCATGACCAGTTGCTTTGATTCTTATCTTGCCAACGGACTTCAGTGACTCTGGAAAAGATAGTGAGGCTGAGGACTTAAATTCAATTCATGTATGCGTCAAGACATTGTACATTCATGATGTCACTGGTCCTCTTTGAAAATGAAGGGCAAACAACATATGATGTGTACATATATGTATACCTGTATGTACCCATCCCTATTATACACAGGGGTGTGTGTTTATGTGTATATGTATATTTCACATATACACATAAGTGTTGTCTCCATGTTAGAAAGTAAGCTCTTGGAGGACAAGAACTGTTTCACCTCTGTCTGCATTTCCTGTAGTAGGTGTTTACTAAATGCGTGTTAATGATTAATACTTGCCTGTCAGTAAACATTTATTAAGTGCCTACTATGTCCCAGACACTGTGCTGGGGATACAGGGAAAGACAAGACCAGTCCCTGCCCTCGAGGAGCTCACCATCTAACGGGAGAAACAACATGTAAACAATTACATACAAGCAAGATATATACAGGTTTAACTGGCGATAATAGAGGGAAATGTTTGTTTCTAATGTTTTGGTAAAACTGCTTCTGAGCAACTAGAACCAGTCCCATGCCAGGAAGGTTTTCTCTTGGAAGTTGACTCTGGCCTAGGTAATTGGGTGCAGAGTTTTGGACCTCTTCCAATTTTCCTACTGATATTCCCATTGGTGTCATTTATACAAGGGGGGACAACCTTCCCAGATGCAGTAGGCCAAACATCATAGCCAGTGAAATTTATCCAGGAGCAATTTTGTTCATTGAAACAAATCAGGTGGGGCAGAATTACCCTCAAGCTGCTGCTTTCCTGGCTTCAACTCCTACCCTGTTGTTGTTTTGTTTTTAACGGCAATTGTCCAAATGACCAGCATCTATATAAATTTGCCACTCTCTTCCAGGAAGCTGTGGATGTGCTTTTGTGGGGCAAGTGACAGTGACAAGGAATTACCTAAAAATTAGAGCTATTCAAAAGCGGAACCAACTGTCTCAGGAGGCCAGGGGTTCCTTTTGGAAGGTGGATAACCACTTTTTCTGGTATTCAGTAGAGGGGATTGCTAGGCAGGTAGGGATTGGATTAAGTGATCTCTAATGTCCCTTCCCATTGTATAACTCTGTAGATAACATTCCTTAAAGCCTCCCAAATTAAAAAAAAATACTTGAAAATATGGCAAGCCAGGCTTTCTCTCATGACCTGTTCTAGATCTAACTGTTCTGGAAAAATCAGTAGGGTATAATGGAAAAAAAAAATGTGCTGAAAGAAAGAAGATTTGGGTTCTGCGCTCCGTTTTGCTACCTCACTATGTTATCATAGGCAAATCCCCTACCCTGTTGGGGCTTTCGTTGCTCCATATGGAGACAGTAATAACTGCCTGAACACAGGAGACTCAGAAAGATATTCTTTTGAAATTCTATCCAAGATCTATGGTTCCTCCATCTGGTGCTGTTTCATCATCTTCATTTGGGTGGTTTATTCAGGTCAAAAGTAACTGTAGAAGAAAGACTTACATGAACTGATGCAAAGTGAAATGAGCAGAACCAGGAGAACACTGTACACAGTGACAGCAACATTGTTCTATGATCAACTATAAAGGACTTAGCTCTTCTCAGCAATACGATGATCTAAGACAATTCCAAAGAATTCATGATGGAAAATGCTATCCACATCCAGAGAAAGACTGCAGATTGAAGCACACTATTTTCACTTTCTTTTTTTTTCTTTTATTTTTTCATAGTTTTCTTTTTTCCTTTTGGTCTGTTTCTTCTTTCACAACATGACTAATATGGAAATATGTTTTATGTGATTGCACATATATAACCTATATCAAATTGCTTACCCTTCTGAGGGGGAGGGAGGGGAGGGAGGGAAGGAATTAAAATTTTTAAAATGAATGTTAAAAATTATATTTACGGGGCAGCTAGGTGGCACAGTTGTAGAGCACTGGCCCTGGAGTCAGGAGGGCCTGAGTTCAAATCTGGCCTCAGACACATAACACTTACTAGCTGTGTGACCCTGGGTAAGTCACTTAACCCTATTGCCTAACCAAAAAAAAAAATTACATTTACATATAATTGGAAAAAATAAAATACAATTTTTTTTAAAGTGACTGTAGAGCAGGCCTGCACAACATTCAGTACAAACAGTGGTGCACCACTTACAGATGCACAAAAGGATTTCAGGTGGCTCATAAAAAATGTAAAGGATGTAAAACAGGCCTGTACAACATACTACCCATGGACCAATTGCAGCCAATAAAAGAATTCCTGGTGGCCTGTGACAAATGTGGAAGATATAAGACAAGGTTGCACAATATACTGCCTTGGGCCACTTTGGCAGGCCATAAGTGGCTCTGGGCCCTGTGTTGTGCAGGTCTGCTGTAGAGTGTAAGTTCCTTGAAGGCAGGGACCATATGACTATAGAATGCAAGCTTCTTGAGGGCAAGTACTATGTTCTTTCTTAATTTTTGCATCCTCAGTGCTAAGCAAAGTGCCCACCATAGAGTAGGAACCTAACAAATGTTTATTGAGTTGAAATTGTTAAATTAAATCTTCTTTTTTAAGTTTTTAAGTTTTTCCCAAAGCCCAACACTTTCTCTTTATCCCATCTGCTTTCCTGGACTAAAATTCAAGGCCCTGATCTGCATCACAACAAAACAGAGAGTTGGAGATTTGGAAATTCAATGAAGTTGGAGTCTTTGAGGAATAGGTCCCAAAACGTTTTCTCTAAACTGCCTGAGGATTTGAACCCAAATCCTCTCTCTGACACTGTTCTGGCTCTGAAAACTGACTTGAGAAGAAAGGGAAAAAAAGCCGGGTAAAGTGTCTAAACAACTATGAGAGGACTCAGTTCACAGAAACCTTCCCAGTGCCTCATCCATTTCTCCAAGGAGCCCTGAGCCCCTGCCTTTCTCCGAAAGGCTTCTCAGAGCCCTTCACTATTCTTCCCCCTATACTGTCTCCAGCCCTTGCCTGTCTCCCTCCAGAGTCAATTCCCTATCCTCACCCCAGGCATTGCTCCTTTCCCCTCTGAAGCCCAGCATAACTGTGGGTGGGACTTGCTCGCCAAGCCCCAGCCCACTCCCAAGAGACACCCTTCTCTCTGTGAGACCTGAACACGCTCCAACAGGAGTGTTTATCTCCGGGGACAGCCTATCCTATTGTTGCTCAGGAGTATTTTGGGGGTGGGGGAATTGGGACGCTTATTGTTTGAAATCCTGGGAGGGTTGTGGGGTGGGGTGGCAGAGAATGGAGACATGGAATCTGCCCTGGGCCTAAATATCATAATGTGATTTCCATAGACTGTGTGTGGCCCCTAGATCTCTTTCCTCAAATCAGTGAGCTCCCTAGCTCCTGGTCTGTTGATGGAGACAAGATTTTTGACATTACATCACTGGGGTACTTCTTTATCACATCCCAGAACTGGATTGGGGTTCAGTGCTGAAGCGAGAGGAGAAGGGCCACAGAGATTGGAGTTGGGGAGGTAGTTTTCTTTGTTTATTTTAGTTCAGGTTTGGAACCTTGTTGGGACAAAACTGAGTCTTGCCTCTTACTGGGCTCCTGTCAATCATCGTCAACTCCTGAGCCAAGCAGTTCTGGCATGGATGCCAAGTGGGATGGACTCCCAAGAATAGGTAGGGCAAGTTGCCAGGATGATGAGCCACAGGGCAGGTTTTCTAGGAGCTCCTGCAACTACTGCTTCTGTCCTCTCTCTCTACCCAGTGAAACGTGCAAAAAGGTACCAGTTATTTACCCTTTGGCCCCTGAGTACATGCTCATCTGCCTTCTGGGAAGGAGTCCCATCCTGACTCCTGGTACCTTGAGAAGGCACATTCATAACCAATCTTGGCGCCTTTGATTTATTTCTATAATTCATTTTTAAGTGAGATAAGTCCTCCCACCAGGCCATGTGTGTGGGGGTAGGGGAGAGGAAGAGGGGGAGATGCTGAGCCATCTCATTCCTCCTTAGCACTCATGAATCACCCCACCCCCACCCCCATGTGTCAAGAATATTTACCCATGTTTATATCTCCATGGTGACAAGTTTGGTTCTCTCTTAACCTGCACCCTTAAAAACCATGACAGCCCACTGAGTGGCCACACATCTCTGGTTCCGGCTCTGAATCAAAGGATCACAGAACCTCAGAGTTAGAAGGTCCCTCAAGGGAATGAATATAGATATGCCTGAACACAGATCCTCTCTACAGGACACCTGGAAAGCGGTCATCCAGCTTTGGAATGAGACCTCCGGGGAGAGTGAGCCCACCACCTGCCAAGGCAGCCTAGGCCACTTGGAGTTAGCTGTAATCAGTAAATTTTCCTGGGGCATCTGGTGGTGAAGTAGATAGAATCCTGGCCCTGGAGTCAGAAGGACCTGAGTTCAAATCGAGCCTCAGACACTTACCAGCTGTATGACCATGGGCAAGTCACTTAATCTCTATTGCCTCAAAAAAAATTTTTTCCTAACATCAAGTCTAAATTTCCCTCTCTGCGATTTTCACACATTGTTTCAGGTACTGCTCTCTGGGGTCAGAGACAGCAAATTTAATACCTCTTCTATATAGATAGCTATCATATGTGTGTGTCTCCTCTTCCCAGGTTAAACAGTCCAAGTTCTTTCAGCAGGTGTCATGAGGCCTGGAGTCCTCCTCCCAACATTCCATATTGGCCCCCCACAGCAGAGGACCCTCCATAGTCCTAGAGTGGGACCCCTCCAATGACCAAATGGGGATTGGTTGATTGGTTGGGCTCTAGCATTCTCTGTGGTGGAGTGGTGGTGCTGACTGGATCCACTACCAATTTATGTTATTCAACCTCAACTAGACACTCATTGCTGCAAGATAATCCTTTACAACTCCCTAATTAAGTCACGATTCCACTCTCCACAGCAGCTCTTCCAAACCTCCCGTGGATCCCATCCCCCCATCCTCTCAGCTGAGAACCTTGCCTCCTATTTTATTTTTAGAACGAAGGCCATTCACTATTCATCAGGAGAGCTCCCTCTTCTCCCTTCCTCCTCATCTCACGCCTTCTGCCACAATCTCTGCCTCTCACATAATGAGGTGGCTCCTTCTCTTTGGTCTCTACATATACGAATGATCTTACTCCATCCTGTCTTCACAATTAAATGGCCCCTTTGTCATCCCCATTATCTTACCTATCTTCAATCTCTCTGTGTCTACTGGATGCTTCCCTACTACAAGGCTGTGTCTCTCCCATCCTCAAAAAACCCTCACTTGATCCATCCATCCCTGCAAGCTATAATCCCTTATCTTTCCTCCCTTATAGCTAATCTTCTTGAGAAGGCCATCTACAATAGGTGCCTGCACTTCTTTTCCTCTTATTCTAATCTTTACTCTATAGTCCAGCTTTCAATCTCACTATTCAATAGAAACTTCTCTCTCCAAAGTTACCAAAGATTTCTCAATTGCCAAATCTAATGACTTTTTTTTTTTTGGTGAGGCAGTTGGGATTAAATGATTTGCCCAGGGTCACACAGCTAGTAAGTGTCAAGTGTCTGGATAAAATTTGAACTCAGGTCCTCTTGAATCCAGGGCCGGTGCTTTATCCATTGCACCACCTAGCTGCCCTCTAATGACCTTTTCTTAATCCCCATCTTCTTGACCTCTCTGAAGCCTTTGAGACTGATCACCCTCTTCTTATTACTCTCTTCTCTCTAGGTTTTCAGGATACCACTCTCTCCTAATACCTTTCTGACCACTCCTTCTCTGTCTCCTTGGCTGGATCCTCTTCCAGTTCATGCCCTCTGAACGAACACAGGCGTCCCACGGGCTCTCTTCTGGGTCCCCTTCTTTTCTCCCTCTAGACTATTTCACTTGATAATCTCAGCAGCTCCTATGGATTCAGTCGTCATCTCTCTGCTGCTGATTCTCAGATCTACTTATCTTGCCCTGTCCTCTCTGCCCATCTCCATCTGCCTGTTAGACCTCTCAAACTTGACGACCTGTTGACATCTTAAACTCAACATGTCCACAACCGTACTCAATATCTTTCCCCCTAAACCCTCCTCTTTCCCTAACTTCCCAATTCCTGTTGAGGGTACCACCGTCCTTCTAGTCTCTGAGGCTCACAACCCGGTTGTCATCCTTAACTTCTCATTCTCTTGCCACCCCTCCCACCTCCCCATATCCAATTACTAAAATATTGCAATCATCTTCTGGTTGGTCTGCCTTTCACAAGTATCTCCCCACTCCAGTCCATCCTCCAATCAGCTGCCAAAACGATCTGTCCATGTCACCACCTTACTGAACAAACTCCACCAGCTCCCTAACACCTCCAGGATAAAATATAAAGACCTCAGATGTTCAAAGCCCTTCATAGCCTGGCATGTCCCTCCTCACCTTTCCAGTCTTCTTACACTCTACCTCCACGTACTCTGTGGTTAGTAACACTGGTGTCCTTGTTCCTCAAACAAAACCTTTCATCTCTCCACTCCACTCCAAGCCTTTTCACCTGTTTCCTGAAAGCCTGGAATGCTCTTTCTCCTCATTTCCACCTCCTGGCTTCCCAGTTTTCCTTCAAATCCTCACTTCTGCAAGAAGACTTTCTTGATCCCTCTTAATTCTAACACCTTCCCTCTGTAGATTATTTCCAGTTTGTCTTGGATGTATCTTGTCTGTAAATAGTTGTTTGCATGAACTCCCAGAGAGCAGGGGCTATCTTTTACATTTCTTTGTATCCCCCAGTGCACAACACAGTGCCTGGCACATAGTAGGCACTTCATAAATGTTGATTGACTGACTGACTCAGCCTTGAAGGAGAACTTTGTATTTCAAAGATCTCCAGTTTCCTCTTTGATAGCTTTTGCTGAGACCATTCTGTACTTTGTTAGACCCCAGGACTTCCTGAAGTGGGAGTCAGAATCCATTTGTACCAACAACCACCACCATAATATTAGCTAAAATTTATATAACTTTTTTGGGAGGAGGTAGAAGCAATCAGCATTAAGTGACTTGTCCAGGTCCACACAGCTAGTAAGCATCTGAGGCTGGATTTGAATTCAGGTCCTCCTGACTGCAGAGCTGGTACACTATCCAACTGCACCACCTAGCTGCCTTTATACCTTTTTAAAGATTTGCAAAAAAAAAAAAATACATGTAATTTCATTTGAGTCTCGAACTAGCCTTATGAGGTAGGTGCTACTATTATCCACCTTTTGCAAATGAGGAAATGTTATCACCATCAATCCCTACCTGTAATTTTATCATCCTGGAGAACTCCAGATTAGCAAACATTCTCAAGTCAATTTGTGTGTGTGTGTGTGTGTGTGTACATATATATATATATATATATATATATATGTATATATATATATGTGTGTGTGTGTGTATGTATATATGTATGTGTATGTGTGTATGTGTGTATGTGTATATAAGTGTGTATATATGTATATATATGTATGTGTGTATGTATGTGTGTATATGTATGTATGTATGTATGTATGTATGTATGTATGTATGTATGTATGTATATGTATGTATGGTGTTAGTTGCCTGTGGCCACTGAGAATGACTAGCCCATGGGCACAACTGGCTATGTCAGAGGCAGGACTTGAACCCTGGTCTTCTAGTCTCCAAGGCCTGATCTCTATCCATTCTGCCTCTTAATTATTACAATCACAATCATAATCATTAAAGGGTCTGCCATTTATAAAATGTTTTGTACTTTTACATAGGTTGTTTAATTTTATCCTCACAAAGTAATTATGGCAGGCATCAATATCAAATTTTACAGCTGAGAAAAAACAGAGGCTTGAGAAGTGAAGTGACTTGTCCAGAGTCTCACAACCACTACATTCTTTTTTTTTTTTTTTTGGTGAGGCAATTAGGGTTAAGTGACGTGCCCAGAGTCACACACAGCTAGTAAGTGTTATGTGTCAGAGGCCAGATTTGAACTCAGGTTCTCCTGACTCCAGGGCCAGTGCTCTATCCACTGTGCCACCTATCTGCCCCCACTACATTCTTCATCTGCAAAATGAGAAGAGGAAAATGATCCCTCTACGTGCTGTACTCACTGTATAGTTATGAGAGAAGCACAGAAGAGTGCTGACAAAAATCTGAAGTACTATAGTAGGTAGAAAGTGAGACAACTAAGTTAACAAGTTAAACAACTAACTCAAAGTGCCACTATTTAGCATGTCCTAACCAAGTGTCACTTTACATCCACGCCGTCTGTCCCACCTCTGCAAATGGGACCCTACCCAGTGAGGAATCATCTTCTCCCAATTGCAGTCTACATGTTCTCTGCTCCTTATTCTCCGATGGATCTTCCAAGAGCGCTGAGAAGTTGGTGACTGGAGGCATCAGAAGCAGGAACCTGATCTTCCTGACTTGGAAACCAGTTCTAGCTACTCTGTGTATGCTGTACTGCCCCTTTAAGCACTTAACAAATGACTTTTCGTTCGTTTATATTCACTCTAAATAAAAGGCAAGACGAGAATTAAGGACCCAGGAGTCGCAGCCGCTCAGTTGAGAATTTCCCTGACAAGGCTGAATGGCCTCTCTGGAGGTCTTATGTACAGGTCTCCTTTTAAGGACCACGGAAGTGGCCGTCTACATGAGACCCCAGAGAAGATCAGTCCTTATTCTTGATTCAAGACAGTTTGCTTTATTCTATAAATTAAAAAATAAAATAAATACTTTTTAAAGATAGTTTCTCTGTCTACTCTGGGGCAGGGAAAATGGACCACAGCTTGCAGGTATCACAGAGGAAGCATGGTACCATCATGGAAAGACCCCTGAATTCAACTCTCCCTTTGTTGTTGACTACCTTTAGGTAAGACAGTGGGAATGAATAGTGCTAGATGGCCTCTGAGGTGCCTTCCAACTAGAAAGTCCCCTTTCAGCCCCTACCCACGATGGCTCTGCTCCAGATTTGGCATAAGCCACAGGAGTCACCAAAGGAGGGTGGGAACAAAGTGTGGAAGCCCATTCATCGGGAAGCTATAGTGATGAACTTGAAAATGAAGAGCTTGGACAGCACTGCTAGTAATCAACCATGGACCAGTTCTCAGGGGAAAAGAATGAAAGAATGATCGTTTTTGAAGGCAGCTGGACCCAGAAAGAACAGATGATTTTAGGTTTTCCCTGGAGTGCATTAACATCTCAGTCTGAGAAAGTTATGGTGGGTTTTCTGACAAAGGCCACGTCAACCACTGTCCCCTCCACACATACACATATGCTGCCCCTCCAGACCTGCAAATCCCCATCCCAGGAAGTTTTCCTAAAAGCCAAAGGCAGCCTTGTGGGAACATGAGTCACCTGTGTTTAGGGGTATGCCACTTAACATTCTAGAATATGGGGACCTAATCTGTGGCATTTTCCAAATTCAAGTGTTTCTCCCTGCTCCCCTGATTGTAGCCTTTTCTTCTCTTTTCCTCTGTCACACATCTTCTATCATAATAAACTTCTCTTCCACCAAGTATAGTGCATGGATCACAAAAAAGGGAAAAAGGCAGAGGGAAAAGGTGGGGGGGAAGGGGGAAGGACAAAGAGGGCATCAAGAATGCATTATTTATTGAAAACCACCTTAAGAGGGGGTGACAATTTCTTTCACTTCCAGTTTCTGTCTCTCTTTCTTTCCCTCTCGGTCTCTGCCTACCTGTCTCTGTTTCTTTCTCTCCATTGCTTTCTCTGCATCTGGGTTCAGGCACAGGAAATCAACACGGAGCTAACGTTCCAATGACCAATATGTAAACAACTAGGTAGATACAATATTTTTAACCTGTTTTGTGATATGCATGTATATATGCGTGTACATACATGCATACGCTTTGTGTATTTATGCATATATATGCATCGCGTATTTATGTACATATTATATATTTATGCATATGTACACATTTGCAATATGGATTAGCTTTGGTTGGTAGCTATGGGCAGCTCAGACTTTAAGTAAATACAATATTTATACAGAATACAGGGAAGGTGATCTTAGTAGAGAAGGCACTAGCAATGCTAGTGATTAGCTACTGGGGGGACAGTAGGCAGTACAGGACCTTCCTTGCACGTTGTAAATAGACCCTTAATGAGTGTTTGGGAAATGATTACACGCATGACTGAATAGGTTCCTAAAACACTTGAATAACCAACTGGAGGACGTTTCAATGTCTCAAGGTGACCATTTCACACTTTCACAATCCTGTCCCCACAGGGACAATCTGGGAGGAGCAAGTTTGCCTGGGGCAAACTTTTCCCTATTAATTAACATGTAAATAATACTTTGCTAATTGCCCTAATTATACCCTGGTGGCTCAGAACTTAACCGTCCTTCCACCCTTGCCAGGTGGAACAAAATCTCAAACTCTTGCTATGTCACAGGGATTTTTGTGGAGATGGGAAACAGGTAATAGGAAAAGTACGCTGGCCAAGACTGCGGGGAGCTGGTTTAGGCAAAGGCTTGCTGCTTGTACCATCATCTATAATGCCTGGGTGGCCCTGTAATGTGGGGTGGGGGAGGAGGGAGGAAAGGAATTAGCATTTATTAGTCACCTTCTACGAGCTTAAATGCTTTACAGATATTTATCTTATTTAATCCTCACAACCACCACTTGAGGCAGGTACTATTATTATCCCCATTTTGCAGATAAGGAAACTGAGGCAAATAGAGGTTAAGTGTCTTGCCCAGGATTACATAGCTAGTAAGTGTCTGAGTCTGGATTTGAATTTAGGCTTTCCTGACTCCAGGCCTAGCACCTTATTCTCTGAACTACCAATCCCCTTTTCCAAAGTCCCACCAAGTAAGTTTGTGGACAGCTGGGCACAGCAAGTGACCTGAGCTAAAAATGAGAACGGTAAATGTAGTCCTGGATTAGAAATGAGATGTGAATTTCTGCACCCTCTCTGGATATAGAACAAGAGGTGAACAACCTTTACATTCCTCCATATAAGGATGAGAAAGATCCTCAAAACTAGAGTTCCCTCAGATTCCTCTTTGCCATGGGAGGAAGAGACACATCCTGCGTTTTTGAAGGATTACTGGGGGAAGGGGAGGGAGAGGGGAAAAGGAGATAGGGTTCTTAACATTCTCTTGACTAAATAATAAATAAAGACACCACTCTTCTCTCATCTAGTCTTCAGTCTCTTCTGATTGAACTTTATCCACGCCATATCCACTAACTGTGGATATTCCTCTAAGGCTCAGTTCTGGGTCTTCTCTTCAATGTCTTTAACTCGCTCATTGGTTGATCCCACTGGCTGTCATGAGTTCAGTTATCATCCCTGTACAGAAGACACCTTGATTTATATATATCTAGCCCTAGACTTTTCCTTGAGAGGCAGGCCTGAATTATGAACTGACTGTTGGACATTTCCAACTGGATGCCCACTAAGCATCTTAAATTCAGTATGCCTAAATAAAAATCAATGATCTTTCCCTCCAAACTCACCTCTCTTCTAAATTTCGCTATGACTATTGAGAACTACCACCTTTCTATCCATTCAGGTTCCTAGCCCCATCCCCACCAAGCCCTTTTCCAGCTCTCCTTTATACACCATCTTTGTCCATTAGACTGCAGGATCCTTGAGGGTAGGGACTATTTTGCTTGCTTGTATCTGTGTTGCCAGCGCTTAGCATAGTGCTTGTCACATAGTTAAGTCTTTATAATCTCTCTCATTCAACCATCCAATATATACCTTTTTGCCAAATCTTATTGCTTTCTATCCAGGCAGCTCGGTGGCACAGTGGATAAAGTAGCCTGGAATCAGGAAGACTCATCTTTATGAGTTCAAATACTTACTAGCTGTGTGACCCTGAGAAAGTCACTTAACTCTGCCTCAGTTCCTCATCTGTAAAATGAGCTGGGGAAGGAAACAGCAAACCACTCCAGCATCTTTGCGAAGAAAATTCCAAATAGGGTCATAAAGAGTCAGACACAATTGAACGACATTGCTTCTATCCATATCTTTATTTTTTTCTTTTGGTAAGGCAATTGGGGCTAAGTGACTTGCCCAGAGTCACACGGCTAGTGAGTGTTATGTATCTTAGGTCACATTTGAACTCAGGTCCTCCTGACTCCAGGGCTGGTGCTCTCTCCACTGCGCCACCTAGCGACTCCTTCTGTCCAGCTCTCATAAACATTCTCTTTTCTCCACTCGGATAACCACCGCTGAAGTTCAGGCTCTCATGATCACTTCTCCCCTGCACTATTGCTTCCTCATTGCTCTGTCTCAGGTGTCTTATCATTCTAATCTAATCGGCTGCCTACGTGATTGTCCTAAAAGGCAGGTCTCCCCATGTCATCTCCCTGCCCAATAAACATCAGTGACTCCCTGTTACTCATAAGGTATACAAACACAAAGCTGTTTGGCATTTAAAGATCTTCACAGCCTGGTCTCTCTCTATCCCGTCTTCTTTTCCGTTTCTTTCACATTACTCCCCTCTAAGTACTCCATGGTCTTGCCATATAGGACCGCTTGTCCTTCATACAGGTTGCTTTCTCTTACATTTCTGCGCCTATGCCTGCCCCTCATGTCTGGAATGCTCTCTTTCTCTCCTCATCACACCTCTGCCTCTTAGAATCCCAGGTTTTCTTCCAAACGCGGCGTTAGAATCACCTTCTGCAAGAGGCTATTCCTGATCTCCCCCGTCCTCCAGCTGTCTGTGCCTTCCCCTCTGGAGTCACCTTGTATCACTCCGTCTTTTTCTCGTATATACCCAGGTACATGTTGATTTCCCTAGCAGGATGTAAGGTTCTTGAAGGCTGGGGCTGTTTTCACCTTTCTTGGCATCCCTAGCGCTTAGCACAATGCCTGGCATGTAGGGAACGCTTAATAATTGCTTGCTAATTGATTGAAATAGGCGAAGGGTTTGCTGGGGGAGTTCGTCTGATAACTCAAACCAGCCTCTCAACTCTAGTCTAAATAAACCAGCGTTACTCAGTTCCCCATCTCTGGCAGCAGCAGTAGAAGCCTATTGTAAATCGTCCTGGTCCCTGTCCTGGTCCGAGTTCCCTGTCCCTTCTCTTCTGTTGCTTTCAGCTCCCCAACCCCACCCCCTGCCCTTCGGATCTCTCTTCTTATTGGCTGTCGCCGTCTCCCCCGACCTCCTATTGGCTATTGTATTCCTTTCTCCTCCCCGCGCGGCGGACCCAAGGATAGGGGACTGGGACTGGAAGGAAGGGGAGGGAGCGCGAAGTCCTTTAGGTCTCAGCTTCGAGAGTCGGAGCTGCGCCGTCCTAAGGTTTGCAGTGGAAAGAAGGGGCGCCTCCGACCTGGGCGCGCTGGGCTCAGCCCTCCCAGTGTCCCAGGGAGGAGTCGGGAGACCCCCGGCAAGGCAGCTCTGGAGCAGCCGTCAGTATCACAGAGGCTGGGGAGGAGTGGGCTGCCCTGCCCGCTCAAGCCCCAGACCCAGAGGGAGCTGGACCTGTTGGGGGAAACTCTCCCGGATCTGGCCGATGGCACCGTGAGGATGGAGAGCAAAGACATGGACAGCTATCTGCGGCGCCTCAAGCAGGAACTGGTGAGCTCAGGAGCGGGCCGGGAGGTGGTGGTATTGGTGGTGGTGGGTGAGGAACTGCCCCATCCCCAGCGGCAGCCGCCCGGTCTCTCTTACCTGGGCTTGGGGGAAGAAGGACGGAGTGTCGGGAGGGTGAGGTGGGGAAAGAGAGACAGAGGACTGAAGGTCCAGGGTAGAGGGCCGGGGACCATGCGGAAACTTCGCTCAGAGTTTAGCAAAAGGGACAGGCAGAGCTACAGACTCAGCCACAGGCGGAAACAGACAGCGAAAGGCTGACACGTGAAGTTACCGACGGATGCAGGCAGGGAAAGCCCATGAAACCCACTGACGGACACACAGCCCCAGAGGATGCGGCGACCGGGCGAAAGGCGGCTGACATTGAAGCCCCTGACGGACACAGCCCCAGACAAAAGGACAGACGGACAGACAGACAGACACACCCACCCACAGACTGCCGCTCTCACGGAGAGACAGATACTGAGCCCTAGACGAACCCGAGGAGCTAGACAGCCGGGGCAGAGTACGAGAGCGTGCCAAAGGGCTCTCGAGGGTCCACGGCGTTGAGGCCCGAGCCTAACGGGGCCCAGCCGGGGCGGGGCTAAGGCCGGGGAGAGCAGGGCCCACGCTTTCGGGAGGACCGTCGGGCTCTGGGACGGGAGGGAAGCCGGCACCGCCTGGGGCTCCTATCTCTCTCCGCTGGAGCTTGGCAGGCTGGGCGGGGTGGGGGGTGGGGAGGGGCGGTGCGGGGGCAGGACCAGCCGGCTGTCTGCCCGGACTTGTCTGCCAGCCCGGAGTGGGGGCTGGGGGCTGGCAGCTGTAATGACGGCAGTGGGGCCTGGGCACAGGGAGGAGGGGGAGTTGCCAGGATGAGCAGGAGCTGCGGAGGCAGAGCCAGATGCTAGGTCTCTGCTTTAGGAAGAGGGAGAATTGGAATAGGGGTGGGAGGCGGGAGGGGGCGGGGGGTGGGGCAGGAGGGGAGGGGAATGCAGGAGAAAGAAATTTATGTAGGGGCAGGTAGCTCTAGGGGAAAATGAGTGGAGAAAGGGGTCTGCCTGTGGTAGTGAGCCCTATTGGGCAATACTTAATCTTGTGAAGGCTCACACTACATAACATATAAGGTATGGCTTGGAAGTCGAATTTCTCGGTGACTCCAAATATTTACCCTCCCAACCATACAATATTTCTAGTTCACTTCCGTTCAATTCAGTCGAAGAATCTGGGTTCAAATCAGCTTTACCATTTTTTACCTGTGTAATTTTAGACAAGTCACTTTCCTTCTTTGGGATTCAGTTTCTACCTTTGTAAAAACAAGGTAGTTATATTAAACCAGCTTTAATGTCCCTTCTAGCTTTAACATTCTTTGATCCTGTGAATTCAATTAAATCCCTCCAGCATTTAGATGGAATCTTCTGCATTCTTGCACAGTCTCTGCAAAGTCACTCTGGAGATGGTTTACTCGTGCAAGTAGGAAATCTTCCTTCTTTAATCAATCAATCCTCAAGAATTTATTGAATGCCTACTGTATGCCAGGCACTGTGCTATTAGGCACTGGAGAGAAAGAAAAAACTGAAACCATCCCAGCCCTCAAGATGCTTACATTCTATAGCGTGATACAGAGGGAGAGAGAGAGGGAGAGAGAGAGAACAAGAAATTAAAATATATAAAATATCTCAACCCCCTATCATCCTGACTCACTCTTATAGATCAGAAGAAACTAATGTCCAGAGAAAGGTAACCTGAAAGGCAGGAAGAAAACCCAAGAGTGTCCAATGACTAGCCTAGCTCAATATGTAGGATAGAATGGCTGCTTTGCCTTTCTACCCTGTAGCTGCCAATGATACTGGGTAATGCCTTCATAAGATCACCTCCAAAACTCTTCTTTGTCCTGGGTGAGTTGAGGTGAAGAGAAGTGATTTGACAGCCATGCTTAAGAGAGCAGCGTTGGGGTGGGGCTAGGGCTGGAGGTGGAGCCTAGCAACAGTGGAATCACCACAGGTATTTTTGGGGAAAAAATCCCTTTTTTTTTTTTAAGGTCATTGGGTCCCAGGTGTCAGCTCCTCTCTCCAAGGCTGTGCAGATCAGCTGTCTAGTCTCAGGAGATTGCTGGGGATTGAAGTGAGAGGGGCAGGAATATGACCCTGGGTTTCAGTCCCTTCGGGGAGCCCAGGCTGTGGTGACATTCATCACCTGGGTATTGAACAGACACTGACCATAACATAATTCTTCATTCTGAATGGGAAAGAGGGTTTCCACCTTGCCTAATTCCACATCCCTAACTCCACCCTCCCACCCAAAAAAACTTTCTTTGCAGAGGTATTCAGCAGACAGCTAGGAAATTACTGGTCCCTTTCTGGGGGTAGGGGAATTGTCAGATCGTTGGAGTTACCCACTCCCAACACCCAGGACTCTGACCCAGGACTCTATCCAGGTGTTTCTCCGTATCCAAGAAGGTCACAGTTGCTGGTGAGAATGCCCTCTCACTCTGGATCAGGGCTGGGGAGCAAACCCTAGGCTCAAAGGATCAAATCCAGTCCACATTCCTTTGTGCTTGGAGTAGGGGGACAGGGCCCCCTCCACCACACCCCATGTTCCAAGTTAATGGAAGGGTGGATGTTTCTGGCACAGGCTAGAATTTTAATAACCCTCTGATTTGCGTTTTGCACAACAACTGGGGGTGGGGGAGCGGAGGTTGGGGGGTGTATGTGTGTGGAAGATGCCAGAAGAATAAAGAAAGCAAACAGGAACTAGCACCCCAGCTCCAGATCTGAATACATTCCCTCAATCGACACCCCCATCGGGAACACAAGGCCAAAAAGGGAGGAGGGGGAGGAGGAGGAAAGGATGGGGCACGAGGAAGGCAGGGAGAAGGAAGCAATGAAGCCCGAGTCATCCAGCTCCTTCATTAGCTTTTCTTCGGCCCTTTGTCTGCACTGTTTCAGTCTTTGACTCTTGGAGAGGAAGCCTAACGCCTGGCCCAGGGCCCAGACTGATGCTCAGACAGGAGAGAAGCTATCCCTGACTCACCTTCCCACCTCGCTGCCCCCCATCCCCTTCTCCAGACCAACCTATCAGTTCTCAGGCTCAGAATGGGCAGAGAGAGCTGGAAGTTTCCTGCTTCCTCCCGCCTCTCCCGAACCTGACCTTCAGGGTAGCCCTGGGCCCGAGCGACCACTCCCCCACATGGCAGGTGGGGGCTGCAGAGGAGGTAATTCTTCTGGCTGCATCTTTCTCAGGCTAAGGCAGTTGGGACTGGAGCCAGATGCAGCTCTTGGCTACCAGTGACTGCTCTGGGCAGGTGTTTTGCTTGGTCCTACACCAAGCAACAGCAGCCAGAGGAAGTGATATGGTCAACTCTCATTTATCTGCTCTGTGGATGCCTCATGGCAAATGTTTCCTCCTCCCCAACCCCTTCCCTCTTGCCACCGAGGGCCACTGTGGACCATCCTCAGCTGATGTGTGCACAGGGAATGCAGTTCATTCCCAGGATGGGAAATGTCCTGTACAAAGGGAAATGTCTTATGCCTTCTAGAGAAATGGATCTGGTGATTATCTATTGTTTGGATTATCTATACCCCTTCCACTCTCCCCTACTCTCACCCCCACCTTTTCATTCACTCATTAGTACATGCGTTAATTCATTCACCAAACACTGATTAAGTAACCTATTACAGAACACTGGGCTATTCTCTATGGGTGATTCAAAGTTGAAATAAGACACAGGCCCTTCTCCTTCAAGCTTACAATCCAGTAAGAAAAAAGATATAGCTAGAACACATAACATGTAAGTACAAGCCAGAGGTATAAAACACAGTCCTGAGTCCTAGGGGGAACAGCCCATGATGTAGTGATTAGTAGACTAGAGTCAAAAGACTTGGCTTTGAATCCAGTCTCTGCACTCCTATACCTTTCACAAGTCACTTTTCTCCAGAACTCAGTTTCCCCATCTGGAAAATGAGGAAGTTGGACAATATGGTCTGTAAGATGTCTTCTAGTTCTAACGCTATAACCCAATGAGCTCATGCTTCTCCCTACAACAACCTACGGAGGGAGGTAGTGCATTTATTATATGTGGGTGATTAAGCTTAGTGGTGTCAAATGTATCATTCAACACTCCGGAGTGTGGCCTGAACCAGATTAATATATAATTAGGAAATATTCAATAAAATAAATATAAATATGATAAAACATAGATAATGTTAATAGGTAGTCAATATGCAGCACACAGAGATCTTTCCCCAGCATTTCAGTCATATCTGACTCTTCATGATCCCACACTGGAGTGGTTTGCCATTTCCTTCTCCAACTCATTTTACAGATGAGGAAACTGAGTTAACAGGGTCACACAGCTAGTAAATGTCTAAGGCCAGATTTGAACTTGGGTCTTCCTGACTGCAGACCTGCAGCTCTATGCACTGTGCCACGGGGGAGGTGGGGGGGAGTGTTTAGGTACTGTTTAATATCCCTGTTTCTATTTGAGTTTGATACCACTGATCTAAGTGGTCATCTTCCAACGCTATGGGTCCTCACTGCAGTGGCGTCAACTCCAACCTGTCTATGCCCTCTCATCCTGTAACAGATATTATTTATTCCCATTTTACAATTAAGGACGTTAAATCAGAGAGAGGGAAATTGACTTTCTCATAGTTACAACTAGTATTGTAATCAGAGCTGGGATTTGAACCCAAATCTTCTAACTCCAGGTCCAGTACATTTTCCATGACCTTTCCAGCCCACCATTCTTTCAGCAGAGATAATCAAGAAACATTTGCTCCTGAAGGTTAAAGTTGTAGAATTTCCCATCCCTCTGTCCCAGTCATCCATCACAACTGGAAATATACACTGTCATGGAGGAATGCATTTCCCCACAAGTGAGGTCAACTGGGGATGCTGAGACATGGCTGTGTGGTGGTCCAAGGCAGGGTAGAGAGGGGACTGGGGAAGTGTCCTGGCTTAGCCATAGAAGGTGACCTGGCATAGCCTGCTAGAGCCCTAAGAGCAAGACTTTCCTCAATGCTGTGTCTGTGTGTGCTTGCCTATGAGGTATATATGGATACAGGGATTTGGTTTCAGGGAAGAAGTTTGAATGGGCCCCATGGTAGAAGCAGCAGCTGAAACACTTCTTTATTAGGACACTGTGGGGATAGGGCTATAATGACACCATAGGGGACATGTGGCCCACTTGCTGACCTCTACAAAGAGTTTATGAGAAGATTTCAAGTCTACTCCAGCTGCTCCCTGAACATAACTCCCAAGGGGAACTTCCTATCTAATGGCAGAACACACTTAGAGAGAGAGAGAGAAAGGGAGAGAAAGGCAGAGGGAGGGGAGAGAGAAACAGACAAAGAGAAGGAAGAGGAGAAAGAGAAGGAAGAGGAGAAGGAAGAAAAAGAGGAGGAGGAGGAGAATTAGTAGAGGGAAAAACTGGTTAAAGAAAACTTGGTGAAAACCAGCTAAGCAAAGTCATCTGAAGGCATATCACCACAGTGCCTCCTGAATGTGAGTGCCATGGGGACTTGGAGATCTGATGAAGAGGAAGATTTTGAGCTAGTTTTTGAAGGAGGGTATTTCCTGACATATTTGTGCTGGTGAAGAGGAAGGCGAAGGACATTTCCCTGCAAAAGAAGTGATTTGGGGTAGACAGGATGACTTTTGTTCTATGAGAGGTAAACAGAGGCACAGGAAAGGGGTAGTAAGTCAGCATTTGTGGTATAGGACATCCTTCCTCTCTAGCAGTATTTCCTTCATAGAATTCTCCAGACCCAAATGTCCACAGAAACAGAAGCTTCTGCCAAGTGGGAAAAAAATCATAGATTTAGAACTGGAAAGGTCTTAGTTAATCAGCTACACTAACTTCATCTGTCTCTGTTTTTTAAATTATATTTTAAATTCCGAACTATCTCCCTCCTTCTCTCTCTACCTTGCACTAGAGAAGGGCTTCACTTGACACAGATTTGCAAATATATATAAAAACATATTACACATGCCTCTATTTATCAGTCCTCCCTCTAGGAGTGAATGACATCTTCCTTCATAGGTCTTTCGTAGTTGATTTGAGTATTTGTAATATTCAGAATAACTTGGCCATTTACTATTATTCTCGGAACAATGTTGCTCTTACTGGATACAACGTTCTCTTGGCTCTGCTCACTTCACTCTGCATCAGTTTACATAAATCTTCCTGGGTTTTTCTATAATTCCAGATTGTTCTCTAAAATGGTTGGATCAGTTCACAACTTCATCTCTTTATAGATAAAGAAACTAAGGCCCCTGGGAAAACATTCCAGATTTCTTTCTTGAAGTGGCTTGTCCAAGACTCACAGAGAAAATGAAAGCACCTGGATTAAAACTCATGACCACTATCTCAGGAACCAGTATTTTTTTTTACTATACTCTCTACTGTCTCTGCCCTAGACATAAAGCCTAAGGTGGAGGTCAGTGATCTTTTAGGGAAGAAATGCTTTTTTAAAATATTAGGATACAACTTTTTTTTAGACTTTTTTTTTGGGGGGGAGGTGCTGAAGGAGAGGCAATTGAGATTAAGTGACTTGCCCAGGGTCACATAGCTAGTAAATGTCTGAGGCCATATTTAAACTCAGGTTCTCCTGATTCCAGTGCAAGTGCTCTATCCACTGTGTCACCTAGCTGCCCCTAGGACATAACTTTTTGAAGTGAGACCTGGGTTGAAGTCATATACACAGTGACTGTGAGACCCTAGGCAAGTCACTTAAACTATCAGTGCCCCCAGGTACCTTTCTAACTCTCTAACTTTCAGAAAAATTTCCAATCTGAATTGGTAGAGGAAGTTCCTCGCCCCTAGGGATTTCTCTACACCCATGAAATCACAGGTCTATCAATATCCATATATATGTATATTTATCACTATTTTTATGTGTATGTTTTTAATCTTTATTTTTACCTGGATGAGGAAACTGAGGCTCAGAGGTTAAGTGACTTACCTAGGATCACAGAATCAGTAAGAGCCAGATTTCAAATGCACATTTCCCCCCATCTGGAATTCGGCTCCATTGCCACTACTCTCCACTGCTTTTTCAGCTATAAACCTCCTCATTTGTTTTTATGAAAGCTCGATATGTATTCTCAAAGAGCCCTGTGTGGTTGTCAAGCCTCAAGTTGTTGACCCCAGATCTAGGGAGAAACAAGAGGAGGAACACAGTAAGTAAGGGCTGAAGATAGGCGGTGGGAGGTGCCTTGAACTGTACAGAATGACTGGCTGAAGCTAGATGAGAGGATATCCTATTGAGGGGATTAATTAGCAGAGGAGTGTTCCTCCAGGGGGACTGGGGTGGCATCTCCGCTCCAAAGATGTTGAAGGCAAAAAAACCCAAAGATGTTGAAGGCATAATGACATGCCCCTCAGGATGCTTAGTTATCTCTCCAAAGGCGAAGGGAGTCTGCGTTCTTTCTCCAACTAGAATGGAGGTGCCTAGGGGTCAGGGATGGAGTCTTAGACTTCTTTGCCTCCTTTACTGGTCCAATGATAAGGCTAAATAAACATTTATTGACTGATTGCTGTGAGTTTGATGAGATAACCTCTGGGAAGAGAATGAGAATAAAGCTGAGAAGTATTTTAGAGGAGGAAACTGTAATGGAGGTGGGGGGGGTGTGGAGTAAATTAGGTCTGTCCTTCTGTCTTTTGCCAAAGCATTATCCCATAAAGGGATGCTTCTATGGGAAGATGAGTCTCTTCCTTTTTAGGAGCCCCCTCTCTTCTCATTTCCTTCTCCTCACCCCCTCCGGCCTCTTCCTCATCCTCCCACCTCCTTCCCTCCCGTGGCTCTTGGCTCAGCCTGCCTCCCTCCTGGCCACTAGGCCTGTAGCTTCCTGTGGGGAGATCCAGCAGCTCCTGCCAAGAGCAAGGGGGGCCATGAAGGTTGCTATTCACAGGGCCGGGAATAAGATGCTTGGCACTGGGGGACTGTTCCCATTTCCTGCCCCGAGCCTCAGCCGATGCCTCTGGGAGGGGCCAGAGGAAAGGGGGAATGGAAAGAGGAGGTGAAGGAACTGTGTGAGGACCTTGTGAGCCCCCTGGCAGAGAGGGGTGGGGGTGGGGAGTGAGGCAGGGAAGCCTGCCAAGCCCATAGGCAGAGCTGGGGCCTACGTGGAGGGAATCTGGCTGCTCAAGCAGAGGGCGTGAGACAGAGGCACTGAGGGCACAGCTGTGAGAATCAGTCAGAGGGGCCAAGGGAAAAAGGAGCAAGGGGGAGAACAGAAGGTGCCTTGCCCGCACACATACCACATCCCCTGCTATGAAATTTATCAGTGACAGGATCATAGATTTCAGGTTAGAAAGCACCTTAGAGATCATCTCTTCTGGCCCCATCCTTTTACGGCGGAGAAATGTGACTCAGACAAGGTCACACAGGAAGGAAGTGACACATTTGCCAGGGTTTAGATCCAGGCCCTCTGCATTCAAATCCATTGCTCTTACCAGTGACACTGGACTGCCTCCTTGGCTTTGAGTGGGGAGAGAGAGCTCTCTCTGTAATCAGCCAACCTCATTCTGCTCCCCACGGTCAGGAGGAAGAAATCCATGCCAATAAAGATGCCTTCTGTAGGACCATCTTCCCAACAGGATCCTGGCTGGTCTGGAGATGTTGTTTTCAGTCATGTCCCACCCTTTGGGGTTTTCTTCACAAAGATACTGGAGTGGTTTGCCATTTCCTCCTCCAACTCACTTTCCTGATGAGGAAACTGAGGCAGAGTTAGGTAACTTTCCCAGGGTCACACAGCTAGTAAGTTGTCCAGGGACGACTATTATCATTTATAGATTAAGGAACTGTTTCTACTTATGGAAGTGATTGTTGATAAATCAAAATAAATTAATAAAAAAATTTAAAAAAAAAAAGAAAAGAGACTGTTTCTAGACTCTAAGTCCAGGTTTCTTCTGCACACAAAGCCAGAGCATTAATATTCACTTTTTGTATAGTATTTTACATTCATATTGGGAGTTAGTGGTGAGCAGTGGAAAGAATGACAGCTAGCATTTGTATAGTTAACTATTCTTTTTTCAAATATTTGTATATTTGCAAAGCACTTAACAAAGATTATCTTCTTTGATCCATACCTGGGAGGTAAGTGCTGTCACCACTCTTTTTTTGTTTGTTTGTTTTGGTTTTTTTGCAAGGCAATCAGGGTTAAGTGACTTGCCCAGGGTCACACAGGTAGGAAGTGTCAAGTGTCTGAGGCCGGTGCTATCATTATCCCCATTTTACGGATGAGAACACTGAGGCAGACAAAGGTTAAGTCAGACAGGGCCACCGAGCCAGTAAGTGTCTAAAGCCAGATTTGAATTTAGATCTTCCTCACTCAAAGTCCAGCACTCTCTCCACTGAGCCACCAAACTGTCTCAATACTAGATTGGGAATCAGAGGATGTTGGCGTACACCCCAGACTTCACTTGCTTATTACTTACTGTTATTATTGTACCCATTTTGTAGTTGGGAAAATCAAGGTAAAAAGATTTGCCTAGGGTCAAATAGCTAGTAAGTACTAAAAGAAGGATTTGAACCCAGGTGTCTGGCTAAGCCCTCCACTGTGTTCAGCTGCTTCCTTTGTTTGCTAGAGGCATCATGATGACTGAGCAAGAAGGTGGAAAATGAGGGGCAGAAGGGGAGTGAAGATGTGAGAAAAAGGAATGGTTAGAAGGAGGGATGGACCTGGAGCTCTGTCTCCTCCAGCAGCTCTGCACAACCTTCCAAACCAAAGGAATGACTCTTCATTTCAGAGAGAAATCGAGACCAGAGAAGGTGGGAGAAAGGGCCCTAAGATTCAGTTGCCCTAGCTTCTTTTCCAGGGTTCTCTCCATTTGATGAGGCTGTCCCCCTTCTCTCTTCCTGCTCCTGAGTCCAGCACAGGAGGAGGGGCGCAGCTTGTCTGCTGACTCCATTCTTGTTTGGGTGACATCATCCCCTTTGGGCTTGGGAAGGGTGACCCTATTAGTTTCTCTCTGTGTTGGGCTCCAGCCTCAGCAGCTGATACTCTCTCCCCCTCTTCTCCCTCTTCCCCTCCCTCTTCCTTCTCCTCCTCCTCCTCCTCCTCCCCCTCCCCAGGACCTTCCTGTTTCCCATCACTCAGGCTTCCCCTGCCAAACTCACCCCATCGCAAACAGCTGCTTTCTCCTTCCTCACTGCAAATATCCAATCGGAGCAGAGCTGGAGTTTGGCAACACAGGATACCAAACTGGGGGCCCCTAAATCAAGCTGCTTCCTTTTTGCTTCTCTATTCCCTGAGCCCAATTAGAATTTACAAACACTATCTCATTATTTTAGCTTCCACAAGCTTTCTTGTCCCCATTTTATAGATAAGGACTCTGGGGCTCAGAAAGGTCCATGGTCACATAACTAATCAAGGTCAGAAGTGGAATTTGAACCCAGGTCTCACCTGACTTTAAATCCTGTTCTGTATTCTTTGGACTATACTAAGAGTTCTTCACCTGGGGACCACGTATTGATTTCAGGGGGTATGGATGAGAAAAAGGTTGCCTCTTTAGATTCACTAACTTCTAACTGAAATTTAGTCTTTCCTTCAACTATGAGGGTCCCTAGACTTCACCAGACTGCCAAGGGGGTCCATGACTCCAAAAAGGGTTTCGAACTGGTAAATTCTTACCAGCAGAGCACAAAGTCCCTCATGCACAAGGGGCATTCGGCTTCACAGAAGAGGTGCTCTCCTGGATGGAGGCCTGGCCAAAGTAGTTATGTGCCCTAGGCGAGGTTTGAAAAATGCTACCTGGCTTCCCCTTCCCCTCGAGGCTTTGAAAATTCACTGAAATGCAAGCAAGTTGACATGTGCACAGGTGCACACGCCACACACACATATACACACACATGTATGTATTTCTGGACCAGGGAGAACAGAATTTTTTAGTATTTAATTATATGTATTTATAAAAAAGTGGGGTTTTGGGGGGTATATTATTTAGATTTTTTTACTAATTTATTTTGACTTATCAACAATCACTTCCATAAGCTTTTGAGTTTTCAATCTTTTTCCCCTTTCCTCGCCACCTCTCTCCCCAAGACAGCATGCAATCTAATATAGGCTATACATATACATTCCTATTAAACATATTTTCACATTAGTCATATTGTAAGGAAGAATTAGAACCAATAGAAGGAACCACAAGAAAGAGAAAACAAAACAAAACAGAAGAGAAAAAAAGAGCAAATAGCATGCTTCGATCTGCATTCAAACTCCATAGTTCTTTCTCTGGATGTGGATAGCATTTTCCACCATGAGTCTTTTGAAGTTGTCTTATATCTTTGTGTTGCTGAGAAGGGCTACATCTATCAAAGTTAGTCATTGCACAACGTTGCTGTTACTGTGTACAACGTTCTCTTGGTTCTGCTCACTTTACTGAGCATGAGTCCATACACATCTTTCTGGGTAAAAAGTGTTTATTTTTTTAAAAGCCCAGGTGATCCTGGGCAAGTCATATGACTTTAATGTTCCAGGTGCCTCTAAAATTATTATAAAGTTGGACAAAGTTCCATATGTGTTAATAAACAGGGTTCCCTTATCAGGAGTTCGTTATCTATACCAATGAAACCAGAGCTCCAGTCCAAAAAATATTTAAAAGTATACCTCCCACTCTGACTTGTTACACCCTGGATCATGGCTTACCTAACTCCCAGTTCCAACTTGGTCCTGGACAGAGGGAGACTCAGTCTGTTAGTGGTCCATTTAGTGCCATGCATACTTAAATGGTGGCAGCTAGATGGCATAGTGGATGGAGTGCCAACCTTGGGGTCAGGACCTGAGTTCAAATTTGACCTTTGACATTTACTAGCTGTGTGACCCTGGGCAAATCACTTAACCCTGTT
This sequence comes from Phascolarctos cinereus, assembly GCF_003287225.1. NCBI lineage: Eukaryota > Metazoa > Chordata > Mammalia > Diprotodontia > Phascolarctidae > Phascolarctos > Phascolarctos cinereus. The sequence continues at coordinate 56,493,225 of NW_027555958.1, forward strand.
TGCCTCAGTTCCTCATCTATAAAGTGAGCTGGAGAAAGGAATGGCTAACCACTCTAGTATCTTTGCCAAGACAACCCCAAAAAGGGTCACAAAGAGTCAGACACAACCAAAAAAACAGCTAAACAACAAAAATACTTAAATGGAGCCTCTGTTCAGTGGCTTGTCCTGTTCCTGGTCATCATTTCAATATTTCAGTATTTCAAAGGAGGCATAATTTCAGCCTTGTCCAGCAATGATGGCAGCTTCCCTCTTGATGTCCTGCAATGAGCTACAAGAATTGTCTGGGCTGAACTTAGCTGCCCTGGTCTCAGACATCAATAGCTATCATTTGAAGCCTTTCCAGCTCAGTAAACCCTGATATAGTCAAGCACCCAAGGTCAGCTCCATGCCTTGGTGAAGCACCAGCCGGCCTCGCATGTTCTGCACGTGGGTTAGACAGCCAACTGCCCAGACACATCAATGTTGAGATTGTCTCTTATCAGTGCCCTGCCCTGGCTGCACAGCACTGCAAAGCCAGCCAGCCTAGCCACAATAAATGTGTTGTGCTCAACTGAGTTAAACTAAATAGTCAACAAATATATAATGAGTACCTAGGATATGCGATACACTCTGATAGGCGTCCTGGGGAATAGAAAGATGAATGAAACACAGCACCTGTCCTCAAAAAGTCCTTCTAAATGAATTTTTGATAAGGCAGATAAAATATGTATACTATCACTACTGCCACTACTACTGCTACTACTACTACTACTACCACCACTACCACCAATAACTATAATAATGCCATTCACTATGTGATGAGTGTTCTAACGTGGTGCCCCGTACCTGGAATGCACGAACATTACGTGGTAAGTGCTCTCATGTGATCCCCTATGGCCGAATGCACTCCCTCCACATCTTTTCTGAAGCCTCAGCTCAGGTGCCACTTCCTACCTAAGACCCTTCCTGGTCCCACCCAACCCCGCCCCCCCCCCCCGACCATACCAATCTTAGGTATTTTCTGCCTTTTGAAATTATTTTTTATGTATTTTGTTTTTACTGACAAGGGTGCATGTTCTAGACTCTCTAATAGAATATGGGATCTTTGAGAGCAGGGATTGGTCTGTTTTTGTCTTTGTGGGTTTCTCTTTTGTAACCTGTATACCCCCCCCATAATACCTAGACCCAAACCTTGCTTGACTCTCAATAAGTGTTGACTAAATCAGAGAAGGAGTTACACAGACAAAACTTTCTTCAAAACAACCCTGGTGGGGCAGCTAGGTGGCACAGTGGATAGAGCTCCGGCCTTGGAGTCAGGAGAACCTGAGTTCAAACGTGACCTCAAACACTTGACACTTACTGGCAGTGTGACTCTGGGCAAGTCACTTAACCCTGAATGCCTCACCAAAAAAAAAAACAACAAAAAAACCAAAACCAAACAAACAAAAAAAAAACTCCAGGAGGCAGTAGTGTAAACAGTCATGTTCTCATTTCATAGATGAGGAAAATGGTTAAGTAGGGGCTGACCCAAAATCATACAGCTAACAAATAGCTGAGCTAGGACTTAAATTACTAGGGCTCTGAGTTCAAGTCAGAGTCCCCCCCCCCTCCCCCCGTCTATACCAACATGGTAGGGCAGAATGAGCACTGCACTGAAAGTCCAAGGACCTGAGTTCCAAATCTGCCTCTGTCACTTAATTTTTGTGTGGCCCTGGATCGGTCTTTTAACCACTGTGCTTCAGTTTTTAAACCTGCAAAATGAAGAGACTGAAGCTGGTGGCTTCTAAGGTTCTTCCCAGCTCTAAGTCTCTAAGATTGTTTGGTTCTACAAACAGTGCTACGGGCAAAGAGAACACTTCTGTATGACTTTGAATAAGTCACCAAGTCTCAGTTGACTCTGTCTGCAAAACAAGTGTGGAGGGGTTGACCAGATAATCCCTGAGGCCTTGGCAAGGGCTAACATTCTGTAATTTGATCCTGGTCCCTTCTGGTCTTCAAATAGATCTGTAGAACTCATAAATGTGGGTCTGAGGGATACTGTGGATATGAAATACCCTCAGACAGGGGGATTAGGGAAAATTTTGGAAAAAATAGAGGAAATTAAACCTATTTTCATACCAAAAATCTGCCCTATATTCTAAATAGTTTTGATCCATACAAAAATTTCACATTTGTTTTAAAAGGACAAAAATCAATCTTTTCTCACCCCAATTTCAAATCATGTGGAATTACAGAGCTCCAAAGAATACAATAAGGAAGCTATTGCAATAGTACACGGGAGAGGTGGTGAGGCTCTGAACGTGGCCGGGGGCAATAACATGAGAAAGAAGTGACCTGTAGGAGAGGCCCTGCTGAGATCTGGTTGATTATGAGAGGTGGGGGCAAGGAAGGAGTCCACAGGGACAGCACAGTTTTGAGCCTGAGCCCAAGCAAGAAGAGTGTTGTCACTATGGAAAGAAGACAGTGAGAGAAGGAGGCAGGGGCTGGCTTAGTTGGGCGGAGAGTAAGCTCCGTGACTGGCCGTCTGCTTCTCTTGATTCAGTGACAGCCTCACCCTCTGAAGATGAGATGCTGAAGGGGCTCTGAACCTCCTTCCAACTCCCTAACCCCATCCCTCTTTCTCTACTGAGAGAGAATGAAGGTCAGAGACAGAGAGAAGGAGAGGGAAGCTGAAGAGAGACAAAGAGGAAGGGGGTTGTCGGAGTTGGGGGTCAGGGAGTGAGAGCAGTGGGACGTTGGTAACTCTCGCCGTTGAATATAGATTTAAGTCTCTGCTGCTTCCTGCTTGGCCCCAGGGACCTGCAGTCACTTGCTTGGAACAGTCTTGGCTAGGTAGGCTGAGGGAATGACCAGGATGCTGGGCTGTCTCCCTTGCCCCCTTTTACACACACACACACACACAGACTAGAGGAATGCAGAAGCATAGGTGCCCCTATAGGAGATGCCCATTGGTGTCTGAGGAAGCTGAACCTTCCTTGACATGAGCTGGCTCATCTCATAACCTGACCTTTGGTGGGGGAGGAGTAAAGGGCGGGGCAGTTGCCAGGGAAGGATTTGATGCAGACTAGCCAGTGAAGGTTGGCCTCACAATCCTGCTTAGCAGAGCCTCAGATAGCTATGCTTTTCTTCCCTCCTCCTTCTGGGCTTAGGACAAGAAGCATTAGGCAAGCCTAGGGAGGTAAGATGATCGGGTGGGTCTCGGGGGCTTAAAGAACAGATGGTCTCTGCAGGGTTCAGTGTCGGTAACCTGAGCAAGGGCTTGGGAGGGGATCTGGTGGGGTGGGGCAGCTTGGGCCTAAGAATGGGGGGGGGTCTTGCAGATTTTCAATGAATGTTATCAGAGATGCTCCTCCTTCCAGCCCCCAATCTAGGATCTCACCCAAACCCAGCTGGCAGCCCCTTCCAGCTGGCAGCCCATGGATTCAGTTAATTGTAGTAGAGGGGCTAGATGCAGCCTAATCCCCCCACCCACTTGGCCCTCACTCTCCTCAGACATGGGAGCAGGGCTGTCTGGGCCTGGGAATGAGGGGGACCTTCCAACCCAAAGCAGAGAACAGTTGGGAGGGCACAGGTGCTTGGAATGGGAGGGGGCTGGATTCAGAAAGCTAGATGGACTCTTTCTGGATCACAGGCCTCCCCCCTGCCCTCTTCCTCACCACCACCACCACCACCTTGCCTCTAGCCAGATGTAGGCAGCTGTTAGGGGAAAGTGCAGGCCTCCCTCTCTTTTGTTGAAGATCCTTTGAGAATCTGAGTCCATCCTCCTCCCCACCCCCAAATCCACAGCTTCTTTAAGAGAAGAAGGGACTTGGGGCCCTGGTGGGGGGGGGGGTAGAGAGAATCCATGAAGTACCGCTCCGGGCTGGAAGCTGGAATCCTAGAACCATAGGCTTATTGCTGGAAGGGACATTAGAAGCTTCCAGTCTGGGCCCTTCATTTTTCCTGGTTGGTAATACCAGAGGCACGTTTCAAACCCAGTCTTCTGAGCCCAGATCTAGCACTCTTTTTTTTTTTGCTACAACACACTTGGTGCTCCCATTTTACAGAATTCACTCCCAGGTTCTCCAGCTCCAAACCTGCTATTCTTCCCGTGGTGCCCTGCCACCATCTTGGATCAGGGACTCCCTTAGGGGAAGAAGAGGAGAAACTGTTCTGAAGGAAGGAGGGAAAGGATGAGGCCAGAGACACTGGGGTGTTCATCTTAATCTCTCTCCAAACTGCCATTTTGATGTGGAAATTCTCCCCTCTCCAAACAATTGTCAGGGGTACAAAGAAGCAGCAAGAGAAAGAGGATGACCTCAGAAGGGTTGCACCTTGGTGGGGACCCTTCCATCACTTCCTCTCACCTGGGTTTTCTTGGTCTCCTTCCTTCACAGGTATCCATGAAAGAGGTGGGAGATGGGCTCCATGACCAGATGAACTGCATGATGGGAGCCCTGCAGGAACTGAAGCTTCTACAGGTACAGACAGCTCTGGAGCAGCTAGAGATCTCTGGGGGTGATGGGCAGATGCCACTGCCCAGTCTGGGCCCTGCCCCCAGCTTCCTGCAGGGCCCCAGAACTCAGCCTGAGCCCTGCAGGTGGGCAGGCAGCAGGGGCCCAGCCAGGCCCAGGGCCACCTCTCCCTCTAGCCTTCCTTCCCTCAGCAGCAGCAGCACCACCACCACCACCACCAAGCTTTCTTCCAGTAGGAGTGTCCATGGGGCAAACCTAGCACCTCCTCCTAGGACTTGGGAGTGGGAGAGCCGAGGCATCATTCAGCAGAGGACAGAGCAGGCTGAGCCAGAAGACTGGACCTCCACCTTGATGTCACGGGGCCGCAACCGGCAGCCACTAGTCTTGGGAGACAATGTTTTCGCAGATCTAGTGGGCAACTGGTTGGACTTACCAGAACTAGAGAAGAAGGGTGGGGAAAAAGGTGAAGTTAGTGGGGCAGGTGGGGTATCAGGGCCCGGAGGTCGGCACCGTGATCTGGGCCGAAGGTTCACCCTGACTGCCAACATCTTCAGGAAATTCCTGCGTAGCGTAAGGCCGGATAGAGATCGACTACTTAAGGAGAAACCAGGCTGGATGACCCCAACAGTCAGTGAGCCCCCAGCTGGACGCTCCAAGAAAGTCAAGAAAAGGGGCCACTTCAAGGGAGCTGGGTACTTCCCCCTCCCCAGCAGTGGGGGCAATGGACAGGGAGAGAGGCCTTCAAGTTGCCCCAAGGCTCTGGAGCCCCCACCCTCTGGTTTTGACATCAACACAGCTGTATGGGTCTGAGCCCTTGGCATTTCCCATGGCAGAGGCCAGGCTGGGTCAAGTCTAGATGGCAGATCCCCTCAGTCCCAGCTCTGAATTCCTTTCCTTCAAGGCTCCCAGAAAAGCAAGAAAAGCAAAAGAGGAGGGCAAGCAGAGCCATGCCCTCTCATCCCAGGAAGCTGAAGCTGCCAGTGTGCCCACTCTAAGGAAAGCCACAATCTCCTCCCAATAAAACTGTGGCTGAATTGGGACAGGCTCGGGAACATTGTGTGTGTGTGTGTGTGTGTGTGTGTGTGTGTGTGTGTGTGTGTGTGTGTGTGCACATTGGATTTGGAAAAGATGCCCAAGAAGTGCTATAGGGGCAGTGTCCCTGGCATTTACATCAATGCCCTCTAATGGGCTTCTGAGGGGTTGAGCTGTGGGTATGTATCTAATGTTAAATACAGAACAGGAAAGTGAGAACTGCTGAGACCCTATCAATAAAGACATTTTACCTTCAGGAGCACCCTGCCCCCATTTCTGTAACCGTGTCTGCTTGCTCCAAGAAAGCCTTGTCCCCAACCAAGAGGAACTGCAATCTCATCCCCGGCCAAGAGCTACAGCAATGCCTTCCCTTTCAGAGGTAGATCTTCTCCTCCCCTCTGGCAGGATGGGCACCCCAGAATCTAGGGGCTGTCTCTGGTGTGGATCCAAAGGAAAGACTATTGAAGGCTGAAGACATATCCTGGAAATGGTGACTCCATTTTCTCCTTTCTTCTGATTTTGGTGATGCCTGACTCTCTCTTAAAATGTCCTTGAGACCCAGGGGGAAGGGAGGTTATCGGGAGGGTGTCTCAAGAATGTGGTGGGGAAGAGAGGGGTGGATCCATTGCTACTTCAAACACTTCTCTCCCCACAGCCTAGGATACCGTGTCCTGGGGGCAGAGATGAGAGAGGAGTTAGGGCTGGTAGGTGGGACTGAGCACCACTCAGGTGGTACACGCGTGCTCGCGCGCGCGCGCACACACACACATATACATTTATATACACGCATATATACACATACACACATATATATTTATATACACATATATGTGTACACACACACACACACACACACACACACACACATAACACACTCCAATTCAGTTTCTTTCTTTAGTACTTAGCTCCCACCTCAGGATAAGTGACTCTTTTAAAATACTCAGTTAATCAACTGATCTAATTACTCCCACTCAACTGATCTAATCATTCCCAATTCCATTTACCCTCCCTCAGCCATGTTCTCCATTGGGTACCATCGGGAAGACCTGGAGATCTTTCAAAGCAGTCCCTCCCCCCTCCTTCTTTCTTTTATGCTTTCTGTTCTGGTCCTCACCGTGGACCAATGAGGGAAAGAAGAGAGAGAGTGTGTGTGCAAGAGAGAAGGCTGGAAGGCATGCAACATTTATGAATTCTATCTGGGCAGGCGGCCTAGGGCAGGGCTTGAATGCCTGTATGGCATAAAACAAGGGACAGCCCCCACCCCTCTACCCTGCAGAGGTTGACACCCTCTCCCCACTTGAAATAGGTAACACCCACTGACAGAGAGAATACAATGTGCGACCCTGTTTGGGTGGAGAAGCCCAGGAGGTCTCCCCTCCCCTTCCCCCTCAGCCTGATGGGATGTGACAGCTGTAATTAGAAGCAAGATGCCTGCCTGCATAGCCACCCTAGTTCCCAACATTAATAGCAAACAAGAGGAGAAGAGAAACCCTCCAGGATGGCTGCCTCCATCCCCTCCTCTCTCTCCCTTTCTTCCTCTTCTGGGGTGACCAGTGGCAGCAGCTCAGGATATCTGAAGCCCACTCCATCTTCTTTTTGGTCTGTCAGGGTCCTAGGGAGTGAGGTCTGAGGTCTTTTTGGAGAGAAGCTTAGGATATCATCCTTGACTCCCAAACAACCAAATTACTCTAGTTTGAAAAGCCCCCCTCCACGTCTGCCCACTTAGCTAACTCTCCCTAAGGGAAGAATCTCACTTCTGAGTGAGATTCCCAGATGGCCCTTATCTTCCTAGGGAGAAGTGAGTACATGGACCACCATGATGGCCTTTTAGGGAATGGCTTTGCCACCCTCCCATTGAAAACCGCTGATTAAATGCAGAAATCCTCCGGTATGCCCTCAGCTCCAGCTGGTGACCTATCAACCAAGGGCGATATTTCCCCCTTTCCCCTTCCTACCTTATAAATTCCTTCCTCCCTCCTCCCATCTTCTGGCTGCTCTCTGAGCCCTAACTTACCCCAGTTTTCTTTGGGGGCTTGACTGTCTATTCCTCTCCTGCTCCATCCCTCATGTGGGGAGCAGTATCCTAGGTAGCGGAGAGAAACCGGAGAAGAAGCTATGCTAAATGGGAGAACATTTCAGAGTTAGAAGTTGGCCTCAAGAAAGCTATCTCATTCATCTTCTGGCCTCCAAACAGGCTCTGGATTATTCTTTTTTTTTTTTTTAGGGAGGAGGGGAGGCAAGGGAAGGCAATCAGACTTAGCTGACTTGCCCAGGGTCACACAGTAGATGACTGAGTCTGGATTTGAACTCAGGTTCTCCTGACTCCAGGGCTGGTACTGTATCCACTGCACCACTTAGCTGCCCCTGCCTCTGAATTATTCTAAGCTGAGTACTGCTTGCCTTTTCTTTAACAGCAAATAGGAACAGAGATTTATCCTGTGGTTTCATTGGTATAAGGAACTGCCAGATAAGGAAATTCCTTCCACCAATGTAGGTGTCACTTTCTTTGCATTTCTAGTCTTAAAGAGGTGCCTGGAGTAGATTAAACAGTTTGCTCAGGATCACACTAGTATAGGTATCTAAGGCAGGTTTAGAACTCAGGACTTCATGGCTCCCATCAAAGCTCTGTAGCCACTACACCAAGCTGCCCATCTAAGACTAAACAGAAGGAAAAAAAACCCTGCCCCCCCCCTTACTTCTTTAGTAAATCTAGCCTTAGTCCCTATTGCTATTTCACCCCTTTCCTATTCCCAGCTTTCTTGGCAGGGCATCTTTTCTGGCTGGCCCTGAAGGAAGTGAATTTATAGCCAGCCCTTGGTTATCTGTGGTGGATGCGCCATCCTTTTTGGATTAACCAGGGCTATCGTTTTACCACTGGCTGACTTCCTCTCTCTGCCACCTAGTAATTTCTTTCTAGGGGTTTATCAGTAAGCAGCAAAAACATGAACCTGAACAAAATATAAGCAGGAAAAATAACATACTGCCAAAATGGCACACAACACGCATACATGTATGTCTAACATGTGTCTATATTACATACATGTTTGTATAGCATGTATATATCTCTATGTACACAGTTGTGTCTCCATTGCTAGAGAGAGACTGGCATACAAGCATTATGCATTCCCAAACCAAATCACAGAGTTGTTTTGTTTTCATTTTCTACCATTTGGGTTATTCATCCACGTTTTTTTCCAGTCCTGATAATGAACTGAAAGTTAGGTGATGGCATGAATGCTTTTTGTGCCTAAGAGTCAGGAGTCAGTGCCTGGGACTTTAGTTTCCTTCTTCCTTTTTCACTTCATGCCATCACTAATGAAAACTGATAGCCAATTAATTTTTCTCTATAATTAATGTCTGTCCCAACCGCCCTCCCCTCTCCTGGGCTCCCAGCTGAGGCTACATTAGAGGGTAGACTTATTCTCTCCTTCTTTCCCCACCCCCCAACCTAGCCCCCTTGGCAGAGGTTGTTATTTGCAGCCTTCTCCCTTTCCCCCCAAGATGGCAGGAATGAGCATAAGTGGGGGAGAGAGAGAGAGAGAGAGAGAGAGAGAGAGCGCTAGCGTGAGGACAACAACTCAATTCTGCCCCAGGGGACTAATTTTCCAGTTAATTAGGACATGCAAATGAGCCAATTGCTCAGTTAATGCCCACCTTGGCACATGGCCCTGCCCCACATCCAGACCACTTCTGCTGGCCATTGGAGGCTGGGCCTCTGTCCAGGTCCCTGCCTGGTAATCCTTGACCTTGTAGCCAGGCTGTATTCCACACCCTTCTAGCCTGGGCCACAAGCCAGGCCCTGGTGACTGAATCCCCTACTGGCCTTGTCACTGCCAGCTCTACTTTCCTCCTCACTTTTGCCTCTGGCTCTAGGAGGTCACTCTCACGGACCTCTCAGCCTAGCCCAGGGCATTATTTCCCTCCGACCTCACTCTAAGGGACTGCTCTCTCCGAGCCTACACTTGCCCAAGTTTTTTGAAGAAGCTTTGATTTAATCTTCCTCTCCTAGTTCCTCTCTCCCAGTAGAGTCTTAGGGGAGCCTTTGGATTCCTTCCTCAAGACAGACAGACTTTCAGGAGGCAAAGTAAACCAAGTTTGCCTGGTTGTGTGAATCAGAGGAGCAGACCTGCCTTCTCAGCCTTGGGGTTGGGAGAGCTGGGCTGGATGCAGGCTCTCTCTTAGATCCTTAACACTGAGGTGTAACTCTGCCTGGCTGTTTACCTGGCTGGTGTCTGCAATAACTTACACTTTTCCACTGAAGGAGGAGGAGGTCGAGAAGAGGCACAGGTCAGGGGTCTTAACCCCCAGGAACTCTTCCCAGACGCCTGGTATCTTGAGGACTTGTCCCCTAGAGCTCTCTGACCTGCCAGTAAGCTCATAGCACACACCACCCTGCAGCAAACAACCTGTTAGGAAGGAAGAACTGGTATTAATACGCCCATTTCAAAGAGTAACAACCTGAGGCCCAGAGAGGGGGAAGTAATTGGTCCCTAGTTATACAGCTAGTGTCAGAGGAAGGATTCAGAGCTGGGTCTTCCAGGTCCAAAGCCCTTTTGACACTGAAGCTGCCTCTGACAGCGGAGCTTACCAGACAATCCAGTGCTGTGCCCTAGCCCCAAACCCCAGCGCTTCAACACTGAAACCACAGGGTAAGGTCGGTGGGGAGGGGGCAGGACAAGTAGGGGAGAACTAAGGAGCCGACTTCTAATGGAGATGGGTTGGGTGAGCTCCCAGCTCTATTTACAGATAACTCTCTATCATTCTCTTTTAATGTTGTTGCCATTTGGATTCTCTCCAACCTCTGATCTCTCCTTTCTCCAATCCAGCCACCAACTGGGGCCATTGGCCCCACAGTGCTAGAAGTTGTATATCTAGCGCTGGTGCTAACCAAATAATGCACACAATTGGTGGGTTAGGAGGAGGAGAGAGAGAGGCCCCCATCTGTCTGGACTGGTATTGATTGTCAGAGGCAGAGGGGCTGTAGAGATGAGCCCTGGAAGGCAGGGATCAGTGATTTTGTTACAAACACTTGTCCTATAAATTCACCTACTATCTTTACTCATATAACTCAATCCCATTAGGCTATCCCCCCTTTTATTTCCCAACAAATAAAGTGATAAAATCTCTCTCTTGGGAGGTACCAGAGCTCGGATACACACTAAATTTGATAGGGGTTTTCACAGTAACAAGGAAAGAAAAGACATCTCCTTCCTGTCTCCCCGTCCCCTCCCCTTTCTCTCTCCACACAGCTTCACATATGTATCTAAAGATCTTGGGTGCTCCTGCCCTTACCCCAAACTCCCATTAGGTCAGCCCTACCCAGGATGCCTATGGCCCTACAACAAAGTCCTCATTCTTGTTTAAGGCTGGAGTCCTCTACCTCCCACCTTCTGGAGTCATCTAGTGAAAGCATCTCTCTGTTCAAAGGAAGCAGCTGAGAGAGCGTAGGAGGGTGGGGCACTTTTCAGCATCCACCCCAGGATATATAGTATGGTAGGCTAAGCTGATGAGAGAGTGAAATAACACCTCCATGCACTCTTCAAATGTGACCTTGGGTCAGCTGCCTCATTTCTCTGGGCTCAGAAAAAGAGGGGGCTGGGGGCAGGATTCAGGTCCTTTCCAGAATTCCATTGCTGCTGCTCCTCCCCATATCCACAGCCATCATAGCCTTAGGGTATGACTTCCCCTTCTCTGCCCTCCTCTCCACCCTCCCAAGAGACATTCATCGGCCATTTAGATCCCCTCTACCACCCCCACCCTAGAGTGGCCCAGCCATCAGGTTAGGGTGAGAACCATTTGAGAAGATGTTTAATTGGAATGGACCCCTCCCTTTCTTCATGCCCCTTTGAATGTTTGTGGCCCTTCTTCCAACAGTTTCTCACTCTCTCTTCCACCACCAGCTGCTCCTATCCCATGATCTGTAGGTTGTGCGCCAGTCACCTCCCACTCTCTGTGTTGAGAAAGCCTGCCTCCTGGCCCAGAGTTCTTTGATGGCTTTGACATCATCACCATACTCCCAGACTTCTTTCCCCTGTTCCTCCACCCACACACCCATGCCCTATGAGCTATCTTGGTACCCTTGCACCTGGGCTCTTAGGTATACTCAACCTGCCCCTGGGAGAAACTAGAGTGAAGGACTGATACTGCTTAGGGGGGTGCCCAGCTTCCTGAACAGGAGGTATTTTAGGAAGGGAAGCAAGAGGTGGGGGAGGGGTGGAGTTGTCATGTGTACTCTGTACCTGTTCTAGTGGCCTCTCCTGCCCTCTGAGCCCTAATCTGCATATGAAAGTCACCTCTGGGTTTGAAAGAGAAGAGCATGGAGTCCTGGAGAGTGATGTAGGGTCTTGAGGAAGGGCGTGCAAACCGTACAGACTTCAATCTTACCACTTACTGTGATTCCTTTAATTTTCTGGGAAAAATAAACAACTGCCCCAAATTTAGCCCTTCATCCTCAGCTCCCCAGGGGAAGTCCTGCTGCCTTCCCTTATTAGACACTCGGGCCCCATCTCACCCTTACCTCCTTTGTGCACGAAGTCCAAAGCCTGGTGGCATGGTCAAAAGGGTGCAGCATGTGAGGTCAGATATCTGAGTCTGGGTCTGAATCTAAGCTCCACTGTTCCATAGCTAGGTGGCCATGGGTAAATCACTTACCTCATGAGCCACCGTTTCCTCACCTAGAAAATGGATATAACAATACCTATCTGCAGAAATGTGCTAGCAAATGTTTTTACAACCAGCTCTCCAGGGGAAAAAATAAATGTACACAGCCACACACCTTTCATTTTAATGTGCATTATTAACATTTTCCCCATCACTTTCTCAAGTCTAGGTAACCAGCAAAACAATAAATCAAGTCTTGTGTTTGTCGATTTCTGAGGTGGAAATGCTCACACTGAACATTTAACAATCGGCTTTTGAGCTACTGGCTCTCTTGAGCCTCTGAACCTTACTGTGAAGATCAAATCAAATAAGAGATATGTGTACATAAAGCATTTTGCATACCTTAAAGCACTATGTCAATGTCAGCTGGGCCTCAGTTTTTTCATCAATAAAATGTGTGTATATACACACACATTTACACTCTCCACTTTATTGAATACATACGTGTGTGTGTGTTTCACTGCCAACCTTATAAGGCCACGAGGAAAGGGCTTAGTAAACATTAAGTAAATGGGAGATATCATTATCATTATTCTTAGTTTCTTGCTTTTGGAAAAGCAGAAAACTCTAGGAAGATGGCTGCTTGTGAAGCCCTTAATCCCTTATTCTAGCCCCCAAAGCCACATCCCTTTTTGTGAGATGCCCTCTTAAGTCTCTGCGAGCCGGTGACAGACTGGCCAGCCGGAGCCAGGAGGGCAGAAGCGTCTGCCTCTCCAGCCTCCTCTTCTAAGAGCCTACCTACGTTGCCAAGGCCCTGTTCCATATCCTCCAGTTCAGTCGAATTTCATTCAGTGCAAACAGACTGTGAATGAAGCCTTTCCCTCCTACATTTCTCACTTTCTCTGATTTCTCCTCTTACCCAGCAGAGGCATCTTGGTATAGGGGGAAAGCACTGAAGTGGGCTGAAAGGACCTACCTCTGCCCCACATTAACTGGAAAGGCAGGTGATCTTAGACCTCCGATGAGCCCTCTACTGATCTTACCTTGGTTGGGTCTCTCCTTCCCTTGGGTCATTTCCCTACCCCCAGAGTCACCCTGAGCTCCATTACTGTGGTGCTCTACCATACACACCCAGAACCTTCTGAAAATAACCATGACCTCACCATAGGACTAACTCAAACCCACACTGATTCTAATAATAATTACCATTTGTACAGTGCTTTAGGGAAGCTAGGGTGCACAATGGATCGAGCACCAGGCCTGGAGTTAGGAAGACTCATCTTCCTGACTTCAAATCCGGCCTCAGACACTTACTAGCTGTGTGACTCTGGCCAAGTCCCTTAACCCTGTTTGCCTCTGTTTCCCCACCTGTAAAATGAGCTAGAGCAGGAAATGGTAAAACGCTCCAGTATCGTTGCCAGAAAACCCCAAATGGGTTCACAAAGAGTCAGACACAACTGAACGACAAAAGTAATTGGGATAAAAAGTTCAAATCTGGCCTCAGATACTCACTGTGTGACCCTGGGAAAGTTACTTACCCCTGTTTGCCTCTGTTTCCCCACTTGTAAAATGAGCTGGAGCAGGAAATGGCGAACCATTCCAGTACCTTTGCCAAGAAAACCCCAAATGGACACGAATGAACAAAAAAAAGCAATGCTTAAAGGTTAGCAACACACTTTACTTAGATTATCTCATTTGATCCTCACACAAGCATCCCAGGAGGTTGATGTGGTTACTATCCCCATTTTACAGCTAGTGAAACTGAAGATCAAAATAGTGAAGCAATGACTTGGTCAGGTTCACACAGTCGGTCAGAGTCTGAGGCAGGATTCACATTTAGGTCTATTTCCAAACTTAGAAGCACTCTATCCACTGTACCACCTAGCTACCTCTAAAGGACTCAATCCCTCACCCCCTCTCTGAAGGGTTTCCTTCTATTTCTTCCTCCTCATCTGTAAAATGGGGATAATACTATTTGCATTACCAACCTTTCAGGATTTGGGTGACAACCTTAAAGCTCTATACAATGTGAGCTGCTGTTATTTTTATTCACCTGTGATTTCTGCATTGTAGGGAATTCTCTCCCTCTGCATAGGGTAGATGCAGCCACTCTGACTTAGTAGAGATCTCCAGCATAGAGGCTAAGTTGCCTGCCAAGTGCCATATGGCAAAGAATGGTCAGAGGTAGGATTTGAATCAAAGACTTCCTGACTCCAAGTCCTGCATTAGAATATCTGTTGTCAGGTTGCTACCTCTTCTTCCTTCTCTTTCTCCTCTTTTTCTTCCTCTTCTTCCTCCTTCTCCTCTTCTCTTTCTCCTCCTCTCCTCCTCTTTATCATTGACTGATTTGAACATCCTGTCCTTATCCCTAGGTTTAGTAGGAGAGCTGCCCACTGTTCTGAGTTGGGTTGGGGTAGATACGCCTGGAGGCTGATGGAGGGTTCTGCATCCACCCTACTCATCCTCTTGCATAGTATAGATCTACGTGTGCAGACGATAAGAGACCTAAGGAACCCACTTGCCCAACAGTTGCCCTTGAGAAACACAACTCCTAGCTACCAAAGGTTATTCCATGACATCCCCCATCCCCTATCTCCCTGCTCCAAGGCTCTCTTCACTGTCTTCTCTGGTAGCACATTCTGGCTTTAAGGACCCTCATGGAAACCGTGAAAGGCCTCCTAGGGAACTCCACCCATAACCCCCAACTCCTAGTGGGGACACACAGTCCTAGGACCTCTGTCTGATATTCCTAACTCTATTGTGATATTGATGGTGGGCTAGGGTGGGAGAGCCGGAAGGAAGTTAAAAAATCTGGGTGTTCAGCTCCCTTCCAAGTCCAGCCCCACCACTGGCTGTACTCCAGGCATTGTTTCCCCATCTTGAACAGAGCCAGCCAGGGAGTGTGTGTGTGTGTGTGTGTGTGTGTGTGTATGTGTGTGTGTGTGTGTGTGTGTTGGGGCGGGGGGAATATGATGAGGGGAGCAGGCACCAGGAGAAAGCAATAAGAATTCCTTCAAATGGGTAATTTTGGTCTGTTAAAATCCCCCAAAAGATGCAGCTTTCTAGGAAGAATTGCAAAGCCTTCCATCTTTCCCCCAGTGCACAATTTCCATCTTCCTCTTTCAAACAGTGTTGGGAGAGAGAGCCCATTGGAGAAGGTGCTGTGAGACCTAGGAGGCATCCTAGGCAAACAGCAGGCCAGAATGATTTCAACAGGTGCTAGGTTCCCTGCCGTGGAACTCTGCACATCTGTTGAGAAAAGTCAATTGTCTTCCCTGGGAAAGTGAAGTGCTAGGATCTGAATTCATGGTTTCAAGGGCCCAAAGAATCCCAAAGCCTGAATTCCTAGAGGAAGAAACCCATACCTAAATCTTTTATCCCTTTCCCTACGGATGGGCCTGGTTCAATGTTTCACGCCATATCCTGAAGCCTAGCTTTCACTATACATTTGTGTTCTCCGTGTTCAATTCAACTGAGTGAGTTTAAACAATTCAACCAGGCAGATTCCAAAGTTCCAATTTAAACCTAAGTCTCTATAGTGTCAGGGATGAGGGAGGTTGGTGACCAGCTCACTGGACTTGGTTAGACTCAATATTCAGTTCCGGGCATTTCATTTTTAGAAGGAAATTGACGAGCCAACTTATGTCCAAAGGAGGGGACTGGAGGTCATGCTAGAAGAGCAGAATGATACAGTAGGAACAGCATGGATTTGGGGTTCTTTAGATCACCTCTGGGCTCTTCCACTTACTGCCTACGTGACTTTCGATCAGTCACAACTTCTCTGGCCCTATTTATTTCCTCATCTGTGAAGCAAAGCAGCTAAATTAGGAATCTCCTAAGACTCCTTCTTGCTCTGATCTAGGATCCTACAAGCTGGTGGTTTTCATCCTAGAGAAGATTCAGGAGGGACATGAAAGCAATCTTTAGTAATAATAATACCTGACATTTCTTATTTCTTATTATTTTTAGAGACCAGGTCTTTCTCTCTCCTTCCCCAGGCTACCGACATGTCCAATTCAACTACTGTTTGGCCTGGGACTTTTGCTGTGCTTTGTTTCTAACCTGGACTGATTTACTCCTCCTTAAGTAACCTGGTGGGTCTCGCTCTACCCTTGTAATAATGCTGGTTAGACACCTGACTTCTAGCCCACTATGGCTCAGAATTCCTGAGCTCTGGAGATCTACCCACCTTGCCTCCCCAGAGGCAGAGATTACTGGTGAGAGCCATCCCACCCGGCACAACCTAATGTTTCAACGTGTCACAGAATTTAAGAACTGGAAGGAACCTTGGCAGCCATCTAATCCAGTCCCTATTCAAAAGGAATTCACACCATAACATTCCAAATAATCAATCATCCGGGCTTTGCTTGAAGACCTCCAAGGAGGGAGATGTTGCCAACTCTTGAGGAAGGTCATTCCATTTTGGGACACCTCTAAACTTTAGGAAGGTTCTTCCCAAATCAAGCCTAGATCTGTCTCTTTTTGGCTTCCACCAAGTGCTCCTTGTTCTTCCCTTTGGGGCTAAATATAAAGGAAGAAAGGGAATGAATATTTATTAAGCACCTACTCTGTGTCAGGTGCTGTGCTTGACACTTATGATTATCTTGTCTGATCCACACAACAGCCCTGGGAAGCAGGTGCTATTACATCCCCGTTGTACAGTTGAGTTGTGGTTGTTGTGGCTTGGCCTCTGCTCTTGAAGAGGACCGTGTCATCAGGGAGATGGCGACGTGACTTTCAATTGACTTGGATTCGAGTGAGGGAGGGCTGTGCCAAGTCACCAACCTCACTTTCTCCTCCAGAGGCATCTGGGTCCAGTGGCCAGATGCAGATCAGGACAGTTGAATAAACAGAGACACATACAAGCTGTGACTTGCCCAGGGTCACTCTTTTCACTTAAGCACCTGAGGCTGGATTTGAACTCAGATTCTCTGCAGGCCCAGTGTTCTATACACTGCCTCAGCTAGCTGCAAATCTGACCTCTCCTCCACATGACAGTCAGCCTTTCAAATATGTAGAGGCAGCTATCGTGTCATCCCTCTGTCCTCTTTTCTCCAGGCCAAATGGGCCCTGTTCCTTCTTTATCTTATCCTTCTATATCATGGCCTCAAGACTTTTCCCCATCTTGGTTGCCTTCCTTTGACCGCTCCTGTTGATCAAGGCATTTCTTAAAATAGAGGTGTCCAGGACACCCAATGAGGTCTGACAATGGTGGTGGAACTGTCACCTCCTTATTCTTTTTTTTTTTTTTTTTTGGTTAGGCAATGGGGTTAAGTGACTTGCCCAGGGTCACACAGCAAGTAAGTGTTATGTGTCCGAGGCTGGATTTGAACTTAGATCCTCCTGAATCCAGGGCCGGTGCTCTATCCACTGCACCACCTAGCTGCCCCACCTCCCTATTCTTGGGAGCAATGAGCTACAGTGGCTCCCTATTACCTCCAGGATCAAATAGGATCTCCTTTGTTTGGCATTTAGAACCCTTTGTGACTTGGTCCCTTCCGACCTGTCCAGGCTTCTTACAACCCACGCTCTTCCACACGCTCTACACTGATCTCCCTACCTTTGCACTAGCTGCCCCTCATGCCTAGAAGCCTGTCGCCTCTCAAGTTCCTAGACTTCTTCACAACTCACCTCAAAACCCTTCTATTTCAGGAAACCCTAGTGCCTTCCCATCTACTCTATTTGTATCTTACATCTGTCTAGGTGTATACATATTATCTCCCCCACTAGAATGCAAGCTTATTGAGGGCAGGGACTGTTTTTGTTTTTCTTCATATGCCTAATGTTGAACACAGTACTAGTACATGGCCAAATGCTTAATAAAGGCTTGGTGATTTGACTTGCTTATGCTCCTCCCAATGTGACTTTACAGCACTCTCATACTCAGTCTCCTCATCTGCAAAATGGGCACTTCGAGTCAATAAGGACAATTCATGAAGAGTGCTCTGCAAACCATAGAGCATGCAGTACCTTAAAATCCTGAGGTCCTTTTTCAGAAAAAATGCTACCTATCTCTGCCTTCCCCATGTTAAACGTGTGAAGTTTATACTTAACTATGACTTCACATTCATCTCTATTGAATTTTATCTTATTAGATTTAGTCCACTGCTCTAGCCTAAGACCATTTTAGATCCAGCCTTTTTATATCTATTCTGTTAGCTATTCTCCTTTTTGCATCTTTTGCAAATTTGATAATTCCATCTATATCTTAACCAGGTAAGAATTTTAAAGTCTTCCAATGAAGACCCCCTTCCCCAGTGAACCACCAAGCACTCTTTGAATCTAGTCCACCAACCAGTCAGTTCTGAATCTTATCAAATTGTCTTATGGTCTAGTTCACACCTCTCCATCTTCTTCACAACAGTAGTTTGAGATACTTTAAATATTACTGAAAATGAGTCAGGAATAACTTCGGCCAGTTCTCTCAAGACCCAAGGATGTAGTTGATCTGGGCCAAGTGACTAAGTTCATCAAACGCAGACAGATATTCTTTCTGCCTCATTTATCTTGGGTAGCAACTCTATGTTAATATTTTTGAAGGCCATCAGGTTAAATTTCTTGCCAAGGGTCACAAAGCTAGTAAGTGTCTGAGTCTGGATTTGAATTCAGGTCCTCCTGACTACAGGGCCAATGCTCTATCCACTGCACCACTTAGCTGCCCCCTTGTCATCCAATCTAAATATGTCTTCTTTTCAGAGCACAGGCAAAATAAATATTATCTGTTTTTTTCTCTGTCGTCTTTACAATCCATTTAAAATAATACTCCCAGTCTTACTTTTGAGTCTTCTTTTTCTCCCAGCACTGTTTAAAAGCCTCTATCATTGTCCTTAGCTTTACTCATTCTAAATTTTTCATTCTTGACCTTCTTTTTACAGGATTATGTCACACTTGTATTTATCTTCTGTTGCCTGTTCTTGCTTCCATGTTTTGAACATTTCCTTTTAAAATCTAAGTTGGTTGGTGAATTCCCTGAGCATATGTACCATTCTCTTCAGACAAATCTCTTTTCTCCTCTTTACTGGAATCACTTCTATTTGTGTCTTTAGAATTTCATTCTTGAGCATCTCCCAGCTCTTCTGGGCTGAATTCCTATGAACATTTTAGTCCATGAGATGCTATCTATCTTTCCTCTGAACCTTTTCAAATTTATTTTCCTTAAATCTCAGTCACATGTCAGATCATGCTCAGATTCCCTCTCCTTTATCACAGACTCTAGAATGAAGTGGTTGGTTCTTTCTAATGTTCTAATCATTTCCACCTGGTAGCTGGTTCCTCCTGGTGAGAATCAGACACAGAACAGAATTTCCTCTTGTTGCTTACTTCACCCTTTGAAGGATGAAATTATCATTAAGGCAAGTCAAGATGCTGTTAGCTACTTTGCTTTTGGCAGAAAGAGAGTTTTAGAAGATGTCTGGAGACTGGAGGTCCCTATCACTTCTGCATCATGCTTCTCTGCTAGACTAGTGATGTTTCCCAAATCCATCTATTTCCTCTGTCTAGGCCATCTGTAGTACCCTCCAATGACAAAATTGCTTCTGTTTCTCCCTCTTTTGGTATTATGCTTTGCATAGTGACAAGGACTGGACTTATGATTTCATTGGTATAGGGATCTTCCAGGTGAAGAAACTTCCTCTACCAAGGAAGATCTATATTTTATCTGTACCTTACAGTAGTGGAAAGCTGCCCAGAGCCCTGAGAGGTTATGGGACTTGCTTAGGAACACACAGTCACTGTCTCAGGAGAGGAACCTGAACCCAAGCCAACTCTCTGTCCTTTCTACCACGATGTCTCCTAACGTACAGCACTTTTAAATTTGGAAAGCACTTCACCTATAGTGGATGGTCCAAAAGCCACTGTGCAGTTTTGGCCATTAATAGCTAAAAATTGCATTCAGACTTTCGGGATACTCCATATTAGCCTACTGTAGTTTCACAATACCCCTATGAGGTAGGTAGTTCAAATAAGATTATCCTCCTTTTACTGATGAGAGAACTAAGGCCCAGAGAAATCAAGTGACTTATTCATGAGCACACAGTTGGGAAGTTATCAGAGACACAGTTTGAACCCAGCTCTTCCTTAGGGCAAGTCTGGCCCTCTATTCACCACCCCAAGGTGACTCAGAAGTATTTGAAGAAATGCCACATAAAAGATTAGTGCTGCTTGGCCCCAGAGGGCAACTAAGAAATGTTTCTTGGGCAGCTGGTGGCGCAGTGGATAGAGCACTGGCCCTAGAGTCAGGAGGACCTGGGTTCAAATCCAGCCTCAGACACATAACACTCACTAGCTGTGTGACCCTGGGCAAGTCACTTAACCCCAAATGCCTCACTAACAAAAAAATTTGAAGACCACAAAATTTTAAAAGGTGCAGCTAGGTGGTGCAGAGGATAGAGCATTAGCCTTGGAGTCAGGAGGACCTGAGTTCAAATCTGCTTTCAGACACTTACTAGCTATGTGACCCTCAAGTCACTTAACCCCAAATGCTCCCCCCAAAAAATATTTCTTGAATTTTAGTCATTGAAGTAGGAGCAAAGAGTGGAAGTTATAAGGATAGTTTTAGGCTCAATGGGGCTTGAGACATGAAAAGCTTGCTAACAATTAAAGCTTTCCCAGAAAGGAAGGGATTAGGCTGCCTCCAGGAGTGGTTGGCTCCCCATGCGTGGAGGCTGGAAGACCATTTGTTTGGGTTCTCTCAAATACTGGTTCCGCTAGATGACCACTGAGGTCTCTCTAAGGCCCTTTCCATCTCTGAGACTGTCAACTGAGCTCCCCCAAAGCTAACCTCTCCTACAGCCTTACACAGCATTTAACAGGAAGAGCTTCATTAGCATAATAACAGCAGAGTTGACAGGAGACAACAGGAGGGTGCCTTCCCTTTGCCCCTAAACCAGGCCAAAGGAAGTTTGAATGATGGGGTTTTGGTGGGAAAGCTGGCCCTTACCCAAAGGAGGTGGAGGGAGGGAAGCTTTTTCATCAGATTCCTCATAAACAATAAGGTAGGCCTGCCCCTGGGGAGGTGACTAAAGACCCCACTCACAGAGGGCTGCTGCCACATTATAAGAAGTGACACAGACTTGCCAAGGAGATGTGCAAGGGAGGGTGGGAGTGGAGTAAACCCTGTCAAACCAAAACGGAGAGAGACTGTTGGGCATTAGGGGCAAAGAGTTCTCTAATCTAGCCAAGCAGCCCCTTTCAGTGGCAAATGAAGCATTCCGTGCACATCCCTCCTCTTCCCTTTCTCCAAACTGGGCTTCCCGTTGAGATCTTTTCAACTATGTGCCTTAATGACTACCAGTTTGAAAGGAAGGGGGAAACAGGGAAGAGACATTTAAAAGGAAGGAAGGCAAACAGAGGAAAGGTCAGGAAGTCACTTCCACTTTCCCAGTGATCTCAGTCCTAGCCATTCTGAAAGATCCTTGGGTAGGCAGAGACCTTTCCTTATCCTGCTGGTATAGAAGATTCCCTAGACTTAAAAAAAAAAATTAAAAACAACCGATCAAAACAAGACAGTCAGAGTATTGCTTAAAATGGGAAGGTTTATTAAGGGCTCCCCCCAGGAGAGCAGCAGCGAGGCTTCTGCCTCTTAAGAAAAGCAACTAGCACAAGATGCATGTCACACCTTGAGCCCCCACCCCCCACAGGAGGCATCTTCTTGACAAGCTCAGAAACTGTGCATCTTCCATTCTCTTTTAAAAGCGACTGTCAGTGTCTGCAAGGCAGAGCTCATGTTGCCTTCCTAGAAAACAGAACAGTTAGAGACTCCCAGTTAGAGAAGCATCCAGTTGCTTATGACAGAAAGGAAAATAACCAAGCTTCTTGGACTAGACAATATTTATGCCCAAGATGGGATAACTGAAGGAAGGCTTCGATGTCAATGTAGTTCTATGTTCAGTTTCCAAGAATAACTCGCTTTCTTTACATTTAGGGAGGATACCTCTTAAAAAGCTTGGACGGTTAGGTCATCTCACAAAGACCACATTCATTTCCCTCCCTGCAAGAAGGGGCCTAACCAGACCCTGGCCAAACGGTCTAGCCACCCTGACCTTTAAGACTGCGGCTGTTAGTAAGAGAGAGGCTGTTTGAAATGAGAAACACCTTGAAAGTACAACAAGGCTAACTTACACCTCTAATGCAAATTCTACTCCTCTAAGAACTTGCCAGTTTCCCCTCCTTGTAACTCCAGTTTTGTCAGACACCAGCTTATCAGGGCATTTGATCTGACCTACTTTCTCATGTTCTTCTAAGTACAGAGGAGGCGTCATGGGGCAGTGGAAAGAGCACCCAGGAAGAGGAGTAAAGAGACCTTGCCTCTGCCATGGACTAGCTGCATGACCTTGGACAAGTCACAATCTCTTTAGTCATCTTTTTCCTATGTAAGATGAGGTGGGTGGACCAGATTAAGTTATTCCAGTTCTAAAAGTGCATGATTCTGATCCTTGGCTCTGCAATAGTTACAAAGGAAAACATCAAGGTTTTTTGCCTGTTCCCCCCCCCCCCAGATGTAAGCCCATCGCAGGAATTGTTGTCTAAATAGGCAAGAGATAGCAAAAGGAGAGAAAAAATAATAACCACATTAAGGTTTACTACAGACTTTGAAGGAACCCATATATCATCAAAGACCTGATTTTCCAAAGTGCTTTAGATTCAAAAGGACTATATTTTCACCTCTTTTTGTATCATCAGGGCTTAGCACAGTGCCTGGCACATAGCAGGCACTCAATAAATGTTTCAACCATTGATTAAAGGGATAACAAATGGGCTAATATGTAGTATGAAAAAGAGGATACTCCTAAATAAGAGTGGGTGAATTCACATCACCTGGCCCAGAAGAACTCTATCTTCAGATACCAAAAGAACTGGAGAATGTGATTGCTGAACCACTGTCAGTGATCACAGAGAAATCAGAGGGTGCTGAAGTACTGAAGGGCAAATGTTGTTGCAATTAAAAAAAAATAAAAAAGAGACCAGTCCATGAACTATGGGACAGTGAGCTTGACTTTGATTCTTTGCAAATTCTAAGACATAGAGCAATTAAAAAGTTAATGAATAGAAGAGGAAGTAGCAAAGAAAACCAATATGGGCTTCATCAGGGGCAACTCAACCAGGTTAACTTTATTTCTCCTTCCTCTTCTTTTAAATAGGTATTGACTAGTTTTGCTCACTTTTTTCCTCCCCCTTTTCTTAAAAAAATTTCTGTTATACCAGATGGTTTTCTTGGAGAGAGGAATAAAGATACAGGGGAAATTTAGGCAACATAAAAACAAAAAATATCAATAAATTTTTTTTAAGTAACTGCTGAAAAGGTCAGACTCAAAGAATAATCATTAATGATTTAACATCAGCTCAAAAGCTTATCATTAGTGGAGTGCTTTAGGGACCTATTTGGTTGGCCTGCAGCTATTGAATAATTTTATCAATGATTTAGATAAAGGTATAGATGGGATGTTTATCAAGTCTGTGGGTGACACAAACCTGGTAAAGATCACTAAGACCTTTGGATGAGTCAGGATCCAAAAAGGTTCTGAACTCAAATCGGGCTTCAGACACTTATGAGTTGTATGACCCTGGGCAAGTCAATCAACCTCTGTCTGCCTCAGTTTTGCCATCTTTAAAAGGAGGATAATAATAGCACCTACCTCCCAGGGTTGTTGTGCCGATGAAATAAATTGCAAAGCCCTTAGCTCAGTGCCTGGCACACAGTAAGCACTCTATAAATGATAACTGTTATTATGACAGCTAGGTGGCACAGTGGATAGAGCGCTGTGCCTGAAGTCAGAAAAACTCATCTTGCTGAGTTCAAATCTGGCCTCAGACACTTACCCTGGGCAAGTCACTTGACCCTGTTTGCCTCAGTTTCCTCATCTGTAAAATAAGTTAAAGAAACAAATGGTAAACCACTCCAGTCTCTGCCAAGAAAACCCCAAATGGGGTCACAAAGAGTTGGACACAACTGAAAACTCAGCAACAACAAATTATTATTATTATTATACAGTAAAACATTTGGACAAATCTATTAAGACGAAATTCAATAGGGACAAATGTTAACTTCTTACATTTGGGTTCCAAAATTCAATTTCACCGTTACAAGGTTAGAGAGACAAATCAGCAATTTATCTCAAAAAAGATCTGGCGGTTTTACGAACTCCAAGCTCAACAAGTGAACAGTATGACAGCCAAAACATCTAATGAAATCTTAGGCTGCATTCAGAGAGGTAGAGCTTCTAGGAAGGAGTTGAGAGTCATATTGTAGCCTGCACTGGTCAGACTACCATGTAAGTTGTGTGTTCTATTCTAGGCACTACAGTTTAAAAAGGTCGTGATGAGCTGAAGAATTGCTAGAGAACAACTAGAATTGAGCAGGCCCATGAGGCTTAATCTAAGGACTACGGATTAATTGGAGTAAAGGGAGATTTTAGCTTGGAGAAGATTTAGAAGGGACATGGTAGTTGTCTTCAAATACTGGAAGGGCCATCATGTGGTTGACTCTGAAGGCAGAAGTGGGAATGATGGATGGAAGTTCAGAGAGGCAGATCTAGGTTTGTTCAGGAAAAACCTCTTAACAATCAGAGCTAT
The DNA here is from genome assembly GCF_003287225.1 of Phascolarctos cinereus. Taxonomy (NCBI): domain Eukaryota; kingdom Metazoa; phylum Chordata; class Mammalia; order Diprotodontia; family Phascolarctidae; genus Phascolarctos; species Phascolarctos cinereus. The sequence continues at coordinate 56,517,860 of NW_027555958.1, forward strand.
TCCAAAGCAGAACAGGCTGTCTTAGGAAGCAGCAGTCAGCTCCCTCTTTTTGGATGTCTTCAAACAAGCTGGGATTACCACTGGTTGGGCATGTTCCAGCGGGTAGACTTAAGGACCGGAGGCTCCTTCTAACTCTGAAATTTTGTGATTCTACTTGAGTCTGTAGTGGCAGAGCAGGTACTTGGACCCAGGGGTCTTGAGCTCTGGTCTGTAGACAGCTCCTTCAAATGTGCTTTTTCACAAACTCTGATGGGTCGATATTTACTCAGTCTGGTGTTGATGTACTTTCATTTCTTTATAAATGGGAGACATGTTCACAGCTCTACCTCACTGCAGTTGTGCTTAACTTACATTGCTAATATTTTGTGGGTAATTAGGTTGTAAAGTTCTACAGAGGAAGACTATTTCTTGGTATTCCCTAACATCCCTAGGCATCAAAATTGCTATTAAATTTAGTTTCTTTGAAGTACTTTCATTTGAATTCCTATTGATGTATTAACTAATGCTGAAGCCCCCTCTAGTGGAGCCTCCAATGTTTACCTAGTAAGAATCATAACACTGAAAGGGACCATCCAGGTCATCCAGTCCAAGTCACGGGAGTTGGAAGGGCCCTCAGAGGCCATGTGGCCCAAACTCCAAACTTTACAGATAAGAAGACCAAGGCTGAGCTTAAGTGACTAAGTCACACAGCTTGCAAGTATCAGAGGCAAGATTTGAATGCAGGTCTCCTTGCCAAGTCTGGTATTTTAATGTTTTGATCTGTGTTCCTACAACTGGGGCATCTTTATCTATCTAGGACACTTTGCTGCTTCAGTGGAAACTATCGTGCACACTTTCGAATGTAATCAAAAGCCAAAGAGCAGGGCCCCCCTTTGCACCTCATCGTCATGGTTCCTGTAATCTCAGAATGTTCAGGGTGGAGGGTCCTAAGAGGCCAGTTAGCTTACTCCAAGCCTGAACAAAGATGCCTTCTACACTACCCCTAAGCAGTCATTCAGCCTTTACTTGTTCAAATCCTTCTGAGGAGAACCTACAAAACAGGGCAGTACATTTTCTGTCTCTGCTTAGAAATTTCCCCTTTTCACAAGTTTAAATCTGCCTCTTTTCAACTTTCACCCGTTACTCCCAGCTCAGCCTTTGAGGGCAGTCTTACCCATGACTACCTTCAAACATTTGACAGAACTATCCTGTTTCTCCTGAATCTTTTCTTCTCCAGGCTAAACACTCCAAGTTCTGTGGACTTACTTTCCTATGACATTACCTTGGATGTACCATCTGGCTTGCCCTTTTCTGGATACTTTCACACATGTCACATTCTTGTAGAGTCAGTCAGTGGAGGATGGTTTTTCACATACCTGCCTACCTACATACATACATAATCCAGGCAGATTCTGCTGGGGCCAAGCCTAGAAGTTCACAACAATGCTAAAACTAACTGGTTTTACTCTAGAGAAACCTGAATTTTACAAGATATCCTTTTAGCCCATTTTGTCCACAACTATAGATTCTTCCAAAGATGGCACTGAATGTCTCTGATGAGTACATGAGTGGCTTGTGTTTAGCTCTCAGTATTTGTGCCCTTGGCCCCACAAAGTTCCAACTTGTACCTAAAAGGATCACAGAAGATGTGACCCAGGGATTCAACTACTAATACAAATACAAAATAACAAAAATCTGCACAAACTGTGTAGCTTGCTGAGTACTTTAAATCCATCAGCTCACACTTTGGAAAGGTGAGTAGCATAAATATTATCATTCCCTGGGTGGCTGGGAAGTTGCCCCAATTACTGGTGGAGCTAGGGGGCAAACCTGCTGCCTTTGAGGTTCTTTTCACCCATGACAACCTGTGCTTCCCCTAAGAGGCCTGCGGTGGCATTGGCAGTCAAGCACACCGTAATCTCAAGTAACAGTCTTAGTTACTTCCATCTAATTTGGAAGCTCATACCAACTGCACAAAGGCATAGAACAAGGTCATCTCTTAAAAGTTTTACTCATTTACAAGAAGGTTGTTTATATTTGTATAATTAAGAATGAAATCACTAGAAGATTAGTTTTAGACAGACACTGTACTTCCAGAGTCCCTCATAAAAAACACATTCCACCCTAACTTGGAAGAACTACCCACCCCTGCTTTTCCCACTTTCCTTCTTTTGCCCTTCAACCTAAGACAAATGCATAACTGGGCCAGTGGAAGAAGGGTGCTGGGAAATTAAAGTTTTATTAGGAACTTCTGGGAAAACACCAATATTTCCAAATGCTTTCTCTGAGTCACATTTTCTCAGGCTAGTAAGAACTTAAATTTCAAACCTGATGCTACAGTAATTTGGTAATCAGTGAGCCGATTACACCCTTAGAAAATACCATTTTCCTCATAAATTCCTCATAACAGCTTTCAATAAAATTATAACTAGATCCCTGAGCAACGTTTTAGATTTGTTAGTTGGTCTTCTACTTAATGCTTGAGGGGTGAGGCACATGCTGTCCTAACCCTACCCCTTGCTCCCCCCCAAGACACCAAGTACAATTCCAACTCCAACACGCTCTAAGCCTGCTGTTGCTTCACAAAGAACACACAGGTAATACTGACATAAATTCTTGTTGCACCTACTCCCTGAATTTTTCAAAACTGAAAAATATTAGGATGGGGAAAAAGAAAAAAAATTACCTTGCTATACATTACACTAAATTTAAAAATTAGCAGATTTCCAAATGACTGCTTGTTCACCCTAAAAAATAAGAGCAGTTGGCAGTACTCATTCTCTATCTTCTGATCTTGGCCCATTCTCTCTTCCTTTCCCCTGAATAAATTCAAACTGATTACAAAGCAACTCTGAGAAACTTCCCATAATACTTCATTCCTGAGCTTATGATCTACACATTAACAATGCAAAGATTCCCCCAATGAAATTACAAGCCACATAAAATTAAAGACCATAGGAAAAGTCATACCCTGATATAGTATTAAATTTTTTTTAACATATAAAAATAATGTACACAGGGACTATTCAGTAGAATACAATCTTTAAGATCCAAGAAAATATACAAAATGATTTAATGTAGCCCAATATATTTTACTGTACATAAGGATTAAATATAGAAGAAGAGTGAGTCTGAATCTGTTCCTTGAGAAACCATTAATATTAGGGTATAAAACTATTATATAGGTACTGGGCAAGGAGGGGCTATTGCTACATTTCAAACATATCAGTCCACATTTTTAAAAGATCCCTCATCTGTGGAACAGTAACAAAAACACACAAACCAAATGAAAATGTACTAAAATTTAATCATTCATAAAAGCTGTAATTTAATCTGTGACAGTAAAACACAAGAAGCAATATTAGAGTTGGTTTAGTATATTATATATTTTAGCTTTGAAAGCCATAGAAATCAGTTATCCCAGTTTTTTCCTATAAAAGACCCATTTTTTCCAAAGCATTATGCACAAACAATTTTAATTAGAATATAATGGCAGAATGATACTCCATAATTTTTAAATATAAAATGAAGTCAATGACTCAAAAAAGTTATTTGCTGCAGTGAGTTTGTGGGGAAATTTCATATTCCATATCTATATCTTTATAGATATAAAGTATAATGGTTCAACTTTTTAGTGCTGGATGGGGAGGAATTATGATAAAAAGGTCAATATGAAATCATTTAATTAGAGTAGCAATATCTAACATTTGAAATGCATCCATGCTCTTTTGTATAATCATATTAGAGTCAAGTATATTTATTTTCACATCTGTTATAACTGCTATTGCAAAGGAGAAATACTATTGTCTTATTTTTCCAAGAGATATACACAGAGCAATTTTTTCTCCAGGGAACTTGTGCAAACCATTATAAGATCTAGATTCTTCACATAATATATAAAACAGGAGAAGCCTCTTCAGGTATGTTGTTAATTAATTAATGTATTTTTTGAAGTCTGGAATGCTGGTACTTTCCAATTAGGCAACAGTTCTTCATTCCTGTAATCTTGAATAGGAACAAAAAGAAAAGTTAATTTCTTGATACAGAGAACACAACAATGAAAAAAGAAAACTCAATTTGGACTAACTACCACTAGAGGGCTAGAAGTACTTGGAACACATAAGATGTGGTAGAAGCAAGAAAACAGTAAAAGGCAGTAAGGCTATTATAATTTCTCTTCACTATGAATCCTTTATATGTAAATCAAACACACGGGACCAGACTGACTCAAAGAGGCCTACAAATGGCTTGCAATTTCAGAGCACAGAGCTTGCTCCCTCCACTCTATGGATTGGTACCTTCGCTGAAACTGAAAGCCTTAGGGAATTGCCTAGAACACTGAGAAGTTAAGGGATCTGACCAGGGTCACACAGCCAGCAGAGGTGAGATGTGGAACCTGAAGCTGGGGCTTTCTGCATCTGAGGCTAGCTGCATCCCCTGGACCATGCTGTCCTTGTGTTTATTGCTTCATATTTTCTTTATTTTATATCTGATGGCATCGTTTGGGGAAAGAAAAAAGGGACATGTTATTTTATACAGATTTCATTTTTACCATTATCATGGAACAGAAGAGAGAAGTCTTTCCCAATCAAGGAATCCTGCCCAACTGCTAGACTTTTCATGAACAAATATAAGATTCTGAAAAGTTCCACTGGGCATAATATGCTATAGTATACTCTTGGTAGGAATTTGAGTTCTTCTACCCCCATAGACCCACTACAAAGGCAACAGGCTAGACAGATGGGCTACAGCAGAGAACCCTCCCCAGGGACCTGGTACAAACAGGTACAAACACTGCATGGCAGGAGGATGGCTCAGCTGTCCTCATGAGGTCCTTTCTGCCCCTGGGTTCCCACAACCAGATGACAAACAAAAAAAATCACTTTGTAAACAGAGAACCTCTATTCATTCATGAAGCTTTGTGTCTGTGGATGATAGCACTACACTTTGTACATGTAAATAATCAGTTACAGCAAAGCACACAACAAATAAAGGGCTTTATGGCTAGTATCGTAACCCAACAAGCATCTATTTTGATGTGCCTGGCAGGGTAGTGTTCTGAGTGCTACAGGGATAAAGAAAGAACAAAAATGATCCCAGCCTTCAAGGAGCTTACATTCTAATGGAGGAGATAACATAACACATACATCAGTATAGACAAGGCACATACAAAGCAGGCATGTTTCCGGCATCCACTGTGAAGTTAAAGTGTACTGACAGAGTTTTCAGAGCTAAAGAAAGTGTGCCAAAGAATGGGTATCTACTCCCAAAGCTTTGTGCTCAGGCTAAAATCTTCCCTTTAGAAAAAACAAACAAACAAAATAAAACAATCTATGGGATCACAAGAGGCCAGCAGATGGCTCCTCTTCCACCAAACTCAAGAGGAAATTATATTTGCATAAACAGACTTAAATGGAATTGGCTAATCAACTTTAAATTCATAGCCAAAGGTGGAGGGTGGCACACACACACAGAGTATAATTTATGTATGTATATATGTATGATATATACATGTATGTATATATAAGAACTGGGGACCCATCCTCAACCTCCAAAATGAGATCCCTAGATGCCCACTTTTAAATAATTAATATTTAAAATCATTAAACTATAGCAAGATACCTAAGGAAGAAAATATCTGCTGATTGATTCTCATTCAATTATGTCAATCAAAAATAGCTTGATTCTACTTCCACAGTATCTCTTCACTCACACAGTCACCACCCTAGCTCATTATCATTTAGGCCCTTATCATTTCTTGCCTAAATACCTGGCTAACAGTCAGTGCCCCTGCTTCTAGTCTGTCCCTCCTTAATCCAGCCTCTACATAGTTGCTAGGTTTGTCTAAACACGTAAGCCCCTTCCTCTCTCTCCTGCCATTCAAGAAGTGTCAATGGCTCCTTACTGACTTTAGAACGAAATACAAACTTCCCAGCCTGGCATTTAATCAATCAACAAATATCTGTTAAACACGACAGGCACTAGGGGCAGCTAGGTGGTGCAGTGGATAGAACACCAGCCCTGGAGTCAGGAGGACCTGAGTTCAAATCTGGCCTCAGACTAGACACCTGACACTTACTAGCTGTGTGACCCTGGGCAAGTCACTTAACCCTAACTGCCTAAAATTAAAAAACCAAACCAAACAAAAAAAACACGCCAGGCACTATGCTAAACACTGAGGATATTACAGGTGCAAAAAAAGAAAAAATGTTTACTCAAAACAAACTTATATTCCAGCTCTTCACAGGCTTACTTACAAGTCTGCTCACTCGTCTTTTTTTTTTTCATATAACAAAAATAGCTAACATTTATACAGCACCCACTATGTGCCAGGCAGTGTGCTAAGTGTTTCACAAACGTCTCATGCGGCCCTCATAACACCTATAGAAGGTAAATGCTATGATTTTCCCCTATTTTACAGATGAAGAAACTAAAGTAGGCAGCCTGGGGTCAGTCGGTCTGTCTCTCTCTCTCTCTCTGATTACATGTTATATCTCTTAGTAGAATGTAAACTTTCTGAGAGAAGTGACTTTTTTTTGTTTTTAATCTTTGGGTTACCGGTGCCCAGCATATATAACACTTATACTCAATATTAACTGAAATAACTTTTATTTGTTTTTAATTCATAGGAGAGAAGACTGCAGGGTAGAGCAGACAGAAGGCCACCAGGAATCAGAAAGACCTAGTCTCCAGTTCCTCCTGGGTCACACACTGGCTGTGTGATGCTGGGCAAGTCCCTTTGCTTCATCCCAGGAGGCTCTTTAAGACTATCAGTGGGGGCAGCTAGGTGACACAGTGGATAGAGCGCTGGCCCTAGAGTCAGGAGGACCTGAATTAAAATCCAGCCTCAGACACTCGACACTTACTAGCTGTGTGACCCTGGGCAAGTCAATTAACCTCTACTGCCTCACCAAAAGGGAAAAAAAAAAAAGACTATCAGTGGCCAATCTGAATGGCAGAGAAAGTTTCTACCACCGGAGGGGACAGGCCTGTCCAAAAAATTCAAGTAATAATAACATTAACTCAGAATGCTGCTGCTTGGAGCCTGAAGCAGGAATCCACTAAAAGCCATTTAGCTAAGTCTTTTTGGCTAAATGATAACTTTTCCAATAAACTTGGCTAAGGAGAAGCAGTTACCATCCAGAAGATTATATTAACTGGCCTTTTCTCCCTCCTATAAGGATTTCTAATTTTTTTTAGTGTGGATATTCCAAACCCGTAACAACTTAGAAGACATTTTTTGAGACTTGTCGCAGACAAAATACTCATTAATCCATGGCTAACTTTGTGATGACACTCTTTAAACTCAGTGGGATGGCTTCCCTCTCTTATCTACCTCCTTTAATTTTTTTTTTTTTAATTTTTAGGCAATTGGGGTTAAGTGACTTGCCCAGGGTCACACAACTAGTAAGTGTCAAGTGTTTGGTCTGAGGCCGGATTTGAACTCAGGTCTTTCAGGGCTGGTGCTCTATGTACTGTGCCACCTCACTGCCCCCTTACCTACCTCCTTTAAAAAATAGAACTACTTCTGCTAACAGAGTTAATTGTCTACTTTGAGACAAGGGTTTATAACCCTTGCCATGCACCCCTCTGGCAGTTTGGTGAAGCCTATGGACCCCCACCCAGAAGAATGTTTTTAAATGAGTAAAATACACAGAATTACAAGGAAAACTAATTTTACCAAAATAAAAATATAATCTCCCCCCAAACCCCACCCCCAAAACTCATGGATCCCAGGCTGAGAATCTGTTTTAGAAGGTTGCTCAGTGGCTAGCACACAGTAGGCACTTACTAAATGTTTACTGATTGATTCAGGCTTCTAGGGAATCATGTGTTATTAGTTAAATTTAATTTAGTGCCGTAGAAGAGGTAATTCACTAAATGAACCCAAGTGATCTCAGAGAATCAGTACAACTCTCCACAGGGATCATTTTAGTTCCTTCTCACCAAAAAAAGAGAGACTTAGATGTTAACTCTTGCCAAAGCATTACTATAAAAATTTCTTTCCAGTTAGTGGGTTTGTTTATAGTATTGATGGTGACAAGTAGAATTATTCAGAGAAATGACATAAGCTATTAAATTAAGGGAAACAAGTGGATTCACAAAACCCAAATTCTAGCTGGGCAGGCAGCCCTGAGGGCTCCCTCAAATCAGTACAGGTGATGCTTACAGTCAGAAGTTGTTCTGATGTTCTCAGATAAATTTATCTGAAAGGCAGACAAAATAGGCTTAACAAGGGATGATTTGTATAAAAATGTGTTTGATGGGGGGCACTGTGAATGGAAAGGACTTTCAACACCCAGGTAGGTAACATGGTCAATGATGTGGACACTTGGGGATAAAGGGTCTGGGCCTCAACCTGGGGTTCCTTTCTTAATAGTCCAACACCATTGGAAAATGTGTCAATTTTGGAGAAAAGAGAACTAGTCCACTTAAAGAATACTTTAATCAAAGCTGATCTGGAGATGTTGTGTGATTCCTGGTAGCTTGTTTCAGCCTTGTGTTTTTTTTCTTTTTTCTTTTTTCTGAGGAGCTGCTGCTGTCTCACTTGAATGCTGCTTAATTCTCAGCCTTCCCTCTAGAAGTGCAAGAACCTGACTGATCTGGGGGAAATAGGTGAAAGAACCTGATGCTATGGAAATCAGAAAAGACCAGCAACTCTTCACTAAGGCAGAAGGATGAGTGCTTGCAGGCAGAGCAAAGACAAACTTGATGCTCTTCACCTGTGCCCACCCATCCACCTGAAAGCCCTGTGATCTTACCTGGCTCAGAGCTGCTGCACACTGGGGTCTAAAGCAGCAGGCAGGATTTCTTTTTAGGTTTCTTCTTTTCCACTGGTGTTTTTCTATTTATTTGTCTGACCAGGTCATAAAATATCTAAAGGGAAAAAAAAGAAAACGGACATTTAAACAATTAATATTTGGGAATTCATTCCACAAAAAGACATCCCTCTGACACGTCTTCTTTCAGTCCTGTACTTTACATCATTGTTATAAAGGGGGTTGTCTTAGAAAGTGCCAAATCTTTCAGGAGACACTCAGCGCACATATAGCAAAACTTATGCTACAGCACGGAATATAATCCTTTGTTCTCAACCAATAAATGAATTAAGGGAAGGAAGTGTTGGGAAACTAGGAAACCATCAGACTTAACTCAATGGACTTACTGGAAATTTAACAATTCAGAAGCTTTATACTATATGGAATCTGTTAATTTTTAAAACTTCTAATGAGAGGCAGGGAAGAGGCACAGCACCACTACTGCTGAACTGGTATGGTTAAACACCACTGGCAACTTGAAATCCTGTCCAAGAAAACTCCCGTGAGACTAGTTTTCAGGTATTTCTGGTCCGAAACATAGGACTCTACTGTTTGATTTTAATTATAAAAAATAAATGGATGATGGGAAACTAGGAAACTATCAGATTTATTTATTTATTTAAATTAATTTATTTATTTTTAGTTTTCAACAATCACTTCCAAAAGCTTTTGAGTTTTAAATTTTCTCCCCCTCCCTCCCCATGACGACATGAAATCTGACATGAGCGCTACATGTACATTCCTATTAAACATATTTTCACGTTAGTCATGTTGTAAAAAAGAATTAGAACCCATGAGAAGAACCACAAGAAAGAAGAAACAAAACAGGAGGGGAAAAAAAGAGCAAATAGCATGCTCTGATCTGAATTCAAACTCCATATTTCTTTCTTTGGATGTGGATAGCATTTTCTATTATGAGACTTTTGGAGATATCTTAGATCCTTCCAAAGTCATCGCAAAACATGTCTGTTACCGTGTACAATGTTCTTCTGGTTCTGCTCAATTTACTCAGCATCAATCCATACATGTCTTTCTAGGTTTTTCTCAAGTTCACTTCACCATTTCTTTTAACACAATTAAACTATCAGATTTAACAAACTGGACTGAGTTAACTGAATTCAGAAATCCTGATTTCTTAATTTTAAAAATCAGGACAATATTATAACAGCATCTCCTCAATTTCACAAAAGCACCAATTTTAATTCTAATAGGCTTCAATGCCTCACCAGGCAGGGTGGTATGGTGTAGAAGGACCAGCCTTGGAGTCCAGAAACACTACTAGTTCAAGGTCCATCTCTGACACATACAACCTGTGTGACTCTGCACAAGTAATTTAACCTTTCAGTGCCCTAGCCCAGGGCTTCTTAAACTTTTTCCTCAAGACTCCTTTTCGAGTTTCCTCAGCATTCCTTGGTGCTGAGTGGGCATGATGGCATGCACAGTGCAAAATGCACATGTTTTGTGTTCAGAACCAAGACTGCAGTGAAGTTGCGCAATGCAACATGGGCCAAGCGCTGCCAGAAACACCTCAGGATTCATTACACATTTGATTCTGAACTAATTTTTGGTCAGTGCGCATTCAGAAACCTTTTGCTGTTGCCAAATTTTTCATGACTCCATATGCACCAGGCATAAAGTTTCCTAAGCCAATGAAATCACTGGGCCAGTAAAAGAAAAAAGCCTCCATGTGACAGAGAGAGGACATTCCAGCAGAGCAGAGGCTCTGCTAAGTTCTTGAAGCAGCACAAGCTTCAAGTCTGTGCACGGGAACGGCCCGTACACCTACTAGCCCAAGGCCAGCAGAGAGAGCTCCAGATATGGTCATCACTAGGGGAGGGAGATTTTCAGCCACAGCAACTCAAGGATATCATCTACTAACAAAGAGAGATGGGCATCAGGAGGACATACCCGCACGGATAAAGTACTGGATCACTTCAATATATATATTTGTAACTGTTTATCAATTCCTCTAAAAAAAAATCCAAACAAACCCAAAATTGAGAGAGAGAGAGAGAGAGAGAGAGAGAGAGAGAGAGACAGAGAGAGAGAGAGAGAGAGAGAGAGAGAGAGAGAGAGAGAGAGAGAGAGAAAATGTGTATGTGTGTCTGTCTGTACTGACAGATCTGTTCTCTCCCAGGTGACTTCAGTCACACTCCTCCTTCAAACACTATTTGTTTCTTTTCTGCAGGGTTTCTTGAACAGGAAAATGACAGGGTGAGAAAGACTATTTTGTCATCTAGGTGGAGAATGGACTGGAGAGGTTACAGTTACTTAAAATCTTACAACAACTCTGTGAAGTGGGTAGCTCATATCCAGAGAACAAGAAACAAGTTCTGAAGTATCATTTCAAGCTTTTTATTTGAAAAAAATCCTTTCTACCTCAATGCAACAGATGGTTCAGAAAAATCCATGAAGCGTAACTGGTGGGGAGGAGTTGAAAGGTCAAGTTTAAAATGAGTGCTTTTCGAAGAATGAAATTACTTGGAATGATTTGAAGTTCCTTCTTATTGCTAATTGAAAGGATAAAAGAAAGACAGAATTGAAGTTTTGCATTTTTTCCTCTATTCCTAAATGGGGATATCTGGATTCTATTTATCATGTCAGCCTTGGGATGAAGCAGTCAGCTCTCCATAAAAGTAAGACTGGTCCTGTTTGTGTAAACTGATACTCAGCATTAGCGACGCAGACTGAAAAACAGTTTAAAGGTGTTCTCAAGGTAACTTCAATCTGCTGCCAATATATCTGTGCAGATAACATATGAAGCTGATATGAGTATCTGCACTGTCCTTTTCCAGTTTTTAGGAAACTGCAAAGCCACAGAAATTTGCTATGTATTGAATCTGAGCAGAAAGCTTTAGCATCAAAATAAAATACTCAAAGAAAGTACTCCTACATAGGATTCTTAAGTTGTCATGAGAGAAAAGAATCATAAATTGTGAAAAACCACTAGCATGAAATTTGTGTTTTCAATCAAGTTAAAACATCTCTTAGTGTGTTTAATACAGTTTGTTCCAGGTCACATTTACTGACAACTAAAATCGCTGGAACCTAAGGGAAGAAAAAATAAAAATGAGTATCAACATACTGGCTATTTGTCCTCAAGAACTTTTCAACTGTTATTATATTACAGAAATGTGAGTCCAAAATGGAAGAGACTTCTTGCAGTCCATTTCCACCACTTAGAGATGAAGGAACTCTGAACTAGAGAGGTTCAGTGTCAGGTGGTGGTATAACCATGAGTATATTTTTTTCTGAAGATTATTAAAACCCTCAAGACCCCCAAACCCAAATTATTATTTCACAACAGGGAAATTCTGAGTCAAATAGTAAATACTTAGCAGTGAATAGCACAATAGGTACAGGTGAAGGAGGGTATGGGATCCACTAATTTCCTGTTTTATTTTTATCATTTGTTAATGCTAGTTTTCTACAAAAGGTAAGTTTTGGTATTCATGACTGAGGAGGGAGGGAATAGACAACTGGGAGAAAGCTAACTCCTTTTGCCAAGTGCTTGAAGAGGTCCAGGAAATTCTGGCAGGAGAAGTTAGAGTAGTAGTTATAAATTAAGGAAATCCTGGAGAGTAAAGGCAAATCAAAAGCAGTATCTAAGGCCAGAAAGAAACTGTAATCTTAACACTGGAGCCTAACCACATAAGCAAGCTACTCCTTTAAATGGCAATGTCATAAACAGACCAAGACATCTCAGATATCACTTTGGGCCCATTCAGCAGGACTAAGGCACAAATGAGCATCACTCAAACCAAGCCCTGTGTGGCTGGCAAAGAGGCCTTCTCTGGTATAGGTCTGTTTACTCTGAAATCAACAAAGACTAGGAGGGTCTCTCTCAGGTTCTTCCTTTGGTGGCCCAGGATTTACATTTACGGCATCATAGAGATTCATTTTTCCTGGGCCCTAGTAATTCCTCTCCTAAAGCATCAAGGTGTGTCTAACGTACCTGTTCTAGAAACACTCAACTATGGTAACTTGGTCAGCATTCCTAACGAGAGCTACGTTCTTAACGTAGAGCAGTCCAGAGGTCAGGGACTAGAAAAGAGCTTATGCACCTGCTAGAGTCTAGAGTTAGAATGATTTGAGTGAATGATGCCTACAAGATGATCAAGTGTATACTTGTGTACACACACACACACACACACACACACACACACACACCCCCTTCCCTGGAATTATGGTGTCACTGCTCAGGAACACACCAAGTAAGACTTTGTGGTTTCCCAGAAGGTAGCATGAATGGACAAACTGTAATGATCTGGCTTAAAAGACTGCTTTCTTTTAATTCTCTTCCTGACTTCATAATCAAAGAATTTATAGATGATATTTAAAAAGGAATTTATTTCAATATAAATCTTTATGTAATAGTTTTGGCAGAGCATTTGGTGATAGGCTGTTTAGAGGACATTTAGAACAAAGGTAAATGAAAGCTATGTTCTTTTCAACATAAATTGAACCATAAATTTATGTGTTGATGTTAAATAAGTTTTAGATAACTTTATATTTTCTAGAAATTTATCTAGATATTTAAAAAAACTGTTCAAATTCAGATTACTTAGAAAAAGAAACGATATTTTAAAAAGCAATTGTCATATTTTGGCAGTTACAGCAAAGCAAAAAGAGAGACAAGCGTTTGCATATATTAGCAGTTTAGAGGTTACCTCGTTAACGTTGATCTTTGACTTTGCAGAAGATTCTAAAAAGGCACAGTTACACCACTGTCTTGCTAAATTCTGACCCTGTTCTTTGCCAACTACTCGCTCATCTTCCAGGTCACATTTATTGCCAACCAAAATCATTGGAACCTGAAGGAAAAAAAACCCACTGAAATGAGTATCAACATATATGGGATATTTATCCTAATAGCAGAAATCTAGGTAAAATTCGATTAAGCCTCTGTGCTTACCTTTTAATACAAGTCAAAAAGAAAAGTGGAAGAGATATATACACCTACTAGTTCTACACAAGGTAATACTAAAATTCTCTTATGTGTCGTTGCTAGGGTTGTTTTAGTTGTGTCCGACTATTTGTGACCTCATTTGGGGTTTTCTTGGCAAAGACACTGGAGAGGTTTGCCATTTCCTTCTCCAGTTCATTTTACAGATGAAGAACTGACGCAAACAGGGTTAAGTGAATTGCTCAGGGTCCCTGTCTGAGCCTGTATTTGAACTCAGGTCCTCCTGACTCCAGGCCTGGCACTCTATCCACTGTGCCACCTACCTGCCCATCTCTCATGTGCAGAAATATATGAATCATTGATAATTAAACTCTAAGCAGAAAGTCACAGAGTATGGAAGCTTTTTAGAATTTAGTTTCTTGAGATCCAAATCCCACCACTCAACCTCTACACTGTTTTAAATTCAAAAATCTAACTAGCTATAGCTCAAAAACAAGTTTTTTGAGATTACATACATTCAAATACAAAAGAGCAAGTTTCAGCACACTGTTTATTACTCTAGTAATTAGCTCTAATCTAGCACATTAGATCATGACCATATAAACAAATTACATATTAACAACTTAAGGGGATCCACAGCAAAACAAAACTACCAGTATATAGTGTGAAAAACATCAATCTACCAAACTAGAAAGAGCACAATTTCATTTATACTTTAAGACAGTGAATGTATGCAGTTCAACATTCCACATAGTGTAATTCTTGGAACAGCTTAGCATTCTGGTGTAAATGTTAATAAAAAAAAAATCCAGCACTCAAGTTAAATGAACCACAATCATCTCTAAATGAAGATCGAAGATGGTTTAAAATGCTACTAAAATATATACCTAAGAGTGACGCTCTTAAAAGCAGTTATTTAAATCTTATATTGATACTAGAAAAATTCTAGGGATATATTTTTCTCCTAGAGAGAACAGACAGGTAAGAGGCAAAAAAATTTAAGTGAGTAGGAAATGTCTAGACTACTCCTGCCCTTACACATCACCTCTTGTGTGGCACGTTCACATCCTGCACTACACTAGATAAACTGCAAGATGACCAGCTGCAAATGCAAGAAAGCTAGAAGAAAGACACTTTCTCAAGTTGCTTTAGCAAACGACCAACTACTGCTGACGAGGAGGGGAAAACACTATTAATAAAGACAGTTTAACCCCAAGGGGTTTGAGTGTATAAACAGAGAAGAAATAAATTTAATAACTACAACCAGAAATAAGCCTGACTCGGGATTAGGGACAATGTCCCACCCACTGTTCCGAGTTCTGCTCTCTGGGAACAAGCAGACCAAGTCCGACCCCATTTCCCCATGACAGCAATCATGTCTGTCCTCCCCTAAGTCTTTTTTAGCCACGTAAATGTCCCCAGCTCAAGTATGAAGCTGCAGGAAATGCTTAATTTGGAGTCAGAGGACCTGGAATCCATTTCTAGTTTTCTTACTACTGGTGTCATCTTGAATTCACTTAATCATTCTGGGCCTCAGTTTTCTAATCTGTAAAATGGCATTAAACAAGATTACATCTGGGGTACCTTCTAATTCTAACTCTATGAAACATAGGACAGGAGTTCTTAACCTTTTCTGTGTCCTGGCTTCTGTTGGCAGTCTGGGGGAGCTTGTGGACCTCTGCTCTTCTCAGAATGTTCTTTTTTAAAATTTATAATTGAAGGAAATGCTAAATTTCTGTTAAAGGGCAGCGAAAACAAAGATGTAACTTTTTTCCCCATTCAGTTTCATGGACCCCAGGTTAAGAATCCCCATTATATATGACATGGTATTACAGGTCCATTATTTGTTCAATACAGTACCAACAGTACCAATGCAGACCAAGTGAATCATGCATGCTGTTTTTCTAAAATTTGTCTAGCAGTCCAAATTTAAAGGCCAGTGTGGAAGATCAGAGAGACAATAAAAATAAAAGTTTAAAAAAAATCTGCTTATGTGCAGCTTGACTCTCTTGTTCTCTACACTTTAAATGACTCAGAACTTTTGACCTGGTATAGTACTCCACAGAGTCACTGTGAGGATCAAGTGAGATGATGTTTGTAAAGTGCTTAGCACAGTGCCTGGCACATCGCGGGCACTTAATAGATGCTTATTTCCTTCCCCCCTTTCTCCCTAATTTATTCCTGTACCACACAGTCTTGGGGTAATTAGGTGGTGCAAAAGACAGAGTGCTGGGCCTACAGTCAAGATGACATGAGTGTCTCAGACACTTAATAGGTGTGTGAACTCTGGCAAGTCATTTAACTGCTGTTTGCCTACGTTTCCTTAGCTGTAAAATGGGGACAATAATAGCACCTACCTCACAAGGTTGTTCTGAGGCTCAAATGAGATGATAAATTATAAAGCTCATAGCACTGTGCCTGGTATACAGTAAGTGCTATAATAGTAATGATGATGGTGATAATTATTATTACCGCTATTGTTAGCATAAGATACAAGAATGGAATGAGATGATGGAAGCTCACTTGACAAAATTCTAGGGCAAAGTTTTCATCAAAAAATAAACACATTTCAGGAACCCACAATTCAACTCTCATTAAAGAAGACAAGATTTTTACTCCTTCATTGTAGAACAGAGGAACAATGTTTCTGGCCTTTAATGTTAGCAATGCTAATAAGGACATCTTTATACTACCACCTTATATCAGTATAAAAACAGAGGCTTTAAACATCTTATGTGAATTAGCCATGAGAAAGAAGATAACTTATTCATTAGGTCATGGTTGGTTATGAGTCATATAAATTTTTTCCTCATGCAACATTATCCAAGGTTAAAGATCTGAGTAGACACATGGGGATCCTATTAATAATTACACAGAACATTAACCCATGGAATATAAAAGGAAAAGGTACAAACCGATTTTTATTTTCTAATCTATACCAAAGAGAAATTCTTTGAGCTCAAAAGAATTAATCTGACATAAATTTCACTTCTGCTAAGATCTAACCAATTTATATAATAATGTGCTTAACTATCTAGCTACCATCTACCTAAAAATTTAATTACCAGACAAAATACCTAAAATAGTTATCATTCTGACTATACAAGAGAAAAGAAAGCATGTTTAAAATTTTGACCTAGTTAATTAAAACCCTCACATAACTGAGGAAGAAAGAAAATATAAAAATTATTCCATTAGCATTATTTTAATAGGCATTGATTATGCATCTAGTTTTGGGATTTAAACACTGACCCTCTTCATGAAACCTTCCTCAACAACTCTTGCCTATAGTTTCATTTCATTTCTTTTTTTTTTTTTGCTTTTTTTTTGGTGAGGCAATTAGGGCTAAGTGACTTGCCCAGGGTCACACAGCTAGTAAGTGTCAAGTGTCTTGAGATGGGATTTGAACTCAGGTCCTCCTGACTCCAGGGCCAGTGCTCTAGCCACTGTACCACCTACCTGCCAACTCTTACCTATAGTGATATCTCTTTTCTTCAACTCTTTTCTGTGCCCTTTGAAGGACCTAACAATTGCACTAGTGCAGTTATCTGCCCAGTACAATTATGCACCTTAGACATGAGCTCACCCTTCACTGCCGTGAGGGAGTGCGTCTTAGACTTTATACTCTAACGACCACCTCACACTCTGTGCAATTGACTGATAAACGGAGACTTGCTTATCTGACCACTGAAGGATTTTAGTGCTCAGAGGGGATAAAAAAATATTACTTACATCTTCTGTATCTTTAACTCGTAAAATCTGTTCCCTCAAGTCCTGTAAGTCATTAAACGTGGACTGAGCTGTAATAGAATATACTAGTGCAAACCCTTGGCCATTCTTCATATACAGATCTCTCATTGCTGTAAATTGCTCCTATAATAAAAAAACAAACGTGAAGACAATTATAAAATTTGATGTTAATTAACTAGAATTTTTTTTATATTAAAAGATTTTAAGAATCATTCAGTTATTTCATGGCGAAGAAAATAAGGCGTAAGATATGGATTTTATAAACAAATCTTTACCCATATGAAAGAATTGCTTCTGTTTCTCATCCATGGAAAAAAATCATACAACTCTAGAGGTAGAAGAGTTATGTAAGGTAATCCACTTCAGTCTCCCTGCTCTTAGACAGGAAGTGTCAACCAGTGATGATTTTTTTTTAAAGAACAGTGCATCTCCCCATTTATACCTTCTATCCCATGCTATATAAACTCAGACCATGATCTACATTTTAAAAAAGTGAACTAAAAATATGTTTTCAAAAGCCATAGTATCTCCTGGACTGGGTCACCTTCTGAGAACTCTTCCAACTCCTGAGCTATAATCCTATGATCAGTCTAAACCATTCAAGACAGAAGGCTATATATTCTTTTCTGTAAATCTCCATGGAGAACTGACAACCTCCTTTGGCGGTACATACCAGTGTTTAGCACCTCAACAGTCAAGAGGCTCTTATATTCAACTAAAATATCTTCTGTTTTACTTAACACCTATTTAATTTTGTTCAGGAAAAGAAGGTGATGGAATAATTATATAAATTACAACTAGGGATATGTAAAATGAGTTAGAAAATTATTATTTTTAAAATAGAATGAGATCCATACAAAAGATAAACAGTTACATACTGCAGAAAATTTGAAAATCTACATGGCCTGGGAACAAGTAGTGTGGATATATTGCTTTGTATGTATGGACCATATATCTTGGTCTAAGCATGACCTGTTTCTCAGCCACTCTGCCCCTTCAATTTACATAGCTCTTTCACTTTCAAGCTTTCCTGGGCCATCATCCTACCTTGGTTCCTATGTACTTGATTCCAGCTGGCTCTGCTTATTCCTTCTTTTCCTACTATTCCCCCACCTCCCCCTGATCAAGCCTCTGCTCTCCTATGTCAGGCATCCATCCCTGCTCATTCTCAATCTTCAGTATTCTACGGTGTTCTCTGCTTCTTTGGCTGCCGCCATAATGCATTTCTGGAAGGTACAGGTAAGAAGTACAAATTTTCTATCTTCAGATTTTCTAGGTATAGATTTTTTTAAAATTATATTTTATAAAATACTGTGATGTTAAAGTCAGTCAGCTCCCAATTTATCAGCTGGTTAATATTAAATAATTTAATGGAAATGATCAGTTTATTTAATTACAAATGTTAATAAACACTTACACTACTATGACTGAATCTTCCCACCTATCTAGCTGCAAGGCATTATTTATTTAATCACACCACCAATAGAAATTTCATCACTACCTATAACATTATTTCTATGGAAAAATGCATTCTGAATTCTAAGCAATTAATTCACAAAGCACAGCAACACAAACTATTAATAAGTTGGGAAAGTATGTGTATATGAAAAATGAACTACTACTGTATGGGTGGTTTGCTGCTGCAGGCAATACAACAAAAACTCTCTGGTTAATGCTGAAATAAAATAATATTTCACTCAAATCCTAAAATGTGTTTTGCTTTACTTGTAAATAGTTCATTAGAACTTTCTTCAGAAATGAAGTTGCTGATATTAAAAAAAAATCAAAATTATTATCTCTTAATAAAGATGAATGATTGTGGCTCCAAGTTAGGTCTCTCTTTAAACTCACAGTAAATGTTTTCTATCTAAAGAGAAGCTCTTGGCATAATCCTCTCATACTTAAACACCTCAATTAAAGGGAAAGGAAACAATACACAGATATGAGCACAACATAAAATAATATGGTGTTATATAGGAATTAAATACACCCCAGAAGACTTAATATGCTTAAGAAAATTTAATCAGTCCTAAATTTAGGAAGATTCATTTTTAATCATAATAATGATTTTTTTCAAGGTGGGATTAATCTAATCACAACTTTTATTCAATGTCCAAGTTATTAATTCAAAGTTTCATAGAAAGATAAAACGTCCTTACTGTCCCTGCTGTATCGAGGATTTCAAGCATACACTGTTGGCAATCAACTTCAACTTGCTAGAAAGAAAAAAAAAGGACGGGATGAGAATTAAGCTGCAACATCCAAGTTTTCACTTCATTTCCCTCCCACCTTTACAGAGTATCTTGTTTAATTATAATGGCTTAAGAGCCCCTTAATATGAACCTCCTGTTCATTTCTATTTGATAGGTTTCACTGAAAACTGTGTGCTGACATTATGCATACCCATCCTATTACTCTAATGATTTATACTTTACCCAAATGTGCAATGGAAAGATCACTGGATCTGGAGTCACAGAAGCTGGGTTCAGGACCCAGTTTTGCTATTTACTACCTATGGGATTTTGGGCAAATTCACTTAACCTTTCTGGTCTCAGTTCTCTTCTCTGTAAAACAATGGGCTGGGTTGGAAGATATAAAAAGTCTTTTCCTAGCTCTAATTTGTGCTCTTTTGATCCTAAGATGAGGCTAAACATGGGAGCAGATACTGTGATACTGTAGACACCATAGTAATGATGTTTTTGGGGAATTGCAGGCATTCAATAGCTTACTTTTAAAAAAAAGCTTACACACACACACATACACCCCCCCCCCAAACCTTCAAAAGCACCTCCTTGCTACTATTTTTATAGTTGGTTTTGAATCACAGCACATCAGCAATGGATGAAATTTTAACACTAGCAGTTACAGGAACCCAAATCTGCATTTTAGAACTTGCTTCTTGTGGTGCTGGTGACAGGAAAGAGCACCAAAGTGACTGAGAAAGGTTCAAGTAATATGGAATTAATTTATGACAGTGTGAAATTATTCCATAATTTTCTTAATTTAGTTAGTGCAAAATTTCACATATATTTTATTTTTAATGAGAGATATCTATATATTGTCAAATCCACTCATTGAAGATTTCATTCAGGAAAAATTATGGCACTCTATAACCACATCATGATACCTTCCTAAAGAACTTCTCTTTCCCATGTGTAGAAAAATGGTCTCTGATTTGAGCACCCCTCTCTCCAATAATCTTTTAACACATTCTCTTTTCCCTCCCTTATATTAACACGAAAACGGGAAGAAAACTGGTAAAGATTGCCACAAGACTTTACAGCTATACAGTACAGCCATTTGCCAAGACCAAACTCATAGCTCTTTCTGTTTTAAAGGGGACAAGGTAATACTTTTATAGTCAAGCAACAACATAAATAAAAGGCAGTTTTATAACCACTTAATGATTTCAAGCATGATCATTATGGAAATTTTAAACCATGAAGAAATAGGTAAAATTCAAAAGCAGATCTACTGTAAAAATGTTGAAGTGCTTTTTCTTCCACATAAAAATTTCTTCCAGAAAAAGGGGAATAGTACCATAGTTTTAAGGTTTATCTTTCTACTTAATATTTAGTTATAAGATCTTTAAAATAGCAATGGATTGCTTAGAAATTGTAAGAGGGCACAGATCTATGAATTTAAGAAAAAAGTATTTTAAAATATACTTATGACTCATGCAGAGAATTTGTATCTACTTTAAAAATAACTTGTTTTTAAGCAGCAATTTTGTGTACCAAGATTTCAAATTATAAGGAAACACTAATGCAAATGTTGAGACAAGTTCCATAGCTTACCTTTCTGTAGGAGTCTTCTATTGTAGGGTCATATTTTTCAACAAAGATTCCTTGGACAAACTGTACTGTCTAGAAAAATAAAGCAGAGAAAAGTTAAGCATCCAAGAATCAAACCTCTTGACAAAAACTGAACAGCTAAAAAGAGACCACAGTTCAACTAAATTACAATTTTTAAGGTTTTTTCAGCTCTTTAATTTCTTAAACTTCTATAATATGGCAAAGTAAATTTAGGTACAACTTCAAAATATAACATTTCAAAAAGAGGACCATATGTAAGTACTCAATGAAATCATTTAAGTCAACATATTTAATCAGGGAACTGATAATCTATTTCTTTGGAGACACAATTCTGGGCAAGGAGTATAGTTAATTATGTACCAAACTAGATATCTATACATCTTTAAACTCATGCCTCTGCAGTACAATTCTGAATAACCAAAGGGCACCTCTGAAAATCAGAAGACACAGGGATGATAATTACCTTCAAGCCGAATACACATCCCATAGCAAATTTCATTCGTTTTAACTCTGACTATAAAAACTAAATATCACTTCACTATTCAATAGCAATGAAAATGTGGAAAGCCATTTAAATGATCAACAATACTGCCACCTCTATATGTGGAAATGTCTAATATATAATAAAAAAATTTTAATATTACATGAATGAGCATGTACTAGGTGAATGTCCAAGAAGAAATGAAAATTCACTTTTATGAATTCCTCTCCTATCACCCTATTCTTAATACACCTACAGTACCCTCTTATCTGCTCATTTCAAAACTATTTCTGAATGAGTTAAAATCAGGGCAATGAAGCCAATATCCCTGTATAATGTCTTAGAATGTTGTTGTTTAAAAATTAACTGCATTATTCTTAAATTTTGCTGAACTTTTCCTCTATAAGAATTATCTAGGCTGGAAACGAAGTACTTTATGTCTTTTAAGTAAATGAAAAAATATATAGATTATAAAAATTTCCTTAGATAGCTTTAAGAAACTTTCCTTTTCTGAATAGCCTAGATATACTCATACCCCACCTCACCCAGAAGAATATTAACTTTCTCTTGAGGAACTATTACTTTTCAAAAGAATCTTATCATATATAAAACTGAAATATCAAATAAATCTTCTTCTACCTTTCTTTGTAGCTATCTGATCATTCTTTCTCCTACTCCTTCCAGGGATCATTATTCATCTCCCACCTCTTGGCATGAATATCCTTCAAGACTCAACTCTGGGACCTCTTTTCTCTCTATATTCTCTGTCTTGGTGAACAAAGTTCCACCACATCTTTTTCTTCCAATACTTGGGATGCTGAATTGCAAGATCTATAAGAGTAAGCCACCCCTTCTCATACTCACTCCAGATACTTTGATCCACCTCTCTCATGTCCCAGTGGAGCTCTCTGCCCATTGTGCCTTCTAGAACTTCTATACCAGTTACACACTTCTCTTCATTTTAGGCCTCTTTCTCTTGGGCTCTTCTCACCTTTACCTGCCAGGCATAGCCAGCTCCCCTCAAAATAACACCACATCCTTAGTCACTCTCTCTAGCTTTCTGTCCTAGGGCCTGGAAGGTGAGTCTACTCTTTGATCCTCTAATTATCACTGCCATACTTTCTTTGTAACCACTACTCAATTCTCTTTTGAGGCTCACTCCATTGAAATCTATCACAAAATCCAGATTTTAGTAACAGGGAGCTACTGGTACCTCAATCATTCTTTCCTTCTCAAGGAGTTAGGTATTTGGCTCATAGTTTCCCTTTACAGCCCAATTCCATATAATCTGATATCTCCTCAAAGACCCTAACTAACCTCTCAATCTCATTCTCCACTCAAACTCCTACAACTTATTTTCTATACTTTATCTCAGCCCCACACAGCGATGATTAACATAAGATCAAAAACTCAAATCACTTCATGAGATACCAATCTTCTATGATTCCCTTCTCCCTATGCTTTTCGTCTCTCTAAACTTGTTCTTCTCCCTCACTGAGATCACTAATCCCTCCATCCCTCAGTACTCTCCTAGGCCATGAACCTTGCTCTAAGCTCATCTGTCTCCTTTCTCAATCTTGACCTTATAATTAACTAGTTCAATTCTACAATGTCTTCTACTCTTGAATCTCGGTGCCCCATTGTTCTATTGAGGCATACTGCAAGTGGTCTTCCTGCTGTGGTGAGCAGTCATCCCATCTCCCACCCTCCTTTTTGCTTAAGCTTTTCCCCCTCAGATCACCTTAAATTTACACGTAAATATCTTGTTAACATGTAGTTTCCCCCATTAGACCTTTCTGCCTTTCTTTGTACCCCTACTGCTTAGCACAGTGCCTTGTACTTAAAGCACTTAATAAATGCTTGCTCACTAAGAATCCTGCCAAACCCCAACCATGGATTACTCGCACTTTCCACCTTCACTCCTACTCATGCATTACTGAATAGAGGTAGAAGAGATCATGAAACCAAGAGGAATGAGATCACTACAAATCTGTTATCTAATCTCAACTGGGACCTCACTAACAAAGGACAATCTTTAACTCCTCCTTAATTGAGTTTATCCTATTCCCTGGAGGTCATTCCAAACCTTTTCTCCTCTCCTCTCCTCAAGCCTTCAGTTCTCCAATCTTCTGAGGTGAAGATTTAGTCTCATCCATTACTGAGAAAAGGGAGACCATTCTCTGTGGAATCCCTCTTCTCTTCATGAAAACCTCTTGTCAAAATCTCCCATTATCCTCTTCTTTACTTTTGTCTCTGGTAAAGAGCTGACCTTTCTCACCAGGGCTAATTTCTCTGCATGCATCTATTCTCCCTGCCTCCCAAACTTCAGTTTTTTTTTCCCTATCAGGCTTCTTCCCTGCTTGCTTACAAACATACTCTAGTCTCCCCCATCCTTAAAAAACCTTCAGTAGATCCTACCATCCCCTCAAGGTATTATCCCATATCTCTCCTTTCCTGCTCTGCTAAACTCCTGGGGAAAAGAATCTGTACTCAGTGGTTCTACTTCTTTGTCTCCTACTGACTTCATCACTCAATTGCTACTGCTCCCTATACCTTACTGATGATTTAACTGTCAAGTCTGATAGCCCATCTATCTTCAGTCCTCAGCCTGTCTGACCTCTCCACAGCATTTGACTCTGACACTGAAGAGTGACTACACTCTCCTACAAGGGAAAGGAAGGACTGAATAGAGAGAATAGAGAGAAGGGATGAATAATGGAGAGAGAAGAAAATAATTCTTTCCTTGCTTTATTACTAGCATTTTCACAGCTTTCTCAGTTTCCTTGTTTGGTTCATCACCCATATCATTTCTTTATGCTTTCATTTGGTGCAGCAATCAACTCTCCTTGGTTTAATTATCATCTCTATGGAGATGACTTCCCTCAAATCTACAGTATATTTATCCAATCCTACTTTCTCTCAAGTTATAGTCACACATCTACAACTGCCATCAAAATGGTTGCCCTACAGGCATTTTCAACTCACCATCTTCAAAACAGAACTCATTATCTTTCTCCTTAAACCCATTTCTATTCTAAACTACCCTATCAAGCAACACCATCCTTCAAGTCACCCAGGTTTGCAATCTTGGCATTCTATTGTCAACTACTCATTTTACCTCATCCAACACAGCCAATGAGTTGCCAAATCCTGTTGTTTATACCCCACAGTCTATCTCTCTTAACCTCTTCCCACTACTCACACTTTCAGTTTCTGTCCTCTGGTAGTTTCGGCCCTTATCACCTCTCACCCTATTTGGTGTCCTCATCTCAAATCTCTCCCATCTCAAATCCATCCTCCACACAGATGCCAAAGTGAATTTGCTGAAGTGCAGGTCTGAACATCTGATTCTCCTCAATAAACTCCAATGGCCCCTAAATGTTTCTAGGATAAACTCCTCTTTTACAGTTTTAAGGTACTTCACAAACTGGCTTCAACTTACCTTTACAACTTTATTATATATTATTCTATTTTCTGTACTCTATAATCCAGCCACATTGACATACTTATTGCTCCTCATGTAACACTCATCTCTGGCCTTCACACCCTTCTCTCTTCTGCCTCTGCCTCTTGAAATTCATTTCTTTCAGGACTCTGTTCAAGTGCCTTACTTTCTACGTGAAACTATTCCTGATCACCCCATGTGTTAGCTCCCTTCAATTAACCTTGTATTTTCTCACTTATGCACGTGTTGTCTCTCTAATATAACAAAAGCTCCTTGACAGCAAAGACTTTCACCTTTGGCTTTCGTTGCCTAATGCTTAGCCCAGTTTGGCATATGTAGACAGGCTCTTAAATGTCTGCCGATTGATGAGCTCATCTCTTCCTGTATTTTCAATAATCAACTCTATCTGATGATTCCCAACATTTATATATTCAACACTAATGTCTCTAATGAACTTCATTCTTACTTTTTACCTGGATGTCCTTAGATGTTTCAGGCCAAAACTGTTAAACATGTCCTCTAAACATCTCTATCTCTAAACATAACATATCTAAGTGATCACAGAAATTCCCCTTCCTTCTCAGTGGCAACGTTTAGGGTTGTGCTCTCTTAATTCATTCTCTCCCTTTATTGATTCCACTGATACCCAGAACACCTCATCCAGTCTTGTTTCCCACTTCACCTTAGTCCAGTGTGGGATCTATAAATGGTATAAGTATTATGAAATGGAAAAAGAGGAGAGGAAGGCAAATTCTAATAACTTCTTATCTTGTTATGCTCTCCTCTCCTTGCTGGTGTTTCTCTCTCCATTCCCCCCAGCAGCTCTGGTCCTAGCAGCTCTGGTCCTAGCAGCAGGGTCTCTCTCCCCATCTCATCTCAGTTCAATTCAACATGCATTTATTAAGTATTTATACATGCTGAGCACTGTGCTAGAGACACAAAGGCAAAAATGAAAGTCCTTGCTACCAAGTAGCTCATGGTTTACTGGGTCATAACCATCATTTATATAGTTCTTTAAAGTTTACAAAGGACTATACAAAAATTTTCTAATTTGATCCTCATAATAGTCTTCTGAGCTAAGTGCTACAGATATTACCTCATTTTACAGATGAAGACTCAGAAGGAGAGGGGTTAAATGACTTGTCCATGGTCATACAGAGATTTCCGGTATCTTTGATGAGATATGAACTAAGGTCTTTCTGACTCCAAGTCTAGTATTCTTCTACTAAGCCATATGCTCTCTCAAACTACTTCTCCACCCCAGGCCTCTTGTGGTAAAATGCTTGGTACAACCTTCCTTTACGAAAAAGGAAGATAGAGTCTGGGTTTTCCTCTAAGATACAGATAAATCTTACTTTAGAACCTTAGATGTTCTAAATAACTCTCCATAACTACCCAGTGTAGAACTATGTCAGACTCCTCCTAAGAGATCACTTAATGAGAAACAGAGCAAATAAGTGAAATGATTTGCCCAAGCTACTATGGTATCATGGCTGGAATCAGAGCCCAGATTCCATGACTCCTAACTCAAAGCTCTTTTCTGCTACATAAAATTACCTTTCGTCTTTCTTATGGAGTCCGAATAAAAAATGAGAAAGGTGGGCAAAGACACTGGAGCACTAAACACTATAATGAAAAAAGATCTGAATGGGACAAAGATGAGGATGTAATCGTAAAGAAAAACATGAAAGATGAGGGTCCAAATACAGGAGAAAGATCAAGGCCTAAAGCCATTTGAGATCTAATGAATATAAGGAATAACTTTTATTAAGATAGTTTGAGGTTTCTTGAAACGTTGTGACTCTTTCCTTGAGTTTGTTACTTTTAATCACCTGTTTCTTCCTAGTAGCTAGTCATGCTATACCTTAGAAAATCTCAGAATGGTTGTGTGTCTACTTCAAGGACAGGAAGCTACAGGACAAAGAATGAGAACATGTTCTAGTCCGGAAGTATCAAAGATTCATTCTGTTGAACCACATTAAAATGTAACTGAGAAATATTTAACAAAATAAAAATACAATAGATATTAAAATAGGTAACGTTTGTAAGTGGTTTTCTAAGTCATTATGTGGCCCAAAGGGATCCTTATATATGGCATAGTGGCCCCATTTCCATTTGAGTTGGATGCCACTGTGGTTCTAGTCCATGGCTGGCCAAAGGAGGAAAGAAAACCTGTCCAGAAGCAATAGATGGTAGTGGTACGGAAAAAAGAAAATAGGCTAATCCTTAAGACCCCCAGTAAAAAAGAGGAATGATGGGAAATAAGCACTTAATTAATCACATAATATGTGCCAGGCTAAGCACTGTACAGATTTTTGTTTTTCAGTCATGTCCAACACTTTGTGACCCTATTTGGGGTTTTGCTGGCAGAGATACTAAAGTAGTTTGCCATTCCTTCTCTACCTCATTTTACAGATGAGGAAATTGAAGGCAAATGACTTGCCCAGGGTCACATAGCTGTCTGAGGCCAGATGTGAACTCAGCAGGAGTCTTCCTGACTCCAGGCCCAACACTATCCACAGTGCCCATCTAGCAGCCCCGGTACAGATATTACCTCAGAAGAGAAAAAAGGTGCCTAGAGAGCCTTTGTGGATCAAAACAAAGTGAGGCATTAAATTAAAACAACTCTGAGGTACCACTTCACACCTATCAGATTAGCTAACAATGACAGAAAAGGAAAATGACAAATGCTGGAGGGGATGTAGAAAAATCAGGACACCAATGCATTCATTGTTGGCAGAGCTGTGAATTAGTCTCGCCATTCTCCAGAACAATTTGGAACTACAACCAGAGTTATAAAACTGTGCACCCCCTTTGACTCAGCGATACCACTATTAGTCTAGATCCCCAAGACATCAAAGAAAAGGGAAAAGGACCTATCTGTGCAAAAAATATTTATAGTAGCTCTTTTTTGTGGTGGCAAAGAATTGGAAATTGAGGGGATGTCTGTTAACTGGGGAATGGATGAATAACTTGTGGTATATGATTGTGACGTAATACTATTGTGCTATAAGAAATGACAAACAGATGATTTCAGAAAAACCTGGGAAGACTTGTATGAGCAGATGCAAAGTGAAGTGAACAGAATCAGGAGAACCTTGTACACAGTAATAGCAGTATTGTATGGATGATTAACTGTGAAAGACTTAGCTACTCTGATCACGACAATGATCCAATATTGCTGCCTTCTCAATAAGTAGGCAGGGTAGGGAGGGAGGGGAGGGAGAGAATTTGGAGTTCAAAGTTTTGAAAACAAATGTTAAAATGCTACCCATTTCCAGAAAGAAAACTGTTGAACTCTGAATGCAGATTAAAGCCTACTTTTCTTCACTTTCTTTACTTTCTTGTTTTTGTATGCATGCGCATGCAACATGGCTAATATGGAAGTATGATTTCCATGACTTCACTTGTATAATCCATATACTGCTTGCTTTCTCAAGGGGTGGAGGAGGGGCAGGAAAGAGGGAGAGAATTTGCAAGTGAAAATTTTTTAAAATGAATGTTAAATTTTTAATGTGTAATTGGGAAATAATAAAATAAATATATATTTTAAAAAAGAGAAATGTGATGCATTATACCTAGAAATAATATCTTGATATACCCTATCGCAGCTCCTCACTACTACCATTCCTGAATTTCAGACTTGCATACTTGGAATTGACCTTGGAGGTTTTCTAGTCCAAACCATGAATGAATAAGAATCCCCTCTACAACACACTCACATCATCTGTCTTCTCTGCTTAGACTCCTGAGCTATGAATGTCAATGTCAATGACGGCAGTCATACCACATTGCTAACTGAGTCCATTACAAATTTTGTTACCTAATTTCAACTGAGACTTGCTACAGTACTGCTATTTGTTCTTTCTTGATTTTCTATCCCAATTTATCTTAGTACCCCACTTGGAAGATATTTTTAATCTCCTAATTTATTGAGAAAGAGACATACTGACTCTCCTTCAAATGCCCTAAACTTATAGTTTCTCAACTTATTCATTTCCCATGACCTTCTCTTCCTCCACTTCACCTCTGTTACATATATATAGTCATATCCTTGATACCTATCACCCATAAATGTCCCATCTCTATGTTCAAAAATTCCAAAATCCCCTTTTCCAACAATAACCTATTGGCTTTTCACCTCTCCTTCTATCTTCCCTTATAAAACCTTAGTTTTTGTTTGCATCATGACCTCCAATCCTTTGACCCCTCAATTCTCTGCCAAGCCATCTCCCCAGCACTAACCACTTTCTCTTTTCTTAATCTTGACCCCCTGGTGATCCAATTTAACTCTTCACTGTCTTCCTCCCTTGAATCCCTACCCCACTTTCATACTGCCAATTACGTCCAGTCAAGTCTCAGCCTTGAAACACTCATCACTCCCACCATTTGCCCACTTTAACTCCTACACACATGCTGTTTAACAAAGATGGAGAAAAAAATCATTCAGCCATTCTGACTGGGTCCACTACAAATTTATGTCAGCCTCAAAACTGGGCCCTCATTGCTGCTAGGCAATCCTACTATACCTCCCTTTTCAACTCATTACCCCACTCTCAAAACAGCTCTTCTAAACCTTATCATCCCTCCTCAAATCTCCCATGGCTCCCCATCACCACCTTACTCTCAGTTGAGAACCCGACTTCATAATTTTACAGAAAAAAACTGAAAGCATTAGCTGTGAATTCCCTCTTCATTCATGTATGACCTAGGTACCTTCTGCCACTCTTTCCTCCTTCATCCCATCTCACATGATGAAGTGGCCTTACTCCTACCAAGGCTAACCCCTCTACTTGTTCAAGTGATCTCATTCTAACTTGTCTCCTCTGAGAGACTGCCCCCTTTGTCATACCCACTCTTGATTTATTTTCAATTTCTCCCTGTCTACTGGCTCATTTCCTACTGCTTTTAAACATGCTCATGACTGCCCCACCCTGAAAAAAACCTTATTTGATCTCTACTGTCATTCTATATCTCTTCTGCCCATTGCAGCTAAACTTAAAAAAGGCTGTCTACAATAGGTGCCTCCACTTTCTCTCCTCCCAATCTCTTCTTAATCCCTTATAATTCAGCTTCTAACCTCATTTCACCAAAATTGCCTTCTCCAAAGTTACTAATGATCTCTTAGTTGCCAAATCCAATGGCTTTTGCTCAATTCTCATTCTCTTTTACCTCTTCTGCAGTCTTTGAGACTGTCGGATCACTCTCCTCTCCTCGATGCTATCTTCTGTGTAGGTTTTCAGGACACTACTCTGTCCTGGTTCTTGTCCTACCTGTCTGATCACTCCTTCTCTGTCTTCTTTGCTGGATCTTCTTCCATATCATCCCCTCTAACATGAGGTATCCCTCATGTTCAGTCCTGGGCCATCTTCTCTTCTCTTCTCCTTCTATACTACTTCATTTGGTAATCTCATAAACTCCCATGGATGTAATTCTCATCTCTATGCTTATGATTCTCAAATCTACCCATTCTGCCCCAATCTCTCATCTCCAAACTGCCCTTCACACATCTTAAATCCAAAATTTTCCAAAAATGAACTCATTATCTTTCTCCCTAGCCCCCTGCATTCTCCAACTCCTTTTAATTCTAGGACCTTTCCTCTATTAATTATTTCCTATTTATCCTGGATAAGGCTTGCTTTTCCTGGCACATAGTAGGCACTTAAAAGTTTATTAATTGGGTCCCTTTCTTCTCCCCCATTTCTTAACTGAAAACCAAGCTAATTTCCACCTATTCTCTCCTGCTAACTCTGATTAAGTGGTCCTTCCTGCTGAGATCAGTTTCTCTACCTATGCCCTCAATTTTAATCTTTCCTCTTTATTCCAGCAACTTGCCTCACCCATCTATCATTTCACCCCCTCTAATCATCAGTTTCTTACTACTGACTGGCTTTTTCCTACTGCCCTTTAAAGCATGCATTTTACAGATTCTTTAAAGCAGTCATTTTACAGATGAAGAAACAAGAGCAGAGGAAAGTGACTTGCCCAAAGTAATGAGGTAATGGAGCTTGAATTTGAGCCTATATCTAGTCTCTAAAAAACAAACAAAAAAAACCCCTTCAATGGACCCTGCCCTCCCTTCAAGCTATTTCTGTTCTCCTCCTTTCTGCCAAACTCCTAGAATGGATTCTCTACACTTCTTGCACCTGCTTCTTCAAGCCCAACTTCTCATTGCTTGAGATCTGGTTTCTGGACCCACCAGTTGATGGGAACTTGTCTCTAAGGTTACCAATATTCTCCTAAATATTAAATCCTATCATCTTTTCTCCTTAGTCCTCATTCTCCTTGATCTATTTGTAGCTTTTTGATACTGCTGATCACTTTCTCCTTCGGACACTTTCTTTTCCCTAGGGCTTAAAGCCAATGTTCTTTCCTACTTCACTTACCTGCCTGACCTTTCCTTTTCAGTCTCTGGATGACTCATCTCCTCCTGCCCCTTCAGGGCAGGTACATTATCAGCTCTCACAGGTTCAAGTATCACTTCAACGCAAATGACACCTACATTTATGTATCCAGTCTTAATTCCTCCACTGAACTCCAGTTCCATATCGTCAACTGCATGTTGGCTGTCTTCCTCCCAGATGTCCTATAAGTACTTCAGTCTCAACAAAACAGAAGCTATCACCTTTCTTCCTAATCTTATTGCTCTTCCAAATATCCCTATTTCTTGAAGGCATTACCATCTTCCTAATCACCCAGATTCATAACCATGGAGTCATCCCATGACTCTTTCCTCTGCCTTATACTCACCTCAAATCTACTACAGCAATCTATCACAGACTTCTCTATCCTCACAAAGCCATCATTGTAATAGCCTAGGTAAGAGGTGACAGGCCTGCATTAGGATATAATGCCTGTGTTTGTGTAGAGAAGGTGATGGATGAGAGAGTCTTCTTAAAAAACAATGGTACTCTGTTGTCTCTTTCACCAATCAGGCTCCTTCTGAATCAAATTTACTATTCTGGAAGGACATTCTAGTCAAAAATGTTAACCCATCGATCTCAATGGTACCTATGGGGTCACATTTGCTTCCTCCTGTTGGGATCTACAGTTCACCCTACTTGTGACCCTCTGCATACTCTGTGCATTAGGTACAGATGTTTGCTGATTCCTTTCTTGGATTTTTTTTGCTGTGAATTACTGGTTCTAGTAACACTCTGCCTCCTACATTGTAGTTACTCCATATAATATCTCATTTGCTGGACATAAATAGGATTTTTTTTCTTCCTTCTCAGTTTAAAATCTGATTATGAGTGTATTGGATAAACTTTTGGACTAGGAATCAGAAGTCCTGGATTCAAATGTCACCTCAGACAATTACTATGTATATGACTCCATGAAATTTACTTACTCTCTCTGTGCCTCATATTCCTCATGTGTACACTGAAAAGGTTGGACTCGATGACCACTAAGATCACTTTCAGCTCTCAGTCTAAGATTTTACTATTAGATTTTTTTTAGGACTACAAGCAAACATACTCTTTTTTTCTTTTTTTTTAAATTAATTTACTTTGATTTATCAACAATCACTTCCATAAGCTTTTGAGTTTTAAATTTTTCTCCCCCTTCCTCCCCAAGACGGTATGCAATCTGATATAGGCTATACGTATACATTCCTATTAAACATATTTTCACATTAATCATGTTGGAAGAAAGAATTAGAACCAATAGGAGGAACCACCAGAAAGAGGAAACAGAACCCAACAGAAGGAAAAAAAATAGCAAACAGTATGCTTCGATCTGCATTCAAACTCCATAGTTCTTTCTTTGGATATGGAGAGCATTTTTCATCATGAGGCTTTTGGAGATGTCTTAGATCCTCGAATTGCTGAGAAGGGTTATGTCTATCAATGCTAGTCATCGCACAACGTGGCTCTTACTATGTACAATGTTCTCCTGGTTCTGCTCACTTCAACTCAGCATCACACCATACAAGTCTTTCCAGAGGCAAACATACTCTTAGCAGCCACTGCTGGGTCTACTACATCAACTCCTGAGAAACTTATCATTGCTATCTTTTAAATCAAGACCACAAGTTCACAAATCTAGAGCTAAAGGGGCCTCAGAGACCAAAGAGGAGGAAACCAAGACCCAGAAAGGTTAAGTGACTTTCCTTTCAAGTAGTAAGTATAAGAGGTAGAATTTGAACCCAGGTCCTCAGACTCCAGAGTAAATGTTCCTTCCACTCTTGGAGCTAAGGCCAAAGAAATTGGGAGTTGAGAGTTAGGGGAGTACCTATACTTATTTGTTCAAGTTCATGGAAACAGGGGGCAGCTAGGTGGCACAGTAGATAGAGCACCGGCCCTGGAGTTAGGAGGACCTAAGTTCAAATCCTGCCTCAGACCAAACACTTGACACTTAGTGTGACCCTGGGCAAGTCACTTAACCCCAACTGCCTAAAACAAAACAAAACAAAAGAAAAAGTTCATGGAAACAGAAGTGAAGGAGAAAGGGGACCACTGGCCCTAGCATCTGGGTCAGGGGGTGGGGGAGAAGAACATGTTCCAGAGGTACCTGATGGGTTAAACAGGATAATTAGGAGTTAGCCTAAGAACCTAACTATTAGCTATAACATTTCTACAGGGAAATGTTTTTGAATACCAAGCAACAGACTTCAGACAACTTTTTAGAACATAACCCATTTTGAGTTGAGGATTGTAAATGAATGCAATACTCTCCCAGTGGAATGTCTCTAGAATGGCACTGTGATGCAGCACAGGAGGCTATGCCTCCCAAAAGACATAGTAGAAGTGCCCTATGCCTTCAATGATGCCAGAATTGAGGTAAAGGTAGCTCCTTAGCATCCCCAACTGCCAAGCTTCTTTATCTTCTAGTCAAAAATTTATTAAGAGTATACACTATATGTAAGACACTATGTGTGGTGCTGTATACAAAGACAAAAATGAAATAGTTCCTGTCCTCATCCTTACATTCTTCAGTCTTTCTGCCATGGCTTTTCTCCTTTCCTGTGTCAGTCTATTCTTCATGGGCAATCTACCAATCTCACTCACTTTCTCTAGGCTTCTCTTTACTGTTGTCCTCTCTTCAGCTTCCTGTGGCTTCTTCCACATTTGCAGACTTCAGTTTAAGAATGGATCACAGACAGTACCAGACAATTGGAAACTCCCTTATTTCCATGTGATAAACTGACCAATCACACTGCATCAAGGCATCCCTCTCAGGTCCCTGGCTTTCTTCTGTGGTGCTCCTTTGCTGCTCTGGATGTTTGGGTATCAACTCTTTGCTGTAAAAGAAGTTCTCTCTACTATACTCTAAGCCACTGAAAATAATTCAACATCCAGGTCTTCCTTTCATCCTGCCCTGTTCCCTAAAGATAACTTATGCTTTTTCTTTTTGTTTTTTGTTTTTTGAGGAAATCTGTTATGTATATACCATATTTTAACCTATAAAAGCAGTAATCTACTTTCTAGGACATACAATAACTTCTTTATAAAATGCCACAAAGATCACCTACCAGAACTTAATCACACTTAGGAAGAGGAAAGCAGTCAAAACATAAGTAGGTGGTTTTCAAGGCCTTCAACTCCCACTTCTTTCACTTGAGGTTCTTACTCTGCCTTGGGACAGGGGGCTGACCACATTCCCATGCACAATACAGGAACTACAGAATTAGCATATTTGTTATCTTGTCATTCTCACTGACTAGAACATCTCACTGTATTGCTCTGCACAACAGATGTTGTCATGGAAGACTTAATCCTTTCAGCAGCTCCAGAGCTCTCCCCATGGAGCCCTGCTACCCTGATGGTGAGTGCCTCACATGGCCAAATACATCACGGCAGCTCCAGGCAAGCTTCATTCTAACCCCCTCCCCTCACCCCCACTGCCATCTTCTAGCCAGCTGTAATGCTGTACTGCATGTCCTCTCTACCCAATCCTGCCTCGTTAAGTTCTGGAACAATACTCAAATCAATATTGCCATTGTATCAATTTGCTCTCTAGGGTTCCTTTCACCAGTCCCTGTAACTTTCCAAATCAACATACACATCCGTGGCAACCAATTCTCTATATGTGTGGTCTCTCTCTAGTAATATAAGTTAGCACTTATGTAGTATTTTAAGGCTTGCAAAGCACTTTATGTTATTTCATTTGAGTCTCACAACAACCCTGTAAAGTAGGTCCTATTATTATCCCCATTTCACAGATGAAGAAATTGAGATTCAAAGAGGTTAAGAGACTTGTCCCCTAATCACACAGCTAGTGTCTGAGGCAGAATTCAAATGCAAGTCTTCCAGGCTCCAAGTCCCATGCTAGCTTCTATCCCATTAGATGCTGCCCTTCTTAGAACATAAGCTCCTTGAGGCCAGGAAATGTTTTTGCTTTTGTGTTTAGCAAAGTGTTTGGCACATAATGGTTAAAAATGCTTTTTTGTTTATTCATTTATTCAATAGAGATACGTGTTCCTAGCTCTTAATTTAAATTCATTTTTAAAAATTACTATAGGGTTTAAATAATTTATTCTACTGAGTTAAGAGCTCTTGATTAAAACAAAAAACCTTGCTTTATAGTGACCACAGTCATAAAGCTCTCACATATCAGCATATACTTATAAAGCTTATTCAACCCCAGGGCCGTGCTCACTAGTCAGATGATTAACTCACCAAAGCAGACTTCCCCACGCCTCCTGAACCAAGGACCACAAGCTTGTACTCACGCATGGTGTGGTCTGTTCAATGCTGACAGTCTGAAAAACAGGAGGAATACCTGAGATGAGAAATAAATAAATTACAAACATATTACTATCACATTAAGAAATGGTGCTTTCTCTTAGACTGAGGGGAGTGAGAGCATATGGAAAACTACACCTATGCAGCTAGGTGGCACAGTGGCTAGAGCACTAGGACTGGAGTCAAGAAGTTCTGAGTTCAAATTATGGCCTCACACTTACTAGTTACGTGACCTTGGGCAGGTCATTTAACCCATCTGCCTGGGTTTCCTCAACTGTAAAATGGGAATTATAATAATAGCACCTACCTCCCAGGGTTGTGGTAAGGATTAAGTGAAATAATACTTGTAAGGTGCTAAGCACAGTACCTGGCCCATGTACTCTGTTATTATTATTATGACATTACAGTTAACATAAATTCATAAGAGGCCTATGATTTACTGTTCTAAAGATCATCCATCTAACTGAAGTTCACGAGTCAATTTAGCTTGTAACACATGCAAAAATGTTCTGTCAAGCAGGACCATAAAAACCAACATGGCCATAGATCTAATTCTAAGACAGTCATACGTTTAAAATATAATACAAATTATTTTTTAAAATAAATTATTCACATAACCTAGTATTTGCTCAAAATATAATCTACCAGCTTTATTTAGGATTCCTTGAAACAGCTGGAGATTGGTTTTGGAGACTGAAATTGGAGACTGAGCAATACAAGTGACTACTAATCAAGGCTGTTATTCCTTTTGTAAATACGTTGAAACACTGAAATTCTGACTCTCAAATTTTGTAATTCTGTTAGATTATAGGAGATTATATTAAACTCCACTGACAATTATTTGTAAACTAAATAGCTGAATATGTTACATCTGTTCAAAACCTGAAGAGGGGGACAAAAAAAAATGGAGTAGTTTAAACAGCTAATTTTATAATTAAGAGGTTTAGAATAGAGATTTTAAGGAAAGCTATCAAAAAGAGGAAAGAGAACAAGAAGGTTTATCATAATGCTCCTTAAATAGAGAAAAACAGGATAGAATAGATTATTGCGTATGTGAACAAAGCATTACGAATGGCACCCCTTGCCAACCATCTCAATATCTAGGTAATACTATGAATGAGCATGAAATATTTCCTGACAAATGTTAACAATTCAGAGTCTGTTGTTTTTGATATCACTCCTAAACTTCCCCCAAATATCGACATATATGACATAGACCTGAGTTTGATTCAGCGTCAGACACTTAGTAGCTGTGTAACCCTGGGCAAGTCACTTCATCTCTCTAAGCCTCAGTTTCCACATCTAGAAAGCTGAAATAGTAAACAGCACCTACCTTCCAGGGTAGTAGTGAGGATCAAATCTGATAGAGATACATAGCTGACAAAATCTTTTTGCAACTCTTAAAAGAGCTTCGTAAATGGTAGCTATTATTATTACATGGGCAACAGGCATGTGTTTAAACAGTGATGTTTAAATTATCATTATTATTTTATGAATTTTGTTCATAAATGCATATGACATTTGAGATACCTATGAAACCTTCTGATATGAATTACTGCTAGTTGATGAGAAGGCTGCTGTATAGTTCACTTGAGTGACTGTGCTACATATCTGAGAGCTGTCAACATAGAAGTATTAGTTAAATTCACCAAAATAGTGCAGCCTCTAGGCACTAGAATCAGAGGTTCCCAAAGTGGACAATACCACCCCTGCTGGGGGCTCTGGAATGATGGGGAGAGGGGTGCAAGGTAGTAGTCTTGGGTGCAACTGGGGGAAGTTGAATAAAAATAAGGGGACGGTGGAGCATAAGAAGAGAAGATAAGAAAAATGTGAAAACCCATTCATACATATTTCATCTGTTGTGTAACAGTTAAAGTCGTAGTGATGACATTATTTTCCAAATAAACACACAAAACACAAGGTATAACCAATCAGTGGTCAAGTCCTCTGGCAAGTCTTAACAGGTGAATTTGTATCGCACTGTCTGGAAGTCCAACATGTACTGGCAGGAATATGTGCCTGTAATGACATTTAAAATACGATAGGGGCAACTAGGTGGCGCAGTGAAAAGAGCACTGGCCCTGGAGTCAGGAGGACCTGAGGTCAGATCTGGCCTCAGACATACTAGCTGTGTGACTGAGCAAGTCACTCAATTGCCTCATCAACAACAAAAAAAAAAGAGGATACTATACAGTTACATGATGCAATATTGCATCATCAAAATTTCAATGCAGGAAAAAGCCCACAAATTTACAATAAATTATTAAATTTAAGATGCATCATTTAAAAAATATATGTTTTCTATTTTTTTGAAATGCTGCAAACCTCAAAAAACCACTGAAGCATTAAAGATTTCCCGGGGAGTGCTGAGTAATTTTTTTTTTAAAGGGGGTGGTAGGCCAAATAAGTTTGGCAACCTCTGCACTTGATGATCCTTGAGGTCACTTTTAGTCTTCTCTGTTGAATGAATTCTTAACCTTTTTGTATAATGGATTCCTTTAGCAGTCTGGTGAAACCTATGCACCATTCCTAAGAATAACATGTTTAAATGTACAAACTAAAAAAACACAGAATTACAAAGAAAAACAATTTTGGGAGAAACAGTCATCAAATTTTTAAGTTCATAGACTCCTAGATAAGAATCACAGGATGAGGAACACCAACTCTATGGGATCAGTTAGTAACATTTCAGTGAATAAGGATTAAGACAGCTATTTTGTCAACTTCTAAAGGTATGCCTTTTGTATACATCTAAAGATTATAAAGACTTTATTCTGGATCCACTGTTTCCATATTCATACAGATTGATAAACTTTGTTTTTCTTGTAAACAAAGCCACAGGCTAAATCTTCAACTATGGCTTAAGTCTGGAAGGGGAAAGAGGAGCAAATATCTAGTCAAAGAGACATTTAGAGTGGCACAAAAAACCCAAAAGATATAGTAAGAACAAGATAAACTATGAGGCATCAAAACACCAGGGTAGTCTGAGCTGTAGAACCAAGGAAGGGAGGAGATCTGAGTCAAATTAAGTAAAGTTCTCTGAGGCCTCTATGTGCTATGAAATTTGATGAGATCTCATATGCGTTCCTTAAAATGGCCACATCTAAAATAACTCTGAAAGACTTAAGAAATCTGGGTCATTACAACGACTAATTATCTGTCCAAAGGACAGATGATGAAGCATGCTGTCCAATTCTCAGAGTGCAGACTGAGATATATATTTCTGGACATGGCCAATTTGTTTTGCTTGAATATGCATTATTTTTACAGTGGTTTTCATTTCCCGCTGCTCCCTTCCTTCAATGGGGCAGTGTGGAAGACAGAAAATGTTTCTTTCTTAATATGATAAAAAAAATTTTTAATGCACACATTTCACAATGTTATACAATGTAGCAACATTTCTTAGAATGGCTTGGCACCCTATATTTCTACCTCTTTTTTTTTTTTTAATGTGTCAGCTAAGTGATAAGAAGACTTGCTGCCAACAGACATGAAGGGAAATGTTTAAGACAGGTAGACCACTCTAGGTTCCAATCTCTTTTCAAGCCTCCACTAAATCGACATACTAAACAATATATAAATCTATTCTAATAATCCATACATGTGTATTTTCACAAAGCACAGCTTGATATTGTTAAATTTGTATTTCAGGGCAATAATATATCCTGACAAAGCCAATTTATTCTGAGTACTATTCTGCAATAGCAGTTCAACTCTGCCCGCCCTTTAAGTTAAATGGCAAAATATTAAAATGCCAAAGTAGTTTTTCTTTAAGAATCTAGTATCATACATTTAAAGTTGAAAGGAATCTTTAGAGTCCATCAACTCAGATTCCTTCATTTTACAGAAAAGGGAACAGTGGCTGAGAGAGATTAAATGACTTGCCCTGGGTCACATAGTGTGTGAGTGGCAACTCCAGACTCAGCAGTATTTAAACTGGGCCCACCTATCTGTTACTTGAATGAAATAGCATTTTAATTCAGTCAAAAAAATCAAAAACAAAACAAACAAACAAAATCCAAACATTAAGAGCCTAATAATGTAAAGGAACCATAATAGGTTCTAATACGAAAAGCAATAATCCCAAACTCCCAGAGAATATAGAATAGGGATGATATGAGGGAGGTAGTATAGTATAGTAAAAAGAATTCTGTATTAGGAGCTGGAAGATCTGACCTGGAATCTCTGCTTTGCTACTTAATAACTATACGACTTTGGGCAAGTCACAACTCATCTAAGCCTCATTCTTCACCTATGAAA
Source organism: Phascolarctos cinereus (assembly GCF_003287225.1). Taxonomy (NCBI): domain Eukaryota; kingdom Metazoa; phylum Chordata; class Mammalia; order Diprotodontia; family Phascolarctidae; genus Phascolarctos; species Phascolarctos cinereus. Next base: position 56,558,003 of record NW_027555958.1, read on the forward strand.
ATCAGCTAGTCAATAAACATTTATTAAAGACCTACTATGTGTCAGGCACCATACTAAGAAAGGTAAAAGATTGTTCCTGCTCTTGAAAACTCACAAACTAATAGGAGAAACAACATGCAAATATCTATGTGCAAACAACAGAATGAATGGGGAATAATCAAGAGAAGGAAGGCACTAGAATGAAGAGGAGACAGGAAAGGCTTCCTGTAGAAGGTATATTTTAATTGGGGCTTCAAAGAAGCCAGGAGGCAAAGATGAGAAGAGAAAGAATTCCAACCAGGGGGAAAGTCAGTGAAACTGCCCAGAGTCAGGAGATGGAGTGTCTTGTTTAAGGAAAAGGAAAGAGGAGAGTGTTACTGGATCCAGCAAAAGAGATCCACAGGTAAGTACCATGAAAACCTAGAGAGAAGAAAGCAGAAGAGGATGACCAAAGTGATAAAGGATGCACAGTCAAGAAGGATTAGAATTAAAAAAAGATCACTATATTAGGCAGTTAAGATAACTGTTAGCAACTTTGGACTGTAGAGTTAAGAAGCGAGAGGAAAGAAGTGGAGATATTTATTACAGACTGCCTTCACAAGGAATTTAGCCACAAAAGGAAGAAAAAATACTGGATAAAAGGGAAAAGAGATATGGGATAGCTAAGGGGATGGATAGGTCAGGTAAGGGTTTTTGAGGATGGGAGAGACAGGTGCGTTTGTAGGCAGTAGGGAGACATCTAGTAGACAGTGAGGGACTGAAGATAAGTGACAGTGGAGATGCTAGAGGAGCACAATACACTGGAGAAAATGGGATGGAAGAGGGTCACTTGGACATGTACAGGGGGTTGGTTGCCTTGGCAAAGAAAAGGGCCATCTTTTCATGTGAAACAGGGGTGAAGGAGATAGTGGAAGAAGGCATCTGAGTGATGTAGGAGAAGGAAAGAAGTGGGAACTCTCAGCAAAAGGTGTTCTTTTTTTCAGTGAGGCAAGGTTCTCAGCTGGGAGAGTGCAGGGAAGGGGAGCCACGGAAGGTTTGAAGAAGGATAAAAAGGTTTGGACAAGCCACTGTGGTGAGTGGTTTAGTGAATTAGAGAGGTTTAAAAGGCTTGCCTTGCAATAGCTCACATCACATTACATACATTTAGAGTGGACCCAGGCAGCACAGTTTCATGATGTTTTCCATCTTTGTTCAGTAGCACATGGGTAGAGACAAAGGCAGTGGTTGGTGAGAATGATCCAAGGCTGAGGCTTGGCACCACAAAATCAGCAATGTGATAAAGAGGCAAGGGACTCAAGAGAAAAGGACAGAGAGTGCAGAATTTATCTGGTTCCACAAAGGGTCAAGATGAGGGAAGGAGAATAGATTTAATGCAGGGGTGATGGCCTGAGAGACAGCTGAAGGATGGAGGGACTGGAGGGCACAGTTGGGTGAAGAATAGAGGGAACAAAGCAAGGGGAAAGCTGGAGTAACAATAGTGATCAGGTGGAGAAGTTACTGAATAATGGTTGTAAGAGGAGAAACTGGAGGCAGCAATGGAGAACAAGGAGTATTTCCAACTCTACTCTTTCAATTCTCTTAAAGTGGGAGGGTAAGAGAGAGGGAATGAGGGAAGGAGAGAGGGAGAGGAAGAAGGAGACAGAGACTCTATGTGTATATGTGGTGGTGGGAGGAGTGGGGGATGGAGTGGAATGAAAGAAAGTACAGCTAGGGTAGAAATGGCAGCTGTGGGGGTCTATGTTATCAAGAGGGAGCCAGGAAGCCATCTAGAAGATGGAAGGAGTAGGAAAGGAAAGGAAAAGATTTAAGATGAAAACAAGTCTGGTGCCTATGGAGCCGACAAAAAGGGGATGGGAGGCAGACTAGATAGCCATTAAAGTCTCTTTCATCTCTAAATCTATCTTGTGAATCCTGGCTCTGTTACTGGGTGACTAGTCCTTTCTACACCTTAAGTAAAAACTGAGGGAGAGACTAAATTTCTAGGGTTCCTTCTAGTACTAAAGCCTATAATCCTATCATATTTTCTTTCTAAAGGGGTTACTACTAACTCATTACTGCCAAGTTAGAAACCACTATGTTCTTCCAAGTAAATCCTATGCCTTTTTATGGAAATCTCTCTTGATTCCTGTAGTCACAATACAGGACCAGAAAATTTCTCTTTCTGTTCAAGATTTCCCTACAAATAAGGAGAACTACAAATCCAGCAATAAACATTTTACAGTGTTTATATTTCAAGTCAGACTTGGTTCCCCCTACCAATGCAGACCAAGCAAATAGCAGCTTTTTCATTTTTCTTTTCAAAAAAGCTATATTAAATGAAACTATGTATTGAAATATTTACCTTCAGATAATATGATTCTTTTAAAGAAAAATTCCACTCCCAACTTTGTCTTTACTTCAGTTTGGTTTTTAGTGGGTAAATTTACAAATAACAGGAAGAATTATTTTCCTTTAGACTAGTGAATTTGAAGTGATACAAATTTGTTAAGGATAAATTACTTATATAACAAACTAAACTATATCCTCTTAAAAATTAACAGAAAAATCAGTTTGGAAAAGAAATTTTTGTTTGGAACCAATTCTTACAAATGGACACTAATAAGGTATTTTGGTCATATAAATTACTAAATATTCAGTCAACAATTATTAAGGCCTTACTATGTGCCAGACATTGAGCTAAGCACCAGAAATACAGAGAAAGGCAAAAGCAGCCCTTGCTCTCAAGTAGCTCACATTCTAAGGGGGTAGACAACATGTTAACAGGTATACAGAAGAATATACAGAGAAGATGGAAGGTTATGTTAGAGAAGACACTATCAGCTGGGGAATTAAGATAGATAAACCATTAATTAAGCACCTACTATGTGCCAGGCACTGTGCAAAGTACAGATTTCTTAAGTCTATATGTGTGTTATACGCATGCACACATGTGTATGCTAGGAGTCAAGAACATGAAAACATGTTTAGCTCTCTAAAATAACCATTTATTTGATCCAAAGCATGTCAATATAGCAATACAAAATTTTTTTTGGTAAGGAGAAATCATCTATACAACTATCACTATAAGATAATGTCTCCTTTGTCACCTTACTCCTAAAAAGAGAGAATATCATGCCTTTAGTAGGTTTTTTTGTTTAGATAAAGACAAACTAATGGCTTGGTTATAATTTAAAATGTGTAAATATCTACCCTGAAGTAGTCTAAATTTTAGAATTATTTAAATTATTATTATTAGTCTTAAATATAATAAATAATCCAATAAATTCATTACTGAAACTAGATCTTCCTAGAATTGGAATGCTCTGATGGTATTTGCCCATTGCTCATTTACAAGCTCACTATTAGCTGGCAGAACCATGATACTCAAATCAGCTTATTCTCTTCTCACTCCTTTCTTTGTCTTTGTCCTCCTTACTCTATGCAACTACTATGTGTACACCATATTTCTACTGTTCAATGCTGCCACTCTTCTTTCTTCTACAAGTATAATTAATTTGTATTCTCATTCTCAAGCTCATTTAAGGTCCCTTGCCAAACTGCAAGATTTATTATCATGCCAGGGAGTAAATTTGGTCTGAGGGATTCTCATACTGTACACAAAGAAGAAGACTGCCAGAATGCTCTTTAGGAGTGGGGGGGGAGGGGTTTATGCACAGTATCCCAAATCTCCATGGGATACACTGCAACCTTGTAGTAATGCAGGAAAAGTGACACTGGCTTTCTTGATGTTCCACAAATCAGACACTCCATTAGCTCCAGGCACTTTTGCTGGCTGTCCCTCATGGCTGGTATGCTCTCCCTCACCTCATTTTACTGCTTCCCTGGCTTCCTTCAAGTCCCAACAAAAACTTCATCTTCTACAGGAAGCTTTTCCTAATCTCTCTTCATTCTAGTGCCTTCTCCCTATTAATTATTTCCTATTTATCCTACATATAGATTGCTTATACATATTTGTTCGCTTGTCTCCCCCATTAGATTGTGAGTTCCTTGAGGGCAGGGACTGTTTTTTGTCTCTTATCGAGTTTAGCACAGAGTCTGGTACATAGTATGCACTTAATGAATGTTTATTGACTGACTGAAAAGTGCAATATTCTGTGTTAAAGATTTAAAGTTAGAAATTGCACTACACAACTCATCTCAGAATATGATTATTTATAATGTCTAATGTCATTAACCTGATCTCTGTCTTTACATTTGCCTAGCACTATATTTATATTTCTATGTGGACTTAAAATTATTTTTATTAGTTCATCAAAATATGAGGAAGACTGATATCAATTTTATAGGCCAAAAAAAAAAATCCATGCAGAAAATCAGTGGCAAGGGAGATTACTTGTACAGAATTGAAGAGCAATTCCTCAAATGACAGCATTTAACATGTGTCAATATCAAAGTAGTATTTATGCCTAATAGAAGGAAAGTAAGCCAATTCTATTTTACTTAAGAACTTCTAGAAAGGGTGATACAAGCAAATTAGGGGAGCATGGAATATTTTACCTGTTAGATCTATGGATAAAGGATGTAAAATACACAATTTTGATTACATTAAGTTTAAAAGTTTTTGCACAACCAAACCAATGCAACATTAGAGGGAAAGCAGGAAAATGAGGAAACATTTTTACAGCAAGTTTCTCTGATAAAGGACTCATTTCTCAAATATGTAGAGAACTGAGTTAAATTTATAAGAACATAAGTCATTCCCCAATTGATAAATGGTCAAAGGATATGAACATGCAGTTTTCATAAGAAGAAAAAGAGCTATCCATAGTCATATGAAAAAATGCTCTAAATAACTACCAATTAGAGAAATGCAAATTAAAACAACTATGAGGTGGCACCTCATACCTATCAGATTGGCTAATATGACAGAAAAAGAAAATGACAAATGTTGGAGGGGGATGTGTGAAAATTGGGACACTAATGCACTGTTAGTGGAGCGATCCAACTACTCTGAAGAGCAATTAGGAACTATGCCCAAAGGGCTATAAAACTGTACATACCCTTTGACCCAGCAAAACTAGGTCTGGATCCCAAAGAGATCAAAGAAAAAGGAAAAGGACCCATATGTATAAAAATATATCGGCTTTTTTAGTGGTATCAGAGAACTGGAAACTGAAGGGATGCCTATCAATTAGGGAATGGCTAAACAAGCTGTGATGCATGATTGTGATGGAATACTATTTTGCTGTAAGAAATGATAAGCAGAATGATTTCAGAAAAACCTAGAAAGATTTATATGAACTGATGCAAAGTGAGGTGAGCAGAACCAGAACACTGTACACAGTAATAGCAATATTGTATGATGATCAACTGTGAATGACTTAGCTATTCTCAATAATACAATAATATAATGATCCAAGACAATTCCAAAGGATTTAAGAAAAATACTATCTACCTCCAGAGAAAGAACTGATGGAGTCTAAATGCAGATGGAAGCATACTTTAAAAAAAAAAAACTCTTTCTTTTGCTTTTTTGGGTTTGTGTTTTCTTGTGCAACACAGCTAAATATGGAAATGTGTTTTGCATGACTGCATATGTATAATCCATATAAAATTACTTGCCTTCTCAAGTAGGAAGGAAAGAATTTGGAACTGAAATTTTTTTTGTTTAAGCAAGGCAATGGGGTTAAGTGACTTGCCCAGGGTCACACAGCTAGTAAGTGTTATGTGTCTGAGACCGGATTTGAACTCAGGTCCTCCTGACTTCAGGGCCGGTGCTCTATCCACTGCACCACCTAGCTGCCCCAGGAACTGAAAATTTTAAAAAATGAATGTTAAAAATTATTTTTATATGTAAGTGAGAAAAATACTTAAAAAATAAAATTAATTAGCGTGGGGGGAAAAAGAACATCTAGGTATGTCAACACTTCAGGATATAATTCCTAAGACTCACATAAATTTGTTTCTCCCTGCCAAATCCATCTATTCCATTCACATGAAGAACCTTGAATAAAATGGATCACAGCCAACATTCTAATAATTTGAATGTGATGTATTTTTTAAAAGCCTGTATTTTTACCTCATATTAGGCAAATGAGGACAGCCACGATAGGTTCATATCCTGTAAATGACATATATTAGCTATGTGATCCTAGACAAATCATCTGACTTCTCAGTGTTCTACACAAACTTTCTAAGATTATAAACTGCAGAGGAGGTGCTGACCTGTATTTCTGGAGGGAGTTTCTTCATCCATGAGCTCCCTATATCAATGAAATCAGTTCTACTCCTTATCTCTTACTGGGTAAACTGGCTGACACTATCAGTGACTACCATACTGTTTTAAAAAATATTGCTAAAAGAATGAAACAGACAAGTCTCAGGACAGCTTTGAAAATAACGTGTTGAATTGATTATATACTTGTTAAAAAGCAAGCTATATGTAAAAAAGACTGGCATTGAAAGACCTAAGGAAAAGATACCAATTAGAAGGTTGCTGAAAATAGCTAGAGACAAAAGGTGATGAGGGCATAAAATAAGATGGTAGCTGTGTGAGTAGAAAAAAAGGCAGATGTAAGAGATACGGAGGTAGAACCTGCAAGATCTGGCAAATGATTAGCTATGCCAGGTGAAGGAGAGTGAGGAATGGATGACAATGCCAAGGCTATTAGCCTGACTGTAAGAATGGTACTTTCATTCACAGAAATACAGAAATTTGGAAATTAGGTGGGTCTAGGGCAGGAGGGGGGAACCTGTGGCCCGTAGGCCACATGTGGCCCTCTACGTCCTCAAGTATGGCCCTTTGACTGATCCAAACTTCATAAAACAAATCCCCTTAATAAAAGGATTTGTTCTGTAAAACTTGGGCTCAGTCAAAAGGCTGCACCTAGAAGGCCACATGTGAGCTCAAGTCCACAGGTTCCCCATCCCCGGTCTAGGGGAAAGATATGGACTTCTACTTTGGACATGCTGAGGTGGAGATGTCTCTGGGACATATAGATCTGTAAGTCATCTGTGTAGAGATGATAATTGCCACAGTTAGGGAGTGTGATATGGATAATGATTCAAAGGAGACTGAGAAGGAATAGTCAAGACCGGTGGAAGAACCAAGAAAGCAGTGTCATGACCAGAAAAGAGAGAGTACCCAGGACAGCTGTTAAATGTGACGGAGATCAGGCAGGTTGAGGACAGAAAGGTTTATCAGATTTTGCCATCAAAAGATCATTGGTAGTTTTGGAGAGAGTAGTTTCAACTGAGTGATTCGATCAGAAGCCAGACTTCAAAGGGTTTTGGAATGGGTGAGAAGGGAAACAGAGGTAATGTATGTAGACAACTTTATCTAAGAATTTGGCTGAGAAATGAAAAAACAGAAGGAATGATAAGGGTCTAGAAAAGTTTTTTTTTAAATGGATAAGGAGATTTGAGCATGTCTGAAGGCATTAAGAGAAGGAACTGGTAAATAAGGAGAAGCTGAAGATTAGAGAGGGAGATGACTGAAGGAGCAATCTTCTAAAGAAAACAGGAGGGAACGGGATTAAGGGCAAAATATAGAAAATCTGGTCTTGGCAGGGAGAAGGGCCATCATCATCACAGGAAAAGAGAAAAGGAGAGTGGGAGATGATTTCAAGAGATTTTGAGATAAAGAGAAGGGAAAAAGAAAAGACTGACAAAATCTTAGGATATTAATTTTAGAAGTATATGCTTCATCAAATTCTAGACTGAAAAATGCCTTTAATTAAGTACTCCATCTCCCTATAATCACGTAATTCTTTTCCACAAAAATTGTGCTTTGCCTAATTCATTCAATGCTCAAATGGGGAAAAAAAATACCAGACGATTACTGAAACTTGGGTCATTTGATTTCAATAAAATTACCTTAACGTAAAATGTATTTCCAAAGAAAAAATATAGTATTTATTAAAATTGGAAAATAATCCATAGATTCTGCCTTATAACTAAAATAATAAAATCAATTTGTAACAACCATTTGTGATAACATTCTTCTTCTAATACTGTGTGTTGGGAAACAGAGATCGAAAAATGTCTCAAAACTACCTGCGTGCACAACCAGTGTTCAGCTGCCCAGTTGGTAAATGAACGATCATGTTCCAGGTCTTATTTTCTCAAACTTATTATTAAGTCATCCAAAAGGGAGACACAGGCAAAAGGCAAAAAATGGAAAATGGAAATAAATCTGCCCCTATACAAAACCCCTACCTAGTACAATGAATATTCTTTCACTTTTGCTATTAACCAAATATAACATTCTTAAATCCAAGTAGGAGACTATAAAGGCAGTGTCTAATATTTTTTAGTTTGAAGAAACAAAAAGTTTTATGTAAAATTCAGTTCCAATAAGGGAAGGTAACATGCAAAAGACTACCTATAAAGTATATACAGTATGTAAGGTAATCTCAGAGAGAAGGTATTAAAGTGGTTTAGAGAAGGGAAGGCAGGGAGGGAAGAGCTGGACAGAGAAAGGACTCCTCCATAAGGGGGGATTTGAACAGTCTTGAAGGAAACCAGGAGATGGAAGCAAGGAGGAAAAAGCATTCCGTGCATGAGGGACAGTCAGCAAAAAGGATTCAGGAGATGGACGACATTATGCAAGGAACAATAAGAAGGTCCCAACTGCTGCTGGATAGTACAGTACATGGAGCGGAGAAAAGACTGGAAAGGTAGGAAGGGAGCAGGTTGTAAAAGGCTATAAAAGAGAATTTTCTATTTGTTCCTGGAGGGTAATAAGAAGCCATTCCAATTGATTGAGCAGGGGAGAGACATGGTCAGACTGGCACTTTAGGAAGCTGAGTGGAGGATCAAATGGGGAGGAACTGGAGGCAAAGACACCAGGCAGCAGGCTGCGGTACTCCAGGTGAGGTAATGAGAAGCCCAGACCAGAGTGGTGGCAGTGTCAGAGGAACACACACACACAGCAAGGTAAAGATGACCAGCTATCTGGGATAGGTGACAGTGAGGACTAAGAACAAAAGTGAAGTTTTGATCCTAGGCAGCTGACAGCAGGGTGATGCCCTTGAAAGTAATAGTGAAATTAAGACAGGGAAGATATCAGGGAAAAGATAATGATTTCTGATTTGACAAGTTAAGTCTGAGATGCCCATATGACACTCAGAGATGTCCAGCTAATATGAGACTAGAGTTCAGAAAAGAAATCTAGGTTGGATATACAGGTCTGGACAAGATCTGGATAGAGATAATAAGTGAACCTATAGGAGCTGATAAGACACCAAGTGAAACAGTACTGAGGAAAAAGAGAAGATGGGGCAGGACAAAGCTCTGGGGGACATCCAAGGTAAGACTAAGAAATAAAAGATACTGAGAAAGATCAATCACACAGGAGAGAGCAATGGCAGGAAAACCTAAAGAAAAGAAAGTATATAGGAGAAAAGGGTGACTGACACAGTCAAAGGTTGCAGAGGAGTCAAGATGAATGAGAACTGAAAAAAGGCCATTAAATTTGGCAATTAAAAGAGAGAGCAGTTTCAGTTGTATAATTCTAGATTCCCCTAACAAACACTATTTGAAAAATTAAAGATCTAAACAATAATAGTATCAGAGGTATCATAAGCAGCACACAACTTTAAACTGTAATCAATTCTGGTAAGCATTTGTAGTAGTGAGAAATCAAAGAATGACAAAATTTCAGATTTGGAAAGTACCTCAGTGACCACTTAGCGAAACTGACTGACACCTGAATAAGAATAGTCACACTACTACAAACCAAAAATGGTCATCTAGCCTCTGCTCGATAGCTTCCAGTGAAAGGGAACCAACTACTTCCTAAATTAGGCCATTTCACTTTTGAATGGCTCTAAATATTAGGAACTTTTTTCTTGACATCCAGCCTATACTTGGCTCTTTGTAATCTTCATCCACATATATCCTGTTCTGCTTTCAGACAGAATTCTTTGACTAAAGAGAACTCAATTCCTATTTTAAATGGCAGCCCAAACGCGGACCCCCCCCCAGTTCTCTTTTCTCCTAGCTAAACATCTCCAGTTGCTTCAAGCGATTCTCATATGGTATCTTGAAGCCCCTCAACATTCTGGCTGCCCTCTTTAAGATGCTCTTAAGCTTATTAATGTCCTTCTTAAATTCTCCTGCCCAGAACTTAACACAATATTCCAGATATCATCTGACCAGGGAAGACAGCAGTGACTTTTTTGGATATCATATGACACTTACGATTCAAATTTAACTTGTCCAGTAAAACCCTTTCAAATATCTAATTATGTCTCCACCACCACCACCACCACTTTATTTTGGGTTGAAAAACAGACTTTGTAAGTATAAGAATTTACATCCCTCTCTATTAAATCTTGGACCAACATTCTAGTCTGTGCAGTTACTTTTGGATCCTGATTCAGCAGTCCAGTGTTTTAGCTATCCTCCCTTTGAGTCACCAGCAAATAACACTAGTATGCCATCTATGTCCCATCCAAGTCACTGATAAATATGAGCAAGAGGCTAAGCACAGATCCCTGGACCCTGCCACTGGAGACTACAAGCAGAGTTAATATTTGACCCTCAATGAATGCAACAAGTTCAACAAATTCTGAATGAATCCCTATAACTGTACTATCTAGCTCACATTTTCTTACCTTTTGTACAAAGGATTGAGAAGTTTCATAAAATATCTAGCTAAAATCTGGGCAAAACTATAGCATTATCTTGATCTATTAATTTAATAACCTTATCAATTAAAAAAAAGAATAAGGCTAGTTTAGCATGACCTGCTTTTGATGAAGCCATGTTGGCTGACTCTTTATAA